>NC_069801.1:33093551-33718551 GCF_027406575.1 Nycticebus coucang
GGCCATACATTCCTGCATGTCCTGAGCTGTGTCCCTTCTCTCTCTGGGCCTCTGCTCTCTCATCCAGTCTACAGTGATAGTGTCAGAACAATGAAATGCCCCAATCTGACGCTGGCTCTGTGTCAGAGGCTTCTTCTCACAGCATCCCCTTCCCCTGGCCTTGCGCCTCAGGCCAGCCTGGCCCCTCCTGAGGGAGGAAGGACGGCAGGAAGGACCAACTCTGCACGCTCATCCTGATCTGCTCCACCAGGTTATCACCGGAGAGGCAGATGCCTGTGTTCCAGACTGAGAAACTGAGGCACAAACAGCACTAACAGGCAGAAGTCTAGCCCGGGTTACTTTTGTCCTGACCCTTTCCCAAACCAGATTAATCTATTCCTGTAGTCTCTGGTGGCTGAGGACAGACATGCTGTTGAACTGAGCTGCTGGGTTTGGGAGAATCAGGACTGTGTGGGAACTGGGGACTTGGCCTGCGTTCCACCCTGCCCTTGTCAGGCCTATGGCCTTGAATGGTGATGCTTTATCTCTGTGGGCCCCAGGGTCACTTCCTTTGGTTCTTTACTAGGGAACTCTTTCATTTTCCCATTTGTTCATTCATTCAATCAATACATATTAATAGTTGTATAGCACCTACATTCTAGGTGCTGGGATCTAAGAGTGACCAAAACACAGCCCTTGCCCTCATGGAGCGGACCTTCCAGTGGGAGACACAAATAGTAAATATAGGAGCCATGAAGGTAATCGTCAGGTGTGCTAGACAGTGACCCCCTCTCTGCACAGGGAGGCTGAACAATGGCAGGGCAGGCGGGACTGGGTTGAGAATTTCTCACCTGAGACTCACACACAGAACTGGCATCCCGACTCCAACACCTGCTCCTTGTGTGACCTGACAGTCCATCTCTCCCAGCCTCAGTTTCCTCCTCTGGAAAATGGACATATTCAGTTTATGGGGCTGTTTTGGGCCCTGTGAGATGATACCCAGTGGTGACCACATGCCCAGAGCCTCCGTGTCTTCATTTTCATCTCACAATCACTGTCACATCTTTGTTTTAAAAGGAGGAAGGTGAGGCTCCTCGAGGTGGCTCACACCTGTAATCCTAGCACTCTGAGAGGTCGAGGTGGGTGGATAGCTTGAGCTCATGAGTTTGAGACCATACCGAGGAAAAAGTGAGACCCTGTCTCTACTAAAAATAGAAAAACTGAGGCAAGAGGCTCTCTTGAGCCCAAGAGTTGGAGGTTGCCGTGAGCTATGACGCCACAGCACTCTACCCAGAATGACAGCTTGAGACTCCGTCTCAAAAGAAGAAAAGTTAGGTTATCTTCCCAAGACACACAGCAGGTGGTCTCCCTGCCTCCATGGCTTACACAGCACCTGCCACTCTATCCAGGACACGGCCTGGCCCATCAATAGATGCAGTAAAGGCTGCTGAATTGAACTAAATATGAATTTGTTTTATAAACTGAAAATCGTATTTTTATACAATTAAAGTGTCTTTACTGTTTTGGGATTTATGAATTAAATACAATAAAGTGTCTTTATTGTTTTGGGATTTATGAATCAATGCGTGCTCATAATACAAAATTCTTTTGTGTGTATGTGTGTGTGTGTGAGACAGAGTCTCACTCTCTTGTCCGGGCTAGACCGCCATGGCCTCAGCCTAAACCACACCAACCTCAAACTCCTGGGCTCAAGCAGTCCTCCTGCCTCAAATTCCCTAGTAACTAGGACTATAGGTGCCTGCCACCAGGTCCGACTAATTTTTCTATTTTTTGTAGAGATAAACTCTCAAGCAGTTCTCCCACCTCTGTCTCCCAGAGAACTAGGATTATAGGTATGAGGCACCGTGCCCAGCCTAAAATTCAAATTCTACAGTAACATAATTTCGGTGCCCCTGAGAATCTTATTCCTACTAGACAATCCCTCCAACAACCATTTTTTTTTTCTTTTTGAGACAGAGTCTCACTATGTTACCCTCGGTAGAGTGCTGTAGTGTCATAGCTCACAGCAACCTCAAACTCTTGGGCTTATGTGATTCTCTTGCCTCAGCCTCCCAATTAGCTGGGACTACAGGCACCTACCACAACACCTGGCTATTTTTTTTTTTTTTAGTTTTTGGCTGGGGCTGGGCTTGAACCTCTGGCATATGGGGCCAGCACCCTACTCCTTTGAGCCACAGGTGCTGCCCAACACCTGGCTATTTTTTTTATTGTAGTTGTCATTGTTGTGTAGCAGGCTGGGGCTGGGTTTGAAGCCACTAGCTCAGGTGCATGTGGCCAGCGCTCTAACCACTGAGCTATGGACGCCAAGCCCCAGCAACCACTTTCTGATTTCAATAACAGTAGGTTCATTTGAGCTATTCTTTGAACTTCATATATATGGAATCATGTAGTGCATAATCTTGGACCTGGTTTTTCAGTATAATTTGAGATTCACCCATGTTACTGTAATACTGTAGTTCTGTTTTAGAGACAGGCTTTCGCTCTGCCGTCAGGGCTAGAGTGCAGTGCTGTCATCATAGCTCCCTGTAACCTTGAACTGCTGGGCTCCAGTCATCCTCCTACCTCAGCCTTCTGAGAAAGTAGGACTATAGTTGCACCACCATGCCCAGCTAATTTTTTTTCTATATTTTTTTAGAGACAGGGCCTCTCTATGTTACCCAGGCTGGTCTCGAACTCCCGGCCTGAAGCAATTCTCCTGCCTTAGCCTTCCAGAGTGTTGAGATTACAGGCTCAATCCCCTATAACCTGACCTGTAGTTTTGGTTTTTTTTAACGATTAATTTGTAATCCGTTGCATGAATATACCACAACCGGTCCATTATTATTAGTGGAAATTTGGATTGTTTCTGGTTTGGGGCTATTATTAATAGAGTTGTTCAAAATGTTCATATACACATCCTTTGGTGGATATATTAAACCTGACTTTTAATCCTGGGCGTGCCACTTGCCAGCTATGAGACATTGGAAGCTTTCTGGAAGTCTCTGAGCTCAGTTTCCACACCTTTACTACAAGGGTAGTGAAGTTGGCCTCCCGGGGGTGTAGAATGGAGCAAACTGTGCAATGTGGCTGGGTGGGTGCCTGACACTCAGTGGGAACTTAGCAAACAGGAGCTGGTCTCTTCCATTCACTTCTGTCCCTCTCCTCATTTTGCACCGTCTTCATATACAGTCGCCTCTTTTTTTCTTGTCTAAACTCCAACCCTCTTTTATGATGTGGGCCAGGATTTCTGACTGCTCCCACCCTCACTTTATCCCCTAGAGACAGGCTTTTTCTGCAAGAGAAGCCCCATCCTTCATTGTATTTCTCTTAGGGGTCTAGTCACTTTTGGCCTGTGACACTCAGGAACACATCCAGCTGTCTTCCTCCTGCTCTTCAGGAAACCCTGAGCAACCTGAAAGCAGGGACCGACCTGACTCTTCACAGCACCCACATCCTACTGTGTACCCAGCCTCTGCACGGTGGGAGCTCCGGGCAGACCACCAAAGTTGAAAGAGGTGCTCAGCAGTGGGGAGGGGACCCGAGAACCAGGCAGGAGGTGGGTTTATCTGTAGACCAGCCCTCCTGTCTCTGTGGAAGCCACCAGTGGGTGCTACAGCTCCCTGGGCCTTCCCCAGGAACACTGAGTCCCCGCAGGGCCCTGCCTGGAGGAGGGTGGCTTCAGCAAGCGTTCTCAGGCACTTGCTGACCGAAGAACCTTGTGGACAGGTGACCCCCCCCATCCTTATATGGCCTCCCTCTGATAAAGTGGCACTCATTTCACACAGTCTCAAGTCTCAATGTCCACGTCATGGGCCCCTAATCTGGCCTGTGACCCCTGAAAAGCCTCTGCCCCTTCTGGGCCTCAGTTTCCCTATCTCTGCCCGGTTGCCTGGAGGCCTTTCCAGCTCTGACCAAAGAATGTGCCCACTCCCTGACCGCTCACTGCGCTCCTCCTCATGGAAACCCCTTCCCCACAGGCGAGAGGGATGTGTCACCATGCCCACGTCTCTCTGGAAAATTCCCAGAGTTCAGTTATTTCCCGACTTTCTACTGGAGGAATTGCATCTTTCTTGCTCACATCTCCTGGGATCTATTTTTGGCCTTGGTGGGCTTGATGTGGTGGCGTGTGTGGGTGTTCCCTTTTAATTTGGGGTCCAGAGCTGTCTGAGGCCTGGACTGGTAATTACGAGTGCATTTATGGAAACAGCTCTTGAGAAGAGCCAGCGATGAGACCTGACTGAAATGCCTCAGAAGTGAAGCTTCGGGCCTCCGCTGGGCAGCGCTGAGATTTCTGGGCGGGAGAAACCCCTTCAGGATGCAGAAGGTTATCCATCTGTGGCTCTTCCATTGTCCAGGGGGCCATGGAGACCCAGTCTTGCTTTAGGTCTAACGTGGGGTGCCCTTGGCCTTTGCTATGAGCAGGACTCCCCAGGCAAGCCCAGCCTGTCCACCCGCATGGGGTTCAGGGGAGCCCCAAATGTGAAATGTCAGTGGCTTCTGATGGAAACCCCGTGACATGGAAGCCACTCCCAGACCAGCAGCAATGCCCCGGGCCAGGGGGCTATGGGTGCCGGACACTGAGCCTCTGTGTGGGAAGAGCAGGCTGGGACATCCCTCTCTGGGCCCCTGGAGAACAGAGGTCTCGACGAGCGGACCACTGAGAGCTCTCGTGCCACCTCACATGGCTCTGCCCCTGCCTTCAAAGGGCTTTCTGTCCAGATGGGCAGCTAAGCCAGAACAGGAGCCCTGGCACAGGGGAGAGGGAGCTCTGTGTGGGGTCAGAGGAAAGGAGGCTCCTCAGTCAGACCGAGAGGGAAGCAGCCTTTTGTCATGACGGGAAGGTGGACCCCAGAGATAGTGGCTTCAAGGATAGACCGGGGGAGGGGAGAGTTTGCAGCCTGAGGTGTAAGAGGCTGCAAGGGACAGAGGCAGGGCCAGCTCAGGGAGGGCCTGGAACACAGAGCTGAGCTTAGGCCCCTCCAACGGGAAGGGTCTGAGGGAGGCGAGCGGGTCAGACGGGTCAGGGGAGTCTATTTTCCTAACAGCCACCCAGAGCTGGAGGGAGAGGGTGTTTTTTGAAGTCTTCCTTATGGGTCAGAAAGAAACAAGACAGATTTAGGTTGTCTGGATGAGTCTAAATTTTGTCCGGGGCTCAAAAATAGCCAGAGCCTTTGTTAGTGTTGGGCTGATGGTTGCAGGGTTTGGCATCTGGAGGCCTAGCCTGCCAGTGGGAGGGGCAGTGTCCCGGACATGGTCAGTGGCCGTGGCAGGTAGAGGCCACATCCTGCCCACAGCAGGCCTTTCCCGGAAAGGTGGGATCCGAAGTTGTTTCAGCCGAGGCCGGAGGAGGAGGCTGAGGGTGCCACTACCACCCATTGGTGATTCATGATTGTTTATTTTCCTGGGGCAACAGTTAGGAGGTTCAGAAAGTGATCTCTGACTACCTCCCAGGTGGAACCTGATAGATAGAAGGCGGCATTGTCTGCTCTGCATGCTGAGCGTAACCTATGTATCTCCACAGAGCTGGCTGTGCAGAGGCCCTGCTGGCTTCAGAAAACTCTGCAGGTGCGCTGTGGCCCAGGTGGCTTCCCACTCACCTCCCAAGGAGAGCGGCAGTCACAGCATCAGCAGCAATCGAATTTTAAAGTTCTTCCTACAACACAGGGCTTCTTTGATCACTGTGCTGAGTTCTAAGATGCTGGAAAACAGGATTTCTTACAGATGAACTGGCTTTGCTGTCACTGCAACCACTTCTGTTCACCTCAACGCCTGACCACAATATTCCAGCCACACCCGCCTCCCTGATGCTTCTAGAACATACAGGGCCTTTGCACCTGCTGTTCCCTCCGCCTAGCACAGTGGTTCTCAACCTTCCTAATGCTGCGACCCTTTAATACACTTCCTCATGTTGTGGTGACGCCTAACTATAAAATTATTTTTGTTGCTACTTTATAACTGTAATTTTGCTACTGTTATGAATCTTAATGTAAATATCTGATATGCAGGAAGTGTTTTCCGATGGTCTTAGGCGACCCCTGTGAAAGGGTCGTTCGACCCCCAAAGGGGTCTCGCGCACAGGTTGAGAACCGCTGGCCTAGAAGGCTGTCTTCCAGCTCTTTGCATGACTGGCTCCTTCTTCTGCAGACACAGCTGTTTTTTCCCCTTACTTACCAGGTTTTACAATAATGCAATGGGTTCTTACCATTCTCAAAATGCAGTGGTGCTCAACAAGAGACAATTTTGCCTCTCAGGGGACATTTGGTAATATCTAGAGACATTTTGGGTCATTGCAATCAAGGAGGGGAAGTGGTGCAAACTATCCTAAAATACATAGGATAGTCCCCCATGACAAACGATTATCTGACCAAAAATGTCAACAGTACCAATGTTAAGAAACCTGGCCACAGGTGATCAGCGTATGATATGATAATAATGGTGATGATGTGTTTACCCCTAAGAAGGTTGTCTTTGTTTCATGTTCCTATAACAATACTTAACTCTAATTTTTTTTTTTTTTTTGAGACAGAGTCTCACTCCATGCCCTGGGTAGAGTGCTGTGGTGTCACAGCTCACAGCAACCTCAAAATCTTGGACTAAAACAATCCCTTTGCCTCAGCCTCATGAGTAGCTGGGAATACAGGTGCCTGCCACAATGCCCGGCTAGTTTTTGTATTTTTAGTGGAGACAGGGTCTCACTTTTTCTTTTTTATATAGAGACAGAGTTTTATTTTAGACCCACTGTACCTGGCCCACGGTCTCACTTTTACTCAGGCTGGTCTTGAACTTCTGAGCTCAAATGATTCATCCACCTTGGCCTTCCAGAGTGCTAGGATTACAGGCTTGAGCCACTGTCCCTGGCCAAGTCTAGGTAATTTATAAAGAATAGCAGTTTAAGGCTAGGCACAAGGTTCTCATGCCTGTAATCCTAGCACTCTGGGAGGCCGAGGTGGGTGGATTACCTGAGCTCACAGGTTTGAGATCAGCCTGAGCCAGAGAGAGACCCTGTCTCTAAAAACAGCTGGGCATTGTGGTGGGCACCTGTACTCTCAGTTACTTGGGAGGCTGAGGCAAGAGAATCACTTGAGCCTTAGAGTTTGAGGTTGCTGTGAACTGTGATGCCATAGCACTCTACCGAGGACGACATAGTGAGGCTGTCCCAAAAATAGACAAATAAATAAATAAAAGAATAGCAGTTTATTGGCTCTCAAGTTTGGTGACTGAAAGGTTCAAGATTGGAAAGCTGGTGAAGGCCAAAGGCTGCTTTAATTCATGACAGAAAGTGGAAGGGAAGCAGGTGTGTGCAGGTATCGCATAGCAAGACAGAAGGCAAGAAAGAAAAACCAAGGAAGCCACCATCTTTTTAACACACCCCTGCTCTCTAGGGAACTAATTCCTTCCTGGGAGAGCTCACTCATCAACCCCCATCCACCGCCCCAGAACATTAAACTATGCATGAGGCGTCCACCTCCATGACTCAGACACCTTCTACTAAGCCCCTCTTCCCAACAAATTTCACATGACCTTTGGTGGGAATAAACCACATTCAAACCATAACAAAAGGTACATTATCTGTACTGTGCACTTTGCTGCTGCTTCTTTTTGTTTTTGTTTTTGTTTTTGTTTTGAGAGTCTCCCTTTGTCACCCTCAGTAGAGTGCAAAGCTCAAACTCTTGGGCTTAAGCGATTTTCTTACCTCAGCCTCCCAAGTAGCTAGGACTACAGGTGCCCGACACAACACCCGGATATTTTTATTTTTATTTTTATTTTTATTTTTGCAGTTTTTTGGCCGGGCCCGGATTTGAACCTCTAGTATGTGGGGCTACTCCTACTCCTTTGAGCCACAGGCGCTGCCCAACACCTGGCTATTTTTTTTAAAGACAAGGTCTCGCTCTGGCTCAGGCTGGTCTCAAACCTGTGAGCTTAGGCAATCCACCCGCCTCGGCCTCCCAGAGTGCTAGGATTACAGGCGTGAGCCACTGCATCCGGCTGTACTTTGCTTCTTTTTAAAATAATACCAAGACCAGGTGCAATGGTTCACACCTGGAATCCTAGCACTCTGAGAGGCTAAGGTGAATGGAACCCTTGAGCTCAGCAGTTTGAGACCAGCCTGAACAAGAGTAAGACCTAATCCCTACTGAAAATAGAAAAACTAGCCGGGCTTGTGGCAGGTGCCTGTGGTCCTATCTACTTGGGAGGCTGAGGCAAAAGGATTGCTGGAATGCAGGAGTTTAAAGGTGCTATGAGCTATGAAGTTTGGAACACTACCCAGGGCAACAGAGTGAGACTCTGTCTCAAAAATAAATAAATAAATAAATAAAATATGTCCTAGAGATCATTCTAGAGTATAGATAATCCCTTCTATTTTTATTTTATTTTTTTTATTGAGACAGAGTCTCATTTTGTCACCCTCGATAGAGTGCCATGGCGTCATAGCTTACAGCAACCTCAAACTCTTGGGCTCAAGCGATTCTCTTGCCTCAGCCTCCCTAGTAGCTGGGACTACAGACACCTGCTACAACGCCCAGCTATTTTTTGTTTGTTTGTTTGTTTGGCAGGCCCGGGTTGCTTCAAACCCACCAGCCCCCGGACCATGTGGCCAGCACCCTAACCACTGAGCTATGCGCACCCAGCCCCTCCTTTTTATTTATTTTTTATTTTTTTTTATAGCCACATAGCACCACACTGTGCAGATGTATCATAGTTCATTCAACTCATCTCCTATTGGTGGACAGTGAGTCTTTTCTAGTTCTTTTGCGATATCAAATTATACAATTTTGCTGTAAAATAACAGCCTTGCATATGCATCTTTTCAAATTTTTGTGGGTGTGTCTTTGGGACATTTTCTTAGAAATGGGATTTCTGAGTCAAAGCCCGTATAATTTTGCTAGAGTACTGCTGGATTCCCTGCTGGATGTTACCCTTTTGCATTCTTGTCAGTGAGGTCTGAATATGTTCAGGCCTAATTGTTTTGTTGTTGTTGTTGAGACAGTCTCACTTTGTCACCCTTGGTAGAGTGCTATGGCATCACAGCTCACAGCAACCTCAAACTCTTAGGCTTAAGTGATCCTCTTGTCTCAGCCTCCCAAGTAGCTGGGACTACATTGAACCAGGCAATTTTTAGAAATGGGGTCCTTTCTCTTGCTCAGGCTGCTTTTGAATTCATGAGCTCAGGCAATCCACGCAGCTGGGCCTCCCAGAGTGCTAGGATTACAGGTGCGAGCCACTGTGCCAGGCCCAGGTCTGATCTTAATAGTATCTTACTCAAGAGGTTTGTCCAAGGTCTTCCACATCTAAAGTAGCTCCACATTGGGCTGCAGTTGGAGGTATCAGTATGAACTCTGATCTCTTCAGTAGCTATATCAGCTACATCAAGATAGATAGACACATAAATATACATGTCTGTTATGCATGGGTTAGTGTATGCACATGTATTTCCTAGCTCCTCCACCAGGAGGGCCTAAAAGCAATGACACTCCAGTACCAGGAAGACACCCAGTGCCCAAATCTTAGTTTCTAAATATCTCTCCAATAAGAACTAGATTTCCCTTGGAAAAATGGCTGGTTTCAGGAATGGGGAATGGGAAATCACAAGATGAGCCTAGGGCATCTTGTGCTGTCAGACAATTAGGAAGTACCAAAGGATGGGCGGCACCTGTGGCTCAGTCCGTAAGGTGCTGACCCCATATGCTGAGGGTGGCGGGTTCAAGCCCAACCCCGGCCAAACTGCAACCTAAAAATAGCCGGGCGTTGTGGCGGGCGCCTGTAGTCCCAGCTACTTGGGAGGCTGAGGCAAGAGAATCGCTTAAGCCCAGGAGTTGGAGGTTGCTGTGAGCTGTGTAAGGCCACGGCACTCTACTGAGGGCCATAAAGTGAGACTCTGTCTCTACAAAAAAAAAAAAAGGAAGTACCAAAGGAGAGAGGGAAATTTGTAACAAAAAGATACAGGAGCCAACCTGAAGAAGCTTCTAATGGCTAAAGGTGAATAACACACAGAATAAAAAAAAATTTTTTTTGGAGAGAGAGTCTCACTCTGTTGCCCAGGCTAGAGTACCATGGCCTCAGGCTAGCTCATTCACAGCACCCTCTAACTCTTGGGTTCAAGCCATCCTCCTACCTCAATCTCCTAAGTAGCTGAGACTACAGGTCCCTGATACAACATCAGGCTAATTTTTCTAGTTTTACTAGAGACGGAGTCTTTCTCTTGCTCAGACTGCTCTCAAACTCCTGAGCTCAGGAGTTGAGCTAAAGCAATCCTCCTGCCTTGGCCTCCCAGAGTGCTAGGATAATAGGCATGAGCCATGGTGCCTAGCCTAGAATAAAACATCCATCCACAAATCTATAATGATATAAATAAATTACTTTCCTCTCCTGGGGAATGGATTCATTCTCTAGAGAGCAGGCTGTGTTAAAAAGAGTCTGATTTCCTTGAAATTCTTTTGAAAGGAACTGATGTAGATACTACGCCCCGAAGGTTAAGTGTACTGACTAAGATCAGGCAAGTGTTAGTCAAACTGATATATTTTCTTCTTCTTTTTTTTTGAAACAGAGTCTTTCTATGTCACCCTTAGTAGAGTGCCGTGGCGTCACAGCTCACAGCAACCTCAAACTCTTGGGCTTAAGCGATTCTCTTGCCTCAACCTTCCAAGTAGCTGGGACTACAGGTTACTGCCACAACACCCGGCTATGAACTGATACATTTTCATGTTCTCTCATTTTCTCTCATGCCACGCTTTTATTTAGGGAAAAAAAAACTGAACATCTCCCTCTTTCTTCCCTCCACTCCAATGCCTGTTGAGTTTCAGACATGGCCTCCTGATGGCACTGGCTGGATGGCATCACTCTGGCACTTTTTAAGTTAGGAAATTAGAAGTTAGTGCCCTTTCTACCTCCTAAGGAATGGCCACCACTCCCATCCCATAGTCCTTCCCTTTCACAAAGGAGACTGCAGCCACATCAAGGAAGTATCTGGTCACTGGCAGGTTCAGGGTGGGACCAGGAGTCCCAGCTACAGGCCAGAAAATCTGCACTTCTCAGAATGGTCATGGTGGCTAAAGCAGGGGCAGCTTGTCACAGAACCACTACAGGGGAAAATCCAGGTTCCAGCAAATGCTTTTTCTCAACATCCGCTTTCTGATGTCTTTTTTCTAATCACAAGGTACAAGCCCTGTACAGCTATAAATCCACATGGCTACCCCAAAGAAAGGGGGGCTCCTCTTAGCCAGTTACGGTAATGTCTATGTTAATGCTACACCCCAGGAAGTTTTTTTTTAAATCAATTTCTGATGAAAATCAATATTTTCCTAAAATTTTCCCAACTTCTATGCTTGCCTGGAACAGCCAGGGTAGGCAGTTTCCTGTGCTGGAATCCCTGTGGGTTTCCCAAACCCCACAGTGGGGAAGTTGGGAAATGGCATCAGCTCAGTTGCACAAGACTCTCTCGGGCCAGCCTGTGCTGGCCCCATGGGTCAGTGAGGGAGGAAGGCCTCAGAGCTTGGTGTCCACACAGAGCTGGTGGGTCTGTGGCTTATTCCTTCAGTCCAGAGATTCAGCAGCATATCAGTGTGTGGGCTGTAGACTGGGAATCCCGTGAGCTCCCAGGACCACCCATCAGCCTCTGCTGTGCCCAGGGTGGAGGTACATACACTGATGCTGTGAAAGAGATCCGGCCAAGGGCAAAACCAAAACTGAGTGGCTCCTGCACTGACTCACACCCTGTGACAGCAACAGCGAGGACTTATTTCATCCTGCAAATCGGGGATTCTTACATAGTCAAGTAACAGAGGCGGTCTGCAGAGTTCCTGAATCCACTGAAATTGTCACCAAAGTTGTGTGTGTGAGAGTGTATCTGTATTCATCACTTTTGAGACAGAGTCTCACCCTGGGTAGAGTGCCGTGGGTCACAGCTCACAGCAACCTCAAAATTTTGGGCTTAATCGATTCTCTTGCTTCAGCCTCCCAAGTAGTTGGGACTACAGGTGCCTACCATAATGCCTGGCTATTTTTTGGTTATAGTTGTTATTGTTGTTTGGCAGGCCCGGGCTGGATTCAAACCCCCCAGCTCTGGTGTATGTGGCCGGCGCCCTAGCCACTGAGCTACAGGCACCCAGCCTGTATCCATCACTTTGTGTTTGAATAAAAAAAAAAAACAGAGAAAGTGTAGTTATAGGGAGGAGGGCACATGTGTAGATAACCAGGGCACAAGGATCACTAAGCAAATGGACAGAAACCTGTCCTCAACAACCTCCGCCTCCGGGGAGGCACCCGGACCACATCCTGCCAGGCCTGGAGCACAGCAGCCTGGCTCTCAGGTGGGCGTGTGCTGCACACCAGACACACTCGGACGACCCACTCCAGCCCGTGTCCTGTCTCCTCCTGCCCAGCCATGTCTGGCCCTGGCCCCTGCCCACCACAGCTGCTTGCTGGGCATCACAGGGCCCAGGTCCCCACCATGAGGTCAGGAAGTGTCCCCACCACGGGCCACACAGCCCGGTGCTTTTTATTTTCAAAACCTGGCTTGTGATCACTTAGCCCAGTAGCCAGAAAGAGTTTTTAAAAAGGACTCACAAACATATAATCAAAATCTCAGTGTTGGGTTTGGGGAAGGCACTGTTCCCGCTTTCCGGAAACACAAATTTTTAGCGTTTGAAAGTGATAGGAGGCTAAAGTGAGACCGCCCTAAATATACCGTCCTGGGCATTTCCATGCAGGGGGATATGGGATTTATTCTGCAACTGTGGCCTCTTTCAGATTATTATACCAGCCCCCGCCAGGGCTCGCCTCAGGCTGCCTGCTAGCCTGACCTCCACAGAGTCCTCCAGCCTGACACTCACACCACTGCCCCTGCTGCCCCAACCCCCTGTGCTCCCCAATGGCCTGAGGCACAGCCCATATCCTGGTCCACACCTGGTGGCCTACAGGTACCTCCACACCTGTGCAGGTGGGGTCCCTTCTGTCCAGCGGCCCCTCCTTCCCTCCTTCTCCACCGACCAAGGCTCCGTCCCATCCTTTAAGGCCAGTTCAGGTGTCACTTCTCCTTGAGGCCTGCTCAGATCCCACCGCCAGTGGGATCTTCCCACTTCCCCAGCCCCTGACTGGCCTCTCTAGGAGATTGTCCCTCCTGCCCTGGTTTTTCTTGTTCCTTTCCATGTCTCCCTCCTTCCTCCTTCACCTTGTTCCAAAAAGGGAATCTGGCTCCTTTGCCCTCTGCTATTTTGGGGTAGTCACTTGCCCTGCCCTGCCCTTGGGTCCTTCCCTGGTAGGTCTTTGTCCTGTAGTGCCCTGACACTGGCAGATTCACACTCCTGCCTTAGCCCGCCTCAGCTGTCAGCTCCACGTCCTCCTCCCGGTGTCCCATTCAGGCAGTGGGCAAACTCTGGATGGCCCATGTCCCCCTTAGATGCCCTGGGTTATATCCCTGTTCACCAGGTTTCCCTGGGAGAGTCTGTTCCTTTCCCGATTTGGATCTGATGTCACTCTCCCCTATAGCCTGGGAGCTCTCAGGGTGGGGGGGATCCCAGCCTCTGTCTCACTAAGGGTCCCAAGGCCAGCTAAAGGTTGAGGGGTATGAGCAGGATTTGGGAATCAGGGCCTATTGCTCAACCCCCAGGCCTGGGGCTCAGGTTGCTCCTGACTATAGGACATCTCTGAGCTGTGTCTACAGTGCGGAATCCTGTCTACACCCAGGGTCCTCTGGGCAGCGGGTGATGGCAGGTCACACCCAGCTCTGCGGCTCTGGAGCCTGAGCCATCCCGAGTGACTGGCTCCACTTTGTCTTCCAGTGGAGCGAGACCACACCCTGGGCCACCAGGAGCCCCATTGGAAGGAGTTCCGTTTTGACCTGACCCAGATCCCGGCAGGGGAGAGAGTCACAGCCGCAGAGTTCCGGATTTACAAGGCGCCCAGCACCCACCCACTCAACAGGACACTCCGTGTCAGCATGTTCGAGGTGGTGCAGGAGAGATCCAACAGGTGCCTTCCCCACGGCCCAGGCACCCACCCCGCCCGCCTCAGGGTCTCATGGTCAAGGCTCTGGTGTGTTGTCCCGCCCAGTGGGGGCTGGTGTGTGTGTGGGGAGGATCATTTCCCAGAGGAAGGAAAAGGGAGCCTCAGAGATGGGAAAGATGTTTGGCCTGAGGCTTCTGGGCATTTCGGGAAGAGCCAAGAGATACAGTTCTGGCATCAGGTCCTCAACTGCCACCTTGGCTGTGGGACCTTGGGCAGGTCACTCTGCCTCAGTTTCTCCATCCGTACTCAGGCCCAGTAACACCTTTGTGGGTTGATTCAGTGAGAAGAGATGTGGAAGGAGCCAGCCCAGAGCCAGTGTGGGTAGATGCTCCAGTGACGGTCCCCAGGTGGCACTAGAACTCAGGGGCAGCTGTGCGGCCATCGGTTAATTGTTCTTTCATGTCCACAGGGAGTCTGACTTGTTCTTTTTGGATCTTCAGACGCTTCGAGCTGGGGACGAGGGCTGGCTGGTGCTGGATGTCACAGCAGCCAGTGACCGCTGGCTGCTGAGCCGTAACAAGGACCTGGGACTCCACCTCTATGTGGAAACTGAGGACGGTGAGGCTGCCCCCCTGGGGCCTGAGAGGCTGTCCCGGCAGAGGCCGAGGGCTGGCCTCACATGGCTCTGGGTGTCCGTCCTGCCGTTCCCAGCTGTGCCCACTGTGAGGGTCGATGACGAGCACAGAATGAGATCCTGGACAGGAGGAGGCCCTCCACAGGAGTGGTGCCCTGCTCTCCTGCAGAAGAGAGGAGTCCCTGTCTTTGCTTCCCCAGGCCATGGGCAGTTCTTCCCCTGAGCAGCTTCCCTACTGGGAAGGGGAGGCAGGGAGAGGGCTGCCCCCCCAGGCTCTGAGCCCTGGAGGCCTGAGTTCACATCCCAGCTCGGCAATGCCCTGCCTTGGGGGCCTTGCTCACCTTTCCAAGCCTCAGTTTTCTCCTGGAGACAATGAGATTCACTCTCACCCCCCATAGGTGTTTTGGGGAAGAACCTCCTTTATACCAGGCAGTGGGGAAAGGCCGATGGTGGGCACAGGTTGGTGTTTGGGGTCCAGCAAGAGGGCGAGTCATCTGTGTCCTGCTGTGAGCACTGAAGACAAGGAGAGAAGTGACCAGAGGATTAAATCACAGGAGGTTGTTAATGACCAAGAGCTCAGCATGGGGACAAAGTCTGATGGGCAGGTGGGGGGAGACCGGCAGTGGAGACAGTAGGAGCTTGTGAGTTGGAAGGAGCTGGGATTGAGAGAGGCGACAGGGGTGGCTGAGTTAGGGTAAGCCGGGGAGAGATGTTTGGAGTTTGGGGTGGTTGATTTTCATGAATAGCAATGGAGGATGACCGGATCTGATTCGGGCTTATGTGAAGCACCCTCTGAGATATTCACCATCAAGGGGGAGGAGTATAAATCCCACCTGTCCTTGTGGGTGACATTCAGGGACTTGCTGCCTAAAACAGCCCTGTGGATGGAGTGTGGCAGAACCTGCCCAGTGAGGGGCCAGGCAGGCACTGCCTCAGCCCGGCGAGGAAGGTTCGCCACAGCACACGGTATGGAGCATGGCACTTCCACCGAGGTCTGTGTCCCGCAGAACCATAGCCCTCATCCAAGCACTAGGAAACTATTCCACAGAATACCTGACAAGTACTTCTCCAGACTGTCAAGGTCATCAAAAACAAGGAAAGTGGAGCCTAAGGAGTCATAACAGCTAAATGTAGTGTGGTGTCCTGGACGGGATCCTGGGACAGTGAGAGAACATTGGGGAAACTTTATTAAATCAGAATAAATGATGGCATTTTCTTAATATAGGATATGCAGATTGTTCCCTTAGGTGTGGCAAGGGTACCCTAACAGTGTAAAATGTTAATATTTCTCAGGGAAACTAGGTCCAGGTATTCTCTGTACCATTTAAAATTTTTTTCTGAAAATCTCTACTGTTGTGAAATTAAAACTTTACTGAATATATGCAAAGAATAAAGAATTGGCAACTTCAGCGTGGAGGGCAGACGAGAAGGAAGGACAAGGGTGACTCCAGAGACCTGTGGGAGCCCCGTGGTGGAGCTGCGAGGCGCTTGCTGGTGGAGCTGTGCAGGTGGAGCTGTGAGGCGCTTGCTGGTGCAGAGATGGAGAAAGGAGGATGTAGGAATAGCTGGGGAGCAGGTGAGGAAAGGGAAGAGTCCTGGACCACCCGCGACCAAAGTGTGGGTAGTTTTTTTTGTTTCTTTGAGACAGAGTCTCACTTTGTTGCCCTCGGCAGAGAGCCATGGCATCACAGCTCACAGCAACCTCCAGCTCTTGGGCTTAGGTGATTCTCTTGCCTCAGCCTCCCAAGTCGCTGGGATTACAGGTGTCTGCCACAACACCTGGCTATTTTTGTTGTTGTTGTTGCAGTTTGGCCGGGGCCAGGTTTGAACCTGCCACCTTCGGTATATGGGGCCGGCACCCTACTCACTGAGCCACAGGCACCGCCCAACAGTGGGTAGTTTTTAATAGACGCTTTTGTCCTGAGTGGGCAGAAAACAGGAAGAGCAGGTGTGAGGTAGAAAGTCCTGAGCTCTTCTTTGGCTGGAATATTGAGACCCCTGGGATCCTCTGGAGGACACTGGACCTCACGGAAGTGCCATTCCAGGGACAGGTGGGTGTAGACCCAGGTGTGGGAAGTGCTGGGTAAGTGGATTTATAGCCGTGGGACTGGACCAGGTCGCTTGAGGAGGGAGTGTGTCCCTGGAGACAAAAGGGGCAGCCCAGAACTCTGCAGCCTCCAACAGAAGGGACCAGGAAACCTGGAGGGCAAGGTGACCCAGACACCAAGACAGGAAAGTGTTTGCAGAAGCAGGGAGTCATCTGTGTCCTGCTGTGAGCACTGAAGACAAGGACAGAAGTGACCAGGGGATTTAGTCACAGGAGGTTGTTGATGACCAAGAGCTCAGTGTGGGGACAAAGTCTGATGGGCAGGTGGGGGAGACCGGCAGTGGAGACAGTGGACAGCCCTTTCCAGAACCTTTGCTGGGGAAGGGGAGCAGAGGAAAGGGGTGGTGACTGGACAGAAATGGGGACAGGGCAGGGCCTTTACAGGTTAGGAGACACTCGTGCACTCTGTGGGATGGTAGTGATTTAGTACGGAGGGCCGAAAATTGCGAGATTCCTGACCAGTTCAAGGGTGAGGTTTGGAGGACGAGGGGGGCAGCCTCTTCAGGAGCAGAGGCCCTTCCAGATGTCTGTGTGGGAGGGACGGTGAGCCCCACTGTCACATGAGGGTGAGCCTGAGCTCTGGGGGTGTGCGGTGGGGCAGACATCCACTCTGCCAGTTGTCACAGGATTCAGAGGGGGTGGCTCATCACCATCAGCGTCACCCTGCTGTGCCCATTCCTTAGACCCTGGCAGGTCTGGGAGAGGCTCCGCAGGGTTTGCAGTTTCAGTTGGAGGCCCCCCAGGCGAGGAGGGATTGAGGCGGCGGCGCCCTGTACGTAGAGCCTGGCCTTGGTTCTGTGCCCAGAGCGTGTACGTGCGACACGGTGGACGGTGGGCGCAACGTCCCCGGCCTGCAGTGGCCACGCGACTGCGGCCCCCTGCCCTAGGCGGCGCGGGAGCGGCTCCCTTCTTGTTCCCGCGGTGGCCAGGCGGGAGCAGAGGCGCGCGTCACGGCGCGGGTGCCTTCTCTGCTCTGTGACGCAGCGGCGGGGACCCGGGAACGCACGCGGGGCGCCCCCAGCCTGTCCCCGGCCTCAAAGCCGGGACAGACGGACGATGGCCACGCGGCGGCTCCTGGCGGCGGCGCTCGGGCGCTGCGTCCCCGCCGGCCGCACGGTGACCGCGCTGTCCCAGGGCCTCGCCTGGCGCCGCTTTGCCACCAGCTCGCGTCCATGCGCCAAATTCTACACCGACCCCGTGGAGATGGTGAAGGACATCTCCGACGGGGCCACCATCATGGTCGGGGGCTTCGGGCTGTGCGGCATCCCCGAGAACCTGATCGCGGCGCTGCTGCAGACCCGCGTGAAGGACCTGAAGGTGGTGAGCAGCAACGTGGGGGTGGACGACTTCGGCCTGGGCCTCTTGATGGCCGCCAAGCAGATCCGCCGCGTCGTCTGCTCCTACGTGGGCGAGAACGGGCTGTGCGAGCAGCAGTACCTGGCGGGCGAGCTGGAGCTGGAGCTGACGCCGCAGGGCACCCTGGCCGAGCGCATCCGCGCGGGGGGCGCCGGGGTGCCCGCCTTCTACACGCCCACGGGGTACGGGACCCTGGTGCAGGAGGGGGGCTCCCCCATCAGGTACTACCCCGACGGCCACCTGGCCATCATGAGCCACCCGCGGGAGGTGAGGGAGATCGGAGGCGAGCACTACCTGCTGGAGCATGCCATCAGGGCCGACTTCGCCCTGGTCAAAGGCTGGAAGGCCGACCGCATGGGCAACGTGATCTTCAGGAGGAGCGCCAGGAATTTCAACGTGCCCATGTGCAAAGCTGCAGATGTCACAGCCGTGGAGGTGGAAGAAGTCGTGGATGTGGGGACTTTTGCCCCAGAGGACATCCACGTTCCTAGCATTTATGTGGATCGCGTGATAAAGGGGGAAAATTTTGAGAAAAGAATTGAGCGTTTAAGGTTCCAGGAGGAGGAAGAAAGAGAAGCCCAAGTGGAGGAAGGCCCGAGGACACGCATCATCAAACGGGCAGCCCTGGAGTTCAAGGACGGCATGTACGCCAACCTGGGCATCGGGATCCCGCTGCTGGCCAGCAACTTCATCAGCCCCAGCATGACCGTCCATCTGCACAGTGAGAACGGTATCCTGGGCCTGGGTCCATTCCCACCCAAAGACCAGGTGGATGCAGATCTCATCAACGCAGGCAAGGAGACAGTCTCGGTGATCCCAGGGGCCTCATTTTTCGCCAGCGACGACTCCTTTGCCATGATCCGAGGGGGGCACCTCCACCTAACGATGCTCGGGGCGATGCAGGTTTCCAAGTACGGCGACCTGGCCAACTGGATGATTCCCGGCAAGAAGGTGAAAGGCATGGGCGGCGCCATGGATCTGGTGTCCAGTGTCAAGACCAGAGTGGTGGTCACCATGGAGCACTGCGCCAAGGACAGCTCCCCCAAAATCATGGACACGTGCACGCTGCCGCTGACGGGGAAGCGCTGCGTGGACCGCATCATCACCGAGAAGGCCGTGTTCGACGTGCACAAGAAGAAGGGGCTGACGCTGATGGAGCTCTGGGAGGGCCTGACTGTGGAGGACATTAAAAAGAGCACCGGGTGCAGCTTTGCCGTGTGCCCCAACCTCAGGCCCATGCAGCAGGTGGACCCCTGACACGGGAGGCAGCCTGTGGGCACCCAGCCTGTGCTTCTCGGGTCAGCCTGGCAGGGCCTCCTCAGAGGACGTTGGTCATGGCAGGAAATCATTTCACTGGCACATGGACAGGCTCACCTCTGGGCTCCCAGACTTTCCTGCTAGACAGATGGGATTCTCTCTAGAGCGCTGTGACTTTAATAAACACATGCAAAAATTCAGGCAAGGTTGTCCGGCGTGTTCTTGAGCACAGCAAAGCACCCCACGGCAGTGGGAGAGGAATGTACCCTCTCCCGTGTCTCGACGTGTACACTAAATTCTCCATGGCTGGGGGTATCCACAGCGGGGTTTCATCCAAGTGCTTCCCTGGTAATCTAGTCACAAAATCTAGACAAAAAAATGACGAGGGGGAAAACACCCCCCACCTTGTCCAACTGTGGTGACAAATAGACGAACATTAAGGTGAGTTTGTGCTGGGTGGAAATGCTGTCTTCATGAATGTTTCCCCTTTAGTGCCACTGACTTTTCTTCTGGGGCCTTTCATTGTGTTGATCAGTTTTGTTTCCCTGCAGCCTCCTCTCCTCCCCACACGTCTGCTCCTGGTACCTAAGTAGATGACCCTGAAGGAAAACAGGCCCATCGTCGGGGATGGGACCTGGTGATAGGAGAGATGGGGGAGGGGCTGTCATGCTGATGTCCCACCAGGAAGGGTCCTGCGGGAAGAAACAGCCCATCTGTGTGGCCAAAGGCTACAGCTTGTGAATAAAAGAGGCTGAGAAACCTCAGTCATGGACGAGATGGGTTTTCCCCACTTCAGCGGTAGTGTTTCTGCTTCCTCCAGACCAGACACTTAGATCCTTCCTCCCTGTGAGGGGCCCTGACTGGCCGCTACTGTGACACCGCTCAGGACCCTGGAGGGGCTGTGAGGAATTTCATCCTGGACCTAAAGTGAAAAGGAGGAGTTTGTGTGCACACGTGTGTGCTGTCGTAGACCAAGCCCGGCACGGAGTGAGCACTTTGTGAGTGAGCTCCAGGGCTTCACGCAGCTGACAGGCGGATGTGGGCCAGTGCAGTAAGTTCTAGGTGGTCAAGAACGGGCTTCCTGAGAGTTGCTATTACAGCCTCATCCTGACGGAAGGGCCAGATCCTGGGCAGCTGAGACGCGCAAGGAGAGATGGCACTCACTGAGGGGACGGCCTGGGCCTGTGGGGAAGTGGCCAGGGACCATGGCAGGGGCTGGGTGGGATAAAATGTCATTGAGTGGACAGTGGGGCCCCTTTGGGGGTTTCTGGGGAGGTTGCAGCTGATTTGCCCTGGGTGTCAGGAGTTGTTTAGCAGGAGTGTGGAAAAGGCAGAGGTATCCAGGAGCATACAGGAGAGACGGTCCCACCCAGGAAGGGACTTCCCAGCTCTGCACTGCCTGGGTTTTCCCACAGCCAACTAGAGCCTGGGGGCCTTCTCCAAGGATGGTGGGCACAAAGCAGAGCCAATTTGAAGGGGAGCTCTGGGCTCTGGAAGGAGGGGCTGGGGGCCTTCCCCTGACCTGCCATGTGCAAGCTCTGAACAAAGATCAGGGGCCAGTCCCCCCTCCATGTGCCCTCAGCCAGGCCTCTGCAGCTGGCTGAGGAAGGGTATGAGTGTCCTGGCTCTATCCTGCTTTGCTCTGGGACCTTGAGCCATTGCTGCTCTCTGAGGCCTTTGTTGCCCCTTCTGTAAAACGGTAGCCTGGGACTAGCTGCTGGCAAGGTCCTCAGTCAGGCTCACCTGGCCTGTGAGAACTACAAAGGGGTCTCCAGCACCCACCTCAGGGTAGCTCAGAGGATTTCTTTGAGGGTTTCTGGGTAATTGACCTAATATGTCATCTTGTTCTGTGCCCAGAAGACCCCATAAATTCAGACTTTCGAACATAGTTGCACATAAGGAAGGCAAATGTGAACAAAGCCTGGAGGACTGTTGGCTTCATCCCCCCCTCCCCCTGCAGCCAGGACTCCTCAGGGCTCACAGGACAGAGAGGCAGCGCACAGCTCTGGAGGGCTGTACTGGGTCCAAGGCTGTCCCCATGGGGCAGCCAGTCTGTGGAGCACCCCTCCAGGGCCCAGCAACTGACCTCTGTCTCTCTCCAGTGACCTCTCCCACTTGTCCCTCTGCTCCTAAGCCCCTGCTGCTTCCCTGTAACCCTGACTGACCAGGACCCAACTCTGCCAGGTGGCTTCTCCCCGCACCTCCCCTCAGGGGTGGTGCCTGCATCTAACAACCCCCCTGTCTCTGCCGCTCTGGGCCACATCCTGAGCAGGAGCCTCTCTGGGGTTCAGAGCAGTTGTTGGTGGCAGGTGATGTCATGGGTCAAAGGTTGGTGTCTGGACTGGTGGTTAGTCGATCAAGTGTTCAGTGGACACCTGGTCTGAAGCACAGCTGCCTAAGGGCTGACCTTTGAGAGGGACTGAGGGTGGGGTAGGCAGTGCCCTTGACCTTCCATGTATAATGGAGACCCATGTTAGGAGAAAGTAAATCTGTGTGTGTAACGTACCTATAAACGTAGGTGTCTGTGGGTTCACATGTGCACGTGTGTGTGCGTACGTACATGTGTGCATCAGTACCTGCAACATGGAAGTGAAATGCGCTCTTGTGTAAACGAAGCCCTTAGCATTATGTTTAAGGAGACATGAAAGCGAGCTACTGATGCTGCTTCTGTAATTCAGTATAAGGATGTCACACACGCAAAATAAAGAGGTGTGTCCTCATCTTTATAATGAAAGCCAGGAAATAACCTACGTGTCTCATGATAAGCCATTATCTAGGGAAATTATGGTATATCTGCTCAAAGGGACTTTATACACTGGAAATATTTATTGTGGAGACATTTTGACAACAGAAAAATGTTTATATTAAACAGTTGAAAATCTGGGTGTGGTGGCTCATTCCTGGAATCCCAGCAATTCAGGAGGCTGAGGTGAGAGGATCGTTTGAGGCCAGGAGTTCAAGCCCAACCTTGGCAGCATAGCCAGACCCTGTCTCCGAAAAACAAAAAGCTGAAGAAAATACAAACTTCTTTCCTGAGCTGCCAACTGTTTTAAAACCACATAATTGGCCAGGCTCAGTGGCTCATGCCTATAATCCCTGCACTCTGGGAGGCAGAGGCAGATGGATTGCCCCAGCTAAAGCAGGTTTGAGACCAGCCCGGGCCAAAGTGAGACCCTGTCTCTAAAAATAGCCGCCGGGCGGTTTGGCGGGCGCCTGTAGTCCCAGCTACTTGGGAGGCTGAGGCAAGAGAATCACTTGAGCCCAAGAGTTTGAAGTTGCTGTGAGCTGTGATGTCACAGCACTCTACCCAGGGGGACAAATTGAGACAAAAAAAAATCCACATAATGAATATAGCGCAGAAAAATGAAAATTAATATATCGGAGTCGAGACGTGGGTTTACGAATATTTTTCCTCGGATTCCTGGCGGCGGCGGCGGCGACCGTCAGTTTTCGCTGAGGAGCAGCTCGAACAGGACCCGTTGGCGCCCCCGTCCCTTCCCCGCCCTGAAGCCCTCTCCGGGCCGCCGGCAATCACTCCTCGCCGAGTTTCCCCACCACCCCGCCGTCGTTTGTTCGGTCCTTGGCCCGGTGGAAGTCACTGCCCTGGAGGAGGAGGCAGCGGCAGCCGCCTGCGGCCCCGGAGAGGAGGCGCCGCTCGCGCTTCCGCTGCCCTCGGGCCGCGCGGGTCCAGCTGCGACGCCCTCGGACTTCATCTCACTGCTCAGCGCGGACCTAGACCTAGAGTCGCCCAAGTCCCGGTACTCACGAGATTCTCTGAAGTTACACCCATCGGAGAATTTTCATAGAGCTGGACTATTGGAAGAATCTGTCTAATCTCCCAAAGGAGTTACAGTCACCTCCATCTAGAGAAACATCTGTAGCATCGACGAGTCAGACAAGTGGCGGTGAGGCAGGCGCGCCTCCTCCAGCCGTGTTGCTGCTGGACTTGCCTCTGAAGCAGGGAGTGCCTGCATTAAAAATGACCTGTAGTTCTCCGCTTCATAGATGCTTCTTCAGCTCCCTCCCCTTCCTCCATGGGCGGTGCTTGCAGCTCCTTTACCACCTCCTCCAGCCCTACCATTTTCTACCTCAGTCACCCATGCAAGGCTGTGCAAGTGGAGAGCTGCTCCGCAGCCCTGGGGAACAACAGCCTGGAATCCAAGGAGCCACATCTTCACCTCAACCACAGGCTACCTTGTTTCACAACACTGCGGGAAGCACCGTGAATCAACTGCAGAATTCTTCTGGCTCATCTCAGCAGACTTCAGGAATGTTCTTATTTGGCATTCAAAATAACTGTAGTCAGCTTTTAACCTTTGGACCAACTACACTGCCAGATCAGTTGATGGCCGTAAGTGCCAGGCCAACCGCAGAACGAAGGCCAGCCACCTGTGACAACACTTCTTTCTCAGCAGATGTCAGAGAATTCTCCACTGGCATCCTCTATACTAACCAGAACATTGAAAAGATTGATTTGCTTGTTTCATCGCAAAACCAAGGGAACAACTTGACTGGTTCCTTTTAACTGGATATAAATTCCATGAAGAAAAATCCTGATTTCCAAGATGTCCTGAGATCTTATGGTTTCATGAGGATTACTGAACTTGTACTTTAAAAAAATATATACAAGGGCGGCGCCTGTGGCTCAGTCGGTAAGGCGCCGGCCCCATATACCAAGGGTGGTGAGTTCAAACCCGGCCTCGGCTGAACTGCAACCAAAAAATAGCTGGGTGCTGTGGCGGGCGCCTGTAGTCCCAGCTACTCGGGAGGCTGAGGCAAGAGAATCGCTTAAGCCCAGGAGTTGGAGGTTGCTGTGAGCTGTGTGAGGCCACGGCACTCTACCAAGGGCCATAAAGTGAGACTCTGTCTCTACAAAAAAAAATAAAATAAAATAAAAAAAAATAAAAAAAAATAAAAAAATATATACAAAAAACTGCATTTGAGTAAATGGATCGATTTTACTCTGACGGCAGAAGAGCAATACCTATGCTGTCTATTGCAGTGATTAGCCATCAACGACATCTTCATATTTTATATTCCTAATAACAGTGATGACTCAAACCAATTTGAGTCTCCAGCTGACAGAATTAATTGTTGCATTTCCCTAGGCATAATTTCTTTAAAAGTACACTTTAATTTCAAGGCTGGACCACTCAGTTATCTATTAGAAAATAATATTTGTCATGTTTACTTGTGTTCTTCATTTTTTCGTGTATTGTTTTAGTCAAGTAATAGCTTTTGAAAAATTCAGTAATAACTAAAAAAAAAAGAATATTTTTTCTCAAAGGTTTCTTTACTGTGTTATTTCATTGCTTTACAATTAAAGACATCACACATGCAAGAGGCATCGAGGGTTCTGCGGAAGCTTTGCATCTCTGGGGTTAAGGATCATGTTTTAACAGCTTTCTCAGTCTTATAGCGGCTGTGGGTAAATTCCCTCTTTTATAGGCTTTGCTTGGTCTGGTGCTGAAGCCCAGGGCAGGGCCCTGCTTGCAGACTTTTCTCCCATTTTTTTTTTTGTTTGTTTGTTTGTTGTTGTTGTTGAGACAGAGTCTCACTTTGTCACCCTCGGTAGAGTTTCATGGCGTCATAGCTCACAGCAGCCTCATACTCCTGGGCTCAAGCGATTCTCTTGCCTCAGCCTCCCAAGGAGTTGGGACTATAGGCATCACCACAATGCCCAGCTGTTTTTAGAAACAGGGTCTAGCTCTTCCTCAGGCTGTTCTTGAAGTTCTGAGCTCAAGTGATCCACTTGGCCTGCCCTCCCAGAATGCTGGGATTATAGGCATGAGCAACCATGCCCGGCCCTCTCGTCTTTTTTTTTTTTTTAAACAGAGTCTCACTGTGTTGCCCATGATAGAGTGCATGGCATCACAGCTCACAGCAATCTCTAAATCTTGGGCTTAAGCGATTCTCTTCCCTCAGCTTCCCAAGTAGCTGGGAACACCTGGCTATTTTTTTTGTTGTTGTAGCAGTTCTCGTTGTTTATCAGTCCCCGGCCGGGCTCGAACCTGCCAGCCTAGGTGTATGTGACTGGCACCGTAACCACTATGCTATGGGCACCAAGACCCTCTCATCTTTTTCTTGACTGTAAGTCCAGCCTTGTGAATAGGAACTAGGGCTCTGGAATTCGCTTGCTGTGTGTCGAGCCTTGGGCTCTGTGACTGGGGTGCAGGATCTCTGCCCTGGAAAACCTGGTGTCTCCTCTGTGGCATCAGGGAGCCAGTCAAGGCCCTGACTCGAGCTGTGCCCAGCAGAGTGAGCGTTTGCTGACCTGGCATGTGCTGCCCTGAGCTGTCCCACTCAGAGATCACACACTGAGACCCCAGACAGTGCAGGCAGGAGAGGGGACATGCCTCAGAGTTCTCGGACTGAGGTGGGAGCCCTGTTCTGGGAGTCACTTGCAGGGGTTCTGGGTCAGCACAGAAGGCCCCTGAAATGGGCCCCTGAAATGTCTTCTGTAGCATTACTATAAAGTGACCAGTGTCACTTCAGTCTCTGCAACTTGTAAAATGGGTTGCAAACATCTGTGTCACGATTATCACTAGTGACAATGCCTGTGGCTCACTGAGGCCCCTCACCCACCACCTCCTCCTGATCTGCCACTAGGGGGCCAGGACTGGACTGAAACGTGGGCTTCAGATGAGGAAGCTGAGGCTCAGCAGGTCCCCTTGGGCCCTCAGCCTCCCTGCCCCTGGACTGCAGGAGGGAGTGATCCCTCTGTGTGCACGTGCAGAGCCCCTGCCCATGAGTGATCCCCTCTCTCCTCTCTGTCTCAGGGCACAGCATGGATCCTGACCTGGCTGGTCTGCTGGGGCAACGGGCACCACGCTCCAGACAGCCTTTTGTGGTCATTTTCTTCAGGGCCAGTGTGAGTCCGGTCCGTGCCCCTCGGGCAGTGAGGCCACTGAAGAGGAGGCAGCCGAAAAGAACCAACGAGCTGCCGCACCCCAACAGACTCCCGGGGATCTTTGGTGAGGCCTGGGGCAGCCCTGCAGCTTTGGGCTGAGAGAGGCAGGGCAGGGACCAGGTGGCGGCACAGAACCCGTGGGGCTAAACACTGGTCACTCTCCAGAAACAGTCCCTGACACTGTCTTTGCTCTGATGCACTGTGATGACTGGCCACTCCACTCTCTCCAGGCCTCGGAGCCTCTGCCCTGGCTGTCCCCACCCCTGGAAGTCCCCATCCCTGCCCTCATGGCTGTCCCAGTCCCTTCCCTGGGCAGCCTCAGGAGGAGCCCAGGCACCCGGCAGGATCCTTAGCTATTCGGGTGAAAGTCATCCCCCCACCCCAGCTTTGCCCCTCAGAATCAGGGATAGGCCTGACCCGGCCACGTGTGTTCCTTCACAGGGAGTCAGGCTGAGGTGAGCCATTTGAATGTGTGTAATGGGGGTGGCAGGAGTCAGCAGGAGTCTCCGAGTAAAGGAGGAGGAGGCACAGGGTGGCTGAGGGTCCTGCTGGGCCCTTATCAGAGCCTCAGGAGGCCCAAGGCTGAAAGGCAGGGGAGGCCAGTGGAGCACAGGGCTGCTCTAGCCATGGGAAGCCTGGAGGGCTCTTGAGCTGGGTCATGGGACAAGCAGAGCCCAGGGGTAGGAAGCCAGGGGTAGCCAAGTGGTCTCCTGTCATTTGTTTACTCAACAACCATGCCCAGCAGGGTGCCCCCACCCTAGTACCTCAGGATAGCTGTACAGAGCAGTGACCCAGAAAAGACCTGCGACCATGTGTCCCTGCAGATGACATCCACGGCGCCAGCGGCCGGCAGGTTTGCCGTCGGCACGAGCTCTATGTCAGCTTCCAGGACCTCGGCTGGCTGGTAATTTCTCACGCTTCTTCTTCCTTATATGAAAATCTCCATCTGTAGATCATACGAGGATCTGCAGGGAGGACATGGAATTATGGGTGACTTCCATTTTCATTTTTTTTTTTTTGAGACAGAGTCTCACTTTGTCACTCTTGGTAGAGTTCTGTGGGGTCATAGCTCAGAGTAACCTCAAACTCTTGGTTTAAGTGATTCTCTTGCCTCTGCTTCCTGAGTAGCTGGGACTACAGGACCTGCCACAACACCTGGCTATTTTTTAGAGACAGCTCAGGCTGCTCTCGAACCTTTGAGCTCAGGCAATCCACCTGCCTCGGCCTCCCAGAGTGCTAGGATTACAGGCGTGAGCCACTGTGCCTGGCCCCACCCTTTTTTTAAGCCAGCATCTTCTCAGTCACCCAGACTGGCGTGCAGTGACGTGATCATACTCCACTGCAGCTTCGAACTCCTGGGTTCAATCATCCCACTTCAGCCTCCCAAGTAGCTGGGACTAAAGATGCACGCCATCATGCCTGGCTAATTTTTATTGTTTACAGAGATGGGGGTCTTACTATGTTGCCCAGCCTGGTCTTGAATTTCTGATCTCAGCCTCCCAAAATTCTGGGGTCACAACATGAGTCACCACACCTAGCCCCTCCCTGCTCTTATCTAGAGTTCTTTTTTTTTTTTTTTTTAAAGACAAGGTGTTGGGCAACGCCTGTAGCTCAGTGAGTAGGGTGCTGGCCCCATATACCAAGGGTGGTGGGTTCAAACCCAGCCTCTGCCAAACTGCAACAAAAAATAGCCAGGCGTTGTGGTGGGCGCCTGTGGTCCCAGCTACTCGGGAGGCTGAGGCAAGAGAATTGCCTAAGCCCAGGAGCTAGAGGTTGCTGTGAGCTGTGACACCACGGCATTCTACTGAGGGCGACAAAATGAAACTCTGTCTCTAAAAAAAATTAGAAAAACAAGAAAAAAAGATAAGGTGTCACTCTTTTGCTTGCGCTGGAGTGCCGTCTATGACATTACAGCAACCTGAAACTCCCAGGCTCAGGGGATCCTCATTCCCCCCAATAGCTGGTCAGGCCCCACCATGCCCTTCTAATCTTTGTTTAATTTCATTTTCTGTAGAGATTGGCCCTTGCTATGTTGCTCAGGCTGGTCATGAATGCCTGGTCTGAGATGATGCTCCCGCCTTGGCCTCTCAAAGCTCTGGAATTATAGATGTGAGCCACTGAGCCTGGCTCCAATTTTCATTTTTTGTTTTCTATTGTGTTTTCTAAAGTGAAAATACGTTACTCATAGTGAAGAAAGGTTTTGTTGTTTTGTTTTTTGCTTTTGTAAAAACCATGAAAACAAAGACAGCTGAGCTGTCAGCGCTGCTACAGGGACCTGAGACGGGTTGGCAGGGCCACCCTGCGTTGCTGCTACTGCAGCCCTGGGGGCCTAGGAGGGAGGGCAGCCTGGGAGGATGCAGAGTCTGCGTGGATGTGAAGGGACAGAGCTTGTGCCCAGCCCTGTCTGCTGAGGGTCCCTGGGTGGACTCTGGCCCCTGGGGCGTGTTGCCCTGCCGGGGCTGAGGGTGGGTAGAAAGGCCCCCAGGGTCAGAGAGGGTGAGGGGCAGCCCTGGGTCCTCCTGTGACAAGTCCTCTGACAGGACTAAGGGGCTCACCTTCTCCCACACCCCCAGGACTGGGTCATCGCCCCTCAAGGCTACTCCGCCTACTACTGTGAGGGGGAGTGCTCCTTCCCGCTGGACTCCTGCATGAACGCCACCAACCACGCCATCCTGCAGTCCCTGGTCAGTACCTCACCGACCATGCCCAGGCCCCAGGTGGGGAGACCCTGAGGAGAGGGGATGGTCCAGGCCGGAGGACCATGAGGGCACCTGCTCTGGTCTCAGGGACCCTTCTCTGCGTGGAGTCAGTAATGTAGTTAAATGCACAGACCGGGTCCCTCGTGTGGCCACGCTTGTACGTGTAGACGCACCCCTGAACACAGGCACACCGTGCTCTTACACAGAGTGCTCAAGTACACATGCAAATCCCACACACTGCACCTGCTCATGGGGGTCACTTATGTCCCTGTGCGTGGACGCCCAGACTGACAAATCTGCTCCTCAGGGTCAGAGGCACAGCACACAAGAGGAAACAGGCATGCTAGCACGGGGACCTGTGTGATCTCGTCGCACACGTGTGCCTGTGTGCAGTGCGTGTCTTGTTATGGAACCCACAAGGGGGTTCTGGTCCAGGGCCTGTTCACTGCACAGAAAGCCAGTTACCAAGGCAACGGGATTGCCAAGGAAGACTGATCATTTATTACAGATGACGTCACCTGGGAGACAAAAGGAAGGTCTCCAATCTGTCTCCCCAACTAACCGAGGGTGAGGTTTTTACAAGGGTTCAGGGAGGTGGCTACATGTAGTGGGCAGCTGTGTTGAAAGCCAGGAGTGCAGGAGGGCTGCGTCAGGAGTCACAGGTTGGTGATGGACGGAGTGTCCGCACTGTCACCCTCTCAGAGTCTGCTGTTTCCGGGAGACAACGCAGAAGGTAAAGGGAAGCAGCGAGATCACATGTGCTGGTTGTTGAGCCCGCCCAACCTGGGAGTCCAAAGCGTCTAAGAAAGCTCCAGGGGGACACGTACAGGGCTGTCCTTTGGTGTTTGTTCGTGGGGCCAGTTACAGGGTGACCACGACACACACGCTCGGCATGAGGGACGCAAGGAGCCTTTCCCACCCCTGCCGTGCTGCAGGCCGGGAGTCTGGGCTCTGGCATCGACCCTGTGGCATTTTCTTAGTTCCTTTCTCAGTCATTTGAGTCCTCTCCAGACTGTGTGGCTTTTGATGCCTCAGTGTCGGGGGTGACTTTAAAGGGTGAGGAGTTTCTGGCAGGTGTTGCCGAGTGTCGATTCTGCGGTCGAGTGTCGATTCTGGGGTCGACTCCCTTCCAGAACTTTTTACCTAGAATCCTAGTTGCTAGAATCCTTCAGCCTCAGGTTTTCTTTCTTTTTTTTTTTTTGTAGAGACAGAGTCTCACTTTATAGCCCTTGGTAGAGTGCTGTGGCCTCACACAGCTCACAGCAACCTCCACTCCTGGGCTTAAGCGATTCTCTTGCCTCAGCCTCCCGAATAGCTGGGACTACAGGCGCCCGCCACAACGCCCGGCTATTTTTTGGTTGCAGTTTGGCCCGGGCTGGGTTTGAACCCGCCACTCTCGGTATATAGGGCCGGCGCCTTACCGACTGAGCCACAGGCACCGCTCAGCCTCAGGTTTTTCTAGTAAGATGTTGTTCAAAGGTGATGCCTCTGGTGAGAATAAAGCAATTGACAAAAGTGGCTGTGAGGATGTGATGACACTTCCTCTGTCAGGGGCACATGGCACTTGCTGGACACCTGGACAATCAGGGGGTGATAGGACCAGTGGGGTGGCCCAGCCCAGCCTGCCCTTTGCTCTGTTGCTCTCAGGCCCAGGTGAGGGAGGTTCTTGGAGAGGTGATCATGCCTCCCAGAACCCTGTCCCCTCTGCCCCACACTCTTGCCACTGCCTCAGCCCAGCTCCTCAACAAAAATGGGTGCTCCCCTACCTGCCAGGCAGCAAAGACTATGGGCATGTCCTGTGGGGTAGGCTGTGGGCGAACAGCTCAGCAAACCACCAACCACTGCAGCCACATGTCCTGTGACCAAGAGAAGATGGGCCCTCTGTGGTGGTGAGTGCCAGGGTGGGCCTCTCTGCACATGGAGGAGCCGTGTTAGAGGAAGAGTTTTTCAGGCAGAAGAAGCAAGTGTGAGGCTGTGAGGCAGAAGCGAGCTTGTTGGGGGAGGGGGTCAGGGCCAGCAGGAGGCAGGACTGGTACAGCAAGCTAAGGGGGATGGAGGGTGGTGATACTGGGGATGGGCAGGTTCACTCTCCCTGGGCCTGGGACATCCCTGGAAAGGAGGGTGGGTCTTATTCCAAGTCCCCTGGGAAGCTGACTTGGAATAAGACCTGGGGGGGGGGGGGCAGCAGGGCCTGGCTGCTGTGAGAGGGTGGGTCATAGAGGCAGGGGACCAGCGAGGGCTGCTGTGGTCACCTGATGGGGTAATGGCATCTCAGACCAGGTGGGGCTGCTCCAGGGAGCAGGGAGAGGGATCAAGGGGCCTCCAGAGCACTGCTGGGTGAGGGGATCCAGGACAAGGATGGAGGGTTTGGCAGGGGGGCAGAGCTGCTGTCGGGGTGCAGGACACCAGCAGTTTTGCTTAAGGCTGTTGACCCCAAGCGGAGATGTCAGTGGGCAGTTAGAGGCACCAGTGGGGTTCAGAGCAGGGATCCAAGCTGATGCTGGGAGGTTAGAGATGTGTGTGTAGGGTCTTTAGGAGCTGAGGACTCACAGAGTCCTCTGGGGGGGGAAGGAGAAACCTGGGGAGGGTGGTCAAGGCCTGGGAGAAAGAGGAGCCCCAGGTATCCCAGGAGGGGGATCAAGGGGAGGAGCCCGGGCTGGTGACCTGAGGGCCCAGAGAAGAAAGCGGGTCCCTCTGGGCTCTCCCAGGGCCATAGTGCCTGCAGCAGCCATGGATCTGGTAGACACAAACCTGATGACATTGCTATTGGCCGAGAGGCTGTGGGTTCTTCTGCTGTCCTCAGAAGGAAATCTGAGCCTGGGCCCTCATTAGCTACCTATAGACCTGCCCAACACCCCTGCCACATGTCCTTCCCTGGGCACAGGTGGCCCCGTGTTCCTGCTCCCTGAGCACGGAGGGCCTGCTCTTACCCTTGCGCAGCTCCCAGATGTGCTAGATATGGTGCAGGGCAGGGAGCAGGCCGAGCTGGGGGGACCTGGAGGCTGTGGGGCTCATGTCCCTGCCTGTGCCCCTCCCCGCCCAGGTGCACATGATGAAGCCGGATGCAGTCCCCAAGGCGTGCTGTGCGCCCACCAAGCTGAGCGCCACCTCGGTGCTCTACTATGACAGCAGCAACAACGTCATCCTGCGGAAGCACCGCAACATGGTGGTCAAGGCCTGCGGCTGCCACTGAGCCCGCCCACCCAGCCCTGCTGGCCGCCCCTTCCTATCCCGGTCAGGTGCCGCTCCAGGGTCAGGACGCCCTCAGACCCCGCCAGAGCCCAGGCTGGGCTGGCAGGGAGCCTGTCATTTCCCCTGCCTACTTCCTGCCAGGTTTCTGGTCCTTTCAAGGTCCTTCCATCCCGGACCAGCTGTCTCCCCACCCAATCCTTTGGTGGCATAATGCGCCCAGCGGTCTTGGAGCTGGGCAGTGTGCTGTGCTGGCTGCACTGACTGGGGTCAACACGGACGTCCTATGTTAGGACCTGTGGTGGTTGCAGGCCCAGACTCTGGCCTCTGGATGGTCTGAGGTTGGCCGAGTTGGGCCTTGCACCTCTGACCACAGGGTTTGGATATGGGCAGAAGGGCTCTTCCCTTCCCAGGTGCCTGCAGCACAGGCATACTTCTGGGGCATAATTAGACATGCACACGTCCCAGGTACCATGTGTCACTGGATTCCTGTAACTTGGCTTATGGGCACAGTTAGCGTATTATACAAGAACAAGCTGGATGGGCTCCATGACCTCAGGTTGAAGCTTGTGGGTACATGTTATGACAGGTGTCTTTCCGGCCCTGTGCCTGCCCCTTCTCCTGCCTGGGGAAGAGGTGTGACCCACAAAGCGCCAATGAACCTAGGGAGCTTCAAGTTCCTTCATCTTCCCTCACAGCGCTGACTCACATCAGGGTCATCAGTGACATAAAGTTAAACTCACAGCAGAAACAAGGACAGTGGCTCCAGTGTGTGGTCCAGGCTGGCAGAGATGCTACCACAGCTTACCCCCTTAACCACAGCCAGTATCTATAATCTACTTGTGTACCTTCCCCACTGAACCTGGCCAGGGCCTCAGGACTTCAGCATGGAGCTACAGCCACCACCAGCTGTCAATTGGCATGAACTGAGTTTCCCCTTCCTGCCCACTGAGGAGCCATCCATGCCACCCAAAGCATGTGACTGGGCAGCCTTTACTTGTGTCTGGAGTTCAGAACAGGCTAGTCACCAAAGTCTGCATCATCAAGACACCCTGTCCTATGTCTTGGGCCTGTGAGTCAAAGAAAAAGTCCCTGTCCCCGGGAGTGACAGGGGGTCATTAGACTGAGCTGGGTGGGGAGGTTTGTCTCAGCCCCTGCTATTTCGGGAAACCGCTGTTCTCCCTGGAACAGCTGCTGGGACCTGGGGTGTTTATTTGATTTCTGACTTGCTAGACCTGTAATTTACCTGCCGGAACAGAGTCTGGCTGCCTGAACTGTGCCATTAAAAGCAGACCCTGGGCCTGCACCACACAGGCACGGCCTCGCAAGGAGCCTCCTGTGTGCCCAAGGATGCACCTCACTGGAGTTCACACATTGCACATGGAAGAGGGGCCTGAAGGAGGGCAGGGCTGGAGGCTGGACAGCGGCCCACCAGCCTGGACCAGTGCAGAGGAAGACACCCTTCCCTGTACACTAGGGTGGGCCTCAGCTATCTGGAAGGTGGTAAGCTCCCCATTAGCCTAGGATTTCAAGCACAGGTTGGCAGGGAGTGGAGAAGACACTGGCCTCAATGTCAGGAGACCAGTTTTCTGGAGAGCCATTGGCTTGGTGTCAGAACAAGTTCCCATTCTTAGTCACATCTCAGCTTCCCATCTGTGTCATGAGCACATAGGGCTTTCTTCATTCCAAAGGCCCTGCCAGCCAGAGAATCTATGCCACCCTGACCCTGTCTCCAGGCCTGAGAGCCCTGCTGGAGAGTTCACTTGCTGTTTCAGAACCCAATTTAACAGCTATCTCCTCCTCTCCTCCCACTGTCAGGGGCAGTCGAGGTTTGGACACTATTTGACAAATGTCAATCTTTAGTCTCTTCACTGCCCAGTATATAAGCTGGCCACTGTGAAATGAATGTTCTGAAGATGCAGCCTGCCTGCTTGCCTGCCGGGCACACAGAGCAGGCACGTGGGTGGCCTGATGCAACTTCCTTGTCATGGTGCCAAGTGGAGAGCATGGTCACAGCCTTCCCGATGGCTGGCCATCCAGGCAACACCAAATGACATCAAATTGAAAGGTCCTCTGAGAAGGGAGGTTATTATGGACACAAGCTGAGGAGGGTCAGTGCTGTCGCCGACCATCTTGCTGGTCTGGCTGCCTGGCCCAGGATACGTTCAAGGTTGCACATTACAAGTGTTAAGTAAGGGTGGCCCACTCAGCCCACTGGCAGCAAGAAGCCAGCACTGATGGAGAGGACACAAAGGAAGGGCCCATTCAGTGTTGTTTTCACAACTGCAACCCAGGGCTGGGCTTGATACCAGGTGAGCTCTAGAAAGTGGGTAACGTAAATCCCCACAATTCCACTGAAGAGGCTGTGAGCAGGAGCGGGCAAGTGTGAGGGTCAAGCAGAGCTGACATTACACACCCTTTACCTGCTCCTTCCTCTGGAGAAGGGGCTATCTGCCTCTGTGAGGCCTCGAGCGCCAGAGGGCCAGACGTGTCACAGGGCTCTTGGCACCATGCAGACACACGTGATAAACAGTACCTATGACCAGACTCATTTTAACAGACTTGCATACGTGGGCCTGCCCTGAATGCCCCCCTCCTCCTGGAATGTGCCCTGGAGGGGCTGCTGTATTTACCTCAAAGCTGTGCTTTCCTAAAATATCTAAACACAGTCAACTCTGGGGATGAGGTGTGGCCTGCACCCTCACCTGCTTGAGGAAGGAGTCTGGGCCCACAGGGACCAGGGCGCTGGAGTCTCCCTGAGGCAGTGGCAGGCGGAAGACTCCCCCAGCCCTGTGCTCTCTCCTCAAGCTGATGGGAAACTTTCTATCCCATGTTTCTCTTCTTACTAGAAAGCCTTGAGCAAGCATTAGTGCCCCATATTTTTAAATTTTCTCCTCACTTTAGAAAATAGAACATGCGCTGGTGAAAATTTTGATAAAAAATGGAATGCAAACAGCCACTCTCCATACCACAGAGCTCACCTGTGCTAATTCCTTCCTGTCTTTTTCCTTGGCGCGCACACATATTTTTTATATGTGGTATACGGATATTTCATAAAGTTAGGGTCACACTGTATGCACTGCTGGGTTATCTGATTTATTCAATTTATGACATATTTTGACTATTATTAAATGTTTTTTTGAAACATAATCTTTAGTTGTGTTCTGTCCCTTGAGTTCTGCCTCAATTGTCTCCCTCACATAGCAGGTCTCACAATGGCTTCCTCAGAGGGCAGCGTGGGGCTCCCGTGACTGGAGAAGCGAGCAGCAGGGTAGTCAGGTCACATGCTCATAGGCTGGCCACCAGCCAGGATCCCTCACCAGAACTTTGTCTTCCTCTATGCAGCATCTGGCACGAGAAGAGGGGAGGACCCTGCTGAAGGAAATTGAGTGGCTGAGACAGGACAGGCACCTCACCTCCAAGCCTCAGGTGATCCCAGTGTACAACGGTCACAGGTCGACCCAGCAGGATAACTTCTAGGAAGGCCACATGATGGCTCCCCTTCCACTGGCCTTTGGCTAGTCCCATGGACCCACCTTCTCAGCGCAACCAGGAAAACACAGCCACAAAGACCTCCTACCTTCCCCACAACTAGCCCTCTTTTCTAACTGGGTTGTTTGACTAGTCCTCCCTTTTAGGGCCTCGGGCCTGCTCCCCATTCCTGTATGTCACCCCTGGAGCCAGCCCTTCACACACTTCCTCTTCCCTCTTGGGCATCATAGTAGCCTTGAGGAGCTGGCCTCACTGCTGCCCATCCTAAAGGCCATGACCAGTAAGAGGGAGTGTTAAAGAGTCCCTGGTGGAGCACTGCAGGCAGTGGAGTCCAGCCCAGGGAGCAGGCCCAGCTGATGACTGGACAGAAGCCCCACATGAATACAGAACCCAGGTGAGCCCTTAGCAGCAGAGGTGTAGCTGGTGTGGGCTCCTTGGGGCCAGGGTAGCAAGCCTGTCTTCTCCCTGCCAGACACCACAGGTGGAGATAATCAGTCTAGCCTAGCAGATGCTCAAAGTCAGAACTCGTCCAGACAAAGCCACCAGGAGGAGACATGGGAACAGGGGGCAGCCCGGGGAGAGGTTTTTGGTGATTGAGTGGCACAGCCTTAGCACATAAGTTGCTGAGGGATGCCTGGCGGGCCCAATTTGTATAGGGCAAGAGGCCAGCCTAGCACAGGCTACAAACCGTGGCACCAGACTGCAATTTCCAGGCAGGACTGGAGGTAGGAGAAGCCAGGAGCCACTTCTGGCTTGTCATGTCTACCCAGCACCGAGCACAGAGCCTCGCGAAAGAAGGGCCCTGAAGACTCTGTAGTAATATGGTTCTGACAGGTTGGTTGAGCCTGGTAGCCAGAGAAAAGCGTGTGTATGTGTGTATGTGTGTGTGCGCGCGCAGAGAAAGAGGGAGAAGAAAGGAGAGAGGGAGAATGAGGAGAGAGAATGAGAAGAAAGAGGAAAGAAGACAAAGAATAAAAGAGCAAGGGAGATGGGGGGGAGAAAGGGAGAAGAAAGAAAGGAGATTAGAGGAGGGGGGGACTTTTACATGGTTTTGACTTCTGCTGCCCTGTAATGGACTAACAATTTGTATCCTCAATGATTTGGCCTCCAGGGCAAAGGTAACCTTGGGGAAGATGCTATGGCCTGTGCCAGCTGCAACCTCTGCAAACATCCGGCACCTATCCAGAGGTAGCAGTACAAGAAATAGGATTTTATTTTAGTAACAAAAACATCCCAGGTGCCAACTGGTGTGCCCAGAACGGACCTAGCAGCAAATGCCAGGAAAAGCCAATATCCATGCACAGCCTGCCCAAAGTGGGGAGGGTGGCCCCCATGCTGGCTCTGGGCCCACAGGTGCACCTGGACAAAGTCCAGCCTGTGCCCGCAGAGGAGCTGCTCCAAAGCGACCCCGAGGAAGGGGTCATACCACAAACGCTGCCCACTTCAAACAGCTGAGGCTGGGAGCTCCCTCCTGGACCCACAGGGGCGAGAGCAAAGAGAGGGGAGCACAGGAAGCGCCTTCTCACACATACTCCCCACAGTCAGCGATGATCACCTTCTGCTTTGGCTTCCCGTCCTTGCTGCCCTGGGCCTTTATGGGTGGAATAGAAGCCAGGGGAGTGAGGGGGCAGAATAAAGAGTGGCTTAGGGACCCCACTCCTACCCTGGAACCTGGGCAGAAGCAGCCCTGGCCCATGTCTCTCACAGCACAGAGCTCCCTCTCCAGCCCTCCCACAGGCTGTGCACCATGAACCCAGGTGAGGAAGAGGCCAGTTCCCCACCACATACCTCAATCTGCCGCAAGACATCCAGGCCCTCAGTGATCTCGCCAAACACCACGTGCTTGCCATCCAGCCAATCTGTCTTGTCACACATTGGGAAGAACTGGGAGCCAGTGATGTTTGGGCCAGAGTTGGCCATGGACAATTGGCCTGGGGGAGAGAACGATCATATCAGCTCCCTGGTAAGCAGACCTTAAAGGACAGTCTGTGTAGGATGTCGACACCCCTTCAGGCAGGGAGATTCAGACTCTGGGATGCACAGATCATACAAATTTGGCCACTTTGTATTTTCAATTAATAGTGAAATGGGGTGAATGAGGTTGTTTCAATAATTTCACACTGGTTTGTCTTTGCATTCATTCCCTCAGCAAGTACTTACTGTCTGCTTTGTAACAAGGCCCCTGTTGAAGCTCATAATCTAGTATAGAAGAGTCACTCAAAAAAGATGTGGATTCTCAGGAATGCAAGGTTGGTTTGACTTCCAAAAACCAATCAATGTAATATACTATAGGCAATAAAGAAAAGCCCTCTCACATAATCATCTCAAACACAGAAAAAACATTAGACAAAAACCTAACATTTTTTCATGATAAAAACACTCAATAAACGAGAAATAGAAGGAAGACCTCCTCTGATAAGAGTCATTTTGCAGTGGCTGTAATCCTAGCACTACGGGAGGCTGAAGCAGGTAGATTGCTTGAGCCTAAGAGTTTGAAGTTGCTGTGAGCTATGCTGACGCCATGCTACCCAGGGTGACAGAGTAAAACTCTGTTGCAAATAAATAAATAAATAAAGTACAGAAATAAATTCTTAAATTTATGGTCAAAAAATTTTCATCAAGGAGAAAAGACAAACAGAAAAAAAATATCCCTTCAATCAACAGTGCCAAGACAACTGGGTATTTACATATAAAAGAATGGACCACTTTCACCACACTATACACAAAAATTAACTCCAAAGGGAACAAAGACTTAAGAGCTAAACCTCAAAATTCTTTGTTTTTTTCTTTTTTTGAGACAGAGTCTCACTATGTCGCCCTTGGCAGAGTGTTCAAACTCTTGGGCTTAAGATTCTCTTGCCTCAGCCTCCCACATAGCTGGAACAACAGGCGCCCTCCACAATGCCTGGTTAATTTTTTGTTGTAGTTATAACTGCTGTTTAGTTGGCCTGGGCTAGGTTCGAACCTGCCAGCCTGGGTGTATGTGGCTGGCACCATAACCACTATGCTACAGGTGCCGAGCCTATTAAAAGAATTCTTAACAACAAAAAGATAATTCAATTAAAAATGGGCAAAGGGGCTCAGCGGCTAGGGCTCTAGCCACACACACTGGAGCTGGTGGGCTTGAACTCAGCCTGGGCCTGCCAAACAACAATGATAACTGCTACAAGAAAAAATAGCCGGGCATTGTAGCAGGCGCCTGTAGTCCCAGCTACTTGGAAGGCTGAGGCAAGAGAATCATTTCAGCCCAAGAATTAGAAGTTGCTATGAGCTGTGATGCCACGTCCCGCTACCCAGGGTAACAGCTTGAGACTCTGTCCTAAAAAAAAAAAAAAAAATGGGCAAAAGATCTGAATAGATATTTTTCCCAAAGAGGATATACAAACGACCAATAAACAGAGAAGTTGGAAATTCCATACACTGCTGCTAAAAATACAAAATGGTACTGCCCCAACAGTTTCTCAAAATGTTAAAAACAGAGTACTTGAGTGTTCATAGCAACATTATTCATAGTAGCCAAAAAGCAGAAAGAACTCATCGACTTATGAACAGATAAACAGCCATAGTATATCCATTCAGCAGACATAATTTGGCCACAGAAAGGAATGAAGCACTGGTACATGTGCCATCACGGATGAATCTTGAAAATATCATGCTACCTGAAAGAAGCCATTCACAAAAGCCTATATATTGCACGACTCCATTTATGTTAAATTCGTAGAACAGGCAAATCCAGAGACAGAAAGGAGAACAGCGCCTGCCCAGGGACAGAGGACAACAGGACTGGGAGCCACTGCTAAAGGATATGGGGTTTCTTTGTGGTGACTGAACAACTCTGTGAGTACATTAAAACTAACGGGGTGGAGCCTGTGGCTCAGTGAGCAGGGCGCCGGCCCCATATGCCGAGGGTGGCGGGTTCAAATCCAGCCCCGGCCAAATTGCAACAACAACAACAAAAAAAATAGCCAGGCGTTGTGGCGGGCGCCTGTAGTCCCAGCTGCTCAGGAGGCTGAGGCAGGAGAATCGTGTAAGCCCAAGAGTTAGAGGTTGCTGTGAGCCGTGTGACGCCACAGCACTCTACCCGAGGGCGGTACAGTGAGACTCTGTCTCTACAAAAAACAAAACAACAACAAAAAAAACCTGATTAACATGTGTATTTTCAATGGGTGAACTGGACAATGTATAAATTACATTGCCATAAAGCTATTTAAAAAAAGAGATAATCATGCTACAAAATAACAAAGCCCAGTGACACAGACATTTGTGCACAGAATGGGAGCAGTCACCTAGGTGTGTGCGAGAGAAAGACACCAGCTCACACACACAGACGGCAGGATCACGGAAGGCTTTCTGGAGGGCGTGATATCCGAGTTCGGTATAAGAGACCTGGGTCTGGTAGTGGCTACGGCGGGGGGGGGGGGGAATAGCCTGAGGAGCTGCAACCTGTTTGTGGCAATGAGAAGCCCCATACTTCATGGCTGGGCCTCTAGACAGGATGTTTCCTTGTAATGGGGCATCTCACAGTACCTGATCCATAACAAACCAGCCTGTCAATGTCTCTTTTAAATATTCAAAAATTTTTTTCCTTTTTTTTTTTTTTTGAGACAGAGGCTCGAGTTGTTGCCCTGGGTAGAGTGCCGCAGCTTCATAGCTCACAGCAACCTCCAGCTCTTGGGCTTAGGTGATCCTCTTGCCTCAGTTTTTTTTCTTTTTAGAGACAGAGTCTCACTTTGTCACCCTCAGTAGAGTGCCATGGCGTCACAGCTCACAGCAACCTCCAGCTCTTGAGCTTAGGTGATTCTCTTGCTTCAGCCTCCCGAATAACTGGGACCACAGGTGCCTGCCACAACACCTGGCTATTTGTTTGTTGCAGTTTGGCCAGGACTGGTTTTGAACCCACCACCCTCGATATATGGGGTTGGTGCCCTGCTCACTGAGCCACAGGCGCCACCCATTGCCTCAGTTTTTCTATTTTTAGTAGAGACAGGGTCTCGCTCTTGCTCAGGCTAGTCTTGAACCTGTGAGCTCAGACAATCCACCTCCCTCAGACTCCCAGAGTGCTAGAATTACAGGCGTAAGCCACCACACCTGGCCTTATTCAAATATTGATAGCATACTTGCTATGTGCCAGATACTGTTCCAGAATATAATCATGAACAAGAAAGGGGCTGGAGGGCTTGGTGGCTCACACCTATAATCCCAGCATTTTGGGAGGCAAGGTGGAAATATCACTTGAGACCAGAAGTTCAAGTCCAGCTTGGGCAACATGGTGAGACTGAAGTCTTTGCAAAAGATCACAAAATTAGCTGGGCATGGTAGCATATTTCCTGTAGTCTTAATTACTTGGGAGGCTGTGGCAAGAGGATGATTTGATTGCAGGAATTTGAGGTAGCAACCACTGCACTCCAGACTGGGTGACTGAAAAGACCCTGTTTCTTAAAGAGGCTGGACACAGTGGTTCATGCCTGTAATTGTAGTACTCTGGGAAACTGAGGCAGGAGGATTGCTTGAGCTTGGGAGTTCAAGACCAGCTTTGGCAAAGTGAGACCTCATTTCTGCCAGAAATAGAAAAAGTAGTTGGGTATAGAGTGCTAGGATTACAGATGTGAGCCACTGTGCTGGGCCCAGGAAAACTCTTAGAAAGGTCAGGGTAGACTTTAGATGAGGTTACACGCATCTGGTATCTATAGGAAGTGAGGGATGAACCATCTGGGCAGTGGAGCAAGAACACTTGAGGAAAGGAAACGGTCTTTGCAAAGGCCCTGGGGCAGGATTGAACTCAGTGTACTTGTGTAGATGCAGAGTGAAGAGCAGTATATCCTGGGACCACGGACAGATTCAGGACCAGGTCATATGCACTATGCAGCCACAGGTGGGTTGCCAGTGGGTGGATGACACGATTGGATTTATGTTTAAAAAGGATCACTGACTACCAAAGATTGGACTCTGAGGAAGAGGCTGGGCTGGAAACAGGGACAGTGGGTAGGACTTGGTAGTGGGGGAGGGGTAAAGAGTAGCAGATTGGGAGATGACTTGAAAATGGATGTGACGTATGGTGACGCAAGAGAAGAGCCAAAGATGACTCCTAAGTTGCTGACAAAGCAGCTAAGTGGATAATGGTGTCATTTACTGAAATAAGGAAGGGAGGAAGAGCTTGGAGGGAGAAGGCCAAGAGTTATTTCATGCATGTGAAGTTTGAGATGCTTGTGAGGTATCCAGGCAGGAAGGCAGCTGGACAGGAGTCTAGAATCTGGCACTCAGGAAGCCATAAGCATGGAGACATCACTGGGGACAAACTTAACTTGGAGATGGCATTGGGAGCCCTGGAACTGGGTATGGTGACCTAGGGCACTGCTTCTCCGTGGGGCAATACTGCCCCCTAGGGCTACAAAAACTTCAGGGTATATTTTTTCTTTCTTTCTTTTTTTTTTTTTTGTAGAGACAGTCTCACTGTACCGCCCTCGGGTAGAGTGCCGTGGTGTCACACGGCTCACAGCAACCTCTAACTCTTGGGCTTACGTGATTCTCTTGCTTCAGCCTCCCAAGCAGCTGGGACTACAGGCGCCCGCCACAACGCCCGGCTATTTTTTTGTTGCAGTTTGGCCGGGGCTGGATTTGAACCCGCCACCCTCGGCATATGGGGCCGGCGCCCTACTCACTGAGCCACAGGTGCCGCCTGGTATATTTTTTCTAATCACTAGTAGTGGGTGCTGCTGGCATTAGTGGGAAGGAATCAGGGAAATCCTACTGAATAATTATTCTAAATTCTCTTGGGCTTTTAACAACCCTTGACAAATATTCCCGTAAAGTGAGAAAAAAACTGTTTATAATGATCTGAGCCTAGGCAGGTGTGGCGGCCCATACCAATAACCCTAGCATTCTGGGAGGCTAATAAGGGTGGATAGCTTGAGCTCAGGAGTTTGAGACCAGCCTGAGCAAGAGACTCCGTCTTTATTAAAAATAGAAAAACTAGCCAGGTTATTGTGGCTGGCACCTATAGTCCCAGCTACTTGGGAGGCTGAAGCAATAGGATGCTTGAGCCCTGAGTATGAGGTTACTGTGAGCTATGACACCAGGGCACTCAACCCAGGGCCACAGAGTGAGACCCTGTCACACACACGAAAATAAAAATAAAAAAAGATATGAGCCTAGAACCTCACTCCATTTTCCAAAGAATTTTACACACATATCATATGCATGCACACACACACACACAAGGTGCCAAAAATAGAAAAGAATGCATACACATCTTTTTTTATCTTATTTTTTTGGATACAGTCTCACTTTGTTACCCTGGGTAGAGTGCTGTAGTATCATAGCTCACAGCAACCTAAAACTCTTGCCACAATGCCTTGCTATTTTTACAGCCGGGGTCTCACTCTGGCTCAGGCTGATCTCGAACCTGTAAGGTCAGGCATTCTACCCACCTCGGGCTCCCAGAGTGCTAGGATTAGAGGGGTGAGCCACTGCGCCCAGCCCCTGTATACACATTCCTCAAGGGGCTGAGATGGGAGGATTGCTTGATCCCAAGGATTCCAGGTTACAGTGAGCTGTGATAATGGTATTGGACTTCAGCCTGGGTGACAAAATGGAATCGTCTCTAACAACAAAAACAGGCTCAGCACCTGTAGCTCAGTGGCTAGGGTGCCAGCCACATACACTGGGGCTGGCAGGTTGGAATCTAGCCCAGGCCTGCCAAACAACAATGACAACTACAACCAAAAAATAGCCAGGTGTTGTGGCAGGCGCCTGTAGTCCCAGCTACTTGGGAGGCTGAGGCAAGAGAATCACTTAAGCCCAAGGAAGCCCTTTTTCCAAAAGGAAAAAACTGTATTAAAATTGTGATACTCAATACATAACCAACATTAGTTATCTTGTATTGAGGGAGAAAACCTTAAAGTATTATGTTTTAATCTGAAATGCCAGACGTTTTTGCATTTTTGCTGATATCTCTGCAAGGCTTGCTCATGATAACTCAGCCATCCTCACAGCTTCTTTGTAAAGAATTATCTTCCTGAAAGTTTGCTATAAATCCTGCTCATGCTTTGAAATCTCCAATGAGGGAAGATATGATAATTCCTTTGGCTATTTTGGACTCTAGTCCGCTCCAGCTCCACAGGCTGAAATAAAGCCCTTCTTTTTTCGAACAAGATGTTTCGGTGATTCTTTCTCTCCATCAGGCCTCATTTTCATGGAATAGTATATTGTATCTCTTGTAATTGAAGAAGTCAAATGTCACTTGAGTATTATCATTTTAATAGTTTTACAATTTTAATAGCTTTTTCCTTTCTTTTTGTTTTGCAGTTTTTGGCCAGGGCTGGGTTTGAATCCACCACCTCCAGCTTATGGGGCCCGCACCCTACTCCTTTGAGCCACAGGCACCGCCTGTTTTTTCCTTTCTTAAAATTTATATATCTTTTTTCTTATCTATTTATTTATTCTTTTGAGACAGAGTCTCACTATCACAGCTCACAACAACCTCAAACTCTTGGGCTTCAGTGATTCTCTTGCCTCAGCCTCCCAAGTAGCTGGGACTACAGGCGCCTGCCACAACACCTGGCTATTTTTTGGTTGTAGTTGTCATTGTTGTTTGGCAGGCCTGAGCTGGGTTTGAATCCACCTGCCTTAGTGTATGTGGCTGGCGCCCTAACCACTAAGCTATGGGTGCCGAGCCTAAATATTTTATATACATAGCGTGTCTAAGCATTTTAAATACTAAAATGCATATTAGGTTATTATAAATTACTTTCCTAAAATTTTCTTTTATATTACAATTATGGCATAATACTATTTTATTTAAAGTCTTACTCTGTCACCCTGGGTAGAGTGCAGTGGCATCAACCTTGCTCACAGCAACCTCAAACTCTCAGAGTTAAGCAATCTTCCTGTCTCAGCCTCCCGAGTAGCTGGGACTACGGGCACCTGCCACTACACCCAGCTTATTTTTCTACTTTTAGTAGAGATGGGGCCTCACTTTTGCTCAGGCTGGTCTTAAAATCCTGACCTCAAGTGATCCTCCCCCCTCAGCCCCCCAGAGTGCTTGGATTACAGGCATGAACCACCTCACCCAGCCAAAATACTGTATTTTTAACTAGGCGTTCACTGGAATATATCAGCTATGACTTTCATTTCAGTATTGCAAAGTATTAGCTACAAGAGGAAGGTGCTGGGCTAACAGGGGTAAGAACCATTAAAGCAAAGAATGAATACAAGTGGACTCCCCCCCCCCCCCAAACAATGTAGAGACAGGATGGAGGCGCAGCCGTGGGCAGGAGAATGGGAGCGGGCCTGGGACTCCAACAGCCAGTGCTACTGAGAGGCAGGAGGAGCATGGCTGAGACCTGCCTGCTGGAACCTCTGACCAGAGAGAGGTGGGGTAGGGAAAAAGTCTCCCTGGAGGAGGCTGAGGAGAGAAACAGAGCAATGAGTCTCCCCAACTCTCCTAATAAGTTTGGCCAATAAGAGACCACTGAATTGGAATAGCAGCTGAAGGGGAACACTGGTCAAGGGGGAGGTAGTTTATTTTTTGGAGGGCTGGCAATTCCACAGCATGCTTGCATGCTCATGGCCATGGGCGTGAATGCAGAGGGGAAAATGGAGGACACAAGAGAGGAAACAGATGGGAGTAGGGTTTGAGGAGGGAGAGGTCATCCCCATCACCACAGGCAGGGGAACCGATCTGGGTGTGGGAAGACGCAGTTCTCTTCTGATTGTTTCTGTAAGTAAAAAGCAAGAGCATCAGCTGAGAGGAAGAATGTATGGGGCAATGCTGGAGGACTGCGGAGCTAGGAGCATGTTCCCTCTTCAGTCCATGGAGAATTAGCTGAGCAGCTGAGAGGACTACTGGCCACTGCTCAAGGCACCCTCAACTCGGAGAGGACCAGGTAGCTCAGGGTGCACGTTTTTCCAGCAGACAAAACTGTCATAGAGGAGAAGGACAAAGAGAGGGGCAGCAAGAGAGTGAGGGGAGTGTGTGCAGTGACGAGGGGGATACTAGTGAGGCACAGAAGGCAGCATGGGCATGAGGTGGGACGTGAGTCTAGGGCACTTTCCAACCCTGACCACTCCTGAAGGATGCCATGGTCATAGGTGGGGAAATCTGACATGCACTGTCGATTAGACAACAATATTGTCTCAATGCTCATTTTCTGATTTTGATTACTATGCCCGTGTTCTTAGGTAGGTGTCATCTCTAACTTAACTCTCAAATGGCTCCAAAAAAATAATGCATTGTCTGTAATACATACAGCACGAGAACAGAATTAAGTAGGAAACAATGGTCATCAGTGCAAACAACTGGATTAATCTAGGCAGAGGCACAAAAAAGAATATGGGAATTCATTGTGCTATTCTTATAACTCTTCTGAAGCACAAATTTACATAAAATAAAAGTTATAAAAATGGTAACAACACACCACTATAGTAGCAGAACCAGACTTCTACGCTTCTTCCTCCTATAATAAAAGGAACTTAAATAGGCCAAAATAAAAACCAAAGAACACCTTTCAAAGCCCAAAGCTAACTCCACCCTAGGCAAGGCTGAGTGGTCCTCCTCTGTCCAGTAGCTGGTGCCCTGCAGATTCCCTGTCCTTCAGTGAAAATGACAGCACGTCTTACCACCCTGCACAGCCACACACTGATCAGCACACACTGATTGGCTCCTACAGGGCTGTGGGGCTTGAGCATAAAGTTTTCCTCACCAAAGCTCTTCCTGCACATGGACTTGCCTCTAGTCCTGCTGTGGTTTGTGAAATCGCCGCCCTGGCACATGAACTGGGGGATGATGTGGTGGAAGCTGCTTCCCTTGAGCTGAAGCCCTTTTCATGGGTACACAGGCAAGGGAAGTTCTCTGCAGTAGTGAAAGGAAAAATGCTGAGGTAAAAAATATCTAACTAGATATCTAAAACTCTTGCTCCCAGAATCTAAAAAAGTACCTATTACCCTTATTTAAATTAAATATTTGACTGGACATGGGGGTTCTTGCCCATAATCCTAGCACTCTGCCAGGTCAAGGTAGAAGGATCATTTGAGGACAGGAGTTTGCGACTAGCCTGAGCAAGAGCAAGACCTCATCTCTAAAAGTCGAAAAAAGAATTAGCTATCTAAATTTTCTTCTAAAAAAAATATATATATATATGTGTGTACTAGAAGGACAACATGGGTTAGATTCTTCTGTTCTCTATACTCTGGGTGTAAGAAAAGACTTTATGTCTCAAAATCCAAGTGCAGAACAGGTGAGGTGGCTCACACCTGTAATCTTAGCACTCTGGGAGGCTGAAGCAGGAGGACTGCATAAACCCAGAAATTTAAGGTTGCTGTGAGCTAGGCTGATGCCATGGCATTCTAGCCTTGGCAACAGATTAAGACTCTGTCTCAAAAAAAAAAAAAAAAAAAAAAAAAAAGAAAGAAACTTGCATGGGTGAATCAGAAAAAACACCGTTGATATGACCAATCATGGGAAATACCCTTGGCCAAAAGGAGCTGCCTCACCAAAGTTTACACCACTGTTGAGAATCTGCCAGAATTCACAACTGGTCCACGTTAGGATAAAAACACCTCTCACCTCAATTCAGGGCAACTCTAAAGGGACATCCAAGCTCTAAAACTCTACATGGGATTAGCTGAGGTCTCTGTGTGACTACAAGGCAATTCAAATACTGCCCAATCTGCTTCCCTCATTCTCTCATAGGAGTTGTTTCTGAGATCACTTTCCAATAAACTTCTTGCATACAATTCTCCATGAGTCTGTTTCCCAGAAAAACAAACAAAAAGATCAAGTAGTAGTAACATGTGTACAGTTTTCAGAGACACATCAATAAAAGCCAAACAAATGTTGATTGACTCTGGTAGGGCAGAAAAATGATGTTGAGGACAGCAGATGAAAGTCCTGTTTTATTACAGATGATTTAATTAATTAATTAGAGACAGAGTCTTACTCTGATGCTCAGGCTAGAGTTCTGTGGCATCATCATAGCTTACAGCAACCTCTTAACTCTTGCCTCAGCCTCCCAAGTAGCTGGGACTGTGGGCGCCTCTCAAAACACTCAGCTCAGTTTTTCTATTTTTAGTAGAGATAGGGTTCTCATACCTGCTCAGATTGGTCTCTCCTGTGCTTGAGCAATCCACCCACCTTGGCCTCCCAAAGTTCTAGGATTACAGGTATGAGCTACCACGCCCAAGCTGAATGATTTTTTAAAAAGTTATGTGCAATTATGATTTTGCTAAACATAAAAAGGCTAGATTATAACAGAAAAAGATATGGGTAAAAAGGGTCATTATGAATACTCAAGAAAACAGGAAACATAGTAACAGTATGGGAGTGAGCTAGGCACAGTGAAGAGAAAAATATGTTAGCTTTTAATTTATATATATATATATATATAATTTTTTTGAGACAGAGTCTCACTTTGTCACCCTTGGTAGAGTGCCGTGGTGTCATAGCTCACAGCAACCTCAAACTCTTGGGCTTAAGCGATTCTCTTGCCTCAGCCTCCTAAGTAGCTAAGACTACAGGCGCCTGGCTATTTTTTGTTACAGTTGTCATCGTTGTTTAGCTGGCCCGGGCCAGGTTTGAACCTGCTAGCCTTGGTGCTAGGGGTGCCAAGCCTTAATTTATATTTTTTAAAATAGTAACTTTCCAGTGGGTATCTCATTAACTGAAGTAATCAAAGTCAACATCACAAACTGAACTGCCATCAGGTACTTCCTCACATGGTACAGTAAAAACACTGCTTTTGTGATATCCCTGGAAAAAACACATCATCTAAATCTAACCATGAGGAAGTATCAGGCAAAAACAAATTGAGAAACAACCTTAAACGCAACTCATCTGTTTTCTTCAGAGATGTCACGATCAAAAAAAGGCAATGAAAAATTGAGAAACTGGGCAGCGCCTGTGGCTCAAGGAGTAGGGTGCTGGTCCCATATGCCGGAGGTGGCAGGTTCAAACCCAGCCCTGGCCAAAAACTACAAAAAAAAAAAAAAAAAAGAAAAATTGAGAAACTATTTCTTTTTTTTTTTTTTTGTAGCGACGGAGTCTCACTTTATGGCCCTCAGTAGAGTGCCGTGGCCTCACACAGCTCACAGCAACCTCCAACTCCTGGGCTTAAGCGATTCTCTTGCCTCAGCCTCCCGAGTAGCTGGGACTACAGGTGCCCGCCACAACACCCCGCTATTTTTTGGTTGTAGTTTGGCCGGGGCCGGGTTTGAACCCGCCACCCTCGGTATAAGGGGCTGGTGCCTTACCGATTGAGCCACAGGCGCCACCCGAGAAACTATTTCAAATAAGAAGAGACTAAAGAGACTTGACAACTAAATGCAATGTGTCAACATTTTTCAGGTAAGAAAAGTTACTAAAAATCACAATATTGGGATAACTGATGAAATCTGAATATGGAAGGTTAAAGTGTTATGTCACCAAAGGCCAGGCATGGTGACTCACTGCTGTAATTCTAGCGCTCTGGGAGGCCGAGTTGGGTGGACTGCCTGAGCTTGAGTTTTGGGCCAGCCTGAGCAAGAGCAAGACCCTGTCTCTAAAAATAGCCAGACATGTTATGGCTACCGGTAGTCCCAGCTACTCAGGAAGCTGAGGCAAGAGAATTGCTTGAGCCCAGGAGTTGGAGGTTGCTGTGAGCTGTGATGCTACAGCACTCTACCCAGGATGACAAAGTGAGACTCTATATCCAAAAAAAAAAAAAAAAAGGCATGTAAAGGTTAAATTTCATGATTTTGACAGTGTACTATGATTATGTGAGGGAATATTCCTGTTCCTCAGAAATATAGGGCTGGGCATGGGGGCTTAGGCCTGTAATACCAACACTTTGGGAGGCCAAGAGTTCAAGACCAGCCTAGGCAATACGGCAAGACCCCGTCTCTACAAAAAAGTGAAAAAAATTAGCCAAACATGGTACATGGTGGCACCTGCCTATACTCAGAAGGGTGAAGCAGGATTGTCTAAGCCCAGCTGTTTGAGGTTGCAGTGAATTATAGTGACACCAATGCACTCTAGCCTGGCTGAGTGAGACTTTGTGTCAAATTAAAAAACAACTAAAAGGGCGGCGCCAGTAGCTCAGTGAGTAGGGCGCCGGCCCCATATGCCGAGGGTGGCGGGTTCAAACCCAGCCCCGGCCAAACGGCAATAAAAAAAAAAAAAAAAATAGCCGGGCGTTGTGGCGGGCGCCTGTAGTCCCAGCTGCTCGGGAGGCTGAGGCAAGAGAATCGCGTAAGCCCAAGAGTTAGAGGTTGCTGTGAGCCGTGTGACGCCACGGCACTCTACCCGAGGGCGGTACAGTGAGACTCTGTCTCTACAAAAAAAAAAAAAGAAAAACAACTAAAGAAGGAAATACATATTTAAGTATTAGAGAGTAAAGAGGAATGAGGTCTTCAACTTCTTTTCAAGTGGAACAGGGAAAAAATATATACATACATACATGTATACGAGTATGTGTATATGTACGTAAACAACAAAATACAGCATGGAGGCAAAAAGTAAATTACAAAATGGGTATAGGACATGACAGTTCCTTGAACTACTCTTACAGATATATACAATAAGAATCCAATAAGTGTGAAAATATATCAAAATTAAGTTACCAAAAAAATTCTATAAAACCAAATCGAAGATAATTGAAATCATTTATAACTTTCAATTGTTTACTCTTTCTGATGGTTCTCTAAGCCTTTATTAAGAGCTTCAGAAATACCTGTTCTGCCTCATTTGTTACTAGATGCTGGGATCTCAGATAGCCTGAGGTTAAAACAGAGTCAAGGGCCTGGGATGCTAAGCCACCAGCTTCCCACCATCCTGACCAAGGAGTCCTGCTCACTGGCTGTTATGGGCACAAAGTCTGAACACAGGAGCACCCGAATGTGGCTACTTAGCTTATTGGAGATCTTGATGTCTGTGTACACCCAAGGATTTGACTGGGCCTTTTTTGTTTGTTTTTGAGACGGAGTCTCAGTATGTCCCCTTTGGTAGAGTGCCGTGGTGTCATAGCTCACAGCAACCTCCAACTCTTGGGCTTAAGTGATTCTTTTGCCTCAGCCTCCCAAGTAGCTGGGACTACAGGCGCCCACCACAATGCCCAGCTATTTTTTGGTTGCAGCTGTCACTGTTGTTTAGCTGCCCCAGGCAGGGTTCAAACCCGCCAGCCTTGGTGTATGTGGCTGGTGCCATAACCACTGTGCACCAAGCCTTGACTGGGCCTTTTTTGCAGCACGTTCTCCCAAGGTACAGAAGAAACTGGTAGGTATTTTAGGTATTTAATTATGCAAATGTGCAATGGAAAGAATGTCTGAGTAAGAATTAATTTTTAAGTAACTAGTTCATAATGAATATTTTCTTTCTTTCTTTTTTTTTTTTAGACAGAAACTCACTATGTCACCCTGGGTAGAGCGTCATAGCATCACAGCTCACAGCAACCTCAAACTCCTGGGCTTAAGTTAAGTCTCCTGCCTCAGTCTCCCAAGTAGCTGAGACTACGGGCGCCCACCACAACACCGGCTATTTTTCTGTTATCATTGTTGTTTAGCGGGCCCAGGCTGGGTTCAAACCCGCCAGCCACAGTGTATGTGGCCAATGCTATAACCACTGTTCAGAGCCCATAATGAATATTTTCAAATAATGACAACTTTTGCTTGCTATATAATTTTGAAATTGTAGAAACTAGAAACACATGAGTATGTACAGGAAGGTTCGTTATACTGAAAGGTAGTACCAAATGACAGCTTCAGTAAAACAACAAAGCTCCTCAGCCGTACCTGCTATCCACAGCTGTTTCAACATCCTGTCAAAAGAAGACAAGGAAAAAGTTCTTATCTACAGTTCAACTCTTATAGTTAGTGCTCCAATTAAAACTCAGGAGCATAAGCACACAAAGGCACATCTTCCCCTCCTATCTGCCTAGACTGTATGTATTTAACGAAGCATGTGCTAAATGATTGTTAGAGCTGGTGGTGTAAGGACGCACTAACTAGGCGATGGAGACAGAGAATATACCCAGGAAAACAGGAAGGAGCAATGCCAGGCCAGAAGGCTCAGGCAAATGCAGGACCTGTCTTTATATTTTGACTGTAAGAGGGGAACTCTGAGCCAGGCCTGGTGGCAACTTCCTTCAACCAGAACTTCCTATCGCTTTGCAATTGCCACTACCAAGCCACTGTAGTGGGCTGAAAAGCGTCCCCTGAAATTTCGTATCTACCTAAATTTCAGTGTGATCTCATTCAAACATAGGGTCTTTGTAGATATAACCAGTTAGGCTACAGTCACGCTAGGTTGTTATGAGCCCTAAATTCAATGATTGGTACCCTTGTAAGAGAAGACACAGAGAGACATACAGAGGGAAGAAAGCCATGTGAAAAAAGAGGCAGAGATTGGATCGATGTTACAAGCTAAAGAATTATAAGGAGACAACAGAAACTCAGAAGAAGCATGGCAAGATTCTTCCTCAGAGCCGCCAGAGGGAGCACAGCCCTGTCAACATCTTGATTTTGGACTTCTAGTCTCCAGAGCTATGAGTGAATACATTTCTGTTGTTTCAAGCCACCCAAGTTTGCAGTGATTTGTTATGGAGGCCCCAGGAAACTACTACAACCACCCAAACGGAGCGGCACCATCTGTAACCAATGACAAGAGTGTCACTAGTCAAACATTAAATGGAAAATTTCTTACCTCTGCCAAGTCAAGTTCAACGAAAGAGAATCCCTGGTGCTGTTCTATAAAACCAGAAACAAGTCGCTGACATGTGAGCAATGGGAGGAAAATGCCATATCCAGATGACATTGAGAAAGTGCAAACTGGATTTTCAAATTTGTCTTGGTTTATTCAACAATGCTTCCAGAAATATTAGGTGTTTCGTTTGTCCAAATAATAAACATAGCTAGATAACGAACTAACTTTTTAAACTTTACGATATCCAATTCTACCCCTATAGAATTTAAGCCTAAAGTTGCTTTCCAAGCATTTTGATAAGCTTTGTTTATAAAAGGCTGTTTTCTAATAATCAGTCATCCGATTGAGCATTAATTATGTACAGAGCATTGATCTTTCTACTAAGTTAGTTGTCTACTTAAGAAGAAGCATAGTCCTTGTCCTCAAGAGAAGTTATTTTAGCTGGGGGAGACCAAGAACAATATCACTAATTTACAGGCCGCGCGCGGTGGCTCACAACTATAATCCTAGCACTCTGGGAGGCCGAGGCAGGTGGATCGCCTGAGCTTATGAGTTTGAACAGCCTAAGCTAGAGCAAGACCTGGTCTCTAAAAATAGCCTGGCGTTGTGGCAGGCACCTGTAGTCTCAGCTTCTTGGGAGACTGAGAAAAAAAAAGGAATTACTAATTTACAAAACTCAATCGTAGAAGGTGTCCTCCCACCAAAAGCCAGTATTGCCCTTTTATTTAAAATTTGAAGAACTTAGCTTGGCACCTGTAGCTCAGCGGCTAGGGCGCTGGCCACATACACCAGAGCTGGCGGGTTCGAACCCAGCTCAGACCTGCCAAACAAGAAAAATTACAACAGTAACAACAACAAAAAATAGCTGGGCGTTGTGGCGGGCTCCAGGTACTTGGGAGGCTAAGGCAGGAGAATTGCTTAAGCCTAAGAGTTGGAAGTTGCTATGAGCTGTGACATCATGGCACTCAACTGAGGTAAGCAGAGGCCAAGGCTATACTGCAGAGGTTGAGCTTCCCACCAGCCCTCTGCTTATTTAATTGTACAAATGCCAAGAAGGGCAGTCAGGTGTATAAGTAAGGTAGGGTACAGCTACCTAGGAGGTAGTGTGTCAAAGATTTTCCTAGGAATTTCTTCCTACTGATTCCTACCATACAGTTATTACATTAATTCTCAGAACTAAGGCTGAGCACAGTGGCTCATGCCTGTAATCCTAACGCTTTAGGAAGCTGAGGTGGGAAGATCACTTAAGGCCAGGATTTGGAGACCAGTCTGGGCAATAGCAAGATCCCCTGCCTCCACATTAAACAAAAAAATTAGTCAGACATGGTGGTACATACCTGTAATCCCAGCTATTAGGAAGGAAGAGATAGGAAGATCCCTTGAGCCCAGGAATTTGAGGTTGGAGTGAGCTATGGTTATGCCACTGCACTCTGTCCTGTTTCAAAAGGAAAAAGAAAGAGAAAAAGAAAAAGAAAAAAGAAATCAATGCCCCCGAATGGTTCCAAAGTGATGAAAGTCGTCCCTCAAATCCAACAGATTGCCAACCTCTGTAAATTTCAGCCCATAGCCACAACACCATCCTGGTCTTGCTGTCCTCAACGTTCCTTTTCTATCACCAAGATAATAGTCATTTTGTTTTGCACTTCATCATACAGAATGTCCATAAAGTTCGTGTGTGACTTAAAAGAGTTGTCTAAAAAATAATAATAAAATAAAATAAGAGTTGTCTAGGCTGGGCCAGTGGCTCACACTTGTAATCCTAGCACTTTGGCAGGCCAAGACAAGACTACATCTTTAAAAAAAATAGCCAAGTGTTATGGCAGGCGCCTGTAGTCCCAGCTATTTGGGGACACTGAGGCAAGAGAATCACTTGAGCCCAAGAGTTTGAGGTTACTTTGAGCTATGACTGTGCCACAGCATTCTAGCTTGGATGAGGCCAAGGCAGGTGGATTGCCTGAGCTCACAGATTCCAGGCCAGCCTGATCCAGAGTGAGACCTCGTCTGAAAACAGCTGGGCCTGGTGGTGGGTGCTACTTGGGAGGCTGAGGCAAGAGAATGGCTTAAGCCCAAGAGTTTGAGGTTGCCGTGAGCTAGGGCACCATGGCACTCTACCAAGGGTGACAAAGTGAGACTGTCACCAAAAAAAGGAGAGTAGTCTACATGAACTTTATGGCCACCTTGTATAGTAGCTGTTCATAGGATACACATGACATAAAAGTTTTTCCCCAAGTTATTTTCCTGGCATCAGGAATCTGAACATGAGAAATATTTTTTAGTGTCACCTATTTTATAAAACAATGGTATCCGGACGTCTGTGATGTCTCCAAAAGGAATAAAAGCAACATAAACTCTGTTCTTCAATCCTGCAAGCTCACCCACAAAGACACCACCAGCATTCTGAACCAGTATTTCTATACTCTTGGTGCAGGTGCTGCAACACCCTATTGATATGAGCAGGGTGTGGAAGAAGAGAGATGCCACAATACCCCTTTGGGTGTACAAAATCACTTGGGAGGTACGCTCCTTTCCCTATTCCTCTCCAGACCTACGCCACGCTCCTAGTAACAATGACAGTTTCCTAAATGGGTTCACTGGTTCCAGTTTCTCTCTGACATACAGTCAACAGAATGACCCCAAGAAACTATGAATCCTATTAATCACTCTTCTGCTTGGTATTCTTCAAAAGCTGGCCAATGCCCAAAGGACAAAGTCCACATTTCTTAGTACGGTATATAAGACCTTCCTTTTTTTTTTTTGCAGTTTTTGGCTGGGGCTGGGTTTTGAACCCACTACCTCCGGCATATGGAGCTGGCGCCTTACTCCTTTGAGCCACAGGCGCTTCCTAACCCGAGCCCTGCCCTCCTCTAGCCTGTTTTCTTCTTGTTTCCCCAGTGCAAACTATTTGCCCCCACGTGCCAGGCTACTCCACATCTCTGGGTTTTTGCTCTTGCTGCTCCTTTCCATTTGGGCAATGGCTTTGCCCCCACCTTGGTTGCCTGGATAATTCTAGATCTTTCAAACTCATCTCTGGCGTCAGAGCATCCTGGAAATTTACCCTGACCTCTGCGGATGGGGTGGTCATTCCTCATCTTCACTGTTCGTCATACAGCTGCATCATAGCACTCACCAACCCACGCAGTGAGGCTGTCTCCATAACTGGCCTGCTATTCTGGGTAACTCATCCCTCTAAGGCACCAAAGTGTGGGGTTTATCAAAACGGGTGCCAGAACGTGAGATGGGATCTGAGTTCACAACAATAGCTCGCAACAGCCTCTGAGCCTAGGGTCAGAAGGCGCAGAGAAAGGGAGACTGAGTGGCGGTACTTCTGCAGTCTACTTGCACTCCCTGTCAGCGCTGCTCACAAGCTAAGAAAGTAAAATCTCATAGGCCGCAGGGAGGCGCACAGGTCCACCTTGAGTCTACCATGCGCGAAACGAGTCCAGACTGCATCCAATCTACCATGCGCAAAACACGGTCCGCACTGCACCGAGTCTAACCATTCGCAAAACACGGTCCGCACTGCACCGAGTCTAACCATTCGCAAAACACGGTCCGCACTGCACCGAGTCTACCATGCACAAAACACGGTCCGGACCTCAAGGAGTCTACCATGTGCAGAACACGGTCTGGACGCACGGAGTCTACCATGCCCGAAACAGTCCGGAGGGAACCTAGTGTACCATGTGCGAAACACGGTGTACACTGCGCCCAGTTTACCATGAGCGAAACACGGTCTGGACGGCACCGAGTTTACCACTCTGGAAACAATGATCCGGACCTCACCCTGTCTACCACAAGTGAAACATGGTCCGGATGGCACCTAGTCTACCATGCGCGAAACATGGTGCGCCCGGCACCCAGTCTACCATGCGCAAAACATGGTCCAGACCACACCCAGTCTACCATGCGCAAAACACGGTGCGCACTGCACCCAGTCTACCAAGCGCAAAACCCGGTTACCCAGTCTACCATGCGCGAAACCCGGTTACCCAGTTTACCATGCGTGAAACACGGTCCAGACCACACCCAGTCTACCATGCGCAAAACAGTGCGCACTGCAGTCTACCATGCGCAAAACCCAGTTTCCCAGGCTACCATGCGCGAAACACGGTCCAAACCACACCCAGTCTACCATGCGCAAAACATGGCCCGCGCAGCACGCAGCTGACCATGCGCGAAACACGGTCCACACCCAGTGTGCTCTGCGCGAACCGCGGCGCATTCTGGGATTGCCGCGAGGACACCGCCTCGCCCCACGTCGGCTCACCCACGTACATCCCCTCTCAGAGCGCCATCTTGATGGCTGCCATCTTGCTTCCCAGCTCTTCCGGCGGAAGCCCGCGCCTCGCCCCACCCCCAAGCTTATAATCGCTTTAACCAAAGACGGAATCCTTAAAAGTACATACATTTATGTACTTTAGAATGGGCTTTCAGGTATCATTTAAGGTGAGATCAGATCTTAAGAACAAGGAGCCTGCCAAGCTCAAAGAGGGTAAAGGACACGGAGGGCAAGTAGGTTGCAGTTTACTGTCATTTGAGGATCAAAGGAACCATAAAACACAGAGGACTTCATTTGTTTGCTGTCATAGATCCTTCTCCCATTTTCCCACTGTCGGAGGAAACCTAGGTTGCGGAATGTGGGTCAATGATCTGCTGGTAGATGGAAGAGGGGACAGATCAAGCCCTAATGTAGTCCAGGAAGGGGCATGGTAGGGTGATCAGCCAGGCTCTGCAGATCTCAAGTTATGTCCTCGGGGAGTATGCCAGTCCCATTCTGTACAGTTTTCCTGGGCTAGACCCAAAGTCTGTTTTGACCACACTAGACTTCTGTTCCCCACTAAAGCTAAATGGGGACAGTGGAAAGATCCTACCATAATAGAATGTGATGGGACAGGATTAAGTTAACAGTTCTGCATACTTTGCTTACCCTTAATTATCTGCTTATAAATAAATCAGGGAAGGCTGAGCTATACTTCACTGTAACCTATTCACATCCTAAAGTTATTTCCAGTGAAAACTGGAATTTATAGAATAAAACTGTGGTCAGTGACAAGGGTAAAACGGAGGCAGTTTATGGAGACTTTTTTCTTTATTGAGAAACTTAAGACTTGGGTACATCAAATAAAACCAATTTCTGGGGGGGAAAAAAAATCAAAACCCACAATAGAAAAAAAAAAAGTTAACACTGCGTGGGTCATGGTAGAACCCAGAGAATATATGTGTATAATTGAAAAATTCTAGGTGCTTCATAATTTGACCTTTGATATAAAATGACCTATTAAATTTGCAATTTGTGGTTCCTGGTGTTGAAGTCCATAGGACAAGCTAGGAAGTCTTCAAACCTTGAGCTGAATTGAATTCCATGAGGGGATATTTGGCTTTTGAATCCTAAAAAGAAAAGCACCAACACAAATAAATACGTAATCAAGGTATTTTCAGAAACTGATTAAAACCTGGGATAAAAGAAGGTATTCTACAACAGGGTTTTCTCAACCTCAGTACTATTGACATTTTTGTCCACACAATTCTTTTGGGGCTGTCTTGTACACTGCGCAATGTTCAGCAGCATCCCTGGCCACTACCCACCAGATGTTAAGACTCTTGAGGCCCTTGACAAGAGGGTCATGGTGATGCCAAGCCAACCCCTACTAACACACCAGCTCTGGCCCTTACAACATGTGCTTCTTCCTATCCTCAGCTTTTGCTCACTTGCTTCTCTCCTTTCTCTATCTGGAAACACCCACCACCAGTTCTAGTCAAGAGGTCCTAGTTAAAACTTCACTCACCCAAACCCCTGCAGACAAAGAGTCCATCACCCTCATGATAAGAAATCACCTGGAAGACACCCTGTGCAACAAATCAAGAGTGTGTCTCCCACTCAGGGGTGTCCAACCAGCAGCACGCATGCGGGTTATTTGAGGCCTGTTTTGCTTATCTGTGGGGTCGGATATCACGAAAATTACACACGGACCTTATTTTTTGCTCATCAGCTTTGGTTAGTTTTTGTGTATGTAATGTGTGGCCCAAAGACAACTCTTCTTTGTCCAATGTGAGGCAGAAAGAAAAAAAAAAAAGTTAGATCATGACCACTGATGTCAAGGCCTCTCTCTGCCTATTGCATTCCCAGAGCTAGGCAGTGGGTATACAGGCAACCTCAGGCCAAACCAGGATGATGATGCTCACAGAAATGAGGCCTTGGGATCTGATTATGAGAAACTCATATGTATCTGTCACCATTTCAGATCAACAGATGATTCTTGTGAAAGATCTGACCAGGTGCTCTTTTTGGAAGAAACTGCTCCTTTTAATTCACAATTTGTATTCTCTTTTCTCCATATTAACTCACCCAGGTAACAGGCTGCCCAAGCTATCAGATTAAATGGCAGAAACATGGCTCTATCTACTGCCCCGATTCTTTTAGGAAGATATTCACAAATTGACACCATTGCAGAAAACGAAAATAGCCAAAACATACGGTTTTTCCTTGTCTAAGAGGTAGCAGCAGCAACAGCGCCCACTTTCTGGGCAGCTTCTTTCTTGGCATGATGAGCCTGTAGAACTGCCACAGCTTCATCCACCTGAGGGAAATCTCTAGGTGGTCAGTGAATCTGAGGAAAGCCACCACCCCTCCCTGGTGCCTAGGCCCAGAGGCACACCAGAGACAACTGTAGAAATGATCCCTAGGCTTCTGGTCCCCACTGCTTTCCCAAATACCACATAGCAGCCCCTACTGACAAGTGAGACATGAGGAGGAATCATGGGAACAGCAGGTCCTTCTCTGCTGCACCTGGGTGTCCAGGGTTGCCTCCAATCCTCCTGAGCTGAAAGCAGAAGTGACAGGGCCTAAGAACTGGCTCACCTTGGAGCGGAGAGACTCAGGGGACTCCAGCATGTGCAGCAGTTCAGAGTTGTCAATTTCCAGCAGCATTCCCGTTATCTTTCCAGCCAGATTTGAATGCATTGTTTGGATGAGCGGGAACAAACGTTCTCCTGTGGAGAGTATAGTTAAAAACCAAGCCTAATCCCAGTGAAGATACCAGCGTCTAAAGTGGCACCAGCTTTTGGCATCTTCAAGCATGGGGGGGGGGGGTCACTCACCCAGCATCTGCTTCTGTTCTTGGGGGGGTGCTGCGGCCAGCATGGAGGCAGTCAGAGGCTCCTGACCCTGCACATGAACTGCAGGCTGGGGTGCCTGGGAACCAGGAAAGGCAGTGGGTTAGCTCCATGTGAAGGACAACAGCTGACAGTCAAAAATCCTGACCAGTCAACATGTGAACTTTTAACTATGTCAACAGGAAATGGACATAGTTATACTTGCTCTCAAGGAACTAACTTCAGAAAGTAAAATTAAATGCATATAATAAAACAAACCTAACAATGGTAGGCAAACATTTTCTGACATTTCACTTAATATACTCAAAGTTACCCAAGAATTCAAAGTTTTGTCATAAATAACGCTACAATGAATATTTCTATGTATAGCCTTTTCCTGAAAATTAGTTTTCCTTTAAGGTGAATGGTAGTACAGATGGGGTCAAAGGGTGTAAATATCGAAGCATTTATAATTCCATCTCACATCACCTTTATTGCAGCAAATGCTTTTATTATATCAAATGTTCAAAAACTGTCAACATGCAGTGTAAATGCCAGTCATAGCTCCAAAGTAGGGTTTTGCTGAAAAAAGGTTATTTTATACAGCATCAGGTTCTGGGAAATCCCTAGTTTAGAATATGGGGGCAGAATGATTCAAGAGTAATCCATTCACTAAAGCTTATGGATCTGAAGGCTTAGTGTGGCACCTCCATAGCAAATTGCTACCAAGCTCTGAAGCAAACTAGTTGTATTTTAGCTTGCCTTTAGGGGCACAGATCTAGACATACAAATTACAGCTTAGAAAATCTAAACTCTGGGCTCAACCTGAGCTCAGCCCTTCCCCCCACATCTTTAAAGCTGAACTTCTTATCTGTAAGTGAAAGTTACTTCCTGCCTTGATGTACCAATCATCTTGCACAGTAGCCAAGGCTCAAACAGGCCACTGAATGTGGAAGTGATCTGGAGGCTCAAAGAGCTGAGTAAGCACATGCATACTACAAAAGAGCAGAAAGCACTGGCTGTCTCCTCTGGCGCATTTTTTTAAAATAATTTTTTTTTAAAGTCTCAATTAGTTCTATTTGTGATTCTAGAATTAGACCAACATTTCAATCCACAAAATAGAATAAGCGTTCCCTCTTCTGAGACATTTGTGAGTAAACTTTTATTAGGAACAACACTTTCAAGTACCTTCTTCCTACTAGTCCCCAGCCCCTAAAAGGTAGGCTCAGTGTTTGGATCACCATACAGAACATAGGCTCCTAACAAAAAGCAGGAACATCCAGTGAAGGAAGGAACCGAAGCAAAGCATCCTTTGTATCCAGTGGAAATGTGGAAAATCCTTTTTAGTGTTCTGTTTGGTGGACCTCACCTGCAGAGGCTGTATCGCAGGATGAGGGCTGCGGACACTGGAGGCATATTTGTATGGTGCAACAGCCCGAGGAGCAGCAGCAGCGGCAGCAGCAGCAACAGCAGCACGAGGTGCTAAGTTCTGCACAGCTGTGGGAACGCCTTCAGGAAAGAACAGATACAATTAAAGTCCATCAATCTGGACAAAGACCCGTCAATCCCATTTTTCCCCCTTCTGTGTGCATCCAATACCACCTCCAGACTGGCAGCTGTCAGTCAGCCCTTGCTGGGCGGCACCAGCCCCACCAAAGTCCATAGCCAAGCGGTCCGGGCACTCAGACCCTACAACAGACCAGCAAATGCACATCAGTGTTGGCAGATGTCCAACTGGCCACGTCCCACGGAAGGAGAAATTTCAAAGCAAGTTCACACACGACATCACGCATGGGGCCACTACAGCTACTTTCAAGAATGAGCCAAAGGATAACATACAACTCTTTCCACATCTTGGCGTGCAGGACATATTCTGCAAAAAACAGTTTCCTTGTATACCCACCCCCACTCAAAAGAACAGGCTGCCTCTGCAGTCATCCAGCTAGCAAATTTCTACAATTAACTGATCACATGAGTCACCGATGAACAAAGAATGTTACCGATAACAAACACATCTAGAACTCAATTGTTTCTCTGCTCCTGAAGTACCTACCTAAGCACACAGCTAAGATTACCAAACCAGGACTCAATCTTGAGCCCAACAAACTGACCAACCCAGGGAAAGGCCTAGTCATTGTGACTCCCTCCTCCCCGGGCTAGCTTCTAAAGGCCAGTTTGCTCACCGACTCTCTGAGTGGTAGTAGGGAGGCCACGAGAGGCCGGAGCATTACCAGTTGGAGCCAGATGGCGAAGAGTTGGACGAGGCCCAGACTGGCGTATAGCACTTGGCATTCCTTGGAAGCCTGGTAGAAAGACAAAAATTATACTTCACTGGCAAGCAATGCAGACCAGAACATAGGCTGTGCCTCAAAGGGGGCAAGTAAGTGAGGCAGGGGAAACCAGGATGGGTATCCATTGGGCGACTAAACTGATCCCTACCACCTACCTTGAGGTCTCCCACCTTGCTGCCAGCGTGGATTAGGCCTCATCTGGGCTAACTGGTTAGGTGTGTAATATGGAGGTCTTCCTTGAGCCTGTAAGAAAAGTATACCCAAATGCTTTTAAGGGACTACATTAGCGAAGTATCTCATCCCAATACCAGGCCCTAGGCTAACTATTTGGGAAAAGGCTCCCTCTGCTCAAAAGCCGAGGGGTCAGTTAATAGAGACTAATTAGCTTTACCTCTGCCACTGAGTGTGTGTATGAGCATGGATAAGTACATCTTCATTTTTGCCAGATGGGTCCTTATTCTGACATTCTGTAATGCCAATATCCAAAAATCCCTTTCCCCAACTACTGTGCAACACAAGAACAGCTGTCAAGGTGGCCAATACTAAAGAGCCATGACCACAAAGCAGACGCACCTGTGGGACTGCTGGCACAAAGTAGCCACCAGCTGCAGGCTGGAACTGATTTAAGATGGCATTAGCAGGCAGTGCTCTCATTCCAGCCACCCGCTGCATATACTGGTTGGTCAGGTGAGCCTTTCTCTCTTCCTTCCTCTGGGCCAGGGCAACATACAGTGGCTTGGAGCCCACAATGCGTCCATTCATCTCAGTGACTGCTTTGGTTGCCTCTTCAGGAGATGAAAAGCAAACAAAGCCAAATCCTTTGCTTCTTCCATCTTCCAGCATTACCTACAAAATGAGACAGAAAACCTGGATTCTGCTGCAGAAGTATCAAGTCAATCCTGGTCCAGGATGTACCTCAGAGCCATTAAGTTATACATACTTCTAAAGTATGTTATACCTAGATATTTTTTTTTTTTTAAAGTCACCACATCAGACTAAAGTTCTCAAACACTGGGGCATGGTTAATGGTAAAGCCAGGAACCCAAAGTTGTTTCCCCTAGGTACCCACAAGAGATCTTCATAGCAGTATTAAGCCATTTATATTTAAAGCTCAACTGGGGGGAGGTTAGGGTGGAGGGAGGGTAATGGGTGGGGCCACACCTATGGTGCATCTTAAATGGGTACAGGTGAAACTTACTAAAGGCAGAATACAAATGTCTACATACAGTAACTAAGAAAATGCCATGGAACTACATTGAACAGTTTGATGAGAATGTTTCAGATTGTATATGAAACCAGCACATTGTACCCCTTGATTGCACTAATGTACACAGCTATGATTTAACAATAAAAAAAAAAAAAATAAAGCTCAACTACTCTAAGACATTAGCCAGGGGTCCTCAAACTATGGCCCGCAGGCCACATGCAGCAGTGTGATTGTATTTGTTCCCGTTTTGTTTTTTTTACTTCAAAATAAGGTATGTGCAGTGTGCATAGGAATTTGTTCATTTTTTTTTTTTTTAAACTATAGTCTGGCCCTCCAATGGTATGAGGGACAGTGAACTGGCCCCCTGTTTAAAAAGTTTGAGGACCCCTGACATTAGCAAATAAAACTTTCACAAGCTCTTAGCAAGGTCAGGATAAGGCTTTTGAAATACTACATATAGGAAGGAATCATAAAACCCTCAGGTTACCAATGACTGCCACCATTACTTCAATGAAATGAGACAAACAGCTAGGAGACGAGCAGCCTAGACTCTAGTCGTCTTTGCCCTCTGATCCTCAATTTTCATGACACATTCCAAGGCAAACAACTATAAAGCCACATGTCTACAGGTCCTGGCAGTCGTTTTCCACACAAAACTCATCGTTTGCCAATGACTTTTTTCTTCACTGGGAGGAGAGGAAAGTAAAGGTGTGTATCAACCCAACAACTCTCTACACCAAGAAGGTGGGTCTGTGATGTGAGAAAAGAATGCCACACCAAGCTTCAAGATACACTTCTTTTGCTCTCTTAGAAATGCCAACTTTACTACTGTATAGATAAGCAACTCCTTCTACTGATGGGGGCCAGTCAAGGAAGGAGTGGTAGCAAGGGAGAGGGTTAAAGAACGTGGGAAACCCCATAGAGTTGGCCTCTGGTCAGCTCCCTACTGCAACTGATAATGTTCCTTTGCACAGTGTTCCCAGATTGGAAGCACTTATGGTAAGGGCTGGAGCAGAGCCATTAAACCTTTACAACCCAACACAGCTCCTTTCTCATCTCTAAAGGACTCTGTGGCACCTGCTGCACCTCTTACGAACTTCACTGTTTCTAACAGGCTGTGACCCAAACTGTCACATGTCATAAGTCTCTGTCATACTCCCAAAGTGCCAAGGATATGCACACAATATACCATTCTTGCAGTATACCAGCATTCTTGCTTCTCTTGTTCAAGGACTCAAATTCCTTATCTTGAAAAGAGGTTCCTACTTACCCTGTTAACATGGTTGATACAATTATCAAAGAAAAAACAACGCACATTGTAAAACAAGGAAAAACAAACTCTCTACCCCATTTTCCTCTTCTTTATAGGACTGGGGTAGAAGTTCCCAACCCTAGCTCCAAAATTCCTTTATTCCTAAGGGGAAAAAAATGTGGCAGAGTTGTAGAGACAGGCCCCAAGACAAATGGAAAACCTGTCTGGATTTCCTCTGCGAATGCTATAGCACCGTCTGTCCCCACACCAGCACGAAACAGCAAGGAATGGGAAAGATATAGGTGCTCTGGAGGGCTGGCAAGTAGGGGCTGGATTAGAGTCCCCTTCATACCTATGTTTGGAAGACAGTGTACTGTTAACCTAACGAAACATCCTCTGTGGCTTATACTCAGATGTGCAAGGAACAATGTAGTAGCTACTCTCAGAAATGAACACAATTTAGATCCTACTCCTTCAATGAAACAAATGCCAATAAACCTATAATACTACTGACTACTGCTTTCAAACTCAAAATCTCAGTATTAAAGTACCTTAGCACTGGTGATTGATCCAAAAGGAGAAAACTCTTTCCTTAATTTCTCATCATCAATAGTGTCATCCAAGTTCTTAATGTAGAGATTCACCCCCTGAAGGACCAAAAAAAAAAAAAAAAAATCACTGTTAATTGGACTTCTATTATCACATCAGTTCCCTAAGATGATTCCCAAAGTATGGTTCCCAAGCTAGGAGCACTAGCATTGTTGGAACTTGTTAAAAATTTTGTCTAGATCCTAAATCTAATGAATCAGACTGTGGCTGGAGTCCAGCTTTATGTTTTAACAAGGTTTGTTGGTGATGCTGATGCAAGCCCAAAGGTGACAAACTACTGCCCTAAAAGTCTTGAGATGACCATCAGTGCAGTCCCATGTTATCTTCCCCCACAGCTACTATGGCCCGCCTTGCACCCAAGCAGGGTTCTTCTTGCCACCATGCCAAATAAAAGGGCCCTATTTAAGTAAAAGGAACCTATGACTAAGAACAGCAGGCTGAGGCTTCCAGAATTATCAAGCCCTTCAATGAATAATTTCATCTCTTTTGCCCCTGGTTCTATAACTGCTGCCATTATCTGATAGGGTGTATATCCTAAAAGAACCTAATCTTAGAAAAAAACAAGAAGAGCAGACTCTTCTTGTGAAAGCCTGCTAAGCACAAGGGCGCTTTGCAAATATTTCATAGCAAACCTCCTGTTGGTAGAGTGGGCCAAGACCACCTCACCTGATATCGACTAATTCTCTCCTGTTTCAGCTGCTCAAATTTCCGTTTTAGCTCTGCCTGTCGTTCCACTTTCTTCTGTGCACGGCCTACAAAGATGACTTTACCACTGATTTCTTTTCCATTCATCTCTTCCACGGCCTAGAGAGGAAATACATGCCTTTTTAAAATTAAGTTGCAGGGACAGGAGTCTTGTTTAGGAGGTAAGTACCACCAAATATTCTGAAAAAGAAATCTTTCCTATAGGGCTAAGAAACTAATTTCATTCCACTTGCAAAGCTGAACAAATCCAAATTTCCTCCTCTGCAAAGCGAGTATCTTCATAGTTCTCTTACCTTATTGGCAACCTTCATATTACTCTTAACTCACAAAGCCAAACATTTATGGGTTAACAGTCCAGATAATACAGAAAAAAATAATATAGGTGCATAAATACAAAGCTGGTGACATAAGCCTAGATTGTATTCTGGCTGTCAATAAATTTTACAGGCTCTTTTGTAGGTATTTACATAGTCAATGTCAAAGGCCCAGCACAATACTTTGTCCCTAAGTAGCTGCTGTTATGCTGTATAAATCAGCAACTCTCTGATTTTTAGTTCCTTCCTTCACCTATGAAGGGGAGAAAAAACACCTTATTCATGTCCTAGTCTTTCTTTTTTTTTTTTTTTTTTGGCCGGGGCTGGGCTTGAACCCGCCACCTCCGGCATATGGGACCGGCGCCCTACATGTTGAGCCACAGGCGCCGCCCAATGTCCTAGTCTTTCAACAACTGGCAGCAGAGGTACATATGTGCCGAGTGCTTTGTGAAGAATTAAATGATATATCAACACGTGGAAACTCCTCAGGAAGAAAATTCCAGAGTACAATAACTATACATCGACTAGATAAATACTCAGACCATTTTAGCTCTGCTCAGTGCTAGCAAGGTTCTGCCCATATTCTGGGGCAACCTCCTACTACAAGTTTTTTCCAGCTCTCATGGTATTCTCACCTTATTGGCATCCTCATGTTTCTCATAACTCACAAAGCCGAAGCCTTTGGATTTCCCACTGGGATCTCTCATCACCTTGACACTGAGGGTCTTACCTATTACCAAAGGACAGAACTATTAATAAAACCATTTCTAGCACAGCTCAAGAATAAAGGATTCTTTGTCTCTAAGAACCCATTTGCAATAAATCTCTGGCTGAACCTAGGTGATTCTATGGGACACATGGAGCAAAGGACCATCTACTTACCAAACTGGCTGAATAGCTCTTTCAGATTCTCATCATCTACCTCTTCCCCAAAGTTCTTGATGTACACATTGGTGAATTCCTTGGCTTTGGCCCCAAGCTCAGCTTCCCGTTCTTTGCGAGACTTGAATCTGCCCACGAACCTAAAAAGAAATCATGAAGAGTAGTAATGGCTCACAGAAATAAAACATAATTTTCTGGGGTCCAGAGGAATGCAGGTGAAGGATGATAGGAGACATTAAAACACATGAGGTCCCCATCCACCACCAAGAGAGTAGAAAGCTCAGAAATGCCCCAAATCCCAAACAGAAAGAAAAGAGGCAAGATAATCCTGTGAGGACCAGGCTCCGGCCCAGGGCCCCTGGCTCAGACCAGGGCTACTCCTACCACATCACACTGCCTTCATGAAGAAACCTGATGACCATGTTTTTAAAACGTTCATTTCTGTGCAACTATGTAAAGGCATAGAAAAGGTCTGAAAAGGATACAAACCAAACTGTTAACAGTGGTTAATTCTAGGAGGAATGAGATTATTGGAGTGAAGAGGTATCCTTTGTTTTTTTACTTTATTCATTTTGGTACTGTTACATGTAAGAAGAAAATGTATCCACATCTGAAAAATTTTACATTCATCCTGGTGATACCTATAGATCAATCACTGGACAAATAGATATTAAAAACAAACTTTCTATCTCTGGTTTATTCAACAACACATAGGACAAAGATTATTTTTGTTTGTAATAGCCAAGACTTATTGCCCCTTTTCCTTCCCACATGGCTTTGCAAAGTTCCCCCTCTCTCCATTCCACAGTAACCACACCAAAACAAGGTCTGTTATGAAATGTCTCTGCAAAGGATGGGATTTTTCATTGTAACCAAATTAAGTATTACTCTGGAGCCAGCCCTGTATTAGATCACTGAGTCATAAGCTGGAAAATGAAGAATTTGAGGGACAATTTGCCATCAACCACCAGCAAGAAATGCATGGACAGACCTGTGTCACAGGAAAAGCAAGGTCACGTAGCTAGTATACAGCTCCTGGTCAGTCCAGGGCCCTCTCCACTCTGCCGCTGGCCAAGACCCCCACTCAGAGTGGGCTTTAGAGTTGCCTTCCAGCCAGCCCCAGTTGCCGATGCTCACAAAACCCATGGACGAATGCCTTTAAGGGAGAGGCGGCAGGCAGGCCATGGCTTGGGCAGGAAGCCCACCTTGGCGAGTCAAAAGGGCTGCCACAGCTCAGGCAGGGAGACTCACCAGCCCTGGAGTGGAGAGGTAGGAGGAGGCCACTCTTGGGCCGAGAGAACCAGTAGCCGCCTTGTGTGTGCCAGTTAATACCAGGTGGGGCCACAGCTGGCTCATGCGATGGTTGTTGCTCCGGACTGGGACACTCACACTTTGCGGTCATTGAGGAGCATGCCGTTCATCTTCTCGATGGCCTTGTCGGCAGCCTCTTGGGTCTCGAAGTGGACAAAGGCATAACCCTTAGAGCCGTTCTCATCACACACCACCTGTCAAAAACAAGGCAGACCCCTGTGGCACTACTGGCCAGCTGACGCTCCAGATGTACCAAGAGCCTTGGGATCTCCAGGAAGCTCCCTACCTCCCCATGGCCAAAGGCAGCCTAATGTTATCAGGTTTGGTGTTTCTTACACTTAGCATAGCATCAGGCCCTTAGTAAGTGATCTATTCACAAATGGTAGCCACTATTCCAGGAGTCTTTCATTCTAAACATTTTCTTATTTACTTGTATTAAAAAACATTTACGAGACCTGGATACAAAACCAATGCTACAGAAAGACAAATCATTTTCCAAGCCCACAAGAGATTTTCAGTGTAGTATGGTGTCAGACATGTAAACCACCCCCCTGTTAAGTTTTACAAAGTGCTCCACATAAACAGAAGCATAAACAAGGAAAAGGGTGAATTTAGGCTTCTAAAGTGATTCAGTTTCCTCAAGACTGAAGACACGTCTCTGGTCCTCTCCTCTCCTCCCACCTCAAAGAAAAATCTTTTGAAACTGTCTAAAAGATAATGGGAAAGATATTTCAGTCTGAGGGAAGAATAAACAAAGACATGAAAGCACCTGTTGGTCATGCTGGGATGTGGTCCCAAGATTACCTACAACTTCTTTTAGGATTCCTTTTCTAGCATTTTTGAAAATAGCATACCCTGTTGACCAATTCCAAAGCAGTTCCCGTTTAGTATTTATCTTTTCATGATCCAATAATTATTCTGCTGAAATAATTTAATCAATGCCTACCTTGCAGGATAGAATGTTTCCAAAAGCAGAGAAAGTATCATAAAGTGCCTTGTTATCTATAGATTTGTCCAGATTCTTGATGAAGACGTTTCCCACACCAGATTTTCTCAAAGAGGGATCCCTCTGAGACCACATGATACGGATTGGCTTTCCCTTAATCACATCAAAGTTCATGGTGTCCAAGGCCCGTTCGGCTGTAAGAGAAACAAATTTCAATCAAGGATATAAAACATCAATTCACGTAGGCCACTATCCCAAGAACAAACTACTCCAGGACTTTTCAAGGTAATCACACTGATAAAAAGCAACTCTATTAAAATCAAAGGGCATCAGATTCTTCTAGCTTACAATGTTACTGAAGGTAGAGTAAGTTCTAGAGTAAGTAACTAATCACTCTACTTCACGATAGAGGTTTTAACCCCTCTGCATGTGTCCTTGCTGGGTAAAGATAATCTAGATGGCACCAAGATCCAATGATAACACCTTCCATTGACTAAGCTTTACCATTTGTAGCCTACCACCCACTGTGACTTAGATGGGACAAGTTGAAATTATGCATTTTATAAAGTGAACAAATTTGTGTTCAGGGTGGCTAAGCTGTGCAGCTAGCTAGTGATCAGGAAACTAACACCAGATTCTTGTTTATTTTTCAGTGGGGTATTGTTTCAAAATTATCAAATAGCTGTCATTTAAATCTATGGGCAAATAATTTGGAAAAACAGCTAACTGAATTCAGCCCACTTTTCTTATATTTTCAATTCCCAAGAACAGAAGTTGACTTAGACAAAAAAAAAAGACTTTGTCTCTACAAAAAAAAAAAAAAAAAAAGCCTCAATCATCAAACTGGTCACACATTGAGTTTCCACGCATTCTGAAGCTTTAACTTGAATCTACAGAATTCTAGAACTTTACCCTGCTGCCCAACCAAGTTCTCCATCCAGTGCCTTGGAATGCTTCTTTAGCTTTCCTAGTAAGTCCATTTGTGCACCACAGAGACTTGTGAAGAACCAAAAGCTAAAATATATATCCTGCAAGCCAGGAACACTTCCCTTCACTGGCGGCAACAAGGATGCCCAGATCTGGTAGCTACTTTTCCTTAAGCTATTACACATCTTATAGCAGTGAATCACCCACAGCCTCCTACATGAGGGGATTCAGACAGCGTCAGAGCAGGGGAGCCTGCCTGTTCCTTGCCTCAAAGCAATACCTCACTTAAAGGGGGGGGGGGGGAAATTCCCTGTCCTCCTATAAGTTCTACTGTCCAATCAAGGAAATTTCTTTTCACTAATTATTTCTAATAATCTTTTCCATCTTCCTCAGAAGGCAGCTTACTTGTATTAAACTCTAGCAGAGACTTGTGTTTGATACCACCAGAGCTGCATGTGTAGTTGGTGAAAGGGGAGATGACAGATCCAAGTCAAGGGAAGTCCAGGTACATAGGCACTCACTTGCAATGGCTATCAGAGATAAACAGTCTAAGACCCCAAACTATTTCATTAATTAGCAGTAAAAGAGCACACCTCGACACAGCTCCTTGTCTATTTCCACATAGCACTGCACAAAACAAGTTGGCTTGGTCTGGCAAATCTGGCTGCACTTATTTATAGCAGGGAGAGGTCCTGCAGAAGTATGTGTTGGCAGATGCACTGACCAATGGCTTCTCCTATCTCTACATGACTTTTATTCAGAGAAGGCAAGAAAGCAGGCAACAGCCAATGTACACACCACTCCTCCCTAAAAAGACCACACTAGCTAACCTGTTTGTGCTCCTGAGGCTACAGACAGAACTCTGCTTGGAGTACACAGATTGATAGTAGCAATCAATACCTAGTGTCCAATTCTCTGGCCTCAGTCGCAACCTGGGCAAGTAACATTTTCAGTGTCTCATGGACAGTGAACACAGTAGGGACAAAAATAGGGACCTGGAGTTCATTCTCCATAGAATGGCTTGTTTCTCCCTGTAATAGTCTTTGATGGTCTCTGCAGTTGTTCCTTTTTAATCTGGAGTCACATGCAGCCAGATTAGGTTTCTGCTGGCCTCACTCCTGCCACGCCTGCAGCATACCTCTCCATTGCTCCATGCTAAGGCCACAATCTGGGGTGACAGAGTACTGGAGTCTCACTTGGCCTCCAACTTTCTGCAGTTCTTTTTCTTTCTTAGGAGCCTCATTTTCTTCATATTGGATTAAGGAACAAAGCTTTGATAAGTGAAAGCACTGTTCACAGGTGAGGTGATAAATGCCATCAGCCCAGTGGATTTTCAAATGACACTTCCCCAGACTATACCTATCACTCATTCACAGCAAAGCACTTCTCCACTCCAGTGACAAACAGACCGTGGAACTGGGCTGGCATCTGCAGCTCCAGTGACACCAACACAAGTCACTGTTAGTGTTCAATGCACAAAATCATCCCCCCTGCCTCCTACCTGTCCAAAATCAGCACAAAATCAAAGTTAGTCTAGGGTAAAGGTGGGAAGGGGACAGCAGCTTTGCATCCCAAACACTTGGAGGGAACTATGTTTCAATCATCCTGCCTTTTTGGCAGAACTGTGAGGGGCACAAGGCCATACCCACTGACCAGGCAAGGGTTTCTAACAATCCAGCCCCACTAGGGCAGGATCACAAAAAATGGAATGGCAGTGACTTCACTCTGACCCTGTCTCTTTGGGCTCTAACCCCACCATCACCACTGGGTAGCCCAAGGTCACCCAGTTAGCAAGTGATAAAATCAAGATTAAAGCTCCGATCATCTGATGCCAGCTGCGTTTTCAACCCCTGCACCCGACTATGGCTTCTGTGGTAGCATGGCGTAGTGATGCCCAGCCCCCCTCCTTGGCAGTAGAGCCTGTCTAGAAGATGGCTCCTGGGGTCCCCTGGGATCCCACGCATGTGTGGGCACAGCTTCTACTCACCGTCAGCTGGCTGCTGGAAGTTGACGTAGGCATAACCCAGGGAGCGGCGGGTGATCATATCGCGGCATACCCGGATGGACAGCACAGGCCCCGCAGGGCTGAACTTTTCATACAGCATGGCCTCGGTGACGTCCGAGTGCAGGTCGCCCACGTACAGGGAGGCCATGGGGTAGCTGCTAGCCGCAGCGTTCATTTCCCCACCCCCCACCACCCCGAGCCCCGCCAGGAGGACTTCTTACAGGGCCTAACGCAGGACAAAAGGGACCCCTCTGAGAGCCGTGGCCCGCGCCGCAGCTCACAGGTGGCACAGAGCGAAGCGAAGCCGAGCTGGCGTAGGCAGGTTCGGAGACTGGACGGGAAACAGGAGTTCAGGGGCAGCTCGCTCGCTCGCTCGCTCGGGACTGCAACACCTCAGACAAAAGGCTCTCAAAAACAATATGGCCCTCCCTAGGAGTTTGTGATTTTCAGCTGTCCTGGTTCGAAGCTCCAAATTACAGAAAAAAAAAAAATTAAAATGGGGAATTCCCTTCCGAAGGGTTAAAAATCCTGCAACCAGAAGCTGCCCACTGCGGCCTTCAGGACACGCGTTTCTTTATAAATATAGGCCTCGGGCTCCCGGCGGTTTAAGATTACAACAGCCAGGGAAGAGGGAAACCAAATCTTGTGGGTGCCTACTCGGCAAGCCCCGGGCGGGCGGGCGAAGGGCAGCGCGGACACGTGGTGCGTCCGGCGCGGGGGGCTAGGGCGCCGACAGGCCGTGGGGCCGGGGCTGCCACACGGCACGGACGGCGGGCGGCTCACCACCGGACCGACGGACGGAGACCGGCGGGCGCGGGGCAGGCCGGAAGCGTGCAAAAGTGACTTCCCCGCGGGCTCTCCGAGGATTCGCTTTTTCTCTTCCCTTCTCTTTTTTTAGATTTTGAAGTGTTTTCGCGTTCTTTCTTTTTTTTTTATCTTTTTCTCTTTTTTTCTTCAGGCTGCTGAGCCTGAATGCGGAGGAGGCAGCAGCGACCCGGGGCGGAGAGAGGCGGCTGGGGGAGCCACCGCTCCATTTATACCCGCCCGCCCCGGGCGCTGCTGGTCGAAGGGCGCCTCGCGACCTGGGCGCAGTCGTGCCCGCCCACTCGGCCCGGGGGCCCGAGGCGGGGCGGCCACGCGAGAGCGACCCGGTGCGGCCGCGCGGCGCCACAGCGACCCCTGGCGAACGGAGGACCGTCCACGGCTTTGGGAGACTGCAGAGCCCTTATCTGTATTAAAAAGAACGTCACACCTGGCACCCTCGTCTGGGAATGGAACCCGTAGGTAATTTAAATTGCCCACACGAGTGTTTCAAAATCAGTGGAATGCCTAATTGTGAAATAAAGGTGACATAAAGCACATTGTAATGAAATAATAATAGGTGTTCCAATAGTCACATATGTGGATCCAAATACATGAAAAAACCGTTGAAATGTTCAGAGTACTGTGACGTAGAGGTTGACTCATCGAGAGCCAGAAACGCAGTGGTATCCATGGGTGATACGATTTTTCTGGAAAGATGAACAAATGTCGGTAAGGATTCAATTTTAAAAAATATTCAATTATTTTTTCTGTTTACATGGCTAGGGACATTCCTGGAAATTCAATTTGTATTTAAGGACATAAAAATATTTTGTTTCTATGTTTGGAGTTTGTGTCTAGACTTGGATTTGTAAAAAGATTTTTCATCTACAGATCTGGCAGATCTTTTGAAAGTCATGTTACCTTAGGGGGACTACATCATGTGGGACTGTCCCCATATGTTGCAAGATATATAGCATCCTTTCCTCTATGGATGCCAGGAGCCACCTTCTCCTTCATGGTAACAAGTGAAACCAGAAATTACCAAAAGGCACACAGACATTCCCCTTGAAAGCCACTGATTTGTAAATGAAGATATATATTTGTATATTCATGCATTCAAATAAATAGTTAATCTGAGCCTATTCCATCCCAATGCTAGGTATATGTGTTGGGGGGTACCAAGGTAAATAAGACAGGAATCCCTCCCTCATGGAGTTTATATTTTAGTAAGTGTATTGAATTTAGAAACATTTATGGAGTTCTCCTTCTAAGATAGATTCCACCCACTGGTCTAAAGTAGCTTGCCAGCACTGTTAATCACTATCACACCATCCTGTCTTTTTGTCTTCTTATTAGGTTCTTATTACTACTAATATTACGATGTTCCTATATTCACTTACCTATTTATTGTCTGTCTTTCCCCCACTGGTATGTAAGCTTTATGAGAACAGGAACCTAGAACAATGCCTAACATGGCATGTACTAAATGTTCAATAACAAATGAATACTAGACAGAGAGAAGCAAAACCGACATAGGTCTTGTCCTTGTGGAACTATCTATACTGCCTGTATGACCTTGAGCAAGCTGATTCACATCTCTGACCCTCAGATTTCTAATTTGTAAGTATACTAAGAAACCCTATTAACAATAGGAGCCAGGACTGTGGCTCATTCTTGTACTCCTAGCACTATGGGAGACCAAGGTTAGAGGCCAGGAGTTCGAGAACAGTCTGGGCAATATAGAAAGATCCTGGGCGGCGCCTGTGGCTCAGTCGGCAGGGCGCCGGCCCCATATACCGAGGGTGGTGGGTTCAAGCCCGGCCCCGGCCAAACTGCAACCAAAAAATAGCCGGGCGTTGTGGCGGGCGCCTGTAGTCCCAGCTACTCGGGAGGCTGAGGCAGGAGAATCGCTTGAGCCCAGGAGTTGGAGGTTGCTGTGAGCTGTGTGAGGCCACGGCACTCTACCGAGGGCCATAAGGTGAGACTCTGTCTCTACAAAAAAAAAAAGAAAAAAAAAAAAAAAAAAAAGATCCTGTCTCTACAAAAATTACAAAAGTCAGCCAGGCATGGTGGTGCTATAATCCTCCCAGGCTTGAGGCAGGAGGATCACTTAAGCCCAGGAATTTGAGATTGCAGTGAGCTATGATGATATCACTGCACTCCAACAGAGCAAGACCCTGTCTCAAGTAAACAAACCCCACTTAACAGGATCATTGTGAGAGTAAGCTAATATACAGGAATACCCATAAATTGCTTTTATAAACATTAATAACTATTACTAGCAAGCTACATTTGTATTGAGAAGAGATGGGAGTTCCCTAAGCAAAAGCAGAACAGCATGTAGAAAGGCCCTGAGGGAGGAGTGGACTGTTGCCAGCCAGCAAGACAGACTGTGTTGCTGTGGGAGGCAAAACAGGGTAGAGACAGCCTTGAGACACTTTGGACTTTATCCTGAGATCAAAGGGCAAAGCTGTAGGATTTTAAGAGGGAAGTGCCTTGGTTCAAATTTCATTTTCTAAAAAATATGCCTGGCTGCAGAATGGAAAAGGATTAGAGGGTAGGTGCAAGGGGACATGTGAGGTGATGACCACTGAAGTGGTTGTCATGGAAGTGAAAGAAGTGTTTCTAGGGCGGCGCCTGTGGCTCAGTGAGTAGGGCGCCGACCCCATATACCGAGGGTGGTGGGTTCAAACCTGACCCCGGCCAAACTGCAAGAAAAAATAGCTGGGCATTGTGGTGGGCACCTGTTGTCCCAGCTACTGGGGAGGCTGAGGCAAGAGAATTGCCTAAGCCTAGGAGCTGGAGATTGCTGTGAGCTGTGATGGCACAGCACTCTACCAAGGGCAATAAAGTGAGACTCTGTCTCTACAAAAAAAAAGAAGTGTTTCTATTAGAAAATATTCAGACAGGCGGCTCCTGTGGTTCAAGGAGTAGGACGCCGGTCCCATATGCCGGAGGTGGTGGGTTCAAACCCAGCCCCTGCCAAAAAAAAAGAAAATATTCAGACAGTATAATTTGTAATTAATTGGATGCGGGAGGTCAGAGAGTACAAAGTCAAGGATGGTTCCCAAGTTCCTGGGAAATAAAAAAATTTAGATTCTCCATATCTAAACACAAGGTTATCACTTAATTAGTCTTAGAGGGAACAGATATGCAAAGCCACCTAAGGAGCCACCTAGACTCTAGATTTGCAAAGTTGAAACAGGTAGGGTGGGAAGAGGCTTGGTCAATTACTAGGCCAGTGATCTGGAAGGAGGCCTGTGCACATAAGTACAAATCTTCCCTTGTTGGGGTAGCAAGGGGTGCAAATTTTTTTCACTGGAGTGGAACCAACTATCAGAGGGTCTGTACTTGATCAATTGTATTGACATGTCAAGAGAAAATATATTCAGGGTTGGGAGGAGGAAGAAGGAACAACTTCAAGGTGGGGAGACAGACTATAGATGCAAGTCTCTACAGGTGAGGATTTTGCTTATAGCAGAAATGTAAGAACTTGACCTTCTGGCCTCATCTGTTTGTTCACTCAACAAACATTCATATGTGGCATTCCTAAGAGCCAGGCTTCCTCTGCTGTGGGTGCTAGGGACAGAACTGTAAGCTAAATATTCATAGAACAACCTGGGGAGAGAGAGAAGAAACAAGTATGCAAGCATGCGTGTGTGCGTGTGTGTGTGTGTGTGTGTGTGTGTGTGTGTGAGAGAGAGAGAGAGAGGGAGTTGTTGAAAAGTGCTTTGAATCTAAAGACCTTCTGGAGGTAAGATAAGAGCAGGGGAAACCCAGCCCCATCCTCCCAGCAGGAGGCCAATTCTACCTAAAATGTTCTATTTCCTATAAGCAACAATGGCTCTGCCTCTCAGGAAGGAAGACTCTTCCTTCCTCACAGACAGGGTCTCTGAGATCCTAGATGTTTGATTCAGGCACCAAGACAGGCTGTACAGCTTTGGACAGTAGTTGTCACATCTCTGAGCCTCCTCATCTGTAGGATGGACTCCTTTTAAAAAAGGAGACCAAGTATCTCCCCACTAGATAGAAAATAGATATCTCCCCACAGTTCAGAGCTGTGAATGTGCTCGACCTCTTACCGGCCTTTACCATTAGTCAGAAAATGCTAAGAATGAACCACTTGCTATGGTGCGAATGTGTCCCCAAAGTTCATGTGTTGGAAACTGAATCCCCAATGCAATGGTGTTGAGAGGTGGGACTTTTATGAGGTAATTAGATCAAGACGACCCTCATGGATGGGGTCCTGATGAAAGGATGAGTTCAGCCTCCTGCCACTATGAGCTCTCTTGCCCTTCTGCTTTCCACCATGGGATGAAGTAGCAAGAAGGCCTTCACCTGATATGGACGTCCCAGCCTCCAGAACTACAAGAAATAAATCTCTGTCCTTTAAACCTTGTGTTTAACACCAATCTGTGGTGTTCTGTTATAGCAGCACGAAAAAGACTAAGATGCCACCATTTATTGAGCACCTTTATATTAACATAATTTTCAGATCTCAAACCAGGGCTAAATGTGTTTGTGCCATGACCAAGGACCACGGTAGTAAAAGCTGGAAATCACCTAGAAAATTCATCATGTGTGGAGGTCAGGGGTATGAATGAGAGGTTCACAGCTTCCATCTTCCTACTCAGGGCTCAGGGCTTGACACTGGCTACAAGGACAAACAAGACATTATTCCTTTCCTGGAATTGGTCACAATCTAGTGAAAACAAGTAACATCCAGATCAATTATTACATCCCAAGACCTATGGACTTAGATGTCACAGACACCTTAGGTGTCCTCTGTCACAGACAGAGGATCCAGGCAAAAGGAAGAGATTATCTGTACTAAGGGTGACGCTCAGGGAAGGCTTCCTGGAGGAGATACCAATGGAGCTAGACCTTTAATAGAAAATAGTATTTTGAGTGGCTCACACTGTAATCCTAGCACCCTTGGGGGATAAGGAAATTGAATTGCTTGAGCTCAGGAGTTGGGACCAGCCTGAGCAATAGCACAACCCTGTCTCTACTAAAAATAGAAAAAAACTAACCAGGTGTTTCAGGAGAGGGGCACCTGTAATCCTAGCTACTTGGGAGGCTGAGACAAGAGGATTGCTTGATCCCAAGAGTTGGAGGTTGCTGTGAGCTATGATGCCACCACGCTCTACCCAGGGCAACAGAGTAAGACTCTATTTCAAATAAAAAGAAAACAAAGAAAATAGTATTTTGAGAGGTAGAGATGGAATGAAGGTGGGGTGATCATTCTACAAATAGAAGTCTAGAGGTAGACAAGTCATTTCCTAGTTCATGGCCTCAGTTTCTTCATCAGAACAGAAGTGACACAAGATAATGTGTTATGTCACATTTTATACAACACCAGGCACAGGATAAGCATCTGCTAGATAGTGGATAATACCGTATTACTACAATGTGACATTTTCAAAGTTGCTGTAAGGGGCTTAAGACTAGAACTTAGAGAGTGTGTGTCTGTGTTTGTGTGTAATGTGTGTGTGTGTGCGTGCATGTGTGCGTGCGTGCAGTGGGGCAGGAAACTGTAAAATAGAGTCGAGATCTTGTAAGGGTCCTTCAATGCCATTCTAGAGGCATGGCATTTCCCAGAAGTAATTGATCCAGTGCTATTGTCTGGAAATAATGACATAAGTAGCCAGTACTACACAGTGCTTCCTTCCTGTATACTAGACACTTCTTTAAGCCTAGAGGAACTGGCCAAGATCACCAAGCTGACAAGAGTGGGTTGGGACTAAAGTATTTTCTTGCTCTAACTCTTATGCTACTGAAAATAATGCTGCTAATAAAAACAACTAACACTAATTAGGGCTTACATGCATCATTTTACTTAATCCTCACAAGACTCACAGAAGGTAACTGGTGCTCTCATCATCACTTTGAGGCTCAGGAGGTTGAGTAACTTGCTCATGGTCTGACCACTGGAACCCAGTAGGGAACTGTGGCAGCCACACAGTGAGCTGTTCCTGACTCTTTGGAGCCGATGTGCCATGATGGTATTTCATGGGTGGCTATTGTTCCTTTGGCTCTTCTGTCCGGGGCTCCACTTTCCCCAGACTGCTCCTGCCAGTGATGAGCATAGTGGAAGTCAGAAGGCCCTCTTACTCCCACCTGGCATGGGACTTGTAAGAGGTGGCCTTTTCTTGAGAACTTCCTGTCTATATGGCCAAGATTTTCCCAAGACTGCTGTATGATCTGAAGCTCTGTGTACCCGATACTTCCTGCTCTTCTTGCATAGCTAACAAAGATTCCTTACCTGGGCAAACTTTAGTCAGGGTTCTTGCCCTAGGCCTGTCTGTGCATTTTTTTGGAAAACATAATTTTAGAAAAACAACCTGCTAATTTAGCCAGAATACTCCATCCTGGATGTCCGACCAGTCCCTCATCCTCCAGGTCTGTTTACCCTCAAGTGCCTTCAGCGAGATTCTGTTAGGTCAGAATCCTCCTCATCCCCGATGCATCCTCTTAGTCGTTTTCTTTCCACTTCCCCCCCATCCTGCTCTTTGGCTACAAATTCTCATTTGTCCATGCTGTATTCAGAGTTGAGCCCAAACTCTCTCCCTGACTGCAAAATCCCATTGCAGTGGTCCCTAAACCTATCTTGATGGTCCTGAACACAGATAGTCCCTGAGTTACAAACATCTGACTGATGTACAACTCACACTTAAGAATGGAGACCACTGGGAGGTGCCTGTGGCTGAAGGAGTAGGGTGCCAGCCCCATATACCAGAGGTGGCGGGTTCAAACCCGGCCCCAGCCAAAAACTGCAAAAAAAAAAAGAAAAGAAAGAAAAGAGACTACTATGGGCAATGGGTAAATGTACCTGTTCCCACTTATATACAAATTCAAATTTAAGCATAAACCTGCAGAACCTATCTCATTTGAAACCGAGCACTGCCTATAAAGTCTTCCTTGTTGTGTTTTACCTAGTATTCTTGGATAATGTTTTCTCTAACACAACTGTTAGACCCATGTCACAGCGTAAAGGCTTTCCCTGCCTACTTCTATTCCCTCCCTTTCCCTTTATCCTTCACAGGCATTTATTTCCTCTAAAAGAAATCTCTAGAGCATCTGGTCCCATCTTGGTGTCTGCTCCTTGGAGGACCCAGACTAATACACAGAGATTCTGCCTCTTAGGGATGGACCTTGAGGTTGACAAAGCAGCTACACCAGTTAATTCATTTCATGTGGATAGGAAACAGTCCCTGAATCCCTGGGAAAAGGAGCCTGTCATGAAAATCTGGTGGGCATCAGCAAGGAGATGGACACCCAGGAGGGAAGGGGATGTGCGAGCAACCCAGGCTGGTTCTGCAGGCTCAGCTTGCTGACTGTAGTCTGATTCTGACTCAGGCCCAGAGAACAGAAGGATGCCTCAGGAAGCTCCAGACGTAGCTGGACCAAATCATCCCTCAGAAGTAGCCAGCTACCTGGCTCGGCGCCTGTGGCTCAAGCAGCTAAAGCACCAGCCACATACACCTGAGCTGGCGGGTTCAAATCCAGCCCAAGCCCGCCAAACAACAACGATGGCTACAATCAAAAAAATAGTCTGGCGTTGTGGTAGGTGCCTGTAGTCCCAGCTACCTAGGAGGCAGAGGCAGGAGACTCGCTTGAGCCCAGGAGTTGGAGGTTGCTGTGAGCTGTGATGCCACAGCACTCTACCTAGGGCAACAGCTTGAGGCTCTGTCTCAAAAAAAAAAAAAAAAAATGTAGCCAGCTACCCTTGCTCTAATTCATACTTATGCTGACTTCCCATTTACAATCTAATGTCCAGAAAGAACTAACCCACCCAGGAGGCAGTGACCTTGGTAGCCAGAGGTATTAAAACTGCAAGGATGGGCTGGGTGCATTGGCTCACACCTATAATCCTAGCACTCTGGGAGGCTGAGACGGGAGGATGGCTTAAGCTCAGGAATTTGAGACCAGCCTGAGCAAAGGGAGATCTCATTTCTACTCAAAAAAGGAAAGGAGGGAAGGGGAGAAGAGGGGAGGGGAGGGAAGGGAGAAAAAATAGAAAAAAAATAGCTGGACATGGTGGCATAGGTCTGTAGTCCCAACTGCTCAGAAAAAGTGAAGCAGGAGGACTGCTTGAGCCCATGAGTTTGAGGCTGCTATGAGATAGGCTGAGGCCATGACGCTCTAGCCTGAGTGACAGAGCAGGACTCCGTCTCAGGAAAATGAAAACCAAAAAACACGCAAGGATGCCTCCTAGGAGAAAGAGGCTTCAATCTCCTGCCCTTCTGGTAGAAGTCCCCTGCAACCACAACAGGATTGCATCCCTCCAATCCTTGGCCTTTGTGTGGCATTCTCCCTGAGTTTCTGTCATTTTGTCAGGATCTCCAGTAAAGTTTGAGATGCTCCCCTCTACTGTGCCCTGTCACCCCCTACTCTGCCCTACCCCAACCCTGGGTAATTGTGATATCCATACACAAGATATAAGGTTATGCAGCAATAAAAAGAAATAAAGTATTGATACATACTACCACATGGATAAACCATGAAGATATGCTAAGTGAAAGACGTCTGCCACAAAAGGCCGTATATTGTATGATTCCATTTATATGAAATGTCCGTAAGAGGCAAACTCATAGTGATAGGAAGTAGATTGGTGATCCCTAGGGATAGGAACAGGGATAGCCTTGGGGGAAATGGGAAGTGACAGTTAATAGACAGGGCGTTTCATTTGGGGGCAATGAATATGTGTTCTAGCATTGATTATGTTGCTTGTACAACTGTAAATATACTAAATACAATTGAAGTTTGTTTTATTTGAGACTTGCTACTGGTAGAGTGCTGTGGCATCATAGCTCACAGCAACCTCAAACTCTTGGGCTCAAGCGATCTTCTTCCCTCATCCTCCTGAGTAGCTGGGACTTCAGGCGCCTGCCACAATACTTGGCTATTTTTTAGAGACAGGAGTCTCGCTCTTGCTCAGGCTGGTCTCAAACTCCTCTGCTCAAACAATTCACCTGCCTCAGCGTCCCAGAGTGCCCCCCACCTTTAATGTATGCATTGGCTGAGCTTAGCTTTGAAATAACAGGATTTTACCAAGCAAATGATCTTTAGGAGAGGGCATTCCATGAGGAGCCTAAGCAAAGACCCCAAAAGAGAAAACACACATAAAAGGAATCACAATAAGTTAAATACTGTTCGATGTAACTTTGTAGGATAGGAAAGACAGAGATTAAAACTGGGGATGTAGACAGAAGGGCAGATCTAGAAGTGTCTTTCCTGCCACACTACTAGGACTTTACACTGTCTTCTAGGCCGTGAGCCCTTGAAGGGTCCCTTAGGCGACTGGCATGGAGGTTGAAATGCTGGGCCTTTAATTTGCTAGGACTGCTGTAACAGAGTTATACAACCCAAGTACCTTAAAAAGACAGAAATTCACTACTCCAGGAAAGTGCAAGATGGTAAAACAACAACAACAACAAACCCCAGAAATTTATCAGGTCACAGGTCTGGAAGCTAGAAATCAAGGTGTGGGAAGGGCCACTGTCCTTAAACCAGGAGGGGAATCCTTCCTTGTCTCTTTCTAGCCTCTGGCGGTTTGCTGACAGTCTTTGGTGTTCCTTGGCTTGTACATACATCACTGCAGTCCTTGGCCTTTGTGTGACTTTCTCCCTGTGTTTCTGTCTTTCTTCTTTTTTTTTTTTCGAGACAGAGTCTCACTATGTCAGCCTCGGTAGAGTGCTGTGGCATCACAACTCACACAGCAACCTCAAACTCTTGGGTTCAAGTGATTCTTTTGCCTCTGCCTCCCAAGTAGCTGGGACTACAGGGGCCTTCCACAGCACCCGGCTATTTTTTTGTTGCAGTTGTCTTGGTTGTTTAGCAGGCCCCTGGCTGGGCTCAAACCCGCCAAGCCTCGATGCATGTGGCTGGCGAGTAACCACTGTTCTATGGGCGCCAAGCCGTGTCTTCCCTCTTCTTATGACAACAATCATATTGGATTAGGGGTCCACTGTACTCCAAAATGACTTTATCTTCACTAATACATCTACGGTGACCCTGTTTCCAAATCATCTAGAGTGCCAGAAATTGTTACCCTAAAATATGGCACATTGGCAAATTGAGTATTTTGAGCTGAAAGAAATTGAGAAAATTTCTCAATTTTTTAGCAGCAGAAAGATCTCTCTGACCATCTGTCTTCAAGACCCTCATGTGACAACTGTCCTGCCCTATACCCGGAGGGAAGGAATGTTACCTGGAGAGGCCCAGAAGAATCTGAACAAACAGGCCTTGCTAAGTCCCCTCCCCCTTAGTTTATTACCATTAGGTCAGACTTCCTTTTTGTCCAATTATATTTCCATGTGACTGCCCTTTCTTTATCAAACAAAAGCATAAAAATACACAGTTTTCCCTGGGTCTCTGAGTCTTTGTTTCTGAAGGCTCACATGTCATTCTAAATACTTTTTTTATTGCTTTTCTCTTGTTCATGTCTTTTGTTGCAATGGTACTAATATCAGGCGCGAGCCTTGTGATGGGTGGAAAAAAGATACTACTTTTTCCTCCCTACACAAACAAGGTCACATTCTGAAGTACGAAGGGTTAGGACTTCAGCAAATCTTTTCTTTTCTTTTTCTTTTTTTTTTTGGTGGAAACACAATTGAAGCCAGAAGAGAGTGCTCCTGAGGAGCCCACTGAATGGAGCCCAAATGAGGAGCATAGCGTCAGGGACAGGCCTCAAAGACCACCCCTCAGAGAAGTGCAGGAAGGAGAGTTAGCAGAGTCAGTGACTGAGTGCAGTGGAGGGTGAGGGAGAAAAAGACACTGCCAGCTTTCCAGTTAGAGTATTGAGTGGGTGGCAATGAAAAGTTGTGGGCTGTGGGGAAGGTGGGGATTCAGGAGAGAGGGAGGATGTGCAGTGAGAAGCGTGGTGGCTCACACCTTTAATCCTAGCACTTTGGGAGTCAGGAGGATAGCTTGAGGCCAGGAGTGTGAGTTTGCAGTGAGCTATCAAGATGCCCCTTCACTCTAGCCTAGGCAACAGAGCAAGACCCTGTCTCAGGAAAAGGAGAAAAAAAAAAAAGAAGAGGCTGGGTGTGGTGGCTCATGCCTATAATCCTAGAACTCTGGGAGGTGGAGGCAGATGGACTGCCTGAGGTCAGAAGTTTGAGACCAGCCTGAGCGAGACCAAGATCCCATCTCAATCAAAAATAGAAAAACTAGCCAGATGTTGTGTCGGGTGCCCATAGTCCCAGCTACTTGGGAGGCTGAGGCAAGAGGATTAACAAACCCAACAGTTTGAGGTTGCTGTGAGCTATGACACCACAGCACTCTACCTAGGGTGGACAGAGTGAGACTGTGTCTCCAAAAAAAAAAAAAAAGAAAGAAAGAAAAACCCTGCCTGTTATCTCCTTTGGCCTGTATTCTCCTCTGTGAGGGAGGTGTGGTCACTATCTCCATTTTTCAGGCGAAGACAGAGAGATGACTTGCTGGTTATCACTGGACTTCATCTCTGTCACTACCTCCCTGGCCAGAGCAGTTGGCTATGGCAGGGCCTGGCCGTGCAGGAATTTCCTGGCAGGTTGAGGGGGTACCTGCAGAGAACTCACTGCCGGCCAAGACACAGGAAGTAGTCATGAGGTGGGGTGCCCAAGTGGGACCCTCCCCATTTACCCATTTGCCCAGACCTGAAGCACCAAGCAGGGGCATGCTAAGCATGACAGGGGCTAAAGTTGGACACTACTGACTGCTTCCTCCTCAAAATACTTCCCAGCCTTGGCCTCTGTGATTCCTTCTCTCCTCCAGGAAGGACACATTAGGGCCTCCTCGTCCAGGCTCCAGGGTGCCACTGTGACCAGACAGCCTAGTGGGGGGAGGGGAATATTAATCAAATAACCACACAACTTCCCTTGACCTCCCAGTTGTCCCTTCTCGGTAACTTCTTCACCAGTTGTTCTTTTTCTAGCCATCCTTACACATTGCTGTTTCTTATCATCAAGTCCTGGGTCCTCCACTCTCCTCATGTGATAACAACGGTTCTTAAAGTGTGGTCTCTGCACCAGCACCATCACAGTCATCTGGGAATTTATTAGAAATGAAATTCTCAGGCCTTAACCCAGGACCTACTTAATCAGAAACTCTGGGGTTCCAGCTCACACAGAGACACAAGGGGTAAGTGGTGGCTCACACCTGTAATGCCTTTGCTTTGAGAGGCCAAGGTGGGAAGATCGATTGAACCCAGGAAGCTGAATTGACCAGCCTGGGAAACATAGTGAGACCTCATCTTTACAAATAATAATAATGGTAAAAATTTAGCCAGGGGTAGCGATACAAGTCAGTAGTCCCACCTACTTGGGAGGCTGAAGTGCTTGAACCTCAGGAATCGGAGGTTGCAGTGAGCTATGCTAACACCACTGTACTCCAGCCTGGGTGACAGAGCTAGAGCTCGTCTCTTTAAAAAAAAAAAAAAAAAGGGAGAGAGAGAGAGAAAGAAAAAGAAAAGAAACTCTTGGGATGGGGTGGGGGCCAGAAATTCTTCTGGGTCTCCAGGTGATTCTGATGCAGCTGAAGGCTGAGGCAGGGCTCTATAGACTGTGGTACTGTCCCTGAGTGGCTGCCTCTATTCCCCTGGATTTGATTATCGTCCACACAATGCCTCCTGCATCTGCATCTGCATCTGCAGCCCAGACCCTCTCTCTCTCTTTTTTTTTTTTGAAACAGAGTGTTAGTTTGCCACACTTGGTAGAGTGCCATGGCATTATAGCTCACAGCAATCTTGGGTTCAAGCGATCCTCTTGCCTCAGCCTCCCTAGTAGCTGGGATTACAGGTGCCCGCTACAATACCCGGCTAGTTTTAGAGATGGGGTCTTGCTCTCACTCTGGCTGGTCTCAAACTCCTGAGTTTGTGATCCATCCGTCTCAGCCTCCCAGAGTGCTAGGATTACAGGTGTGAGCCACCGCTCTTGAGCTCCAACATCCTCCACAGTCCACCTGATTCTTGAAGCCCCCAGCTGAATTGAGAGTCTCTCCCTGCTCCAGGCGCTTCCTCTGGGCTCTGAGAATGACACTCAGATTTCTTGCCTGCAGTTCCTGGGCAGTCTCCAGATTCTTCTTGAACACTCTCCTAGCTTATGACACACATGCCAGCTACTTTGCTCTTTTTGGCCCCTCAGAGCCTTTGCATTGGCTGTGTCCTCATTCTAGGACTCACCTTGCCTGGCTGGAGCTTTTTCTTTTCTTTTCTTTCTTTCTTTTTTTTTTTTTTTTTAACATAGCCTTCCTGGCTTTTTCTTAGTTAATGTGTTAAGATATTTATATTCTACATTCAGTAATTTTCACATGTACCCTTGTAAGATGCACCGTAGATGTAATCCCACCAATCACCCTCCCTCTACCCATCCTCCCCCCTCCCCTCCCCTCCCTTTCCCCCATATTCTTAGTTTATAACTGGGTTATAGCTTTCATATGAAAGCTATAAATTAGTTTCATCGTAGGGCTGAGTTCATTGGATACCTTTTCTTCCATTCTTGAGAATATGTTCCAGCAACATCCATGTAAACATGAAAGAGGTAAAGTCTCCATCTTTCTTTAAGGCTGCATAATATTCCATGGTGTACATATACCACAATTTATTAATCCATTCATGGATCGATGGGCACTTAGGCTTTTTCCATAACTTAGCAATTATGAATTGGGCTGTAATAAACATTCTGGTACAAATATCTTTGTTATAATGTGATTTTTTGGTCTTCTGGGTATATACCTAGTAGAGGAATTATAGGATCGAATAGCAGGTCTATTTTTAGATCTCTAAGTGTTCTCCAAACATCTTTTGGCTGGAGCTTTTTTTTTTTTTGTAGAGACAGAGTGTCACTGTACCGCCCTCAGGTAGAGTGCCGTGGTGTCACACGGCTCACAGCAACCTCCAACTCTTGGGCTTACGTGATTCTCCTGCCTCAGCCTCCCGAGCAGCTGGGACCACAGGCGCCCGCCACAACACCCGGCTATTTTTCTGTTGCAGTTTGGCCGGGGCTGGGTCCGAACCCGCCACCCTCGGCATATGGGGCCGGGGCCCTACTCACTGAGCCACAGGCGCCGCCCTGGCTGGAGCTTTTTCATGCTCCAGGTCTCAGCTCAAGCATCTCCTGTTCATAAAGGCCACCCTTCTCTGTGTCAACCTCTGTCAGGGTGCTCTGCTTGTTACCTTCCCAGAATGTATGAGAATATATCATGTAGTCCAGGTGCTGTGGCTCATGCCTGTAAGGGAGGTCGAGGCAGGTGGATTGTTTGAGCTCAGGAGTTCAAGACCAGCCTGAGCAAGAATGAGACCCCTTCTCTAAAATAAATTAGCCGGGCATCATGGTGAGCACCTGTAGTCCCAGCTACTTGGCAGGCTGAGGCAAGATAATGGCTTGAGCCCAAGAGTCTGAGGTTGCTGTGAGCTGTGACAACACAGCACTCTACCCAGGGTGACTCTGTGAGACTCTGTCTTGAAGGAAGGAAGGAAGAGAGAGAAACAGATGTATCACGTATTCATTTACTTGGCGTGTAAGCTCTTTGAGGACAGAGGCCTGGTAGGTCCTGTTTGCATTTGTATACTCAGTTCCTACTGGGCAGGCATTCATTGGCCCTCCCTGTTGACCCATTTGCCCAGACTAGAAGAGCCCAAGCATCAACCTGTTCTCTTCTCACTCCATTCCCCCACCCAGCCCATCACCAGCTCACAGATACTGCATCTACATGGTAGGATCCTCAGACCTTCCCTAATTCTTCCAGCAGTCTCTCAGCCTGGTCTCCTCGCACCCTCTTCCATTCTCCCTCAGCAGCCAGAGTTATCCTCTATAAAATGCAGATCCAGCCAGTTATCTTTTTTTTTTTTTGGCTGGGTCTGGGTTTGAACCCACCACCTCCAGTATATGGGGCCAGCGCCCTACTCCTTTGAGCTACAAGCGCGCCATCCGCTCCACTAGTTATCTCCGCTAGTTATCTAAAATGCAGATCAGTCCTGCCACTCACCTACTTAATCCTGCCATTCCCTTGCTTAATCCTGCCGGTAACTCTCCATTGCAATAAGAGTAAACTTTAAATGTCTTAGCAAAGGACTCGCAACCCATCTTGCCTCTGCCTTCCTCCCCCTCTTCATCCATGGCACCCCAACCAATTTGCAGCAGAGTTCCAGCCTTTGTGAAACCTACAGCTCAGAAATCACCTACTCCAGAAAGCCTTCCTATACCTTTTTTTCCTGTACCTTTCTTCCTTTCCTTCCCTTCTTTCTCTTCCTTCCCTTCCTTGGATGGATGTCCTGGAACTGTCTCCCCACCACCACCACACAGGTAGTGCCAGGCTGTCTTGTTAACTGTTGTATCTGGTGTGGAGCACAGAGCAGGCACAGTGGAGCATCTCCCATCCCCACTCCTCCATCAGGTAGCTCACAAACTGGAGGAGGAGGAGGGGGCAGTATTGAAAGAATCTTTTTTTTTTTTTTTTTTTTTTGTGGTTTTTGGCAGGGGCTGGGTTTGAACCCGCCACCTCCGGCATATGGGACCGGCACCCTACTCCTTGAGCCACAGGTGCTGCCCGAAAGAATCTTAAGAACAGAGAGGGTCATTCTGCAGGAGGATGGAGGAATAATGGTTTAGAAGCAGCGACAGACCAGCAGAGGATGGGAGAGTGACAGACAGAGGCCCTGGAGTTGAGACAGCGTCAGAGGGAGTCAAGTCTTCCCAATGGTAGAAGGTTTATAGTGAGGCATGCTAGGAAGGATGGGTCAGGAAGAAAACCATACAGGGTAGCTCATCGGGTAAGGTGAGGACTTTGGAGCATATAGTTTAGGAGTCATCAACATACAGGTGACAGACTGATAGAAATCATATAATTTTAAGCAGTAGTGTTCAAAAAGTAAAAGAGAGAAAGATAAAACCTACGAAGTTCCTGAAACATGCAGAGTGGTCAGCTGTGGAAGCTGTTGTTGCTGGACTGGAGACCACAGGGCCCAGCTGTGACTGTTTGCAGGGCCCAACTGTGACTCAAAAGTCCTAACAGTGGTCACCCTCTTATGGGGGCATCAGACACACTGTCCTGAATCCTGGTGGTCCTGGGGCGGATATTGAGATGGGAGGATCACAGAAGAACCCACTTATCTGGGAAAGCTCGGATCAACATGGGGATACAAAACAAAGATCTTGGTTTTGATGGGCAGGTACTGGTGGGAAAGGCCTGTGTCCACCTGGCCACCCACATCAGTTTCCCTGCTCATACCGATGCCTGCCACAGTCTCATTACCTGTCTCCTCCTGTGTCCCTGCCATCCATTTTGCACATGGCAGCTAGAGTCATTTTTAAATGAGACCATGTAACCATCCCATGTTTCCTGGGATGTTTAAGACAGGAGCAAGCAATAATGTTTTCCAAACTGAGGTGATTTAGGGGATGATTTTAGTTGGGACGTGGTGGATTAGAAAAATATAAGTGGTATGTCAATCATTTGATTTCGTGAATATTCTTGCTTAGAACACAGACAGATACAATTTAAAGAAACATATTAAGGAAAATAGTAGTATAAGTGAAGCCCCATGAAGGGGTTACTGGAATGAGGCTCAGGAAATTAGTCCCCTCTTGGATCTCATCTGGGGCTCTCTGTCCCTCCCTCCCTAGCTCGAGCTAAACTGGCCTTTCAAGTCAGGAATGTTTTGGAATGTTCTCCGCAACCTCACCCCTGCACTACTTTCCTCATCTCTTACTAAGATAACTGCTGTCAGATCTCTGCTCAGTGTTGCTCTCTGGGGAGGGGATCTCTTAGGATCAGAGGCTTCTGGGATTAATGTCTTACAGGCCCCTCCATTTTCCCATCATAGCACTCACTGTAGTCTGTGATGGTCTGTTTTGTGTGTCTGTGGTTACAGCTAAGCTCCCGCTAGAACGTAAGCTTCTCGAAGCTGGACTGTATCTTGCTCACCCTTGTATGCCCAGCCTCTGGCTCAGTGTCAGGCACATACTGAGCACCCATTTGAATGAATGAATGCTTGAACAGATGAATGGACCCAGTGACTCGGCCTAGTGGCTCCTGTATCTGTCCCTGGTACATTGACACTACCCAGCTTGTGGCTGTCCCTGTGGAGTTAGGAATTGCCTCCATGCCAGCCTTGAACAAGGGGCCCTACATAGTTGTTTTGCAACTGGCTTCACAAATGACATAGCTGGACCTGAGGAGAAGGTCAAGGAAATTGACAGGTAAGGACAGGTAGGGGCAGAGAGGGGGGATGCTTCCTTCCAGAGCATGCTGGGAAGGAAGGAGACATGGACGGGATCTCAGGCTACCTCTCCTAACTTGTACCCACTCCAGGGGTCATGGAGATTAGGTCTGGGCCCTGTTCTCGGGGACCCCATAAAAATGGGCTCAGGGGTTTTGCCTCAGGTCTCTAAGGCCTCTAGCTGCCCTCTGGCCATGACCTCTTCTCACACAAAAGTATTTGCTTATCCTGGATACCACAACCCTGTGACCTTAGACCTTTGCTATAGGAAGGTTTAGGTCCAGAATATATGTTGCTTTACTTAAAAAAAAATTTAAATATAGAAATCCTTGAGACCAGCATAACAAACACCCATGTGTGCTCATCTTCCAGAAAAATCAATTAACATTTTTGCTTCATGTATATGTGTTCCCCCATCTCCAAGGTCTAGGGTAGCTGCTGAATGCTTCAGATATATTTGTGTATAAAATAAATAGAACATCACAGATAAAGCTGAAGTTCCCTTTGTTCCTCTGTCCAATCTAATACCTCTCCCTCTCTTTCATTCCCAGGAGCAATTGTTATTATTAATCTGATATGTAACCTTACAGTTTATTTCTATGAGCAAAGCAGAAGGTATCTTCATGAAAGTGGAAGCAATGTAAATATTCATCAGCTGATGAACGGATAAACAAATGTGGTATATCCATACAATAAAATTTTTTTTTTTCCCGCCACCCACCACCTCTGTATACGGGGCCGGCACCCTACTCCTTTCACCCACAGGAGCCACCCTTTATCTTCTATACTTTTTATTTTTTGTAGAGACAGAGTTTCACTTTCTCGCCCTCGGTAGAGTGCCATGGCATCACACAGCTCACAGCAACCTCCAACTCCTGGGCTTAAGCGATTCTCCTGCCTCAGCCTCCCGAGCAGCTGGGACTACAGGCGCCCACCACAACGCCCGGCTATTTTTTTGGTGCAGTTGGGCTGGGGCTGGGTTTGAACCCGCCACCCTCGGTATATGGGGCCGGCGTCCTGCTCACTGAGCCACAGGCGCCGCCCCCCATACAATAAAATCTTATTAGTCAATACAATGAAATTAAATGCCAATCCACACCAAAGTGAATCAACCTTGAAAACATTGTAAGTAACAAAAGTCAGACACAAAAGACTACATATTATATGACTTCAATTACACAGAAGACACAAATCCAGAGAGACAGGAAGTAGACCAGTGGTTGCCAGGGAAGGAGAGGAGAATACAAGTGACCCATGAATAGCTTCTTTTTGGAATGATAAAAATGGCAGGTTCAAACCCGGCCTGGCCAAAAACTGCACAAAAAAAAAAAAAAAGTTCTGGAATTCGATAGGAGTGATGATTACAAAACTCTGCATATACTAAAAGCCACTAAATTGTACACTTTAAAATGGTTAAAGTGATGAATTTTATGTACAACTTTGTGGGAAAAGACACATATCCTTAAGTTTACCATCTGGGCTGGGCACAGTAGCTCATGCCTGGAATCCTAGCACTTTGGGAGGCTAAGGCGGGTGGATCACCTGAGCTCAGGAGTTTGAGACCAACCTGAGCAAAAGTGAGACCCTGTCTCTAAAAATAGCCAGGCGTTGTGGCTGGCGCCTATAGTTCCAGCTACTTGGGAGGCTGAGGCAAGACAATCTCTTGACCTCAGGAGTTTGAGGCTGCTGTGACACAAAAGGACAGATACTATTCTGATTCCACTCATATGAAGTATGTAAAGAGGTCAAAATTATAGAAACAGAAAGTGGAAAAGTGGTTTGCCAAGGGCGCGTGGGTGGGAGAATTAATTATTAGGTTTAAGTTTCAGTTTTGCAGGATGGAAACATTCTAGAGATTTGTTGTACAATAATTTAAATACTTAACCCAGCTGAATGGTTCAGACAGTAAACTTTTTTTTTTTTTTTGAGACAGAGTCTGACTTTGTCACCCTTGGTAGAGTGCTGTGGTGTCATAGCTCACAAATCCATATTGCTACATATAGATTTAGTTCATTTATTTTAATGGCTCAATTGTCATTTTGTGTTTTGTTCTGTTTTTGAGACAGGTCTTGCTCTGTTGTCCAGACTGGAGTGCAGGGGCGTTATCACAGCTCATTATAACCTCCAATTCCTGGGCTCAAGTGTGATCCTCTTGGCTCAGACTCCTGAGTAGCTAGGACTACAGGCACTCATTACCACAAGTAGCTGGGACCAGAGGGGCCCGCCACGATGCCCAGCTATTTTTTGTTGTAATTGTCATTCTTGTTTTGGCGGGCCTGGGCTGGGTTCAACCCTCCAGCCCAGGTGTATGTGGCTGGTGTCTTAGGCACTGAGCTATAGGTGCTGAGCCCTGGCTAATTGTTCTTAAAAAATTGTGCAGAGATGGGGTCTTGCTCTGTTACCCAGGGATTTGAACCCCTGGCCTCAAGCAATCTTCCAGCTTTGGCCTCCTAAAATGCTAGGATTACAGGCATGAACCACTACACCTGGCCTCAATTGTCTTTTATTGGAAGAACACGACAAAGAGACAAAGTCTAGCCCTGTCACCCAGGCCAGAGTGCTGAGGCAAGAGAATCGCTTAAGCCCAAGAGTTTGAGGTTGCTATGAGCTGTGACACCACGGCACTCTACCCAAGGCGACTTAGTGAGACTCTGACTCAAAAAAAAAAAATCTTCCTTCAGCCTCCCAAGTAGCTGGGACTTGTAGTCCTGCCACAACGCCCAGCTATTTTTTGTTGCGGTTGTCATTATTGTTTAGCTGGGTTGAACCCGGCTGGGTTTGAACCCTCGAGCCTTGGTGTATGTGGCTGGTGCCGTAACCACTGTGCACAGGGGCTGAGCCTCCTTCATCTCTTTTAATGACTTGATAGCTCATTTCTATTTAGAGTTGAAAGGTATTCCATTGGCTGTATGGATAAACAAAATGTGGTATATCCATACAATAAAATATTCCATTGGCTGTGTGTACCACAGTTTATCCAGTCACCCACCCACTCTGTCTTTTTTTGAGACAGAGTCTTGCCCTGTCCCCCGGGCTAGAGTGTAGCAGTGTCATCATAGCTCACTGCACCCTCCAATGCCTGGGCTCAAGTGATCCTCTTCCCTCAGCCTCCCAAGTAGCTGGGACTATAAGTGCCCACCACCATGCCTGGATAATTTTTGTATTATTTGTAGAGATGGGGTCTTGCTCAGGCTGGTCTCAAACTCCTGGCCCCAAGTGATCCTCTTGCCTCAGTCTCCCAAAGTGCTAGGATTAGGGGAATGAGCTACCTCACCCAGCCCAAAAGATTGTTTTTGTTGCTTCCAAATTTGAGGAATTATGAATAAAGCTATCGTAATCATTCATGCATAGGTTTTTGTGTGGACGTAAATACTCAGTTCATTTGGGTAAATTCTAAAGAGCGTGATTTCTGGGTTATTTGGTATTTCTTTAAATTAAAAAGTATTTTATAGTTTTCTGAGAAAACTTAGCAATCTTTTATTCTATATATTTCCAAAGATATTTGGAAATATCTTTTTTTTTGAGACAGAGTCTCAAATATCTTTCCAAAAGATATTTGGAAATATCTTTTTTTTTTGAGACAGAGTCTCACTATGTTGCCCTGGGTAGAGTGCTGTGGTGTCACAGCTCACAGCAACCTCAAACTCTTGGGCTTGGCTTGGCACCTGTGGCTCAAGCGACTAAGGCACCAGCCACGTACACCTGAGGTGGCGGGTTCGAATCCAGCCCAGGCCCGCCAAACAACAATGACGGCTGCAACCAAAAAACAGCCGGGCGTTGTGGCGGGAGCCTGTAGTCCCAGCTACTTAGGAGGCGGAGGCAGGAGAATTGCTTGAGCCCAGGAGTTGGGGGTTGCTGTGAGCTGTGATGCCACAGCACTCTACTCAGGGCAACAGCTTGAAGCTTTGTCTCAAAAAAAAAAACAACAACTCTTGGGCTTAAGCGATTCTCTTCCTCAGCCTCCCAAGTAGCTGGGACTATAGGCACCTGCTGCAGTGCCCGGCTATTTTTTTTTCGTGTGTATGTGTGTGGTAGTTGTCATTGTTGTTAAAGCAGGCCTGGGCCAAGTTCCAGCCCGCCAGCCCCAGTGTATGTGGCTGGCACCCTAACCACTGAGCTATGCATGGAGCCATCTTCTTCTTCTTTTTTTTTTTTTTTTGAGATGAGGTCTCACTCTGTTGCCCAGGTTGGAGTGCAATAGTGTTAATGTAGCACACTGCAACTTTGACCTCTCAGCTCAAGGGTTGGAAATGTTACTTTTTGATTATATTTTCTTGTTTTTTATTGTTAGTCCAATAAACAAGATGCTATTGCCTGTAGTCCCAGCTACTCGGGAGGCTGAGGCAAGAGAATCGCGTAAGCCCAAAAGTTAAAGGTTGCTGTGAGCTGTGTGACGCCACGGCACTCTACCCGAGGGCGGTACAGTGAGACTCTGTCGCTACAAAAAAAAAAAAGAAAGATGCTATCAAATTGTGTAGGGTGATCTTGTTTTCAGCAATCCTATTAAATACTCTTTTTTTTTTTTGTAGAGACAGTCTCACTTTATGGCCCTTGGTAGAGTGCCGTGGCATCACACAGCTCACAGCAACCTCCAACCCCTGGGCTTAAGCGATTCTCTTGCCTCAGCCTCCCAAGTAGCTGGGACTACAGGCGCCCACCACAACGCCTGGCTATTTTTTGGTTGCAGTTTGGCCGGGGCCGGGTTTGAACCCGCCACCCTCGGTATATGGGGCCGGCGCCCTACCCACTGAGCCACAGGCGCCGCCCTTAAATACTCTTATTAGTTCTAACACTTTGCATGTAGATTCTTTTATTTTCTCAGTAGAAAATAAATCATATGAATATAAGGATGGTGTTAACTCTTTCTACTTCTTTTTTTTTTTTTTTTTGTAGAGACAGAGTCTCACTTTATGGCCCTCGGTAGAGTGCCGTGGCCTCACACAGCTCACAGCAACCTCCAACTCCTGGGCTTAAGCGATTCTCTTGCCTCAGCCTCCCGAGTAGCTGGGACTACAGGCGCCCGCCACAACGCCCGGCTATTTTTTGGTTGCAGTTCAGCCGGGGCCGGGTTTGAACCCGCCACCCTCTCTTTCTACTTCTTTAACTTATTTCTTTGTATTATTTTATTACATGAGCTAGAAATGCCAGTAAATTGTGACTGGAGAGCCTTTTAATCTTATTCTTGATTTTTTTGGTAAATAGTCTTTATTAGGTTAATGTACTATCCTACTAATTCTAACTTGCTAAGATTTAAAAAAAATGAATGTTTAGGCTCAGCACCTGTGGCTCAAGTGGCTGAGGCGCCGGCCACATAAACCTGGGCTGGCGGTTTCAAATCCAGCCCAGGCCCGCCAAACAACAATAATTGCTGCAACCAAAAAATAGCCGGGCATTGTGGCAGGCGCCTGTAGTCCCAGCCACTTGGGAGGCTGAGGCAAGAGTATCGCTTGAGCCCAGGAGTTGGAGGTTGCTGTGAGCTGTGATGCCATGGCACTCTACCCAGGGCGACAGCTTAAGGCTCTGTCTCAAAAAAAGAATGTTTAATTTTACCAAATGATTTTCATTTTTTATTAAAATAATCATATACTTTTTATCTTTTATTTTATTGAGTTTTAGAATACAGGCATTATTCCCTGGTGTTAAACTATCCTTGCACTTTTGGCTAAACTCTGTTACATATTTGTTTCTGTATTTATTTATTTATTTTTATTTTTTTTTTTTTGGTTTTTGGCCAGAGCTAGGTTTGAACCTACTACCTCCAGCATATGGGACTGGCACCCTACTCCTTGAGCCACAGGCGCCACCTTGTTTCTGTATTTATATATAATGTGGATTTTTCTCTCTGTTTCATTATTTAGGATTTTATATCTAAACATCTAGAATTCTAGAAATTTCTTACCTTTAATAGCCTTTGCCTGGGATTGATGTCAAGGTCATGCTAGTATTATAAAATGAGTTAGGCAGCTCTCTCTTTTTTCCATACACCAAAAACAGTTTATATAAAATCTGGTATATTAGTCAAGGCTCTCCAAAGAAACAGAAAATACAATTTATCTATCTATCTATCATAGGGACCTGGCTTATGCAATTACAGAGGCTCACAAGTCCCAGGTTATGCCAAATAAGCCAGAGACCCAGGAGAGCTGAGGTGTAGTTCCAGTCTACAGGCCTGTCAGCTCCAGAAGAGCCAATGTTTCAGTTGAGTTTAAAGGCTGGAATAGACTCATATCCCAGTTCATGAAATCAGGCAAGAGGCACTCTCTCTTACTTGCAGGAGAGTTGGCTGTTTTCTGCTACTCAGGGCTTCAACTCACTGGATGAGGCCTCCCACATTGGGGAGGGCCACCTGCTTTACTCAGTATACTCAGTGACATTCCAACATTAATCTCATCCAAAAACACCCTCACAGACACACCTGGAATAGTGCTTGACCAAATATCTTGGCACCCTGTGGCCCAGTCATGTTGACAGATCAAATTTATCATCACATAATGAGAAGAATTTTTTTGTGAGACCAAGTTGCCCAGGCCAGAGTGCCATGGCGTCAGCCTAGCTCACAGCAACCTCTTGGCTTCAAGTGGTCCTCCTGCCTGGATTACAGGTGCCCCCCACAAGGCTCGGATAATTTTTTCTTTTTTTAGTAGAGATAGGGGTCACTCTTGCTCAGGCTGGTCTTGAACTCCTGAGTTCAAGCAATCCACCCGCCTGGCTTCCCAGAGTGCTAGGATTACAGACATAAGCCATCCCGCCCAGCTGAGAATATGTTCTTTAGAAGCCTCAACTGCAAAACCTACTATGATCTATTATCTTTTGTTCCTTTATTTCTGTGTGAGTGTGGGGGAGGAGAGGGTTGTTAATTTCTTTTTCATCAAGATAATTTTCCTGGAGCCATTCTGCCCTACAGAGACACATATGGGCTTGGCCTTCCTGATTCCCTTTGTAGAAGCCTGATCTTTCTTTTAAATCTTGAACACTAACAAGATTCAGGAGACTAAAGAGCAATGGGCTATTTTATTTGTAGACACTGCTGATGTTGGGCCTATACCATTTGGGGATTTTGTATTCTGCGTAGCAGTTGTGCTGTGTATTTCATATGACCGCTAGGGGGCAGTAGTGGATCAAACGCAGTCTAATAATATGTATTTTTTATATAATGCAATCAAAACAGATTTTCCCCCTTCTGTCCATAAAGACCCTGAGACGTAGAGAAGCTAAGAATTTTGTCACACTTATGTATTCCAGTATATAGGAAATCTGTAGTTTTAACCTACGTCTGTCAGATTCCAAATTTTATTGTTTCTGGTCTGGGTACAAATAAATAATTACTCTTCTTTTTTTTTTTCAATTATTTATTCATTCATTTGAAAGCCACCTAAAACAGCAGGTTAGAATTAAGTCTCCTGAGTCAGACCATCTGGATTCCACTTCTGACTCCATCACACACCAGCTAGTACCCTAAAGTTTCAGTGCCTCAGTTGCCTTATCTGGATATGGGGATATCAGAACTTCTTTGTAAAGTTATGAAAAATGAACTGAGATGACACATGAAGAGTGTTTAGGACAATGTCTGGTACTTGGTAAGTATTTAATAAATCCAAGCTATTGTTATTATCAACCCAACCAATATTTATTAGGCAACTACCCTATTTTAGTGCCACTGTTCTAAGGGCTGAGACAACAGTCACATACATGCCCATGGAAATCCCTGCCTGCTAGAACCTATATTCTAGGAAAGGAGATCAGCAATAAAGAAAACAAGAAAAATTCAATGTTATTCTTAGATGGCCAATCATAAAACATAGAAGGAGGCCGGGAGTGCCGGGGCAGTAGAAGGGCTTGCCACACGAAAGGGACTGTCAGAGACGGCTGCTTGTAGGCCAGGCCACATGCAGCAGAATCCTAAGGAGGTGAGGGGGGCAGCTGTGGCAGCTCATGGATAGGTGGGAGCAGAGCACTGGGCAGAGAGGAGAGTGTGAGTACAGGCCCTGAGGACCATGCCTGCCCTCAAGGAATGGCAAAGAGACAAAGAGGCCAGAGTGGCAGAGGGAGGGCAGGATGCGGCCAGGACTACCAAATGAGGCCTGAGGCAAGAGTGGAGTGGGCAGCCCGTGGTGTGAGCCTTACAACCAAAGGGAGGCCGTTGGCCTTTCCACGGACTGGGTGGGAGTCATTGGAGGGTTCTGAGCAAAAGGATGACTTCATGAGACTTACATGTTCCAGGCTTCCTCTGGCTGCTGGGAGGAGAGGTGACTATAGGGACAGGGGTGGTGGTGACTGCAGGAGAGGCCACTGCAGTGAGGGAGACATGAGGGTTTGGACTGGGGTGAGATGTGGACAGATGCCTCTGAGAAATTGGCCGAAGATGCCGACTGCACAGGCAGGCTGGCAGAGTATAGGACTCCAGCCTGCGCTCCACCCCCCATCACCTCAAGTGCTGGCCTTGTCCCAGGGAGCCTGAGGCAGCCTGTTTTCCAGCCATCTGCAGCACCTTCCCATGCAGTGCCTCCCAGCAAGAGCACCACCCCCAAGATGGTGGTGGTCTGAGAATAAATTGCAAAATAATTAGATGTTTTGAATTGAATGCAATGTACAAAACATTGTACACGTACAGGACACGCATTCCTCCTCCCCACTGTTCAGTGCACAGGTCCAGGCATTTCAGGCCATAGTTCCTCACAGACACCAGGAATAAGTCAGGAAATTCCCAAGCCTGGTCACTCATTAACTCAGTCTTGAGTGAGCGACATGTGGACAGGCCTTGTTTCCTCTCCAGAGATGGTAATGGTTAGTCCAGGGAGGGCACTAGAAAAGGAAACAAAAATCTCAGGCCCCCCCTGCCCCAGCTCCTTATGCAAAAGGGAAGGTGAAGGCCTCAGTCAGGCTTTAGGACTGTGAAGGGCTGCCCCACACATCATTCATAAGGAAATTTCTTGCTGGCCCCTCATAAGCAAAAGCATGCAAATTGTAACTTTAGGTCTGCAGGCTATACCTAGTTCCTAAAACTTAAGTCTATTCATTCCACACTAATAATGAATTACTAGTTTATCTTCACATGTGCAGAGCAGAGACAACACAATCAAACTTTCTTCCAGGCGACGCCTGTGGCTCAAAGGAGTAGGGTGCTGGCCCCATATGCCAGAGGTGGCAGGTTCGAACCCAGCCGTGGCCAAAAAAAAAAAATAATAAATAAATAGATGATACCATTAACGTACAACTAACCCATCTCCTATAAAAAAAAACAAACTTTCTTCCACCATTCTTCCAATCTATGTACCTGATGCTTCCTTCACTCTCGTTTTCTCTCCTACCATTCACTTTCTTTTTTTTCTTTTCCTTTTTTTTTTTTTTTTTTTTTGAGACAGAGTCTCACTATGTTGCCCTCACGGCTCACAGCAACCTCAAACTCTTGGGCTTAAGTGATTCCCTTGCCTCAGCCTCCCAAGTAGCTGGGACTACAGGCGCCCACCACAACACCTGGCTATTTTTTTGTTGTAGTTGTCATTGTTGTTTGGCAGACCTGGGCTGGGGTTTGAACCTACCAGCCCTTGGTGTATGTGGCTTGTGGCGGGCACACTACCCACTGAGAAACCGGCCTTTTTTTTTGGAAACCAGTCTCACTCTGTGCTCTGGGTAGAATGCCACGTAGCTTACAGCAACCTCAAACTCTTGGGCTCAAGTGATCCTCTTGCCTCAGCCTCCTGGAGTAGCTGGGCCTACAGGCGCCTGCCACAATGCCCAGTTAGTTTTTTCTATCTTAGTAGAGACAGGGTCTCAGGGTCTCACTCTTGCCTCAGCTAGTCTCTAACTCCTAAGCTTAAGCAATCCACCCCCTCACTTTACCTTATGTAACATGTAGATTTTCCTGGGTCTCACAAGAATGTAACCATTTTGTCTCACTACCCACCCCACTCCTGCCTTTTTTTATTTCTGTTTGTTTTATTTCTCTTTAAATACTGAAACTCCCAAATTCCCCTTTGGAAACACAGCCACAGATTTATCTGTAGTTTGTGTTTTCCCAGATGATGCATCCTCAACTTTTGCTTAATAAACGTCTATTGATTGAGATGTTTGCCTCAGTCATTTATTTTGGGTTGGCAGCACCATGGGTTTCCCCTTCTGCGTCTGCCTCAATTAGTTAGATTAGGCTTTGGGTAGGGTTGTCTTAATAAGGAGGAGTAGGGGGAAAGAATCCATTAGCAATGTCTGCCATGGGATAGGATCAGGGAGTGGCTCTCATGTGCCAGATTTTTTTTTTTTTTTTTGACACAGATTCTCATCCTGTTGCCCAGGCTAGATGCTACAGTGTTAGACTAGCTCACAGCAACCTCAAACTTCTGGGCTCAAGTGATTTTTTTTGCATCAGCCTCCCTAATAGCTGGGACTACAGGTACCTGCAACCATAACAGGCTAATTCTCTTTTCTTTTCTTTCTTTCTTTCTTTTCTTTTTTTTTTTTTTTTTGAGACAGAGTCTTACTCTGTCACCCTGGGTAGAGTACCATGGCTTTATAGCTCACAGCAACCTCAAATTTTTGGGCTCAAGTGATTCTCTTGCCTCAGCCTCCCGAGTAGCTGGGACTATAGGCTCCTGCCACAACACCTGGCTGATTTTGGAACTGGGGCCTCGCTCTTGCTCAGGCTGGTTTCCAACTCCTGACCTTAGGCAATCCACCCTCCTCAGCCTCTCAGAGTGCTAGGATTACAGGTGTGAGCCATCATGCCAGCCCTAATTTTTTTAGTTTTAGTAGGGGTGGGAGTCTTGCTCTTGATCAGGCTGGTCTTCAACACCCGGGCTCAAGGGATCCTCCTGCCTCAGCCTCCCAGAGACCAAGGATTGCAGGCATGAGACACCTCTCCCAGCCCCTGTCATTTGTAATCTACCTGCAAATACCTATGAGCCTTTGCTTCAAAAGGCCCACTGGGCAGTGTGCAGGTAGGCCAGTCAGCCATCTTGCTGACATCCACAGTTTAGTGAGAAGCTTTCAGTCCTGAAGCAAACAGGAAGAGCCCAAGAGCCAACACCTGACCTTGTCTCATTCTCCCCCCCCACCCCCCACCCCCCCGGCCAACTACATAATGATGCCCTCCCAGCAGTCCGTTGGGGTAGAGATTCAACTGCACAAGGAGAATTTATGGCCCGGTGAGGGCATGGTTAGTCACCGCAGCTCCACAGCTGTCTTTCATAGTGGGCAGGTGACCAGGTGACCTCAATTAACTCTGAGGGCTATGGAGTTTATTTTCTTTTTATTTTTTTTAAAGCAAGTACATATCTTTCAACCTTAAGAAGATGAATTAACCTCTGATAGCTGTGCGAAATTTTCTTCCATAGAGGGTATCTGACATGAATATATAACTCAATCTCAGGAAGATTTGGGACTAAGTGTAGTAGGCTAAACCAAGAATTAAAACTTAAGTATTAATATTTCTGTTTAAAGAAGAAATCTAGATACATTTAGCTTTTTATATAAATGGAATTTTATGAGAACTCAAGGTTCCACATATTTATAAATTGGATTTATTTGATTTATAAGATTGATTGAAATCTTCCAGAAGTTTTTTTTAAATATTAGGTAACTGCTGGGCATGGTGATTTACCCCTGTAATCCTAGCACTTTGAGAGGCTGAGGTGGGTAGATTGCCTGAGCTTAGGAGTTTGAGACCAGGCTGAGAAAAAGTGAGACCCTGTCTCTAAAAATAGCTGGGCATCTTGGCAGGTGCCTATAGTCCCAGCTACTTGGGAGGCTGAGGCCAGAGGATCACTTGAGCCCAAGGGTCTGAGGTTGCTGCGAGCTATGACACCACAGCACTCTACCAAGAGTGGCAAAGTGAGACTCAGTCTCAAAAAAAAAGAAAGAAAGGAAATAAAAATAAATAAATAAATATCAGATAACTGAAGTATTAAAAAGGAAATCAAATCTATCAGCTATGAATGTTGCACTTTAAAATGTTTGAAGATGGTTCGGCGCCTGTGGCTCAAGCAGCTAAAGGCACCAGCCCCATACACCTGAGCTGGCAGGTTTGAATCCAGCCCAGGGCCGCCAGACAACAATGAGGGCTGCAACCAAAAAATAGCTGGGCATTGTGGCGGGCGCCTGTAGTCCCAGCTACCTGGGAGGCAGAGGCAGGAGAATCGCTTGAGCCCAGGAGTTGGAGGTTGCTGTGAGCTGTGATGCCACAGCACTCTACTGAGGGCGACAGCTTGAGGCTCTGTCTCAAAAAAAAAAAAAAAATGTTTGAAGACGTAAGTTTGTAAAATGTTTTAGAGAAGCATTTGTTAGAACTGGCCAGATTTTCAAACAAGATCTGTACGCTGAATTTGAAAGTGAACAAAGAACTAGTGTTTTGAATTAGGGACTTAAATAAATATAAACTAATTTTTTTACTCCAAAATAAACTTCTAGCCTTTTCTGTGATCAAAAAAAAATCCTCAGGAATCAAGCCAAATGTCCATCAAGTGGTGAGTGAATAAACACGTGATCTTAGCCAAAAAAGCCAAGAAGTGATGTGAATGGATAAACAAATTGTGCTCTAGCTATTCATGGAATATTACTCAGCAATGAAAAGAAGAAACAATTCATACACAAAACTTGATGAATTTCTAAAGCATTATGCTAAGTGAAAAAAGCCAGACTCAGTAGATTCCCTATTGTATGATTCCATTTTATACGAGAATCCAAAAAAAAGGCACAAATATGGTGACAGAAACCAGAGCAATGTTCTCCAGGGGCTGAAGTTGGAGAAGGTGGTAGGCTGCACTCAGGTCCAAGGAAATTTGGGGTAATGGAAATGTTTTATATCACATTATGATGGCGATTACCTGACTGGATACACTGGCATGACTCATCAAATTGTATGCTGTAATTGCTGAATTTTATTGTGTATAAATTATACCCAATAATGCAGATTTTAAAAAGTAGTACTATCTTCCAAGTTACCTGCACCCTTCGTATTACACATGAGGAATGAAGCAGGATCATTTCCCAGGAATGATGCGGGAAGGGGAAGGGCCTTGAGGAGAGAGGCTAAGTTAATCACGTAAGCATCGTGGAAACCGGCAGAGCCAGCCTGGGCAGGAGCAGAGTGGGTTTCCCCATTTGAGGATCTGATTATGAACAAGTCAAACCAAGTCACCTCGATTGGACAACTCTTTTCTAGCAGGTGTAAAGCAGGTTTTGCCTCGTGTTTTAGTTATCTGTTGCTGTGTAACAATTACTGTAAGCTTAGCTCTCTCAACCACATATATTTAGTTTTTGTTTGTTTGTTTGTTGTTGTGGCATCATAGCTCATAGCAACCTCCAAGTCTTGGGCTTAAGTGATCCTCTTGGCTCAGCCTCCCAAGTAGCTGGGACTACAGGCATCTGCCATATTGCTCAGCTATTTATTTTTTGCAGTTTCTGGCCGGAGCTGGGTTTGAACCCACCACCTCCGGCATATGGAGCTGGTGCCTTACTCCTTCGAGCCACAGGCGCTACCCCCTCAGCTATTCTTTTTAGGGACAGAGTCTCACTTTGTTGCAGTTTGGCCGGGACAGGGTTTGATCCCGCCATCCTCGGTATGTGGGGCCAGCGCCCTACTCACTGAGCCACAGGCACTGCCCTCGCTCAGCTATTTTTACAGATGGGGGTCTTGCTCTTGCTCAAGCTGGTCTGAAACTCCTGAGCTCAGGCAATCCACCCACCTCGGCCTCCCAGAGTGCTAGGATTACAGGCATGAGCCAACGCGCCCTGCCCCCATATTTGTTACTTTAAAGTTTCTGTGGACCAGGAGTCCTGGTGTGGCCTAGCTGGGTCTTCTGCTCAATGTTGCCCAAGGCAACCATCAGGCTCCACTGGGGAAAATCTACTTTCAGGCTTATTCAGATGTTGGTAGAATTTGTTTCCTTCTGTAGTACCACTGGGCCCTGGCTTTGGGATTTGTACATTTATTGGCTGTCACCCACATTGGCACCCTAGAGGCCACCTACATTCCTGGACATGTGGGCTCCTCCAACATGGCTGCTCATGTCATCAAGCCAGCAGGGGAGTCTCTCCCTGCAGCTGGCTAACAGTCACATATAAAGTGAGGCAGTCCCAGGAGTAGCATCCCATCACTATAGCTGAATCATGGCTGACATCCTCATGTTACCATGTTCTATTGGTTAGAAACAAGTCATAGTTTCTGCCCACACTCAAGGGGAGGGGATTGTACAAGGCATAGACACCAGGGGGCAAGAGTCATGGGGGACACTCTAGAGTCTGTCCCCACACCAGGTGATAGAGTAAGGAGTGTTTACAAGGGATGAAGACACAGATGAGAGTCCAGAGGCCCCTGGCTAGATAAGGAGGAAAGCAGAGCCAGGAATGGCTGGCAAGGGATGGGATGGGATCAGAGGTTGGGGAATTTTGCTGTGGGAAAGGAGGGAGGTGGTAGCTGGAGGTGCGAAATTTGAAATCAGGATTTCTGAAAGGAATGGTTTTGGGGGGAGTAGTTGAGAGGTGTGACGTCACTGGCATCAGGGGCTAGTGGCCCTGCTCTCCATCACTCTTTACCATCCCCTCTTCCCAGGGAATGCAGACCCCGGGTCTCCTCTGCTCTGGACCCTCCAATGCCTTCCTGCCTCACTCCCAGAAAGCCTAAAAGCACTCCCATGACCTGCTCCCGCTCAGAATTTATCTCCTGCCCCTCTTCACAGCTGTTTACACTGCAGATACACTGGCCTCCAAGGCTGGCACCTGCTGCCACCTGCCTGGTCTCCCTCCTCTCAGATAGCTCTCTTCCCTATAGCTTCTGTCCACATGGCTCCCTTCACTTTTTCGGTCTATCTTATATAAAATATCCTCTCTCCCATCACTCTCTGTCCCCTTATCTACTTTCACCATCAGATGCTCCACATACGTATTTGTCTAGGGTTTGTCATCTGTCTCCCCCAACAAGCATGTCAGCTCCATGAATCTGAGGTTCTGTGTTATTCACTGCTGTATCTAGCATCCTGGCCCTGAGCCAGTGCTCCACAAATACTTTTGAATGAAGGCAGGCAGAGCTGGTCTCTGTGTCCTGAACAGTTGGTAAATTGATACTGATGGGTCTGAGGCCAAAGCCTAGTGATATAATCTCAGTACCCTCCCTCCATTGTCTGAAAGAGACAGACGCAGAAGATACAGCATTTAGTAGGCTGTAGAACTTGGCAGCTAAAAGCTCTGCCACTTAATAGCTGTGTTACTCTGGACAAGTTACTTAATCTCTCTGAGCCTCTGTCTTCTCATCTGCAAAGTGGAGACAACAATAGAAATGAGACCTGAGTCATGGAGTTGTGCACATAGGCCCAGATCCTGCGTGTGAAGCTCTCGGCACAGTGCTGCATTTGTTGAGTGCCCAGTGACTGCCAGGTGACATCACATTATTTCTCTGTGGTTGTTTATGATTGAACTGTGCACCATGGTCCAAATAAGCTTTATCATTAGTAAATTTTTTCAGATCTAGGGCAGATCATTTTACTTGAAATGAGATTCAGTTTCCTTAGCTGCGTAATAGAGATAATCATTCCTGCCCTGGCTCCCTTAACAGAATTGTCGAAAGGTGTAAGTGAGGTAACACATGTGAAGGCACTTTGAAATGTTATGTTGCTCTGTGATAAAAGGCATTATAGTACTTTTTGTTCTTGTTGGCTGGTCCCTTTTAGGGTTATAGACAATGGGTGCTTCACTTGTTTTCAGAGGCTCCAACAGAATATTTGGGGTGCCTGACATGAGGTGTTGTCGAACTGGGCTTCGTGAAGCAGAAAGCGGTGCAGTCCAGATTTTGCCCATAGGCCTGAGCTCAGCCTGAGCTTGAAATGGCCCTTGGGCTCATGGGAACATAGGCTGGCCAGCCAGCTTTCTGAGATTCACAACCTGGACAACAGTCTTACTCCTTTTCACTCCTCTATGAAGCAAAAAGAAAGAGTGCACAGATCCTGAGATCTGTCTGTGGACATCCAACACCTGCTCTGTTTCCACCTCCCTCAAGTAATTAACGAGGGAGCGTCTCAGCAGCCCTCTAGGGGAGAGATTCAGTTTTCACAAACAAAACCCACCATTCTGTGAGGTCATAGCTTCTCACCCGAGCTCCGTGGCTGGTTGTGTCTTGGGCAGTGTGGAAAGGAAGAAAGCAGTGACAGCCATCTGGGTGGGGGAAGGTGTGTGCCTCAGCCAGCACCTCTTCCCCAGGAGGGTAGGAGCCAGAATGGTGATGGGAGCCCCTCAGCGTGCCACATAGTGCACAGTCCTTCCTGGTGACACTGACCTTCAGGCAGCTTGGGGCCCACTGGTCATCCCAAAGCAATGAACACTCTAGCCTTATACTGTGTTTCCTGGGAGGTGGGGAGGTTCTCTGGGGGCAGTGGGCCTAACACAGACATTGCTTTACTGGGAGGTATCTGACCTTCCCTGTAGGATTCCTGAGAAGGGTAGGTGGTGCCCTGGAACCTGGTTCCTCAACCTCAAAGTCATTTGCCCTTCAGATCACACATACCCACACACACACACACACACACACAGACGCCAGCCAGCAGCTTCCAATGACCCTGATCACCCATTCCTTTTCCCCTCATAGGCTGGGAGGTCAGGAGGCAGTGATAGAGACTATCTGTTGATATCCATTCCCACTTATTTCAGAGAACAGGCTAACATTCATTTCCCAGCCTCTTTTGCAGTTTGATGTGGCCAATTGTCTAGGTTCTCACCAGTGGAATGTGGACAGAGGCAGATGTGGTACCTTCGGGACTGTGCATGCCTCCCCCAAGCTCTCCTCCCCTTCCTGCTGCCTTGAATTTGGAGAGACCTCACTTCCATCATGCAGGCACAACAGTGGGAATGGTGGGAAATCCCACTGGAAGGAATCCAGGATGTGTCTGCGCTGAGCTTCTTGCTAACCTGGAATATTCACCAGGCAGTTACATGAGAGACAAACTTCTATCTTCTGAATCCACTGAACTATTGCTGGGCCTCTTTGTTACAGCAGCCCAGTCTTACCCTTGCTCAGCACAGGGGAGAAGAATGTGGCAGAGAGGAAGGTGTCCAGCCCACCTTGCCTGTATGGTCTGCCAACGAACATCACTGGGCTTGTATTCCAAGGGGAAGTCCAGGAAAGAAGCAGTGCACAGAATTGGTTAAGATAGACTCAGACTGGCCTAGGTTTTTCATTTTGGCTAGAACATCTGTTAATGTTGTGTATTTTGGGCACTTTCACTGACAAACAGAGTCTCAATTTCCTCTTCTGTAAAATGGGATAATAACAGTAGCTACTCACAGGGCTATATGAGATAATATTGATGAAGAGCTCAAGAATGTCTATTATTATTAATGGGACCCAGCTGGTATTTACAGCTAGTTTTTCCTACCCTCTTTCCCCAAGAAGGAGGAAAGTAAACTAACGTCTTGAGTTTTTCACAAAGCCGTAAATAGTCTCTTAAATCACAAATTCCTAAGGCCTTCAGCACACCTAATATTTCTTGGTCATGGCCAGGGGACAGAGATGCCCTTGTGCAAGTTAATTTTCTGCTTTGCTCCTCAGAAAGCAAGCTCATCTGTAAAAGGGGGACATTCCAACAAAATGGGTATGGTCTGGTGCACAGTTATCACTCAATTAACAGTAGCCAACACTGTATCATCTCTACTTTACAAATGAGAAAGTTGATATTAAGGAGGTTAAGTAATTTGCCCAATGCCTTAACTCATTAATAAGGACCAGTTAGGGAGTCTGGGTCTAGTTTCCAAGCTAGCCTAGCTTTCAGCCTGTCACTGAAGGCCTGTGATCGACTCAGAGCCAACTTCTCCAGCTCCCCTTGATGAGGCCCCCAGGTCTTTGTACCCGTGGGTCCCTTGCTGTTTGAATAGCTCTATTCTTCCTCCACCTAGAAGTCTTCCTCATAGAGCCCCCCCAATCACCCAAGGCAGGGACACATTGCCCACTCTGTGCCTCTCAGCCTTCTCTATAGATCTCTCCACTCTCACATCGAGACACTCAGCGTGACAGCATCCTTGTCACCTTTGGCTCTGCTATGCCTGTCTGGCACAGAGCACACCTCAGTGAGTGTTTGTTGGATTTACTGGGAGCTGGAGCCACCAGAGAGCCAAGCCAAGAGTGGAGAACAATGCCTGCTGCCAGGTACAGCCTGCCTGCTCTCAGCTGTCAGTGCACTCCACAGTGAGCACACTCACACCTGCCTTTGGCCAGGGCCTCCTTACCACTTGCTGGGACTTCCAGTCCCTTGGCTCCAGCTCTTCCTTTGTTCTCCTGGCTCTCTCCAAAGTCAGCCAGCAGGAGATTTATCCCTAGGGAGCCTGGGACCATCCACGGCATGAGTCTAGATTTCTCACCGCCTCAGTTCATTTATTCAAAGGGTATTTATTGAATACCAATTACGAGGCAGGCTCCATGCTTAGTGCTAGGTACAGAGTGGAGAGCAAACCTGGCAGGTCTCTGGCCTTAGGAGCTAAGATTCTAGTGGGGGGACAGTCAGCCAACAAGGAAACACACAAATGGATATGTAGCTGCAAGCCCCCATGAAGGGAAGGAATGGGAGCCTGGATATAGACAAACTATTTGAGGACAGTGGTCAGGGAGTCCTATCCAAGGAGGCAACATTAAGCCAAGGCCTGAGTGTTTGAAGAACTCAGCTGTGCAAAGGGTAGGGGAAGAGCATTCTGGGCAATGGGAAGAGCATTCTGGGCAATGGGAATAGCATATGCAAAGTCCTGGAGATGGGAGTGAGGTTGGAATGTTGAGGAAGAGAGGGCAGACTGTGGTAGAAGCATGGGGAGCGAGTTTGGAGACTGGCCAAGAAATAAGGCTGGAAGAGGCATTATGACCAAAAGAGGAAGAACTTGGATTTTATGTTTAGAATAACGAGGTAACAGAGTGAGGATTTTAAACCAGAGTTAATATGATCCGATCTGCAGGTTTCAAGGTCTCTTTGGTGCTGCTGAGAACCTATTGACAAAGCAAGAGAGAACCTCTGGAGGGCAGGGCGGAGGTCCGGGGCAAAGCATGTGGCCAGACCAGGGTGGCTGTGTGTTCAGACAGAAGGGATGGGCTCCAGAGGTTTCCAGAAGAACTAAAAAGTCTTTATTGGATTATCTGCAACAACCCCTGCAATGGGGTGGGAGTTAAGCGTACCAGGAAAGCATGGGGAAAGAAACATGAGACGCAAGTCCTCAGCCACAGAAACAAATTGGAGGTGGCGGGTTCAAACCCAGCCTCAGCCAGAAACTGCAAAACAAAACAAAAACAAACAAACAAACAAAAACAAATACACAGTTACATTTCCTCCCACAATCTCTTGGGGACAGTGAACCCAAGATCAATTAAGATGCTGAAAGAGCTGGGCCATTCCCACTTCATTTCAGTGATGCCGTCAAGATTGTTTTGGAGTTAAGTAGTTGCAACATGGAGATGTGCTCCCCACAATTGCTCTGTAAGCAAACTTGGATGCTCGGGTAGGAAGGTGCCAAATTGCAGGACTGCAGCACTGACCTGGTACCCCAGAAGCAGTGGGAGAAGGGAGCAATTCTTCTTCTTGTCTTGAGTGGATCCTTCATGAGAAAGGTGAGGCTGGCCTTTGCCTCTGTCACCTCCTCTGTCCCCCCGTCCCCACTCCTGGGAGCCAGTGTGACTATCCTGTCCTTCCTCTCCCTCAGGAGCACTCTGGCCACTGACTGACCCGTCTCTGAAATGACGCCATCTCTCCTCCATGCCACACATCTTGGATGGGTCCAGGAGGACAGCAATCTGATTGCCCTGGCCCACACTGAAAATGGAGGAAGTACTCACCTCCCCATCCCTCCTGGAGGAGTTTCCTTTTAAAAAGAGCTTTCTGGATCACCCAAATGATCTCTGCCCTCTTAATCACTTCTCTGAAAGGGCCCTTTTCTCCCAGGGTTTCTGCAAACTCTACTTTTGAGCCCACGGAGTGCCCTCTGGGGAGGGTGGGTCCATCAAAGGGAGGAGGTGAGAGAATCTTCCCAGGGCTGCCACCCCGAGTATTTTACTTTTCTTTTTGGCCGGGGCAGGGTTTGAACCCGCCACCTCCGGCATATGGGACTGGCGCCCTACTGCTTGAGCCACAGGCACCGCCCCACCCCGAGTATTTAGTAACCAGCGCGAAGGAGCACCAGTGACTTGCTAGCTCCAGGAGCCCCCAGCCTTGACTCTTAGGCATTAACGAGATGGTGGGGTCTCAAGGGAATGCCGAGTAGTGGGGGGGAGGGGGCACTTGGATTCCCACAGGTGGAGCAGATATTTACCAACAAGCAAAAAAGTGTTTCTGCATTTTATCACTTAGTGTGACAACACTGGTCCCACTGATGTCAGCCTAGTCTCTGCTGTTCTGCTGGGAATGGTCGCTGGACCATTTGTTCCTCTGTTGGAGGAAAGTGGCCTGGGGTGCAGCTAGGGAATGAAATGGCCTCTGAGCAGCACCAGCTGTATGGAATCCTGGTGAACAGGATCTCAGGCCCTGAACCCACTGTGTGACCTTGAAGGGCTGAGCCACCTTGAGTTGTCCTTCCTCTTGCCCCTCTGCGCAGCTATTTCTGTCCAGCCTGCCAGCCCCTGGCTGTTCCAGCAGCCTGGGCTCTGCAAGCTGGATGCAAACCAGGCGGCACAGACGTCTGGTGCCGAATCCCAAGAGGATTTCTCTCTGGGCACCACTGCATGAGCTATGGGCTCTCCAAACTGTGCACCCAGCGGTGGAGTGCAGTGATGGCAAGAGGCAGGGGCTGGGTGCTCCATCGCCCAATCTGGCTGGGATCTGTGAGAGCTGTCTGAGGCCTGGGTGGGGGGACACTCTGTCACAGAGCTTTGCTGCTGCCTAGAAGCCTCGCAGCCAGGCTTGTCAGGCTAAATGTCCACAGGAACCTGCCAGTCAGCTCGTGGTGGTCGGGGAGTCTGCAGCTGAGCAGAGGGTGGGAGCAGGCCCCACTGTTGTGAGGAAGGAGTCTGTCCTGTGGCGCAGTGTGAGGGGCGGGCCAAAGACAGGTGGGCAGGGCAGACAGGATTCCCCAGGAGACCTCTTTGTGGCCCCTGCTCAATTACTATTTCAGTAATTACTATTACTGTTTCAGTGAAGTGAGGCAGACACTGTTTCAGCCCCTCAGCCTGGGTAGGCGGAGCCAATCCGTCTTTGCTCCCTACTGGGGTCTGACCCCTCCACAGAAATGTCCTGCTTCAGGCCATGGCACCATTCGTTCCTAGACCCAAGACTCATGCTGCTGCCCCACATGTACAACTCCAGAACTCATCCGTGCAGGTGAGAGATGGGACCAAGCCTTTGAGATCAAAGCTTGTTCCAGGAGAGCTGGGTGGATAAGCTGGTGTGAACAGTGAGGAGGAGAGAAGGGCCGAAGGAGGAGAAGGGGGCTTCTGATGGCTGATGGTGAAGGTGCCCTCATCACATATAAGCCAATCCGTGAAGCAAAATAGAAAAAAGGTAGTGCCACTTTCAGAGCTTCTGGAAAAAGAACCTCTTCATTCCTGGGGGTAGGGGTAGGAGCCAGCTCAGAAAGCCCCGATTTCAGTGATTTCAGAGACCCATGAGTGGTATAGCATGCCCCCTGCTGGTCTACCAGCTGGCCCTGGGGAGGATGGTCTGGGGTTGGGGACAGCCACATGAGCAGCAGGTCCCACGGCACCAGGGGGAGTGGGGGAGGAAGACTGTAGGAGGGAAGTGATGTGGCTGCTCCTGGCAGCCCTGCTGCTGGGGGCCAAGGGCATGGGGACAGCTGGCCTCTCTGGGGGGCGGGCCCTCCGGGTGGAAGATGCTCCTCGAGCTGGCAGCAAATTCCTCCGGGCTGGCAGGATGGCACCAGCAGCTCTGCGAATGGGAGTGGATCGGAGGGCTGGGATGGGGTAAGCAGGAGAGGATGTGCCGGGAAGGACAGGGCCAGGCACTCTTCCCAGGATGGCAAGCTGGCTGCTTAGGGCTGGCAGCCCCGGGCAGCTATGAAAAAAAGACCAGGGCCAAGCGGGGAAGGCCAGGGGGCCAGTGGGTGTGGGCGAAGGCTCCATCTCAGCTGCATAACTGTTGAGGTGGGAGAGAAGGCGAATCCGGACAGGGTCTGCACGGCTGCTGGGCCCTTCTAGGACCCCCAGGTACCTGATGACCTCGGTGAGGCACTCCCGAAAACCAATGCTCCGGAAGTCAAGTGCCAGGGCTCGGGCATCAAAGAATCCTGCAAAGGGAGGCATGATGAGGGCCTGCCATGCACAGGGAGAGGCATGGAGCCCAGGGTCAGACTGTCTGACTTTAGGACCTGCATCTCCCACACACTCCCTGGGTGACCCTGGGAATGTCATCAAGCCTCTCTGATCCCCAGTGTCCCCATCCACAAAGTAGGACTAAAAATCCCTACCTGGGATGGAGGGCAGTGGGCCAAGAGGATCAAACGAGTTCACTAAATTATGAAGTATTATAAAATGTAAAGTATTGTTTCATCACAATTGATGATTAACACAAAGAAGAAACTTTGCGGCCAAAATAACTTCAGTTAAGTAGACATTTGCCAGGCATGAAAAGACTGTGCTCATGGAGGTGTAGAAGAACCCGGGCTGCCAACAGGGGTGGGGAGATGTGGCAGTAGCCATCAGAGACGGGAGGCCCTTGGAGGTGGCGTAGTGTAGCAGTGAGATGTGAGGCCTTTGGAGGTCAGCAGAACTGGGTCAAAACCCCTCTACTACTTAACTAGCTGCCTGACCATGGACAAGTCTCTTCATCTCTCTATGCCTCCATTTCCTTACCTGTGAAATGGGGATATGACAATACTTGCTCTATAGAGTTGTGAGGGTGAAATGAAATATAACAGTGGGTAGAGAATGCTCAAAAATGAAAAGTTAGCCTTCACTTAAATTACTGGCCTGGTGCCTGTTAGCATCTGAGTTTGTCCCCCAGCTCAAAAGGGATATCTGGAAAGCAAAACCCTATTCTGGTCCTCAGCCGCTACCATCTGGTCAGTGATCCTTCTCTTGGAAGGAACAATGAAGTATTCACAAGGAATACCCAGGCAGGTATTCACATCCTCACTGCCTCTCCATGTCTGTTCCCCTCTCAACCAACTTCTGGGCAAAGACAGGCAGAACAGCTCCAGCCAGCACTGGCCTCATGACTATGGTGGCAAATATCTGGTCCTTGGTTCATGGCTGAGGCCCCCAGAGAGGAGAGCTGGGTGGGAGACTATGTTTAGAGTCATGCCAACTTTCAGGTGCGACCTGGCTCTGCTGGATACTTAGCTGTGTGAGTTAGAGCAAATTCCTTTACCTTTCTGTGTTTGCTATTCTTTTCTAACTAAATTTTGCTGAGTTTTTACTAAGCACTTTATTGTATTATCTAAATGTTCATAAAACCCTTTCATTATTCCCATATTGGAGATGAGGGAGCTGAGGAATGGAGAGGTTAAATCATTTGCCCAGGTCATGAAGCTGGTAAGTAGCAGTGCCAGGATTCAAAGCCAAAGTCTGTACTGTAAACATAGTTCTGTCTTCTCAAAAATACTTAGGCAGAAAATGGGGATGGCAACCACTCCATCTTCCATGTTCTTGTGAGAATAAGTGAAAGCGTTTTGAAAACTGTAAAATGCTGCCCACATATTAGGCACCATTTTCTTTTAATTGAATAACCATAAATGTATTTTTTTTTTCCTGGCGTCCCTGCTCGCAACAACCTCAAACTCTTGGGCTCAAGAGATCCTCCTGCCTCAGCCTCCTGAGTAGCTGGGACTACAGGCACATGCCACAATGCCCAGTTAGATTTTTTTTCTTTTTTTAGTAGAGAAGGGGTCTCGCTCTTGCTCAGGCTGGTCTCAGACTTCTAACCTCAAGCAATCCACCTGCCTCCGCCTCCCAGAGTGCTAGGATTACAGGCACAAGCCCTCTTGCCTGGCCATAAATGTAATCTGAATCGCCCTCACTAGTTCATCAGAGAAGGGACTCTCCACAGTTAGCAGTGCATTCCTTTGGTAGAAGTTCCCAAAGGGGCCACCAGCATCAGGGCTGCAAGATGAGCTTGTTAAACTTGCAAACTCCTAAACTTCAATTCAGATCTACTGCACCTCAGGAGGGGGAGTGACCCATGACTCTGCCTGCACGCAGATGATACTGTTGCACACAGAGGCTTGAGAAGCATCAGGTTGGGCCACTTAAAATGCAATTGTCCTCTTCTGGAGTATCAAGTTAGGTCTTTGGGACTTAGGTCTTTGTGGCCAAGGTCTATGGAGCTTTCAAGGTTTCCCAATTGTGAAATCACTAAACACACAGAGAAGCTTTGTGTAGACAAAATTTCCATTTGTCTGGAAGTATTTTTAAAGCCACAGTTCTATTATTTTATTGCAGTGCCCTAGCTGAGTGACATTTGCATTCAACTACCATGCTGAGACCCTCTGTGAGTGTGACTTATCACCCCAGGACTGCCAAGGACACAGCAACAACCCAGAAGGCTAGATCAGGGAGTGGGGGTACCAGGGCTCTCCCTAGGTTCAGGTGGGATTCAGTGAGAATCAGCTCATTCAGGGGAATTCTCAACAAGGCCAGGAGTAGGACCAGTGGGAACGGTCTATTACAGAAGAAAGCCCCTATGGGGTCTGAGACAGGAAGGAGGTGAATGGAGGAAAGGGTTGGGACAGATAGAGGCAGTGAAAGTGGAAAGGAAGATGCTGGAAGAAGAGATGAGCTTTACAAATGAGCCAGCTGGGTCTGAATTAGCCCTTCCAGAGACTGAGCCCTGTGAGGGCGAACACAGTGCTTACTTTGCTCACCAGTGTATCCCCAGGGCCCAGCCTCAAAATATTTGTTGTATGAAAGACTCCTGAGAGAGAAGAACATCAGTACCTGTCCCACCAGTGGCATGGAGCATTTTTAAGTGATCCACTGTCATCTGTAACACCTCAGCTTTCTCCAGCTTGGACGAGCCCTGTGGGTACAGAAGACAGAGTTGAGGCCTTTTGCTGGTCCTTCTTCTTCTTTTTTTTTTTGTAGAGACAGAGTCTCACTTTATGGCCCTCGGTAGAGTGCTGTGGCCTCACACAGCTCACAGCAACCTCAAACTCTTGGGCTTAAGCGATTCTCTTGCCTCAGTCTCCCGAGTAGCTGGGACCACAGGCACCCGCCACAACGCCCGGCTATTTTTTGGTTGCAGTTTGGCCGGGGCCGGGTTTGAACCCGCCACCCTCGGTATATGGGGCCGGCACCCTACCGACTGAGCCACAGGCGCCGCCCTTGCTGGTCCTTCTTGATTTTCTCACCTTCCTCCCACTCCTCCATTACCCGCAATTGGGCTTCTGCTCTGGCCAATGTCTCCAAATGTAGAACATTCTCTTCAGTTCTCCTCTCTCGGTCCACCTGTCCACTGTATTGCTGCCCACGATGCTTCCTGAAACCTCTCCTCCTTTAATTTCCATGACACCACTTTTTCTGGGACCTCTTTCCACCTTGCCTCTTGCTTTCTGGTCCCTGAAGTTGGTGGTGTCCCCAGTGGGTGCTGGCTCATTTCTCTTCTCATTTTGCTGCTCTCCCTAGAGGGCCTTGTCTACATCCAAAGCTGTCACCATCACCGAATGCCGCTCAATCTACCTCTTCCACCTGCTCTTCTGAGAATCCAACTTCAGACTCAGCTAGCCAAGATCTAGCTCACTCAGTATTTCATCCCTAAGGCAATTGCTCTTCCTCTATTCTCTCTCTTGGGAAGTGTTTCCCAAGCCTCCAGGATCACCTGCTCTTCCAGGTGAAACCTGCGGGTCAGCTCCTCACAGGAGACCCTCGAGGGAAGACCCAGGTCTAGTTCATGGCTGGTCCTGTGAAGGTTTGAGTGAACATCTCTCTGTGGAATGACTGACTTGTTCTCACCAGCACAAGGAAAGGCAGGTGCCCCATGTTCTGTGCCTTGGTGAGAATCTTAGAGGCTACGTCTCTTTCAACTGTCTGATTCCTCACAGTGGTCCCCTCACCCTAATATGTTCAGTGACAGAGTGCTCACTTTCTGAGTAGCCTGTTCCATTTTCAAATAGCTCTGGAAATGTCCGTAGGGCAGAGGGATAGGAGGCGTTAGAATCACACAGTCCTGTGCTCCAATTCCTTACCTGTGCAATGGGCATAATGATCCCCCCCCACTTAGGATCATTTTGAGGAGTTGATTCAGTGGAATGTTGGGACATAAAGCCATAACACCTGACACACTTCAAGTATACATTTCCATTCCCTTTGTGCCCTGGTCAGCGACGGTAAGTGATCAGCACCTCAGACAGCCACCACCCATTAGTAAGAGATGCCAGAAGAAACGAGCCTTCCTGCCACCCACACGGTATTTCCTCCAGCACAATCAGCAACGTCACATACCTGTTTCTCAAAGGCAGTGGGGACCAAGCGCCGCAATTCAGAAAGGCTGCTGTTGATACGGTCTCGGCGCTGTTTCTCTATGATCTAAAACACAATGACAAGAAGCTCCACGCAGGCACTTCATCATGGTTTTCAATGTGCCTGCATGGACACTGATTCATATTTCCCCTCTCAATATTTTTGTGAGGGACATAAATCTGTCTTACTTTATAGAGGAGAAAACCAAGGCACAGAGAAGGGCAGAGATTTGCTTAAGCCAAGGTCACACAGCAAGGAGTACAAACCCGGGAGTAGAACACAACTCTCTTGCCTGCGGGAATGACACTCAAAATGCAAAACCATGGTGCAGCAAGGTACAGCCAATGAGAACAGGGACACCGGCCACAGTGCCTAGTGGGCCCTGGAGGGCCCTGCTGGGCCAGGGTTGCCCCAACAGTTGCCAGGTGGGAAGGTCGGAGGAGTCCCCCACATTGCTCTCTCCAGCTTCAGAGCCTTGGTTTCCCGCTTTCTTAGTCTGCCCTCACAATACTGGTGGCAGAACATCAGGAACAGGGCAGAAGTCATGACCCCATTGTATGGATAAAGAAAATGAGGGCTGGAAGGAAGCGGGTGTCTACAGGCTTATGGTGAATGAGAGCAGCTGGTCTCTGCCAGACCCATGTGTCTGCCCCCCGTGTGGAAACACAGCAGCATCCTGGGGGGTAAATGGAGCTGGAGAATATGGACAGCAGCCCCTCCCTCACTGGAGCCACAGAGGAGACAGAAGATGGGGTGGAGGGGGGAGACAGGAATAATAATGGCTGACTGCGTGCCAGCTCTTATTCAGAGGTTACACTAATTCACTTAATCTTCAAAACAGCCTTTTAAGGGAGGCACTGTTATTATTCCAGTTACACAGAGGAGGAAATGAGGCCCAGAGAGGTTAAATGGCTTGCCCAAAGTCACCCTGGTAGCTACTGGCAGAGTCAGGATTTGAACCCAGACAGTTAGCTTTGGGGTGAAGTTTCTGACCAGGGTTCTCCTGCCCAGGAGGATCCAGGGCAACCGTTTGTCCGGCAGCTCAAAGGCTGAGGTGGGCACTCACCCCTCTGCGTTTCTTCCTGGCTTGCATCTGCGAAGGGTTGGGGGTGGACAGTGGCCTGGCCATCTGGCTGGAGAGGAAGAGAAAGGCTGGTTTTTCAGAGCCCAGGGACCATCTCCCTGGCCTGGGCTGACCTCAGAGGCTGGGAAGAGCCGCAGAGAGGGTGTGGGAGGGGGCGCCCGCTCTCCCAGGCTCCCGGGGGCTCATTTCTTTCCCGCCCAAACCCTCCCAAGCCCCCCGAGCGGCCGCAGGGGTCTGGGCTCTTGGCCCCGACAGGCTCAGCCTCAACCCTCGCCCCTCGCGGCGGCCGTCGGGGAACCGGGAACCTCGGCGCGGCCGCTCCAGCTCCTGCAACCCGATCCCGGGGGCGGGGCGGGCGAGGGCACGGGCCGGCGGCGGCGGGGCCGGGCCGGACGGGTTGGGTTTCAGAGGGAGCCGCTGGGAACGAGCGTGGAAAGAGCAGATGCCGCCGCTTCCCACGGGCCGGGTGCGCCGGCCGCCCGCCCTCGGCCGGCCTGCAGCTGCCGCCTCCTCCCACGCGGCGCGGCCCGGGGCGAAGGGGAGGCGGCATCTGGGTCACAGGCCCCTCGCAGATGCTCGGGGACACTGCCCTGGCCTCCCAGAAGGCCTCATCCCCCCAAACCTCGGCCTCCCCTCCCATCCTGGGCCTTCTTTCTGCAGCCACTGCTGAAAGATGAATGTTTACTCGAGCCCCAGGAGCTCCCATTACAGAGAAGAGGCTCAGCCCCAGGGCTTTTCCTGTCCAGACTTTGACAAAAATAATCTCTAGCCTCACTGCCGACCCTCCTAAGGCTTTTTGCCCCAGAAGCTCTCTTAGATGGCCGAGGATTTGCTGAGACCCGCTGAGGTGTCATTCCCTTGGCCAGCACATTGGACTGACCTGTTTGGGCTCAGGGTGAATGCTGAGTCCTCTCAGCGGGTCCCAGCCCTCTGGACACTCAGTTCAACCCGCCACACATCTGAAAAGGAACCATCCTTCAAGTGCTCAGTTGGCCTGTGTCACCTCCTAGACTCAACTCTCTTGTTCTGTATACTCCAGCCTCTGAATGCACTAACTCTTTCCCACTGTTGCTTACACTGTCCCCTAGCCTAGAATTCCTGGTCCACCCCATCTCCCTACCCCAGGCCCCAGTGCCTAGTAACTCCTAGCATCCTCCAGATCTCAACTCAAAGGAGCTTATTCTGACTTCCCACCTCCCTCTGCTTAAGACTTTCCCAGCATTCTGCATTCACAGTATTCATGCCAGTTTATTGTTTTTTTTTGTTTGTTTGTTTTGTTTTTTTTTGAGACAGTCTTACTATGTCACCCTGGGTAGAGTGCTGCGGCATCATAGCTCATAGCAACCTCAAACTTGTGGGCTCAAGCTATTTTCTTGCCTCAGCCTCCCAAGTAGCTGGGACTACAGGCGCCTGCCACAACACCCAGCTATTTTTTGTTTTTAGCAGGCCCGGGCTGGGTTGGAACCCATCAGCCCTGGGGCATGTGGCGGGCGCCCTAACCACTGAGGTATGGGTGCCAAGCCCTATGCCAGTTTGCTGTTTTACAGTTATATGGTTATTTGACTGATATCTATCTCCAACAAATCCATAAGGTCCATAAAGCCATGAACCACATCTGTCTCATACACTACAGTAACCCCAGTACTCAGCAAGTGCTTAGAAGGTGGCAGAACTCCTGAGAGAGCTTCCTCCTCCTGCCCTTATCTTTGGCATCATTAGGGAACAGAGAGGTAAGCACCATAAAATCTCCATCATAGGCCTTTGTGGAATGGGGGTATATGTAGCTTAATATAAGGGTCCCAACCCATAGGACTACTCTTGGAATTTGAGGTTGGATCATTTTTATCAACTGCTCAAGAGAGAAGTTTGCAAAATAGACCAGATAGCATTTTTCAAATCCTACTGCTCTATCCCTGGCTTTGTCCAGCCACATCTGGAAAAGGCTATCTCTTACCCAAATATCTGGATAACCAGAACTAATAAAGAGGCCTGTAACAGCTTCAGGGAGGAAGGGACCAGCAAGGTAGGTCCAGGGCTCAGATGGCCAGATCCTGAGATCTGTAGGGCAGCTTGTTTACAAAGCTTCCCTAGTTCACTGGGGACAAGCCCCAAGAGCCAAGGTACACTAAGAAACCCGGCCTTTGTTCCCCCCAGCTGGATAAAACAACTCTTGGGGTATTGGGTTAGCCTTGCACACGTCACTGCCTCTCGGCCTGATCCCTCCTCTGGGACCATTTGTTGAAGGCTGATGCACCCATTTCAGGGTAAGGCAACTCTGCCCTCCCTTTTTACAGTCTTAGGTCAATTTTTCTCTGCTATATTATCTCTCCTCCCCTATATCTCACAGGCAAACTACTCTTTGCAGTTTTCTTTTGTGTGTATTTTCCTCCACTGAGCCTTACAAAAGCCCCATTTTACAGATGAAGATGCTGAGCCTCAGGGAGCTAAAGCAGCTTACTCAGCCCACACAGCTGCTCAGGAGCAAAGCCAGCATGGAATCCATGTCTTCTAGCTCCACATTCAGCATTGTTTCCCTTATAATTCCTACTTCCTGTCTGTCTGAATAGCCCTCCAGTCCCGTTATCCTTAAAGCTCCCAAGAGCCTAGTTGGAGTTCACTTCTAGCCTGTGATCTGGCCCTGACAGTGGGAGGAGGTGTGGGAGCTTCTCATCTGGGAGTCTAACTATAAGGCAGATTTTCATGGACCCAGAGAAGATATGTTGACCATCAACATCAAAATCTGCTCCATGGGCCTTTAGTGGCTCCTAGCCAGAATAACAAGGTGGTCAGGATGGGGAGCTTTCGAGGTGGTCCTGACCACCCTCAGTGCTGACTCCCCCTGGGAACTTCCTCATGGAACCCTTGCAATTGACCTCACTCATTTTGCATCAACCAAAGTCAGAATCACAACATCCCAAATGACGATGGGATCTCAGAGAGTACTGAGCACATTTGTAGAAGGAGGAAACTCAGAGAGGGGAAGGGATCTTCCCCAGACCACACAGCAAATTAGAGGAAAATCCACAGCTAGAGCCAGGCCTACTGGCTCTTAAACCCAGTACTCTGGCTAATGCACACCACACGTTCATCATCCCATCATGTACATTTCAGAGCCAGTACTTTTTGTTCTAGAAAGCACTTCCACATCCATTTGTCTCATTTATTGCACAACAGCCCTGTGAGTTAAGTATTATTTGGGTCATTTCACATTTAGGAAAAACAATCCTTAGTTAGGTGGGATGACAGAGACACAGAGTTAAGAATCATGCCAGTAAGTCCAATCTTCAGATTTCTAGTCCCTTGATTAGAACATGCTGTCTTATGAATACGGTGCCCTCAAATGAATGGAAACTCCTTTGACCATAGCATTTATTGGAAATTACCTTGTGCCCAAACAGGGGACTATGTGCTTTATGTGCATTACTTCATCAAAGCCTCATCCTGTAAGGCAGGTATTAGCATTTTTATTTTGAAAGAGAGAAAGCTGAGGCTCAGAAAGGGGTAAAGTCGCTCACCTAAGTTAACAGTGGTGAAATTCAAACTCAGGTTTATCAGACTTCAAAGGCTACCATGTAGCCACACCGACCAGGCCACAATATTGTGAAGGACAGAAGCCTGCTCTGATCAGTTTAGCTCTCTGCCATTAAATCATGTAGAAGTGATCCATAGACCCTGATCTAGTGTATGACATGTGACAGGTGCTCCTTAAATATTTACAGTGGGGCGGTGGGGAGGCTGTATTCTCAGGGACCAGTTCAGATGGGAGCTCTGTTTAGATGTGGCAGTGACAGTCAAATGCACCCTCTCTTCGGTCTCTGTGTGTGGGAGGGGATTTGTGCCCTGCCTCTGACCTTAGGAGACTGGCTGCCCTGGTCCTGTGGCCTTGTCACTGTTTGTCTGGTTTTCTTTGTACATGAAGCTCTTCTTCCCTGAGAGTTCCCTGAGGGCAGAGGCTGAGCAGGATACATCTGGGACCCCTACATGGGCCCAGGGTCTGGGCCACAGCAGGCATCGTTCAGCGCTCCCTGAATTGAAGCATTGATGTCTGCTGGGGGGAGGGTCCTTTGGTGAGTGCTACAAAGAGGCATCTATAAGTCAGCCTCTGCCAGATGTCCAACTGCTTTCTCTCCTCAGAGGGGGCTGCTCCTCTAAGAACAGTCTCTGAAAATGGGCTCTGTACATAAATGCTGTATTTATAGGAAAAAACTGCCCATTGACCCTTTCTGCCTCCATCTGAGCAGGTGCCCAGATGCCACCACCTTTAAGAAGCTCTCCATGCCATCTTTGGTGGTGAGTGACCTTTCTCCATTTAGATGCCCTCAAAGCCCGCAGTCTGTCTGTCTTTCCATATTGTCCATGGTCTTTGTATAACCTGGCAGGTCATTGACCAGGCCACAGTACCGTGAAGGACGGAAACCTGCTCTGATCAGTTTAGCTCTCTGGCATTAATTTTATGTCCCTGATCAATGAGGACTCAATGGCACTGAATTTGAGACTCCTCTCAGCTAGAGGCTGAGTTCTTCCCTTGCCTCTAGCAGGCACAGGTTCAAAGAATTGCTTCTCCAAACAGTGTTTTCTGCTAAACAATTAAGAAAGGCTAATATGTTGCCCAGAAAATTGCATTATATACCTCAAAACCTGTTATACAGAGTGCAAGAGGGATATCTATTGCCCTCTGTCTATTATAAGCTGTAAATATTTGGCATTTGATGGTATTTTACCAGGATTTGTGATTGAGACAGGATCCCTGGTCTCAGAAAACTGAAAAGCATTGAAATTATGAAATGCCCTCATTAACATCCCAAAGAAGTAACCAAATTCCCCTTTAATTCTATTCTAGAGAGTCAGGCTTGGACAAGCCAAGAGAGATGAAGTTGCCCTCTTCCACTCTTGTCCTCCTTCATTTTACTAATGAGGAAACCTATGGCCCCCAGCCACATGGTGAGTTGATTGCAGATTTGGGGCTGGGACCCAAACCTGCAGACTCCCAGTGAGACCCTGCAGCTCTTCCAGGGTGCTGTGCATGACCTGGTGTGTGCCCAACACTAAGCACCATACATACATTATCTCATCGGATTTTCCCAATACTCCTGTGAAATTGATTCTATTATTTATGCCCATTCTACAGATAAAAAAACCCTGAAGCTTAGAGAGTTCGCGGAACTGGGAGGTAGCAGAACTATATAAGTGCAGTTTGTTGTGCAGGTTTGAAACAGGTTAGAATATCTACCAAGAACTGAAAGACCCTGGCATCAGGGAGGCGCAGCAGGAAGAGCGCTGGGACTGAAGTCCAGGTCCCTGCAAGTCGCCTGTTATTTTCTGCAGTACCAAAACCCTAGTTCCAAAGTCCAATTTGCTTAAAGAGGAGAGATTTTCTTCCCCTTGAAACTTTTTGTGGACTACATGAAAAGTGTACCCAAACTAGGGGAAGTCTGGTTATTCTGCATGGTCGGCAGATTCCGGACAGAGGGTGTGGCACCAACAGTCTGTGAGGGTTTGCTTTTCAGGGAAAACTCCTCACTAGTATCCTCTCCCTCCAGGGAACTTTAACAGAAGGACTTCCATCAGCGCCTCGAAGTGAACTCTACCCACCTCAGCATCCCAAATCTTCAGTGGCTGAGAGCGCTCAGGATCCCGGGCATTTGCTAGTGTAACGGCACCCCCTGCACAGGCCACGCTGCGGCCATAGCGCACACCTGCCGACCAGTCCGCGCGCTCGGTGAGCCCGTCGGAGCGCTGCCCATCCCGCTCGCCCTCGCTCAGTGCTCGCATGCTGCCCTTACCTCAGCTCGCCCTCGCGGCCCACGTCGATGGGTCCGTCGGACTCGCCGTCCGAGCTGCTCGGCTCCCTGGGCGGCTTCATGGTGATCTCCGACTGTCCGGGTCTCAGCCCCACCGCACAGGCTCAGAGTAGCCAAATCGGGCCCCGCCCAGGCCTGCCCGGCCCCGCCCCGGGTGCGCCGCCACCGCCCTTTCCCAGGGCCCTTTCCTGCGCCGCAGCCCTGGGCGCCCCGGCGCCCCCTCGCCCCCGCGGTGACGCGCTGCCGAGCCGTGGGAAGGCCCTGGGCGGTCACCGCCCCCATGGACGGCTGGGAGGTCCGGCTCGCTACGTCGTCTAAGGCCTCCACGCGCTGGGTGGCCTTGGGTAGGTGCCCTGGGAGGCCCCGCTGGGAATCTGGGGGTCCCCGTCTGTCCTGGTTTGCTGTGGGCGCCGGTGGCCAGTGAAGGCGCCGCTCCGATGCCCCAGCTTCTGCAAGGGTCAGCCTGCGCGCATTCCTGCCTCCTGGAGTTCTGAGGGCGTCAAATACATCAGGCTTGTCCAGGTTGGTGGGGTGGCTGTGGCCTGAATTCCCCAGCTGCTCCTCCGACAAGGGCCCAGAGGGGTGGGGCACTCACACCTGTGAGAGAGGTGGTGGTCACCCCCAATGGGATGAGTGACATTGTGCTGCAGGACCTGAGAAGCTAGGGCCCTGGCCAAGGTCTCTGAGGGTTGACTTGGTGATGGAAATCAGTTCCCAGTTCACTAGAGGTGGAGCTATTCTAGGAGCCCGAGAGGCCAGGAAAGGGCTCCTTCCGGAAGCTATGGCAGGGCTTCAAAGAGGAGGGGAGAGGAAAGGAAGACACGCTCCATTCTCTCTTTCTGGAGCTCCCGGGTTCTGACAGCAGACCACACTGTTCACTCAATGAGTGCTCTGGCTGCCCTGCCCCTGGGGATGGAAATTCTTTGAAAATCCTCCAAGATTCACCTGCCATCCTCATGGGCCAATCCCTCAGGGAAGCTGCCAAGGCTCAGAAGGAGGCTGAATGAGAGCATCCTGGAGGTGGACTTCTTGGGCAGAGGGAGGAGATGGTGAAGGAAGTCTTCAGAGAAATCTTTTCCCTTTAACCAGCTCTGAGGGAAGCTACCCATTCAAGGAGGTTGGTGATCTAAGAACTTTCATCCCCATGGCAAGAACTGCTTGGAGACACTTAATTACTAGATGGGAAAGAACATTCCTGTGCTCCCTTCCATAACGTCCACAGACACAACCACTTGGCTAAGTACACGCACACACATACACACACAGACTTACAGATACACCCTGATAGGATACACACAACTGTCACAAGTAGTCAGTACCAGGAAGCCCCGAGGGTCACCCCAGCCACACCTACTTTCTCTCCTATTCCAGATGCCCTCAGCACTCACATAACTTTCGTGGGCACACGCCAGTGCAGTGGACACATCAACCAACACAAAAGTCGCACAATCTGTGCACCCTGCATTCCCTGGAAAGGCAGGCATCTTCCTTGATGAATCCTGTGGATTCTAGGATGGTGGCAGCCCTCCTGCCGCCTACTCACTAGATGCTAGTAGTACCTGCTCCAGTCATGACCATCAAAAATATCTCTGGGTTAGGTGCAGGGGCTCACACCTATAATCTTAGCACTTTGGAGGCTGAGGTGAAAGAATTGCTTGAGGCCTGGAGTTCAAGACCAGGCTGAGCACCACAGTGAGACTCCATCTCTACAAAAAGTTAAAAAAAAATAGCTGGATGAGTTGGCATGTACCCGTAGTCCCAGCTACTCAGAAGGCTGAGGCAGGAGCATCACTTGAGCTCAGGAGTTTGAGGTTGCTGTGAGCTATGATGACACCACTGTACTCTAGCTTGGGCAACAGAGTAAGATGCTGTCTCAAAACAAAAATGAAAACTAAAAACTCCAAGTAATACCAAATGATGTCCTTTGGGAGAGAAATCACCCTCCATTGAGAACCACTGGTTTGGAGAAACTCTAAGATTTAAAGGTTGGGTAGAAGAGAAAGTGCTGCCAGAGAAGCCTGAAAAAGAACAGCCAGTAAGTTGGGGGTGGGTGAAAGAGAGCCAGGAAGGGGTGTGGCAGGCCAAAGGAGTTTTCCAAGACTTGGTCATGATCCTTTAAAATGCCAGTCAGATTACCATGTCACTTCCTGCTCAAAACCATCCATTTGGAATAAAATACCAGGTGACTGGTATTATAAATAGGTGACTATACAATTTAGTATCTAAACCCAGCACCTTTGAGAGTGAAAGGAGGCAATGCTAAAAGTTATGCTGGGACAGTCCAGGGCACATGTATGCTCTGGCCCCTGCCCTCTTCATCCCTGACCACTTTCTGTCTTACTCAGCTACTATACTTCCTGTTTCAGAGCTTTGCATTTGCTATTCTTTCTGCCTGGCATCTCTTCTCCCAGATCATCTCAAATTCTCTCTCTCCATTCTGGTCTTTACTCAAATGTCATAACCTCAGAGAGGATACTCCTGACCACTTCTCTGGAATAGTCATCAATTTCCCAGTCACTGTGTGTCTCCACCTCTCTTTATCTTAGTTCACAGCATTTACTAATATCATTAACATTATATTATATGTACTGCTGTATGTTCACTGTCCATGTTCCCATGAGAAAAAGAAGGTACACTCATTGAAGGCAGGGATTTGTCTCTTCTGTTCCCTCCAGAGCCTAGACCAGTGCCTGGCATGTTAAAGGTGGCAGAAAAGATTAATAGGAGAAGCCTGACTGTAACAGGAAAATAAACTAGAACAGTGGCTGGAGGAAAATGTGGAGCCCAGGGTTCATTTGCTTTTGCTTGGTTTTAAGATGGGAGAGAGTCGGGCATGGATCAAGTAGCAGGAAATGCTCGCTCCATAGGACCTTTATGGATAGGCTTCCACCTGGACTGTGAAGTTCTTGGAGGTAAGAGTCATTTTTATTGTTCATTATTATGTATTTTAGTGCCTAGCACATAGAAGGCATTCTAAAATATTTGTAAAATAAATAATAAACAAAAACATGATTGGGCCCTGAAGCACAGGGGTTACGGTGCCAGCCACATACACCAAAGCTGGCAGCTTCAAACCCATCCCTGGCCAGCTAAACAACAATGACAGCTGCAACGGAAAACAGCCGGGTGTTGTGGCGGGCGCCTGTAGTCTCAGCTGCTTGGGAGGCCAAGGCGAGAGAATCGCTTGAGCCCAGGAGTTGGAGGTTGCTGTGAGCTGTGACGCCACGGCACTCAACCAAGGGTGACATAGTGAGACTCTGTCTCTAATAATAATAATAGTAATAATGATGAAAACAGATTTTTATTGTATTTCACAGTTGCTAGGCATTGGACTAAGTATTTTGCTGTATATTGACTCATTTAAACCTCATAACAACTCTATAAGAGAAGTTATTATTATTATCTTATTTTACTGAGATACAGGAAAGTCAAGTAACTTACCCAACATTGCACAGCTAGTAAGTGGTAGAAATGAATTCTAACCAGGGAGGCTGGCACCAGAATCCATACTGGTAACCACTGCATCATGCATTAGGTGGCCAGGCAGCAAGAACTGGATTAAGGGGGAAGAAGAAGAGGCAACAGATCTGAGTGATGTTGAGTTCCTGTCTGGGTGACTGAATGGGTAAAGGTGACAGGCACCAATGGAAAACACTGGGGAAGGTAAGGAGTTCGTATGGCCATGCTGTTTGTGAGACCCAGGGGACACCCTGGAGGAGAACCCAAAGGTAGGTCTGGGCTAGAGTAAAGATCTGGGGGCTGGTAGCTGAAGACATGGGGCACATGAGATGTCTGTCCCAAGGATTTAGAGCAGGGCAAGTAGGGGGGAAAACCTAGGCTAGGGCCCTGGGAAACAACAGCCAAAGAATCTCTGGGAAGGAGGAGGAGGGTCAGTCAAGAATGGAGCACCAGGGGTCAATGTAAGGAGAGCCAAGAAAAGGGCTTGTTACCAGTCCAGGGGCTCTAAGAGGAAGCCATGCCACCAGGTCACAGAGGCCTTAGCATGAATGGAGGAGGCAGAGGCAAGGGCAGGACTTGATGGGCCTGGAAGTGTCTGGCGGAAGGATGCAGAGGCACATTTGGAAAAGGGCAGGCCAATGAGAGAGGGCACTCCAGGCAACTCAGGCCAGCTGGGCCTCAGGAGGAATTTGCTGGCTGCTGAAGAAGGGGTCGGAAGTAGGCAGAGGCATGAGCCCTGGGAGGACCCAGCCCTAATCCAAAGGGAGGAAGGCAAAGAGAGGACCTCTCTCTTCTGCTCTTCCCCGTCCCCCTGTCCTGAAGCCGCAGGAGATTTTCACGGGCAGGTTTCAGCTCCAGGGAGACCTACTCCATCTCTGCCCCCAGCACCAGGCCAGCCCCTGTCTTCTCTAGTGTTTAGATTACTGAACCCACACGGCCTGGGCTCCAAATACTTTGCTTGCATGGGGACCACATACTGGAACAGGACTCTAGAGACCCTGGCTGGGCCAGGCACTGGCTACTGGTGGAGGCTCTCAGAGGATGATTGACACAGAGAAGCTCAGGCCAGCGGTTAGTAGTTATTAATTCCACAATAATTTCTGTCTGTCTCCTGGACTGGACTATAGGCCCCACAAAAGCAGGAACTATGTGGGTTTGTTAATTGTTATCTCCCCTATGCCTACAGTGTCTGGCGCAAGGTGGGTGTTGGGTTGATGCTGCTGAGTGTCTAGGGATGGGGGAGGGGCTCCTGAAGGCCTCCACCTTGTCTGGGAAGAAGGTAGTGGTTGGCCCCTGGAAAAATGACAGTCACAACAGGGACTTTCCTGGCCCAGGGCCTGGGGAGAGACTGGGGGAGGAGGGACCCGGAGCAGCTTTTCTCTGCAGCACCTTGCCCTCCCTTTGCATCTTGGGACACTGAGACCCAGAGAGGGGCAGAAACATCCCCAGGGCCACACAGTAACAGAAGGTAAGCCAGGGCAAGAATGGCCTTTTCATGCCTTGGTTTTCTCATCTGTAAAATGGGATGATAACAAAGCTACTCACTTCATAGATGAAGAGGTAAGGTGCATACAACCGTGCCTGGTGTTTAGAGTGAGTGCTCTAATGTTAGCATTTGGGCTCAGCTTCTGTTTCCATCCATCCTCTCCCTAGATGATTCATCTACTTCCGTGGCTTTAATGATACAAGCCAGTGATTCCCAGATTTATGTCTCTAATGAAAACCTGAGGGTCAGACTACTACCCCACCTTTCTCCTTATGCTCACGTTGGTCCAGCTATGTGCTAAGACCTAGCCAGGGTGTGCTGGACCTGCCCTGGGCCTCCCCAGGCTGTCTGCACCATGCCCAGATGTCAGGCATCCCCATCACCACTTCCCTTCTCCGTGTTACATCCTGAGAACAGTCTGAGCCTCCTTGCCCTGCCCCTCCCCCGCTCATCCCAGGCCCTTCCTGTCCTCCCCTTGCCCTTCTCCCCTGCTCCTCTGGGACCCATCAATACTCACTTCCCACCTCCACAGCTGCCACCACAGCTGGTCACTGACGGAATGTGCAGCTGCTGGGAGCCACATGTGCAGAACAGGCGGTGCACAGGCTACCCCTGGGGCCAGCGGGGGTGGGAGGTGGGGCCATCTGTCTGTGTCTGTCTGTCCATCTACAATACACACTCCCTAGCTCTTTCTCTAAGTAAGATGGTGGACAGTATGGGTTTGGTTCTGCTTTGACATCCCTGGGCCGCAGGATTCACGAGGGTCATGCTCTACCTCTCAGGGCCCCTGAGGGCAGACGGCTGGGCCGGCCCAGCCCTCTTGAAGTGTGTCCACTCCCACTCCTGTGTCCAGGCGGCACAAGTCCTGAGGGGCACTCAGGGTTGGAATGGTGGGCTGAGTATTCAGAGCCTCCCCAGCTTTCCCAGGCTCTTGGAGAGTGGCCCACCATGGAGGAAGCCAGAGGCTTCGGACACATTCCAGAGCCCCCTTGGCAGCACCCAGAGGCTCCAGAGGAGTCTCAGCCTGGGGCAGAGCCAGCAGCATCTGTCCTGGTTCCCACACTCTGGCCTCTCTGGAATCTCACAGATTTCTCTTCCATGTGTGTGTGATGTCAGCAGAACAAGGACACTGGGGGAAGTGGGAGGGGAGGGACTGAGCTCCCTGAAGTCGGATGGCCAGGGGGTGGGGGTGGGGATTAGGGAAGGTCCCGTCCCTGGCATTGCTCACACAGTAAGAAGAGGATGGTTTGGCCTCTGGCTCCCAGGCCTGACTGAGTGCCGGCACTGCCCAACGCATTCTCATCAGAGCTCCTTTCCATCTTGGGTCTCAGTTTCCTCATCTGTAAAATGGGAATAAGACTAGCATCTGCCACTTAGTGTAGTAGTAAAGCCTGTAGAACCCATATCCCTTTTTGGAGATCACTGTTGGTCTGAGCACGGCTTACTTTCCCACTTCTCTCTTGACCCCCTACTCCAGTCCTGCTATTTTGCATGTTTTATGGAACATATAACACAGGTTTACACGTCTGGGTCTTTGTATTCTTTTTCTTTGTAAGCCTTTCCCTTTCTCTATCTGGAAAATCATACTCATCCTACAAAGCCCAGCCCAAAAATACCTCTCTAGGAAGCCCTCTCTGCCTCCCTGTGGCTGGTCCTACCTCCTTGATCCCCTGTGGTTCCCTGTGAGCTCCTCTTTATACTGCCACCATCCACTTACCTCCCTGACTGTGGCTCCCTCAGGAAGCTGCGGCTGAATGGGAACCACTCTTCCTGGGGCAGATGGGCACTCTCAGGATCCCAAACACAGCTCCCACAACTTGAGGGTGTTGGAGCACACTTAGGATATGATTCTAAGGCTGATTCCCACCCTGCTGCCAGCTAGTGCTTACCCCCTATAGCACATGGTCTAGTCAGAACAGGCAGAGCTTGGATCTCACCAGCTGTCAAGGCATCTGAAACCCAGAAAGCAGCCGTTGTTCCCCTTCCCCCACCCAGGCCTGCAAAGCCAAAGGCCTGCTGTACAGATTGAGTAAACTGCAGCCCAGAGATGGGAAGTCAGCAGCAGAGCCTGAATTAGAACTCAGAGCTCCTGTTCCCAGTCCTAGGCTCATTTATTATTTTTTTGAGACAGTCTCACTCTGTTGCCCTGGATAGAGTGCCAATGGCATCATAGCTCACAGCAACCTCAAACTCTTGAACTTGAGCAATCCTCTTGCCTCAGCCTCCTGAGTAGCTGGAACTACAGGTGCCAGCCACTACATTTGGCTAGTTTTTCTATTTTTAGTAGAGATGGGTCTTTCTTTTGCTGAGGCTGGTCTTGAACTTCTAAGCTCAAGCAATCCACCAGCCTCAGCCTCCCAGAGTGCTGGGGTTACAGGCATGAGCTAATGTGCCCAGCCAGCCCTAGCTTTTTTCCTCACCCACTCAAACTCCCTCTGTGATGAAGGATATGGAGGCTGGGATATGATAGTGGGGCGAGGCAGAGCATGGGCAGGCTTTGAGCCCATGGTTCGGGAAGCAGCTCTCCCTTACCTCTAGCTGTAGCTGAAATTGGATTCTGCCACATCCCTGGTGTTGATAGGGATCTTACATTTCTATGTTTGTATTTCACTTCTTTTTTATTTTTATTTTTTTATTAAATCATAGCTGTGTACATTAATGCAATTATGGGGTACAATGTGTTGGTTTTGTATACAATTTGAAATACTTTCATGAAACTGGTTAACATAGCCTTCACTGCATTTTCTTAGTTATTATGTTAAGACCTTTATATTCTACACTTAGTAGTTTTAACAAGTACCCTTGTAAAATGGACCATAGGTATGGTCCCACCAATTACCCTCCCTCTACCCAGCCTCCCCACTCCCTTCCCCTCCCCCTCCTTTTTCCCCTTCATCTTGAGCTGTAGTTGGGTTATAGCATTCATATGGAAGTATGGGTGTTTATAAATTGGTTTCATAGTACGGCTGCGTATTGGATACTTTTTCTTCCATTCTTGAGATACTTTGCTAAGAAGAATATGTTCCAGCTCCATCCATGTAAACATAAAAAGGGTAAAGTCTCCATCTTTTTTTAAGGCTGCATAATATTCTATGGTGTACATATACCACAATTTATTAATCCATTCATGGGTTGATGGGCACTTGGGCTTCTTCCATGACTTAGCAATTATGAATTGGGCTGCAATAAACATTCTGGTACAAATATCTTTGTTATAAAGTGATTTTTGGTCTTCTGGATACATACCTAGTAGAGGAATGCAGGATCGAATGGCAGGTCTATTTTTAGATCCCTAAATGATTTCCAAAAGGAATGTATTAGTTTGCATTCCCACCAGCAGTGCAGAAGTGTTCCCTTTTCTCCACATCCACGCCAACATCTATGGTTTTGGGATTTTGTGATGTGGGCTAATCTTACTGGAGTTAGATGATATCTCAAAGTGGTTTTGATTTGCATTTATCTGATGATTAAGGATGATGAGCATTTTTTCATGTGTCTGTAGGCCATGCATCTGTCTTCTTCAGAGAAGTTTCTCTTCAAGTCCCTTGCCCACACTGAGATGGGATTACCTTTTCTCTTCTGGCTAATACGTTTGAGTTCTCTGTGTATTCTTTGTCAGAGACATAACCTGCAAATTCTTCTCCCATTCTGAGGGCTGTCTGCTTGCTTTATGTACTGTGTTCTTGGCTGTGCAGAAGCTTTTTAGTTTGATCAGATCCCAGTAAGGTATTTTTGGTATTCCTTCAATTGCCCAGGGGGTCCTCCTCATAAAATATTCTCCCAGGCCAATTTCTTCAAGCGTTTTCCCTGCACTTTCTTCCAGTATTTTTATAGTTTCATGCCTTCAGTTTAACTCTTTTATCCAGTGAGAGTCTATCTTTGTTAATGTTGAAAGGTGTGGGTCCAGTTTTAGTCTTCTACAGGTCGCCAGCCAGTTCACCCAGCACCATTTGTTAAATAGGGAGTCTTTTCCCCACTGAATGTTTTTGATTGGCTTATCGAAGATCAAATGATGGTAAGTAGCTGGATTCATCTCTTGGTTCTCTATTCTGTTCCATACATCTACTTCTCTGTCTTTGTACCAGTACCATGCTGTTCACTATTGATTTATAGTATAGTCTGAGGTCTGGTAGCGTGATTCCTCCTGACTTGTTTTTATTTCTGAGTAATGTCTTGGCTATTCGAGATTTTTTTTTGATTCCATATAAAAAGAAGTATTATTTTTTTGAGGTCTTTAAAGTATGACAGTGGTGCTTTAATAGAGATTACATTAACATTGTATATTGCTTTGGGTAGTATGGACATTTTAATGATGTTGATTCTTCCCAGCCATGAGCATGGTATGTTTTTCCATTTGTTAACATCTTTAGCTATTTCTTTTCTTAGAACTCTTTATCTCTATAGATCAATAAATCAAAAAGTTGGTCTTTAAAGATAAAGAACTCTTTATCTTTATAGAGATCTTTCATGTCCTTTGTTAGGTAAACTCCCAAATATTTCATCTTCTCTGGCACTACTGTAAAAGAAATAGAGTCCTGGACTGTTTTTTTCAGCTTGACTATTATTGGTATATATAAAGGCTACAGATTTGTAAGTACTGATTTTGTAACCTGAGATGCTGCTGTATTCCTTGGTCACTTCTAAGAGTTTTGTTGTTGAATCCCTCACATTTTCTAGACATATAATCATATCATCCGCGAGGAGTGAAAGTTTGATCTCCTCTGACCCTATATGGATACCCTTGATCACCTTTTCTTGCTTAATTGAGATGGCTTAGACTTCCATTACAATGTTAAAAAACAGTGGAGACAATGGGCAACCTTGCCTGGTTCCTGATCGGAGTGGAAATGATTTCAATTTAACTCCATTCAATACAATATTGGGCTGTGGGTTTGCTGTAGATGGCCTTTGTCAGTTTAAGAAATGTCCCTTCTATACCAATTTTCTTAAGTGTTCCGATCATGAAGGGATGCTGGATATTATCAGAAGCTTTTTCTGCATCAATTGAGAGAATCATATGATCTTTGTTTTTTAATTTGTTTATGTGATGAATTATATTTATACATTTACATATATTGAACTAGCCTTGAGACCCTGGGATAAAAATTATACCATGACTCACTTGGTCATGGTATAATTTGTTTGATGTGTTGCTGGATTCTGTTTGTTAGGATCTTGTTGAATATTTTTGCATCAATATTCATTAGTGATATTGGTCTATAATTTTCTTTTCTTGTTGGATCTTTTCCTGATTTGGGGATCAAGGTGATGTTTGCTTCATAGAATGTGTTGGGTAATATTCCTTCTTTTTCTATATTTTGGAAACGGTTAAGTAATATAGGTACTAGTTCCTCTTTAAAGATTTGGTAGAATTCTGATGTGAACCCATCTGGTCCCAGACTTTTCTGTTTGGGGAGATTTTGTATAGTTGATGTTATTTCAGAACTTGATGTAGGCCTGTTCAACATTTCCAATTCATTCTGGCTAAGTCTAGGAAGGTGGTATGCTTCCAAGTATTGGTCTATTTCCTTCAGATTTTTATATTTCTGAGAATAGAGTTTCTTGCAACATTCCTTAAGGATTTTTTGAATTTCTGAGGAGTCTGTTGTTATTTCGTCTTTGTCATTTCTGATTAATAAAATTAGAGATTTTATTCTTTTATTCCTGGTTAGGTTAGCTAAAGGTTTATCTATTTTATTGACCTTTTCAAAAAAACAACTTTTGGATTTATTGATCTGTTGTATAATCCTTTTGTTTTCAATTTTATTTAATTCTGCTCTAATTTTGGTTATTTCTTTTCTTCTGCTGGGTTTGGGATTGGAATGTTCTTCCTTTTCCAGTTGCTTTAGATGTCCCATTAAGTTGTTAACTTCCTCTCTTTCCGTTCTCTTGAGGAAGGCTTGGCAATGCTATAAATTTCCCTCTTAGGACTGCCTTTGTGGTATCCCAGAGGTTCTGGGAATTCGTGTCTTCATTATCATTTTGTTCCAAAAATTTGGTAATTTCCTTCTTAATCTCATCTATCTCAGCTATCATTTAGCATAAGGTTATTTAGTTGTATTTCACTTCTTTTTTTTTTTTTTGGTAGAGACAGAGTCTCACTTTATCACCCTTGGTACAGTGCCATGGTGTCACGGCTCACAGCAACCTCCAGCTCTTGAGCTTAGGCGATTTTCTTGCCTCAGCTTCCCAAGTAGCTGGGACTACAGGCACCTGCCACAATACCCGGCTATTTTTGTGTTGCAGTTCAGCTGGGGCCAGGTTTGAACCTGCCCTCCTCGGTATATGGGGCTGGCGCCCTACTCACTGAGCCACAGGCACTGCCCTGTATTTCACTTCTTAATGATGGAGACTAAGACCATCAGGCATAGCTCTGAGCTATCCTGAGCGGTGGAAGGGTGCAGGTCCCAAGGCTCAGAAAGGGTGTGTCAGTTCAGGTCTTCTAAGAGACAGCTTGTCTGATTAGAGATGCAGGAGGCTTACCGCAGAAACTGCTTGTAAGGATAAAGGGAGGGAACAGGAGGAAGCAGAAAGAGACTTTGACCGTGATGCAGGTCTGACACCTGTGAAGGAGAGAAGGAAGGAAGGAGGCTTGGGCAGGAAGAGCCTCGGACTGAAAGCAGCTCTGAGAAAGTCTTGTTCAGGCCCAGAGTAAAGATTATTTCTCAGTAGGGCCCCGAGTAGGGCAGAAATAGCCTGGCACTGGTATCCCCACCATGGCTCATCACTGCCACGAGCACCCAGGGAAAGCCGCAAAGCTGCAGCAGATGCAGAGGTGCTGCAGCTGCAGGCTATTGGGTAATGACATTCTTTCCAGCAGTACTCATGAAGGGAGAGTAATGCACCCTCCTGGCAGCCGCAGCAGGTCTGTGCTTTACAAGATCACCCAGCAAACAGGTGACAAGTTTATACCCTTGGGCTGTGGCTGTACTATTCTCACTTTGGACCCCCCAATCATCTCCACTTCCTGGCATTTACCCCCTTATATCGTCCCCTCCCATGATGTATCAGGATTGGTCTTTATGACCCATAGAATATGGTAGAGGTGATTACATGTCACTTCAGAGGCTAGGTCATAAACGATAGTGTGACTTTTGCTTTGTCCTCTGCTGGATTACTCACTCTGGGGGAAGCCAATGGCTGTTTCCTGAGGACACTCAGGCAACCCTGTGGCAAGGAGCTGAGGCCACCTGCCAACTTGCATGTGAGTGTGCCGTCCTGGAAGTGTATCCTCTAGCCTGAGTCAAACCTTTGCATGACTGCATCCCCAATGATAGCTTGACTACAGCCTCATGAGATGCACTAGGCCAGAACCACCCAGGGAAGCTACTCCCAGATTCCTGCAGAGAAACCCAAAAACCCTGGGGTGTGGGCAGGATTACATGAGAGCTGGAGCTGGAATCTATGTTACTCCCTCCTTCTTCATCTCATATCTTTTCTCATCTTATCCTCTCCCTCCCACTCCATCCTAACCCTTGGTATTTCCAGATGGGAACAATGAGTCCACGTCAGGAGCCCTGCTAGGGAAAGTTTGCCTTTTGAAGGGCTTGGGCTGCCTTCCATCTACGTGGAATCTCCCCTTGGGGTGATTTTCCTGGTGGGGGAGAGAGTCTCCAGAAAAACCCCTATGCTACTGGATGAACTTGTTCCGGGCCTGCTCACTGCCTTCACCCCTAGAATTTCATGACGGGCTATAAGCCAGTTTGTGAATACAATTGTGGGTGGGAAAAAAACAAGATGATACGGTTTATTAAAAACCTCTCCTATTTATTTGAATGACTTTTAGGAAGCAGAAGCTCATATGGCAAAATTAAGGTATAGGACAAGCATGAGGAGTGACAGGGACCCACACTGCTGAGCACGTAGCACCCTTTATCACGTGACCAGAGAAATACTCCAAAAAGCCAGACAGAGCTGGAGCGATGGAGAAGGCTAACAGCAGGCAAAGGAGGGCAAAGCTGGGGAAAGTATGAGCAGTCTTTTCCCCAGATGAGGGAAGTCACAAAATGGAGTACATGCTCTGACTATTTTAGGAGGCACTTAGGAGGTTTATCACCAGAAGCGACCCAGGGAAGTTAGGTGATGAGGACTAGGGCAGCGCATGGTATCAAGGACAGCACTTCTGACAGGTAGACACAAGCACACCGTTCGTTGTTTTAAATTCGTGGGTACTGCAATGCTTTTAAGTAGAAACTAGAAGTTAAGGACGTGTGCTACTGAGTTGAAAAGAAGTTTGTGCATGCACAGTTAAGAACCCAGTAGGGCTGGACTAGGTCATCTCTGAGGTCACTTAAAGATCCCAAACTGTAAGTCTGAGTGTAATATCCTCAGACTCTCAGTTACTTGGCTCTAAAATTCCCGGTTCACTGGGCCTGGGCCAGTGGATGCAAACAGGAGACTTGAGGCTGGATTTAGCCTATAAGATCTGTTTTATTTGGCCTGTACAGTGTTTTGTAAATTTGAAATAGTTGCCAACATTTAAGAGTCCAGGTTTCTAGCTTCTTTTGAAAAATGAGGTAGAATATCTGGCCACATCAGCCCACATTCCCACATGGCAGCAACCGTATCAGACCACAGGGTAAGTGTTCTCCATTCTCATTAAACATCCGGCCTGATCGCTTGCTTTCACTCACAGGGGTCTCCTGCCTGGCCCCTTTAGGCATCAGGGTTTGTGACCTCTGGCCCAGGCATGCAGTCTGGGGTGACCTCAGTGATTTTCTGCTTGGCGGCAGCTATAAGTTTAGCCTTGAGGCCTTTACCCTAATTTCATGGCAGACGTCCCATGAAGGCGTAGTCACCCACAGGCCAGAAGTGTGGGAGTCGGTGACCCCAGTCTACAGAGCTTTGGTTTGCTTTACAGAGGCCTCTCACTTTGCAAAGAAGAGTAGAGCTGAAAAGTTCCCAGCCATATTTCACTTTTATAAATAGAATCCCAAAGGCCTCTGGGGGATGGCCCATTAGGTCAAGGGTAAGTCACTTCTGGGACAGACTAGAACACCCAAGCGGAGGCAGGAATCTGAGTCTAGGTTGGGCTGGGCCAACCGAGAGGGAGAAAGGCAGCTTTCCTAGCCATGGCCAGGATATGACCAGGGCATCTGTGTATAGTTGGCAAGTTTTGCAGGTGCCTAAGATATCACACACGTCACAGGGTAAATGGCTCCCTCTAGATGTTTGCGGTGCATAAACTGCCCAACTGTACATGTTGGCCCTGGAGCTGATGAAGCAGGTATAGTCAAAAGGGTTGTCCTAACACAGATTCTAACACTTTCTTCCTAAGGCTCAGGGGCAGGGATGGGAGGCAGAGAATTGGGAGCCAAGACCTTGCTAGCTCAGAGGCTGAAAGCTGGAGAGGAAGACTAAGGGGCCTGGTTTCAGTGGCCTCCAAGCTGCACATAGGAAAACATCCATGAGGTGATGGGAATGGATAGAAATATCCCAGGAAATATCACTAGCTAGCAGTGTGTGGGGCCCAGGACCCTCAATTAATGGAGAGATAACCATCTGTACACACGCCTAGTGAGGAGTCCACACTCACATACACACACAAGCACACAGAGTCATCAGCAGAGATATCTAACCCATTAGACACACTTACATAAATATTCACACATGCACTATTTTTATCCTGTTGCACACACTTATATAAGTACACTAATACACCCAGTTACAGTGGTGATGGGTGAGAGCAGTTGGCTCATCACACAGGCATGTTTAGCAGTCACTTCCAGAGCACTTTGAGTCCTTTTTGGCTGGCTAGAGCTACTTGTGGGAAAGTCCAGCGCAGCACCTGGTAGCATGGAAGGAGAGAAAAAGAAAATCGCTAACTACTGCCAGCTGAGTGTCCATCTGCAGTGCCCTCTACTGGTGGGAGGGAGTGAGTTTGCACCATTCTTCAAGCCTGGATAAAACCCAGGATACTGCTTCTCAAGTGCCTCTTCCCAGGAAGCTGCCATTCTCCCACAGGAGGCCATTCTGTTGTCTCCTCGTGTTCTGCTCAAGATGGGAGACCCTGGCATCCTCAAGGTTGCATCACAGTTTCAGAAAATGAACATTCCAGGCCTTGCAAGCTATGTGGATAGCAATACCCATCATCAACGGGGATGTAGAAATAGGTCTCACCTTTCATACCAGCTCCAGCCCACTGCTAGTACCCTGTTTCCCCTAAAATAAGACATCCTCTGAAAATAAGACCCACTTACAGGAAAGATAAGACATCCCCTGAAAATAAGACCTAGTGCATCTTTGGGAGCACACCTTAAAATAAGACACTGTCTTATTTTCGGGGAAACAGGGTAGCTATCTGGAGTGCTCGGTTGGGAAGGACCCTGAGGCCAAGTCTGGACTGAGCAGACAAGAGTATTGTGATGCAGTGGTGACAGCAACAGTGGCTGGAAATGGGACCTCTTCCACACTTGCATTCTTACAGTAGATCCCAGGGCCTTGATAAACCTCTCAGTTTGCAGAGTCCTAGAATTTTCCTGATCCACAATTACATCGTGAGAAGTACATGTGCTTATTTCTCACACCCTCGTACCACAAGAAAACTGTCATTTCAACTTTTGCTGGCGTTTTCTCTGTCACTTGACCAGTTAAACTCTAATCCAGCTACAGTCTTTGCTGGGGCCACCTTCATAAAGGATTTGTTACTGCTTTCACAGACAGCGTACAGATGACTTGTTAACTTAGAGCTGCAGTAGTCAACTTCGGGGCATTTCACTTTATCCAAAACTTATATTTAGCTACTGCCCATCCTCCACCTACCCAACTTAGCACTGTCCGAGAGGCCTCAGGAGGGCAATGACAAGTTGAGAACACAGAGCCACATTGAGCACATTGATGCTGGACAGACAGCAAGGGGTCCTGCTCTACCGATCAGCTTAGGAGGGCACACTCTAGTCAAATCTGTGTATCAACAAAATTACAAATTACAATAGGCTGTGTGTCACTTGAAAATAGTTCAAACTGTGGGCCAAGAGAGATGGCTCAAGCCTGTAATCCTAGCACTCTGGGAGGCCAAGGCGGGTGGATTGCCTGAGCTCAGGAGTTCGAGACAAACCTGAGCAAGAGTGAGACCCCCATCTCTAAAAAATAGCTGGGTGTTGTGGCAGGCACCTGTAGTCCCAGCTACTTGGGAAGCTGAGACAAGAGGATCATTTGAACCTAAGAGTTTTAGGTTGCTTTGAGCTATGACACCACGGCACTCTACCAAGGGGGACAGAGTGAGACTCTGTCTCAAAAAAGAAAAGAAAAAGAAAAAGTTAAAACTTGGAATTTTGGGCGGCGCCTGTGGCTCAGTCGGTAAGGCGCTGGCCACATATACCGAGGGTGGTGGGTTCAAACCCGGCCTCGGTCAAACTGCAACCAAAAAATAGCTGGGCGTTGTGGCGGGCGCCTGTAGTCCCAGCTACTCGGGAGGCTGAGGCAAGAGAATGGCTTAAGCCCAGGAGTTGGAGGTTGCTGTGAGCTGTGTGAGGCCACGGCACTCTACCAAGGACCATAAAGTGAGACTCTGTCTCTACAAAAAAAACAACTTGGAATTTCAAATCCTCAAATATCAAGCAAGGGTTGGATGGGCACAGAGCCTCCATGCCCTTCCTCCTTAGCAATGGAGCCAACCTCTGGTTACCAACACTTCTGTATGTGTAACCCGGTTCATCCCACGAAGGAGTGGGCCAGGGATGTTTGCCTTAGCCCAAGGGGTCAGCAAACTTTTTCTGTAAAGGGTCAGATATTAAATATTTTTGGCTTTGCAGTCTCTGTTGCAATAATTCAATTCTGCAACAGTTGGTACAACTGTGTATCAACAAGTGCTTTTCCAAAAACAAGTGGCGGGTCAGTTTTGGCCCATGGGCCCACAGCTTGCCAAACTGTACATTAGCCCAAAACAGGGTCTTCAAACTGGGTTCCACAGAACTTGGGGTTGCTTGGAAGTACTTCAAAGGGTCTGCAAAAGTTTGGCTCTAATTTATTTTTAACTCTTTCAGAAGCTATAATAAAAATACACCCACTCCCTTGGTGTGTGTCACACTTTATGGGGGCAAGACATGATTGCAAGAGGGACTTTACCTAACAATTGCAATCAGTGTAACCTGGCTTATTGTACCCTCAATGAATCCCCAACAATAAAAAAAAAAAAATACACCCACTCAAACATATTCCAGTGTTTCAACACAGAAGAAATCAACACATTAGCTGAGTGTCACATCAACTTCTTTGGGGAAGATCTCACAGTGAGGCTTCTCTTGCCACCTCCCTGCATCTGTATGTGCAGGATGACAAAATGGTTGAGTGCCTGGGTCCTGGCATGAGACAGACATGAGTTTGAGTCCCAGCACTGCCACTTACTAGCTTTGGATAAGTTACTTTAGCTCCCTAAACTAGCCTGGCTGAAACACCAGAAAAGAGAATAGACGCTGGCTGTAAAGAAATAGAAACCATGTATTTCTTTAGATGGTGCAGCCCCCTGCAGGCTGGACTGGGGGAAGATGGCATATTCACAGTAGAGGGTCCAGCTGAGGCCATGAAAGAACACTCGGGATTTGCGGCAGCCCTAGTTTCCAACTAGTATGGAGGCATTTCAAGATTTTTATCACCTGTTTGGATGTACTGATGTATATCAATTGAATATCATATGTAGAATATAAATGTCTTAACCCAATAACTAAGAAAATGCCGTGAACTTCCATTAACCACTTTGATGAAAACATTTCAAATTGTATATAAAACCAGCACATTGTGCCCCATGATTGCATAATGTACACAGCTATGATTTAATTAAAAAAAAAAAGAAAGAAAGAAATGAGCATGTGTCAGAGTGAAGAGAATTGCTAAGGAACAGTGCCTCCAAATTGGTGAGAGAAGTTGGGATCCAGGTCACAAGTGATAGGGTTGGCTTTACATAGGAATGTGGGCAATTGATGCACATTAGGAGATAGAAAAAAATTGAATATCATATATAATCCCAAATCCATCTTGGATTTGAACTTCTTGATAGTTTCTATTTTTTTTCTGGCATATTCTGCCACATCGCACTACTCTGATTGGGCTTTCAGGCAGGGAAAGGGGCTGTTTTGCAATTACCTTTGCAATCTCAGTCTGTTACAGAAGTAACAGGGCTTCTATATTTCTAAGTGGCAGTCCCATTGGGTCTGGGACTTTGTTGGCATGGATTTTCTGGGGCCAGTGTTCTGTAGGACTTGTTGGAGAAGTGATGCTTTCAGCTCACAGGGTCCCTCTGCCTCAGTGCTGCATTCTCTGGTTGGGCCTGGGGCTTTGATGCTCACCTGGCTTTTAAATATCCTGATGATACAGTAAACAGTGCTCTTCACCCCTCAGCCCCTCCTCACCTCTTGAAACCATCAGAAAACTTGTCTAGCTGCTGCCTAAGCCTGCCACTCCCGGACTTCTAGCCTTTCATTTCAGCTACTGAAAGGTTTTTTCCAGGCCTGAGATGCTCATTTGTAATTTCAATAATAGAATTTGGACCCTCAGTGTTTCTCCATTGCTCAGGGCTGTCTATGTCTATTAAAGGTGGCTCCAGTGAAATCTGTGGCTTTTTACTGCCCCTTATCTTTCTGCTTCCAGCATCATATTTTCTTGCTTCCTGAGAGACCTGGAAGAATTAGTGGCGTTCATCACTAGGCCCTGGGGGTAAGACTCATGGTCCCAGAATCCCTGGAGTTTATCTCAATTAGGTGACATCTGATGTGGCCCTTAGTGCACAAGTCCACCCTGATCAAGTGGCCTCATGCCATCCTATGAGCCGGGGCTGTGCCCAACCTTGCAGGTTATATTTCTGTGAGCCCTGGACGCTTCATGGGGGTGATTCTGACCTCAGGGTCAGAGGACCTATCTGGGGTTCAGCCGGGATTGAAGGTGACTTGGACTGAGCACTCTCTCTTATTTTCTTTTCATTTCCTTAAGGTTCCTCTTGGGTCTCACTGTACCTCCAGCTAGGCTTGGAACTCTGCTAGTGGAGGAAGCCACAAACCAGGCTTTCTGTCCCAAGGCCTTTTCTGTTGGCTAGAAGGATGCTGGCTGTGTGGTAAAAATGACCTCGTGCAAAGGCATCTTTATCACATGCCCTTCTAGGTACAACAGTGTATGTCACCTGATAAGGCAGTAGGTGTCTGCCCAGACACTCAGCATAGCCCTTCCTTGTTGGAACCAGCCTTTTGGAGACTTCCAACACCGATAGAAAAACATAGCCCAGCACTTGTCTTCTGGCCCAAACTGTCGCTCATTTCAAGAACCTATCTTCTCACTTTGTTCTCTTTCCTGGATTATATTTCTGTAGCAACTACGTTCCCCCACTTTGCCTAGAACTTATGCCCATTCAGCCCCTGAGCTGATGGGTCTTGAAGGACCAAGATCAGTTCCCACCCCTTTTCCTGCCCCTACCCTTCCAGGCTCCTGCCCCTCTGATGATACCTGAACACCCGGCAGTCAGTCCACATACGGATGCCTGCTCACCCCTTCTTGGTCATTCTGGGCAATCAGCGTTGGTGAGAGAGCCAGGGCTGCCCATCAAGGGAGGAGGCTGACTCATCCTGTGGTGAGAGTTCTCCACTGGAAGAGGTGGTGAAGCAGCTGCAGGAGCTCCAGAAACATGAAGGATTCACTGCTACATCTCAAGGGGAGGTCACCTCATCTTGGAACCCCCTGAACAACGTCTAGTAATGAAGAGTTCATTCCCTCCAACAGCAGCTCCAACTGGCCTTCCACTCACAACTCCAGCCTTTGAATTCTGCTGGGGCCCATTGCAGCTCCTCCCTCCCTAACCTGTCACTATCTCAGACACTTCCCACTTCACCCCAGGCAGCAACTCATCCTCAGACTCAGCCTGGACAATGGCCCACTGCTGCCACTCTGCTTTCCTCTCCTGCATCTGGGGCCACCACAGCAGACACAGATTCCCCACCAGCAGAGCTGCTCGCTGGCACAGCAGGAGGCAGTAATTGAGGGAGTGAGGGGAAAGGTGAGGGGGGTGGCAGACAAGAACAACCCAACTTTGGCTAAAAACAAAAGCAAAAGAAATACTGTGCAGGCAGCCACAAAAGTGCCTCCCCAGGAAGCGCCTGTAGCGCCCCCTGCTGGCTGGAGGAGAGAGTGTGTGCAGATTGACAAGTTAATCTTGTCCAGTGGTTTCCAGATGTGTAAAGTGATAGGTAGGGTTGCTGTGAGTGATTGTGCATTTTGCCCATTTGACAAAGGCCTCTGAACTGAGGAGCCAATGAGGGCTGAGATCCAGTCTCTATCCTGTTTACCAAGCTGGGTGCGCAGCACTGGTGTGGTTCAGGCCAGAGAAGGGGCTGTCTTTTTGATCATCATTCTTCTAGAAAATGTATCTTTTTGCAATCTGCATGAAGGTGACATGCATATCAGCAGCAGCCGTGGCATAGAATGCCTCCTTCTAAGAGAGCAATCTGGCAGAATCCAACTTCTTTGATTAAAGGGGAGTTTGAAAACCATCCCAAATATGGGGAAACTGGGGGCCGTGAAGGGGAGGGATTTCCTCAAAGTCACACAGTTGATGCCAGGACAGACTTTGAGGCCTGATCCACTCTCTGTTGGAGCAGTGTTTTCGGTTCTGTAACTGTACCAGTGCAACTGTTACTACGTATGTCCCTCCATGCACCCACCAAGGTTCATGGCTATCTAGTTTTCATCCCAAGCCCTTTTGAGGCCTCCTGGCCTCCCTGGTCCTCTCAGTCTCAGACCCGGCCACTCCCCACTGAAATCCAGCTACTCTGCACAGTCCTATTGTCCTGGTCAGGCCCTTGGCACAGGGTTTACCCCAAAGTGGGGATGGTGAGAACACCAGCCCAGTCTGCATAATTTCCTCCAAATATCTCACTCAGAGGGATGAGGGCAGCCAGGCAGAAGGGCACACAGTGAAGAACTAGAAGGGTCTATCAGATGAGGAGTTGAAGTATGACAGGGAGCCTGGAGCAATGGGGATCAGCAAGCCAGTGGCTCAGCTACTGTGTAGGCGGGGCCTGCTTTGCGGGTGCAGTCCGCCGAGATGCCTGTGCCACTCCGTAAGGCACATGGGCAGCCACAGTGCCCATCTCCTGAGCCCCAGCCACATGGAACATCTGGTCATCAAAGAAGATGTGTGGGCGAATCTTCTCGAGAAGGGGGCCCTTGGGTGCTCCAGCTAGGAACAAGGCCTCATCTGTCTCCAGGCCCCAGCTGCGCAGGGTCTTGAGAGCCCGGGCCCCGGAACTGGCTGCACTGCGTGCTGTCACCAAGTAGGTACGAATTGGGCACTCCAGCCGCAGGCCCTTGGAATAGAACTTCTTCTGCAGCCTACCCAGTGCCTCCAGAAAGCCCTTTAAGGGGCCCTGTGATAAGGCAAAGGAACACTGTGAGCTCTACCCTCCCAACATTTGCTCCCTCTCCCCAGGTACACTAGGGTCTTATGGTATAGCATGGGAAAGCTTCTTAGGATCTCAAAATCTTTCAGTTAGTTCTGCTCTGCCTGCTTGGGCCACCATGTATATCTGTGGGGCTGTGGACCCACTGTGTCCATCTGGGGGTCTGTACTACTGTCTACTGGGGATGGGTCAGTAACTGTACCAGGGATACTGTTACTATGTATGTCGCTTCATGCACCCATCAAGGTTCATGGATATCTGTCCTGCAGCTCCATAAGTGTGACCACTAGCAGGAGGATATTGAAAATAGTTTCATAGCTGTGGCATAGGCACCCTCCAATCAGAATAGACTCCAGCTAAAAATAACTGGGACGGATAGACCAATGTATAACTGCTGAACATCAACGGTGCTCATCAGGCACAAGGTGGCTCAGTGTCGCTCAAGCTTTCTAGAGCCAGAAAAAGAATTTATTCTCTGCAGTCCCCAGAACAATGAAGCTTAATGAGGATGCGTGAATAGAAAACAGGATGTTGATGAAGAAAACTGCTTATTTCCAAAGCAACTTGAAGGAAAAGTGGGCTTCTAGTCTGGGAGACCCCTCACTGGCTAGATGATATGGAGCAAGCCATGGTCTCCTAGGCCTCTGCCTGCCACTTAGTGGGAAAATTATTTTGCCCTTTTGCAGGTGCAGTCCGCAGAGATGCCTGTGCCACTCCGTAAGGCACATGGGCAGCCACATTCTTGTGAGGGAGCTCACAAGAATGGAAGTGAAATGAATATTCATTCAGGAGTCACAACTGAAGCTGGCTGAGCTCTTGGAGAGGGGTTCTGGGATCACTGAGCACTCAGATTTTAAATACTCAAATAAAAGGTCTCAGGAGGGCTGGAGAAGCCCAACAGCCCCAACTCCAGGGGATTTCTGCCATTTCTAGGGCGTATTCTGCTTTCAAAGAGACTCTGAGCATCTTGAGGATGAGTGAGGATCCCTGCGTCCTTGGCCAAGGGATGGAGGGCAGGAGTGTTCCACATCAAATGTCCTGCCTCGGACACCACACCCAGCTGGAATTCCCTGCCCCAGCGAGGGGCACCTGTCCAGCAGCTCCTTTCTTCCTGTTTCCAGTGAGGGAAATGGGGCTCACACAGAGGGATGGAGATCTCAGAGAGGAGAAGGCTCCAGACAAGAGAGAGGATGGCAGCTTCAGAGAGAGGCTGAGGCCGTCAGAGAGGGGTGAGGACCTCAGAAAAAGGGCGGGGGGCCTAGAGCGACAAAGGGGACTTCAGTGAGGGGATGGAGACTCAAAATTGGGGATTTTAGCTGCAAAGAGGGGCTGAGAGGGTAGACGCTTTGGAGAGGGTATGGCTCGGAGATGCTTCCAGTGAGGGGCAAAGGGGCTTAGTGCAGAGGTGGAAGTTCACTGAAAGGAATGGGGGCCAAGTGAGAGGGATGTGGGCTTGAGGGGACATAGCTGAACTCTGGGCTGAGCTGGGGGTCTGGTTCTGGGCTGGGGTGCTGCCTTGTCTTATTCAGGGGTTTTGGGACAACGGTGAGCACCTGGGCCAAAGGTTTGTTCTCGTGGGCCTTCTCATGCTCAAAGAATCTGTCCAGCCCGTGGGCCTTCACAATGCGTTCCGACTCATCTGAGAAGAGCACAGCATCCCCATCGAAGGCCACACGCAGCTGACTCTGGGACACAGCCACATCCCTGTTGGGGCTGAAGATGGTGGCAGCTGCAATCCCTGGGCAGAGAGAGGCAAGTGTTGTCTATCTCCAGGCAGAGCAATAGGGCCCCCCTGCCTGGGGGGGGCAAAGGAAACATATTTCAGACTATCCTGTCCCACCTGCCTCACCCAGAGCTCAGGGCAAGGCTAATATAACTATTTAAAAACTAGTACACAGGCACTAGCCAAGGAGAATGGACAGTAGCCATAGCTCTGAGGATCCTCACCTTGTCAGGTTAACCCTTTGGTTGCTGCTTTGTGGAGAAGTCTGGGAGACTCCCAGGGTGCAGAAAGGTGATCAGAGGACTTAGGGAAGGAAGCATTTACCAACCAGTATGAAGGAATTTCAGTCTTTCCATACTTTAATGCCTAGTAAGGTAATGCTAGTGTGGACCAGGTGGACATCAAGCCCTGGCTGAGAGGAAGAATACCACAGGCCATGCTGTCTGGCCAGGGGCTCCTCAGAGGCCCCTGATGTAAAGCTATGGGGGGCTGGGAAGGAGCCCCAACTCTGGCTTAGCCTTGGCCACTTCCTCATGGCTGATTCCAGCAAGTCACTCCACCCCTCTGGACCAATGTAGAACTAAGGGCCTCTCAGCTCCATCTGGAGCTGAGACCCCAGGTTGCAATCTGCAGTGGGGTGGATATGGGCACCCTCAGTCTACAGCCACAATGATACCAAGTATGCCTTACTCAGAGCAACCTGGTCATTCAGGGCTCCTGGAGACAACCTGGGTGGCCCTGGGAGGCAGCATGAGTGACAGCAGACTGTGTGTATCCCAGGGGGTCAAGGATGCCTGTTTGTGACTCAGGCTCCAGGCTGGAGCTGCACTGGATGACAGAGAGCCATGCTGGGAGGCTGGAGACCTGGGCGGCTGGCTGAGCTGATTGATCATCAAGGCTCCATCTCTCCAAAGGCCACTCCAGCCCTACTCTTTGGGAACCTGGAGTCACAGAGGCTAGGCTTAGGAAAGCTTGAGGAGGAGTGAGCAGTGCCAGCCTCATACAACTTCACTAGCCTCAGAGCCCTACAAGCAAGCCCAGGCCCAGGCAACAGGCCAGGCACCTTCACTGCTCTGCCAGCCCTGGAACCAAGATGACCTAGAGCTACCTCTACCCTGAGCAGAGCCATAGCCACCAATGCTCTCCTGACCAATACCCTGCTCCCTAGCCTGAGGTCAAGTTGCAGACGTACAGAGGCACCCCTGCATGTCAGTGCCAAGGCTGTGATGTTATCTGAGAAAATGTCTCTGCTCTCTGGTTAAGAAAAGCCTCTGGGCTCGGCTCCTGTGGCTCAAGTGGCTAAAGGCACCAGCCACATACACCTGAGCTGGCGGGTTTGAATGCAAGCCAGGCCAGCCAAACAACAATGACAACTACAACCAAAGAAAAAAAAATAGCCGGGCGTTGTGGCAGGTGCCTGTAGTCCCAGCTACTTGGGAGGTGGAGGCAGGAGAATCACATGAACCCAGGAGTTGGAGGTTGCTGTGAGCTGTGATGCCACAGCACTCTACCCAGGGCGACAGCTTGAGGCTCTGTCTCAAAAAAAAAAAAGGCTCTGGCTTGTGGCTCAAAGGAGTAGGGTGCTCCATATGCCAGAGGTGGCGGGTTCAAACCCAGCCCGGGCCAAAAACTGAAAAAAAAAAAAAAAAAGAAAAAGAAAGCCTCTGGGAGCTCTCTAGCAGGACAGTGGGGCTTTGGGAGACAGAGGTCAGGCCTCCAGCAGGAGGCAGTGTGAAAGAGGAAGAGAAAAGTGGACGTATTGTTGGTTGGTAAAGAAACCTGCCACTAGTGTCCAGCCTAAGGAGTCTTCTCAGGCAGCTGGGTGACTCCTCCTGTTTTCTTCCACACGCAATAGGAAATGCACCGTGTTGGGAAGAGTCAGAGTATGGATACAACTCAAAACCGCCCCTCAAAAGAGACACAAGGAGTCCCCAAAGGAGGGGATTCTCTTTCTTAGTACTAGCAGCTGGGTCTCTTAACCTCCCCTCAGCACTGGCTAGTCATTTCCCAGACCCCACGGCTAAGGCTGGACTAGGTATGGGTTCCCCAGCCCATAGACCCAGAGTGAGGCCCAGTGTAAATATAAATAGTGGGAAACACAAATACAGAGTCAGTGCAACTGGAGGTTGTCGGGAGCGGTATGGTGGCTTTAGGAGCTGAATTCTACTTGAAATGAACTTTGTCTCAGTATGGTGGAGTGGGAAAGAGGCTATCCATGGTCACATAGGAATCAGAACTCCTACTGACTGGGAGGAATCTTACAGGGAGTAGCTTTCTGGGCTGTAAGGAGAGTTTCCACAGAGGCAGAAAGCTGGGCAATACTGAGAAGTAAATGCATCCTTAACACAGTAGGAGTGGAGGTGGGAAAGTGGAACAGGAGGGCCTTGTTTTCAGAGTTTATAGAACAGATTATAAGAATTAAGTATGACATAGCCGCTACTTCCAGTTACCATGGCAACTTCCAGCACCTGCTCAGAGCTGTAGGACAGGCCTCCCACCCCTGGGATCCCTTTGCTGGACTCTCCCCCCCTTTTCCTCCTCATTTTGACTTACCCTCATCAATGGCTTCCTGCACTTTTTCCGCATCAGCTGACAAGTAGAGGTTGGTGTGATAGGCCTTGAGGTAGCAGATGGGGCTGTTCCCACCTGTCATGCAGAACCTCTCAATGAACAGGTCTGGGGAGGAGGTACAGAGTAGCAGGTGAGGCCAGGGTTAGCCTGCAGGGCATCAGAGTGGCCCCTTTTTGCCCAGTGGATGCCACTTTGAGTGACGCAGGGAAGCAGAGTGATTCTTGGGGGTGATTTTAGGCCAGTGTTCCCCCTCCAAGCCTCTCCATCCTTCATCCATGAAATGGGGATGATCACATCTTTGGAGCAATTACCTGGCTCACAGTAGCATCGCTTGTTAAGGAATCACAGAGCTATAAAAGGCGGGTCCTCCAGCCATACCTGTGTGACCCCACCCTCCTGGCTATAGCTGATTGGATAGGGTCAGACACCTGACCCACGCTGGGCCAATCTGATTTTCTCCCAGCCTGATCTGACAACCAGCTGGTCTCCCTGGCTGAGGAAATATTTGCTAGTTGATAAATGGTTGCTGTTCTTAGCACATTGGGTTACCCAGCACTACCCTGGCCCCCTGCCAGGACTCCACAGCAGAAAGGGGTAGTGCCTGGAATGGTGGGACAGTGCTACAGATGGTGTGTTTTTTTTGTAGAGACAGAGTCTCACTGTACTGCCCTCGGTAGAGTGCCGTAGCGTCACACGGCTCACAGCAACCTCTAACTCTTGGGCTGAAGCAATTCTCCTGCCTCAGCCTCCCGAGCAGCTGGGACTACAGGCGCCCGCCACAACGCCCAGCTATTTTTTTTGTTGTTGTTGCAGTTTGGCTGGGGCTGGGTTTGAACCCACCACCCTCGGCATATGGGGCCAGCGCCCTACTCACTGAGCCACAGGCGCTACCCTACAGATGGCGTTTTTCTTGATTGCTCAGCATCTGTGTCACACAGGTGGTTAAATATTTTGAATATCACCCCTGCTCCCAGCAATTTGAATATCACCCCTGCTTCCAGCAATTTGAAATTAGTATTAAAAAATGCCTACTGGACTAGCTTCATTGCTTAAAACAAGACTTGAGTAAACCTACAAATACAGGTTTATTTTCGTGTCTCTCTTGGTCCCCCAAACTGAATTTCTCAGCTTTTCTTGATTATGGTTTTTATTCAGGAAAAGCAGAGAAATCCAGTTTGGGGAGAAAGACTGAAAAAAAAAAAAAAGGAACAAACTTGCTAAAGAAGCACAAATTAGGGCTCACGTGGTCCAGAGAATAGAAGAGCCTCGGAGAGATTTCCAGTACTTGGATTCAGGCCTTTGGAGGCCCAATGTTATTCCCTTCCCTGTGGTTCTGACAGACAGCCCTGCAACCTAATAAGAAATTATTCTCTTCAGCATAAGCTAGCCTTGGAGGGTCTATTACTCTCAATCACAAGTCTGGACTAAGACATAAAGCCCTTTCACTCTGACAAATGGCTGATTCTCCTAGTAGTCTCATGAAGCCTCTTAGCCCACCACAGTCAGAGAAACAGAGGCACAGAGGCTGTAAGTGCCCTGCCTGATCCCACTGGGAGTGGGGGTTGTATTATGGGGCCAGAGCTGGCTTGGACTGGATTGCAAGAGCCCACGACTACACATTCAGGAATTTTGTGAGCCAGTTATGTTATTCAACCATCCGTGGCTTGAAATCAGCCGTGGTAGAAATACTTATGTCATGAAAACTGGCAATGTTGCAATTAGGGTTTTGTTTGTTTTAAAAAGCCAGTTTACCAGCACAACGTGGGGCTTGGAGTTCCAGTCCATACAGGTTCTAGAGCCAAACCCCTCGTGCTCATGCTTACCATAGTGGTTGATACTGTTGATGAGGCGGACACCCACTTGAGCATGGTTGTTGGTTACGAGGACGATGTCAAAGACGTCATCACTATCGGGGTACAGCTCCCGCAGCCGCGTGTTCACAGCCTCCAGAGCCTGGAAAGGAAAGGGCACCCTCCAGCTCAGACTCACAAGAACGGATACCTGGAGTCGGTGGTCAGGAATCCAGTGAAGGGGAAAGAGGGGAGGTCAGGGGCCGGGTTGGGGATGAGATCAGTGCACATGAACTATCTTCGCCTTATGCCACTTTTCTTTTCTTTTCTTTTTTTTTTTTTGCAGTTTTGGTCAGGGCTGGGCTTGAACCCACCACCCTGGGTATATGGGGCCAGTGCCCTATTCCTTGAGCCACAGGCGCTGCCCCTCCTTATGCCACTTTTCTACCATTGTATGAGTTGCTTACAGTTTAGGGACGCCTCCCTAAAGGGGTGACTGGGGACCGAAACCCAGCCCACGTTCCATTCACCAAGCTGGTTCCCAGGCATGGGGCTGCATTAATCCAGAGTTTGTGGGTGGCCCTTCTTCCCATAAAGGCTCTGTCCCCCAGCCAAGCCATTCACTTATGGGGTTGCATCTACCCCTTTTCCTTACTCAAACACTCGCGGGAATGCTGTTTTCTAATCCCCACTAAGGCACTTTATGGGCTAGTGCTGGGGCTACCCCCTCACCTTCACGAAAGGGAAGGCCGGCCCGGGGCTGAAGGGCTCGTTCTCGTGCTGCAGCTGGTAGCGCACGTATTCCTCCACGCCCTGCTCCGCGTAGACCCGCTGCTCCTCGTCCATGCGGAACAAGGCTCGGGAGGACACAGCAATGGTGACCGCATTCTGAGGCTTAGGCTGCAGAGGTGTGGTAGGAGGGGCTGTCACTCAGACCTCCCCTGAGGCAGATGCGCTCATGTAAGCCCCGCCAGGTACTGGGGACACGGAGAAGAGGCTTAGCCATGGGCAGACTTAGGTCAGAAACTCATCTATGCAGGACCAGATGGAATTGAGGGAAGGGCTGGGTCCCCCACTAGGAGCACCATCTGAGGGAGGGACATGCCCTCAGGAAGTTTGCGATCTTGTCGACCATCTGGACACAACAGAAAAATGAAGACAATGTCTGTAGCCCAAGTGTGACTGATGCTAGAGATGATTTCCAGATGGTTTCCATTACAAAGCAAGAGCTACATGCTCTTAGGAAGGAAAGCTGCCCGTAAACAACATTATATTAAAAAATGTATCTCCAACCCAGATTTGTCTCCTGAGCTCCAGTCTTATATATCTAATTATCCCAGTTGACTAACAAACTCTCAAACTCAACATTACCAAGGCTGAATTCCCACCACTTCCTCCACCCCCAAATCTGACCCCACTCTCATTTCTTCATCTGAATGCTTGGCACCACCATCCACGCATCACCCGAGCAGGAGCCTGGAAGTCAGTCTCGTCTCTATTCTCCCATTGTTCAGTCACCATAATGAATCAACTCTACTAGAATTCATCTACCTCTTTCTGTTCCAGCCTTCAGTATCTCTCACGTACTCCAATCTGTCATGCATACTGCTGTCAGGAGATTTTTCTAATATTCAGATCTGATCATAACCCACCTCTTCAGTAGTGTCCACTCTTCTCTCAACAAGGTCAGCAGCCTTTAGTGTAGAGTAAGAAGCCTCTCACAACAGACTCCTCCCTCTCACCTTCCCCTTCCCTATCTTTGCTCAGGCTGGCCTTTCTCACATCTGATCACACTTTCCCCTCTTCTCTCTCTGAGCCTTTGCACATGTTACTTGTTGCCTTCGTCCAGTATGCTTTCCCTGACTCTGTCTAGCTAACTTCCACTTTACTCTTTGGGTCTCAGACTAGAAGTCCCTCACCCCAGTCTTAGTTTCCTTCTTGGTAACATTTAATTATAATTGCTTGTTTAATTATTTCACTTTCTAGGCAGAGTTGTAGGGAGAAAGCAGAATCATGCCTCAGCTCTAAGAGAGCAGGAACCATGAGTACTTTCTCATTATATCTCTAGTGTTTACTACCATGCCTAGCATAGAGAGGGACTCAGTAAACTGAATTTTTAATAAGTTTCAATACACTTTTTTTTTTAGAGACAGAGTCTCATTTTTTTGCCCTCGGTAGAGTGCCGTGGCATCACAGCTAATAGCAACCTCCAGCTCTTGGGCTTAGGCGATTCTCTTGCCTCAGCCTCCTGAGTAGCTGGGACTACAGGTGTCCACCACAATGCCCAGCTTGTTTTTCTGTTTTTAGTAGAGACAGTGTTTCACTCTTGTTCAGGCTGGTCTTGAAACTCCTGAGCTCAAGCAATCTGCCTGCCTCAGACTCTCAGAGTGCTAGGATTACAGGAGTGAGCCATCATGCCTGGCAATATACTTCTAATATATTTCAATATGCAATGACAAATTCAACATGAACTAGAAACCCCAGTGCATTGCCCTAATCTGTTCAGATTGCTTTATATATAGTAGGTGCTCAGAGACTTTTTTTGTAGTTGTTGTTGATGCCAATTTCACAAGCATCTACTGGTTCTTTGCACCAGGCACCTACCTAGTGGTTCTAGTAAACACCTGGTTCCTACCCTCAGAGCTCATAGGCCAGTGGGAGAGAAAGATAGGTAAACAGAGAACTCAAATGCAAGAAGGAAGGAAATGAGCTTGAATATGTCCGCTAAAGCTCATGTGTTGGAAACTTAATCCCTAATTGAGTAGTGTCAAGAAGTTGGACCTCTAAGAGGTGATTCAGAGTGATCTTTCTAAAATAAAAGTGAGACCAAGTTAATCCCCTACTGAAAGAAAGAAAGAAGAAAGAAAGAAAGAAAGAAAGAAAGAAAGAAAGAAAGAAAGAAAGAAAGAAAGAAAGAAAGAAAGAAAGAAAGAAAGAAAGAAAGAAAGAAAGAAAGAAAGAAAAGAAAAGAAAAGAAAAGAAAGACTCACTGCACCTCGCATTCTGGTCTGTTCGTGAATGTACCCAACACCACAAGCTTCTTTCACGGGTCAAGCTTGGGCTCCAGTCAATTGACAGCATTCGTTGGTTACCATGTGACAGCTACTGTGCAGGGTACATGGCAGGGATACAGGTATGATCCCTGCCCCTGTGGAGCTTATAATTCATCCCCCAAGGCAGATTTATGCCCTCTCTTAGGAGAGCACTGTCCAGTGGAACTTTCTATGATAATGGAAATATTCCATAATCTGTGTTACCCATGTGGCTATGGAACAACTTGAAATGTGACTAGTGAGACTGAGAAATCAAATTTTTAATTTTATTTAATTTTAATTAACTTAAATAGCTACATATGGCTAGTGGCTAATGCAGCTTTAGAACCTTAAAATAGGAATGAAAGACAAAAGAGTTCCCCAAGGTCGTGTGGTGGACCTCAGTTTGCATCTGACTTCTAATCCTAAGAGGGTGTGTGTGTCTGGCAGGGATAGGTCTGTGTAAAGCAGTGGCAGGATGGGTGCTTCTCCTCTGAGGCACTACACAAATGACTCTCCCAGTTGCTGGCCACCCTACCATGCATCTGTATGTCCTATGGGTAGGGATGGTGGGAGGGTAGGGAGACCCTCTCATAGCCCAGGGAACCTGTAGGCCTTTGGAGCAGGAGCTGAGCTTTCCCCACACCTGGACTTACTGTCCTGGGGACGAGCCCATCATGCCTTTAAGAACAGAGAGCCAGCTGCCCCTGCCCCTTCAGGCAGGTTCCCAAGTGAGGCATTCCAGCCTAGGCAGCCAGCCAAGATCACACTATTCACTTTCTGTCCCACATTCCCTACCAGACTACCAAGTCCTAGGTCTCCTTTGGCTGATTTACCTAGACCCCATCCCACCCCACTCAAAGGCAAGAAAAATCATGACCCAAGAGTCTCTACTTCTCTATTTTACTGATAGCAAAACAGGCCCAGAGATGGGCAGAGTATTACTCTAGGACACACAGCAAAGTCAAGGCAGAGCTAGGATGAGATCTCAAGCCTCTAGCCTGGCATCTGTCTATACAGCTGTCCCCTTGGTATGCCTCTCCCTCCTCTTAGGTCCCAGAAGACCTCCTCCACTGGGTACTTCAGCCATTTCCCTGGAAACACCTCCCCTAGACCTTGCTTTCCTGATGTGGGAAAATGGTGAGGGGCCCCCATGCCCTCAGACTGTTGTTTCTAAGGACAGGGCTATCTTTCCCTCAGAACAGAGGTCCCAAGGGCAGGCCCCTGTCTTCCTGCTGAGACTGCTGTGACACGGTATGAGTGACATAGGATCTAGAGGGCTTATGCTGCTATAGGAAATACTTATCCCAGCTGAGATAGGTGACTGGCCTGTCCAGGAGGAGCTGAAGAAACAGGTGAGAGGGGTTGACCAGAACTGGACAAGCCACCACAGGGAGACCCTCTTGGGCTTGGCTGCAGAACAAGTCAGCTGGTCAGGTGTTGTTAGGAACACACACTAGGAACAGTTCCTCCAGAGATTAGAAGGAAATCCAGATCCTGGATTGCGGATTGGATCAGGACAACTCAGGGGCTTAGCTTGGGCACTCTGGGCTCCAGGGAACCAAGGTCCTGCCAGACTTCCATGCCTTCCAGTGGTGCTGAGGGGCAGGCTGACAGCTCTGACCCAGCCCGCCTGAGGACCTCCCGTAGAGGCCAGCATGATTCTGCCTATTGAACCCAAGACAGGAACACAGCCAGAAAGCTGTTCTTTCTAGTAGGATTGGGAAAGAAAAGGGTTGCTGGAGGAGAGGAAGACAGGACAGCTCTGGACTGAGGAAGTACTCTGACCCCATGAGGAGAGGGCCTCCCATGGGCCTAGGGGTTAAATATATTTCACTCAGACCCCTGGGAATGAGAATAAGTCCAGGTCAGGCCCTGATGGGGACCACGAGGCCTAATGCCCTCAAAATAGCCTGTGGGAAGAGGGGCGACTGCAGGAAGGAATAGGGACCAGGAAGCCTCTGGGCTCCTTGCCTCTCAAAGAGCTGTGAAGGCCAGGGGTGGCCAAGGGGCCAAGGGCTCCCCAGTTCCCTGATGCTTGAGGAAGAAAGGGATTTTGAGCATTGATGCATTCTCTATCCTCTTCTCCCCATCCCTCAGGCCACTACATTCTAAGCTTCTTCTTCAGGCAGAGACTAGCCTTCTCACTCTTTCCGATCTATCTGACATACTGTCCCAGAGTGATCTTTCTAAAATAAAAGTGAGATCAAATTAATCCCCTGCTGAAAAATCCAGCAAAAGCTCCATAATGGTTTTCCATATTTTTTAAAAAGTAGGTTAACCTCTTATTCAAATGAACTCCTGGGCAGAACCCTAATACAGGAGGTCATATGGCCACCAAGTATGTAAATCAGCTATTAACATACTTAATTGCTCTACATTTTAAAAATTCAAATGCATCATATAAATATGAATGTATTTATTATAAAGTCAGCTAATGAAAAAACACAGTTGTTTGGATGTCAACATTAGGATACTAGTGCAGATGCTGATCCGTTTCTGTGTTGGTTTTTGCCCAGTATTCAGAAAGTCCTGATTTGTATCAAGTAAGTGGTTACAAATGCTAAGAGGTTTTTTGCTTTGTTTTGTTTTAAACTGCAAGCTTTGCAATCTCAAGATGTTCTCCTATTAAACGGATCATAGGAAAAGCTTTATTCTAAAGTTCACTAATAAAATAATCAACCTGTAGCATGAGTTAATATGTTAGTGGTCTCCAAGGTACTAAAATGTCCATCTAACACATTTGAGTGAGTGGAGTTTCATTACATATTTTTAATTGTTTAAAACATAGTTTGAAGAAAAATCAATTAGATTCACAAATGCAGAATTCCTGAAACTCCCTTGTTTCCAAACTAGATTCCAACTCTTAAGCCCACTGAATAAGGTCCATGCTCTTTAACAACACCCTGAAGGCCCTTCACAGGTTCTCACACGTCCCTCCACTCTTTCCCAACAATACTACATCGTCCCATCAGTACTTACTCAGGAGCATGGTCCTGAGTTTTAAAGACATCTCCATGCTTTCTCCTGTTTCTCCACCTGCTCAGGCTTTATGATCAGCTCAAATGTCACCTCTACAAAGCCTTCCCCAGTTTGAAGTCCTTCCTTCCTCTGTGCTGTCCTTGCATCGTTTAGGGTCTTTTCTGTGCACTCACTATTTCCAAAGCCTCCATCCGGGTGCTAGGCATGACTAAGGCAGAGATTCAGCTGAGTTTATCAATCCCTATTTCTGAGCCAGAGCCCAGAGGTGCAAACTGAATAACTCCTGATAGAGCCTCTTGGAGAAGGGTCTTTGGAGGGAAGCAGCGGGATGCTTTAAGATCAAGCTAGAGCTTTTTGGAGGACCGTTTGGGGCCATCCTCTATCCTCTATCCTCAGTCTCTTCCCTAAGCACTGAGATTTTGGAAGCGGGAGTGAGTCTGGTCCAAGCGCAGATCAGGGCATCGTGAACTTGTGGAGAAGAGGAGCTCTCTCCTCTACCTGAAGCTCTAAAGGGCTGACACCATCACGTGGGTCAGGGGACGTTAATGCCCACTGCGAAGGGAGCAGAGCCTGGAGCTGGAGCATAGAGTCCAGCCTTGGGATCCTGGAACCAGGGGTGCCAACCCTAGATGTAGAGTGTGGATCCCAATGCTTGAAGCCAGCAGCTCCTTTCTTTAGAACACGGGGAAGGGGAGTGCAGCGTCGGAAGCCCAGACCGCAGGGCTCTCTGATCCAGACCAGGAATGCTGGGGTCCGAGACCGACGCCCAGATGGCAGAGACCAGAACACACAGCGAGGAGCTGCGTTTCCAGAGTCTGGTCACCCCAGCCGCAGGCTCTTCAGCAGGTGCAGCTGACCGGCTTTGCCAACAAGTGCTGTCTGTGCGCCCCGGCTGCCTGGGACGGGCTGGGGCCGCCGGCCGCGAGCTGGGCCCTGGTGACAGCATGGGGGAGGGGGATCCTGGCGTGGAACCCGAGCCCGGGGGAAAAAAAACACCAGAGCAAAGCTCCCAAAATAAACCCGAGTACTCGCCAACTGCGGGGCGCATTCTGGGGCTGAGGAGTTGCGTGCCCTCCTGGAGGGGCGCCACGGGTCCCTTCCCAGGGGACGACCTCGTTCCCAGGGTGCCCCCCCGCCACCCTTTACCCACGCCTTGCTTTTACCGATTTGGGTTTCTTCTTGGGCGCGAGGTTATCGTAGAAAGTCTTGGCTTCCTCCCAGCGCGGAGCCGCGGCAGTCTCTGCTCCAGGCCCGGGCTCGCGGGGCTCCCGGGGCTCCCCAGGTTCCATACTCCGGCTCGGACCCGCCGGCGGCGGCGGAGACGCGGGGCTCGCGGGGCTGGACTGCTGGAGGGAGGCGCGTCCCGGAGCGAGAAGGAGGCGGGCGGGCTCGTGAGCCCGGAGCCCCGCCCGCCGGGGTGTCCAGCTCGCCCTCTCCGTCTCCGGTGCGTTGCTGCTGTCGTTGCCGCTGTTGTACGGGTACCGAGGGACGGCTGAGCCCTCCTCCCTCGATCGACCCACGCTGGAAGCGAGTGGGAGAGGTGCCTGTCTGGCTTTCTGGAAGGAGGCGCCTGAAGGCTGCGGGCTTCTGCGGATCCGGGATTTCGAAAATAATCTTCGCAGGTGCTCAAGGGCACCAAGAGAGGCCTGACCACCACCCACCCGACAGTGATCCTCAAAGAAGAAAAGGAAAACCTAGCCGCCCCTCTGCTCCTTACTTAAAGCTAGCCACGCACCTTTCCTCTTGGAAGCCGGGACCCTGGGACCCTGGGACCCCAAGCAGTGTCCCCTTCCGTCGGAACCCATCCTGCAGGCGGACGAGAGGTGATGCATGGACAGCCCCGCCCACGAGCAGACGCCTGCTCGCAGCGGGCAGCTCTTCCACACCAAGGCCGAGCGGTCCTTGCAGGCCGTGGCTAGACCAAGCTCCCCTCGGTTGGGGCGGGCGTCGGGGACTCAGAACCGAATTATTGCTGGCTCCACGGTGGCCAGCAGGGGGCGCGCACTCCTAGATACCCCCTGCCCAGCTTGGAGCCGCTAGTTAAGAGCCATGAAGAGGCTGGAGACAGTGAGGGTAGAAAAGGGACCTCAGAACCAAAGTATCTTAGATTACCATCTTGGAATTCCAGAGCATGGTCCCTCTTGGTGCAGAGCTCTGTACTAGTCCTAGAAGGCAGACACAAACGTCACCCTCCCCACAGCACAGGCCAGGAAGTCTAGTAGCCTCCCTCACAGATGTGCACAGGTGGGTGGAAGAAGCAGGAGAAAATACGGGGAAGGGTGCAGAATGGAGGAATCTGCCTAGCCTCCATCTTGTCCTGGGAGGAACTAATCAATAAAAGGGGAAAAGGGGAAAAACAATAATAAAGAGTTTTAGGATTAGGAGGAAGTATGTTTAGACTTGTCTTCTCCAGCCTTAATAGAGATGGCTCTAAAACCTTTTGCATCCTGCCCACCCTATCGCAGTGTGACTTTGACACTCCTTCCATTCAGAGGTGAAGTTGAGTCTCAGTTGGCCTCGTGACTTGTTTTTGGCCAAAAGAATGCAGTAGAAGTGATGCTATATGGTTTCCAAGCTTAAGTCTTAAGATATTCCATTTTTACTCTCTTGGGGGCCAGTTACTATGCGAAGAAGTCTGGACTATCCTGCTGGAAAGGCCACATGGTGAGACAGAGAGGCTCTGGAAGATAGAAGTCAATGTAGGAGAACTGAGGTTCCTCAGGCAACTGTCAGCACCAACTGCCAGACTTGCGAGTGAGGCCAACCCAGCTGTTTCAGACTGAGCCCACTTCCCAGTGGAACACAGCCAACACAATGTGCAGCAGTAAAACCTTCCTGCAGAGCCCAGCCAACTCATGGAATTATGAAAAATATAAATCATTGTTTTGAGCACTAAGTTTTGGTGTCGCTTGTTATACAGCAATAAATAATTGAAAGGGGTCAATTATTCTGAGGTGACTCATGGAAGAGAGATGAGGTCACTTGGGAAGAACATATAGAGTGGTTATTTGGATGAAGGTGAGTTCTTGACACAAAAGGGAACCATCCTCATTCTGTCCCGAGGCTTTTGGTCTGTGTGGCTGGCCAATCAGATTCCTCTTTTCGGGAATCTGGAATTGGAAGCAGGGTCTGGGTAGTCAATCACAGGAGCAGAAGCTGAGGATGCTGTGAAATACATTGAGCTCCCAAGAGACCTGGCTGAGCCTCAGCAGGCTGCAGTTATGCTCAGTGTAAAGCTGAGAGTGGGTGGAAACTCCTAGAGTGGAAAGAGCTGATCAGCATAAAGAGATGGGAAAAGATATGCACAGGGGCAGCAGAGACTCCAGGAGAGACTCCCCTGAGAGAGAGCTGCCTCTGACCCTAGTCCCAGTTGAGACTGGGCTATTATCCCCATCCCTAAATTTAAATGAGATTCTCCACATCACTTCAACAAATGCCCCAAAGGGAAAGTCGGGGGCTACTGGTTTTTCTTGACTAGCCACCTTACCCAGCCTCTCCTTCTAATAACAAGCCCTGCCTTCTTGATTCCCTGGTCAAGAAATAGGCATGTGTGACTGAGATCTGATCACTTGTAGAGCCCTATGTCACTGGAAACAGTGATTGATCCAAGGAACACAGCGTGACTCCCACTAGACCACTCTCCAGCACACGTACTTAGGGTTCATGGGAGAAATGGCTCTTTTTTCTCAGGGGTTATTAATCTGGGGCAATGTGAATTAAGAACCCATTTTGTTTTCCACAGGAGGTAAAAAAAAACATGGGAGAAGGCCATCTGGAAGGACAATGGGGTCACAGAGAGAAGCAGAAGCAGGGAAGGACAGAGGGTGCAACATTGAGCCTCTGGACCCAGTAACACCTGAACTTCTCAATTACATGAGCCAATATTTCTCCCATTTTGCTCAAGCTTGTTTGAGTTGGGTTTTGTTCACTTGCAGCCAAAAGTTTCAACTAATTTATTCCCCCTTACCCACACTACCATGAGTAGGCTACTGTTCCTTGATATCAAAGGATCCTGCCCAGACTCCTGGGTGAGTCCCTTTAAGAACTTTCCCTAGATCCCTCTTTAGAGGATAGAGGACTTTATCTTCCACTGTTCTCTCTATCATTCCAGGCTTCTGCCCATTGTCTCTGGTTTGTCTGTTGACCCCTTATAGCTGGTGGGTGCAGGGATTCCCTGGCTCTGCATTCCTGGACTGTGGCCAGCACTTTCCCTCCAGGCCCAGCACTCTTTCAGATGAATAAGCCAAGAAGAGACTAGGGTCTCCACACCTGAACTGCTCTCCTGGGCAGCTCAGCTCCAACATACCTAACCCTGTTGGCTAGTTAGCAAGACCCAGAGCAGTTGCCACCTCTTCCATGGAGCCATCATTCTCCTTTGTTCCTTACCTATCCATCCCTACCAGGCAAGACCCTTCCTCTTCTGAAGCCTAGAGCTCATGGTTTGTTATTGCCCTTTATAATAATAATAATTATTATATTATTATTATTTGAGTCAGAATCTCACCTTGTCACCCTCAGTAGAGTACCATGCATCATAGCTCTCAACAACCTCAAACTCTTGGACTCAAGCGATCCTCCTGCTTCAGCCTCCCGAGTAGCTGGGACTACACTTGCCTGCTACAATGCCCAGCTATTTTTAGAGACAGGGTCTTGCTCTAGCTCAGGCTGGTCTCAAACTACTGAGCTCAAGCAATCCACCTGCCTCAAACTCCCAGAGTGCTAGGATTGTAAGTGTGAGCCACCGTGCCTGGCCTCCTTTTCACTTTCTGACTTGGATCCACTCCCATGGTTGAGAAAGCACAATAATCCTTGATGTTAGGAGGCCTGAGCTCAAGTTTTCAACTTTATCATTCTCTGAGCCTTTGTTTTCTTTTTCTTTCTTTTTTTTTTTTTTTTGCTGGAGCCGGCTTTGAACCGACCACCTCTGGTATGTGGGGCCGGTGCCTTACTCACTGAGCCACAGGTGCCACCCTGAGCCTTCGTTTTCTTAAGAAAAAAGTGGAGACTAAATGTGTGCTGGGCAGCAGATCACAGGGGAAGGGTTTGTTGACTTTGAAGGCCTGTGTACACACGAAAGGCCAATTTTTTGAGGGCTGGGAGGGCTTCACAGAGGAGGAGATAACCGGGACAGGGCAGAGGATGACCCAGGGAGAACTAATGGCGTGTGCACAAGCACAGAAGTGTAAGAGACCCCTTGGGAAAATGGGTTGGGGGGGCAATCCAGGGTAGCTCAAGCGCAGGGTGCAGGAAGAGGAAGAGAGAAGAAAAAAGCTTCTGAGGTCAGCTGGTGTCAGGTCGTGCAGGGCCTCCAGGGACATTTAAGTGGCATGTCATTCTGAGGGGAGAGGAGAGCCTTGGAGGAGCTGACATGGTCAGACACGTGGCTTAGGACGATCACGCTTGCTTTTTAGTGGCAGCTGGTTGGGGCAGAGAGCAAGACTGAAAGTAGGAGATGGACTAGCCTGGTTGGGCTAAGGTTTATGAGGGCCTGGATGGGGAGTTTTAGGGAGAAGGTGACCCAGAACCTGTATGCCCAAGCAGGCAGGGGATAAGACTTCCCATCCCCCAGCGAGGCTTCAGCTGGGAACAACAGCCCCAAGTTCTCAGTCTTCTGAATCACCTCCCTAGGTTCATAGTTGCCCTCAGGCCAGGTCAGCCTCCTTCCTTCGTCTTAATTGCTTCCTGCCAAGGGAACTGGCTACCTCCAAGTGTCCTTGAGAAAACCCTTGTTGAAGAAACTGAGCCTTCCAGGAGGAAGCAGGCAGCTCCAGCTGCCACTGTCCCCAACTCCCTGTGGGGAACAGTGCCTCTCTGACTGCTGGGGGATGTTCTGAGAGGAACACTTTACCGCCAACCAACTCCTACCCCTACCCCAACTATATCTGGGTCAGGTGGGGAGGTCTCAGGGCCCTGGGCTGGGCTCCTGTGCATGGTGGAGCAGGTTATGCACTCCACGATGACCTGTGACCAGCAGGGCAGGTGGGAGCTAAAATTCAGCCTTGCTCCACTAGCAAAGCTGGGCATGTTGGCATGACAGGGCTGGATTTGTCCAAAGAAGAGCGATGTTTGTGTAATTAGCTCAAAGGTGCCATCCACTGCCTTGCTGCCTAGTTTTAGTGCTGTTCCCACTCAGAGGGAGTGCCTTTTCCTAATTTGTACCAAGAGCACCACATGGACTAATTATAACCCTGGCTCTTGGCCTTTCATTCCACTGGCCACTATCCACTCATTTGGGCTCTTACGATGCCTTCCACTGGACAGAGGGAGAAACTAAGTCCTAATGTCAACTGCCATTAGCTTCCTTCTGGGGCAGTTGCTAATAGACCTAACATATCAGTGCCAGTCTGGCCAAGGGAATACACCCGACCTAAAGCTAAACCAAAACAAATCAGATCTTTTTGCTTAAGAATTGGAGCTAAGAGACACACAGGGGAGTTGTTAGTCACTAGTGAGTCTTTTTTTATTTTTTATTTTTGAGACAGAGTCTTTGTCACCCTCCGTAGAGTGCTGTGGCATTGTAGCTCACAGCAACCTCAAACTCCTGGGCTCAAGGGATCCTCTTGCCTCAGCCTCCTGAGTAGCTGGGCATATAAGGCACCCACCACAATGCTCAGCTATTTTTTTAGAGATGGGGTCTCACTCTTGCTCATGCTGGTCTTGAACTTGTGAGCTCAAGCAATCCACCTGCCTTGGACTCCCAGAGTGCTTGGATTACAGGCCTGAGCCACTGTGCCCAGCTGCTAGTGGGTCTTGATATAGAGTTGGGAATGTAGCCACTATATGTAGGAAAACCAAGGAAGTTTGAAGGGAAGCCAAAGAAAAGAGCACAGAGGTAAATATTGCCCAGGGGACAAGAACCCATGAGGCCTAAGGATGAGATGGAGAGGCCCAGTCACCAGTTCCAGTTCTCTTGAGGCCCAACCAAGCTTGATTTTCCATTTTTAAGGTTCCTTGTAATCTGCCCCCTACTTTTTTTGAAATAGCTCAAGTGGGTCTCATGCCATGTTCCCAGAATCCTCACTAGAACAAGTAGGTCCCTGAGGTGGTCCCACTACATGATGTCCCCCAGGTCCCCTCTCACCCAGCCCTCTCCCAGCTTAGGAAGAGCAGGAGCCCTCAGCACAGTCACACCTTTTATTCATTGTCACTGAGGAAAAAACACACCACACAGCACAGGATTGGCCAGTGAGGACAGTCACTGTGGGCACTGTCAGAAGCAGCACATCTGGAGGGGACACGGGCTACACTGGAGCACCCATGGAGAGGTGGTAGGCCTCTCTCCCCTGCCATCAGCCCTCCTGCTTCCCCAGGCCTCTTCATCCCTGCTGCTTAGAAGGCCTTGGGCTTGCCCAGCCTGCACCAAGCAGGAAGGTTTATACACTCTGGGAGGCCCAGTCCTGCCCCCGAAACTGGCAAAGGCAAAAAGAAAATCCTGAAAATTTCAGAAAGAAAATTCCACATATTTCTGAAACTTAAATTGCAGGATTTGAATTACTTTTTCAAGAATGATGAATAAATATGTAGGAAATGCATTCTTGCCCCCAAAGTGATCTCTAAAGTCAGCACAAAGCCTCACCCAGGGTGGGTCTTCAGGAAGTATTTGTTGCTTTAATAAATTTTTGTGTAAAAATATTTACAGTGTCAGCTTACTACCCTGCCTAGAAACCTCAGCTTCTTCTTTTATTCTCTTTCTTTTTTTTCTCCCCACTTATCCCCCACCCTGCCCCAAGCAGGATGAATTGGTACCTCTATGGACTGCCATTGTGGTCAGGAAACGAAAAGATTTAGTACCTTTGCTTATGAACTTGCTTTTTCTTAGCTTTTAATTTAAAGATCAGTTAAATAACCCTGACTAGAGCTCAAAGGACTACAGTGGCAATGATTTTTAGCATAAGATATAAAGAGCTCATCAACTAGCCCAAAAGGATGAATGAGGGCAGAATATGTAAGAAGGCAGATTCTGGGACTTTGCAATTCACAGAGAGGTTGTAAGGAGATATAAAATTTCAAAGGGGAGTTTGAGGATGTCAATGTTTTCATTGTCTGCATATTTTTGTTTCTGTGCAAGTCATATATAAATCCCTTTTAACCTTGTGTTTTTGGCAAATCCCTCTCAGCTAGGGTAGGGATGGGAGGCCTGCCTTTCTTCTCAAGGCAGGGCCAGTTGCTCTACCACAAAGACTCCTAGGCACACAGTCCCTAGGACAGTCAGGAGCATGTGGGAGCAAGGCTTGGCCTGCCTGTGGCTTCTCCCATCAACAAAATGGTGGTCCCAGTTCCTGGACTGGCATTGTTTTCACACTGCTGGGCTATCTAAGAATACTGTGTCTGAGCAGAAAATATCACCCATGAATATGTGTCCAGAACTTCAGAGCAATCAAACATACCCTCCTGGGTAGGACTTGCTTGTCAGCTTGGGAAAAACAAAAATAGTTCTCTCAGGGAGGAAAATGGTGGCGAAAACAATGCAGGATGCTTCCAGGCTTCTGACTCAGAGGCCTCCCAAGATAGCATTATTCTGTTAGCAGAGCCACCCAGAAGCAGAAAATAGGATCCTTGGAAATAGAGGACTCCAACCGAGTTCCTATTCCTTTTTGGAAGACCACAACTTCAAAAACATGTTAGCAAGAAGCTTATAAAAGATGAAAATCAACTTAGTTTGCCCCACAGTCAGCCTCTACACAACTGAAATGGGCAGGGAAGAGACTCTGGAGGGAAGAAATCCCCTTAGAGCCTTGGGTTCAAGTCTTGGCATTGTGCTCTTGCACAAGTTTCCCCACCTCTGAACCTTAGCCTCCAAGTCTGGAGAAAAACAATGAAAATCTCTACCTCCTTGGGTTAGAGGATCAAATAAGATGGGGTAAATGGCAAGCCTTTGAAAGCCATGAAATTCTGTGGGATTGTGAGTTAGATAGATAGAACATCTAGGGGGAAGGAACTTAGTGAAAAGCCTTCCACTGGAAGATTCGGGTCCCAGCTGAGCCAGGTTGTTGAGCATATGTGTGTCTATGGTGCTGACCAACAGCACAAGATAGCTATTATCTACCCCTGAGAGCAATGGGACATCTTTTGAGGCAATATTGGATAAATATCTCCTAGTTACTGGAATGTGATGTGAATTCCCCAGCCTGTCACATGGCTGGTCATAGCAGGAGGATAGAAAAAGAGTGGCAACTCAGAGGGCTTGCTACCTCTAAGGGCCCAATAGAGCTTGAGACTAAAGGTCAGGATCCCCAAAAGTTTCCACCTAGAGAGGCAGGACAGGTGAGCCCCCAGAAATGAGGGGCATGCTGCATCTCTTTCTTGCAGATGCAATTCCCCCACCTTGGGCTCAGCAATCATTCCTTTCTCTTACCCCAGCCTGTTTTCACCAGCAGTTCAAGAGGAAATCAACCATCACTGCACGTCAAAGCTCATTTCTGATCACAAGTACAGGCGAAAGTAGCAAAAGACTTGATGAAGAAGCAAGATTGATTTTTCTGGCAGTCAAAGCATGCAGCTGTATAGCTCACGGATCCAAAATTGGAACACAGGCATTGGAAAACAGAGCCAGTGCACTTGGGAGATGATGAGTTACCTGGCTGGTCTAGGATCTAGAGTTAGAAAAAACCTTTCAAATGGAGCATGTCTAACACAGTTTTAGGCATTTGGTCCATAAATGTAGCCTGGGTGCCTACACAGTGGCTGGGAGGTGCTTTTCTTCCATCTCCTTCTGCTTTGGTACCAATGAAAGAACATACTCATCCCTGAAACTACACCAAATCTAGAAATGAACTATCAAGATGTGGGACATACACTTGTCTCACCCTTGGCAAATCTTATTTTTTGTCTCTGAAGTCACAACCCAACCAGAGTAAGCGTGCAACAGAGTTGCTTGTTGAATTGAAAAAAGGAAGCAGCAAAAGCAGCAAAAAAACAAACAAACAAACAAACAAACCCCTGCTGATGGTGACTTAGCCTAATAAGAAAACTTGTTATCTGGTAAGTTTGATGGGTATTTACCCTCTTTTGGTCTCAACTCTTTTCCCCTGATAATTAGCATTTTTCTCTACTCATTTGATCATTTTATAAGAAAACAAGTAATATAAAGTACATTTTAACATCCTAAACTGATAAGATGACTTTAGCTCTTTCCAAAGGTTCTAAAAAAATAAGTATTACATAAATTCTATTTTTCTTAAGACTTCCACTCACATGGCTCTGAAATATCCAAATGCTTCTCATTTCATCCTTCTGCAGCCTTGTGTGGAGCTCAGCTGGAAGATGCAATAGCTCCTCCCAAACTAAGCAGCCCTCACAGCACCCTCTGTCTGCTCAGCTATGCTTGACATCCCAGCCTGGGACCCTGACCACTGGAAGTCTGGCTCACTACCCTATGTGCTTTCAATGGGCATGGACTGTGTCTTGTAAACTCCCATATCCTTGGCACTTAGAGATGCCTGGCATTGAACAAGTGCTCAATAAACATTAGCTGAAAAAAGGACGATGAATGTTCCAAAGGCTGGGGCCAGAGGGACCAAGTAGAGTCGAGAGGGGACAGGACAGAGACCACCTTTAAAGGATCTGGGTCCTCTAGAAAGGACAGACTCCATCTGGCCTCATGATGGGCCTGTGGGACCACATGCCATAAATCATGTCCCCAGGAACAACAGAATTTCAAAGCAGGACCCCAGTCCTCCTCCTTAACCCTGCCTCTTAGGGCAAAAGCCAACTCCCCCCTGCCCAATGGATGTTGATTCTGGACCAAGACTGGGGTTGGGGCTAAACGACAGGATATCAGAGGACCTGCCTCTCTTGCAGGGTAAGGTGGTCCCCCAAGGATCTTGACTGACAGGAGGAAGGGCTTAGGCAGAGGAGTAGGTACACCAGAGACTGAGGCTGGAGTGCCTGTCCCCTGGGCAAGGTCAGCCAGAGAGGTCATCAGGTTGAGAGGTGGCCATGCCCATCCTGCCCAGGGGCCATGCCTCTCACCAGCCTCTACTTCTGCATGTCACACTGCAGCAGCAACACAATGGATGGGTCACTCTTGGCTGCCTCCTTGAACTCCTCCAGCGTAATCTGGTCATCCTTATCCTGGTCCATCTTCTTGAAGATCTTGTCCACACGCTGCTGGGGTGTGAGCCCATCCTGGTTCATACGCATCATGATCACAGTGCCCACCATCTTGTAGATAGCCTGGAGGGGAGAGGAGGGAGGTGTGAACACCCACAGGGGCAGGGAGGATCCAGTGAGTGAAAAGATCTGGGGGCAGGCGGGGGAACTATGGAACATTGTGAGGAGACTGGAAGGTGATAGATACTCATTAAGACCAGATATGTAATGAGCATGTCCTAACTTACCTAGACTAAATGCTGTTTCTTTCAATGAAATGTGTCTAAATCCCAACTCTTCTCCCCAGCCTGCCCCTCCTCCAGAATTCTGTCCCATTAAGTAGCAACTCCACTCTGCCGGTGGCTCAGACCACAACCCCTGACACTGTCCTTGACTCCCCTCAGTCCCTCCCATGCCACATCCAATCCTTCAGAAAATCTTGTGAGCCGCGGTTTTCTGATACAGCCTGCATCCCTGTCACTTCCACTGCTCCTCTGTGATTGCAACTTCCTACAGCTAGGACTGGACTGCTACCCCCTACCCTCCCACCCCCAAGCCTTTTCTCCCTCCATGACCTTCATCAGACCACCTTACCCTGCAAGAGAGACAGGTCCTCAGATATCCTGTCATTTAGCCCCAACCCCAGCCTTGGTCCAGAAAACCAAAGTCTCTACCCCAGTCTACAAGATGCTGAGCAAGGGCTCCTGACTCCCTCGTGACTCCCACTCTGACCACCTCCCTCACTGGTCTCCCACCACCTGGCACCCCCCTCCTTGAATTTGGCAAACCCACTCCAACCTGAGAACCCTCTTCCCCCAGACGGCTAGGGCTTAGCTCCCTCACTTCACTCAGGTTACTACTCACCTTTCACCTTCATCACTCTCTCCCCATCCTTTGCTTTATTTTCTTCATAGGACTTACCACCTGACACAGCATAGGTGTATTTACTTTTTAAAAAAATTTCTTACTAAAAGGAATGTCCCACAAAAGCAGGAACTTTGAACAGTTAACTGAACTTAATACTTACCTGTTGAAAAGTGAATGAGTTAAGAACACAGGCTCTGGGCTCAGACTCCTTGGATTTAAATCACGAACAGCCACCCGCTACCGCTTCCTCATGGGTAACATGGGGTTTCTGATAGTACTGCCTGCATCCGGTTGTTGGGGGTTGTTGGGGAAAGCGCTCAGCGCAGGCCTGCGGTGAGCGGCTGGGTGCTGGGGGCGGGGAGGGCTGCAGGGAGAGTGGCTGGCGGGGGCGATGTCCCGCAGGGTCGGCTCGGGACCCGCAAGCCCTCCCAGTCCGCCCCGGTCTCGCACCCTGGCGCACCTCGATGATTTCCAGCATCTCCAGACGCGTGATGCGGCCGTCGCCGTCCAGATCGTACATCTCAAAGGCCCAGTTGAGTTTCTGCTCGAAGCTGCCGCGGGAGGTGACCGAAAGGGCGCAGATGAACTCTCGGAAGTCTATGGTGCCGTCGCCGTTCTTGTCGAAGGTGCGGAAGGCGTGCTGCGCGAACTTGGAGGCGTCGCCGTAGGGGAAGAACTGCGGCGGGGCGCGGGCGTCGGGCGCGGTGGCAGCCCTGCCCTCCGCTCCCCGCCGCCGCCGCCCTCCGCCCCCGCCGCGCCGGGCCCCAGCGGCCGTCCCCGCGCCCACCTTGATGTACAGCTGCTGGAACTCCTCGAGGTTGAGGATGCCGCTGGGGCAGTCCTTCAGGAAGCCCTTGTACCAGTGCTTCAGCTCCTGCTCGCTGAACTCCGTGTTCTGAACCAGGTCCTCCAGCACCTCGGGGGCCAGCTTGCTGTTGGTCTTCCCCATGGCGGGGCCTGCGGGACAAAGGGCTCCCTGCCACTTGGTCCAGGCAAGGCCCTTGCCTCAGCAGCGGTCCCCAAGTCCCTGTATGATAGGGTTCTCTTTCTCTACCACACCCACCTCCCATGACACGCCCAACTTCCCCACAGCCAGGTCCTTTCTTCCACGACAGGCTTCCGTCCTCTCAGGACCACCCTTCTTAAGCAGGGCTCCACCCCTCACCCCACGCTGCCCACAGGAGGACCCATCTTCTCTGGCAGCAGGCCTCCAGCCCCTCTCCCACATGGGGGAGGGTGGTCCTCGACCCTCATGACACTCCACAATAAGGGGCTCTCCTCTCCTCCTGCAACACCAGGGGACCCACAGCACGTCCCTCCCCTCCCCACACAGCAGGGAGCCCCAGCTTCCGGGTCCTCAGCTCCCCTGCACACTGACACTTCTGCACGCACAGTCTTCATCCTCCCCTCTCCTCTTCAGGCCTTCCAGAGCTCCCCAAGCCGGTAGTCTCCTCTCTTCAATATTCACACCTTTCTGCACTCAGCTCCCACCCTCCTCCTCCTGGACACAGGCTCCTTTCCCGTCAGGGACCTGAAGCAGAATCCTTCTGTGTCCCCTAGTGCTGTCTTCCCACCCAAGTTCTTCCTCAAGGCCTTCCAGGGCCACCCCAGCGGGAAGCTTCTGTCTCTCCTTCCTCTGTACAAACAGAAATCTCAGTCTGCAGCAATGATGACCCTAATGACATTCTGCTTTTCTTTCTTTTCTTTCTTCTTTCTTTTTTTTTTTTTAGAGACAGAGTTCACTTTGTCACCCTTGGTAGAGTGCCATGGTGGCCCAGCTCACAGCAACCTCCAGCTCTTGGGCTTAGGTGATTCTCTTGCCTCAGCCTCCCCAGGAGCTGGGACTACAAGCCCCCTGCCACAATGCCCGGCTATTTTTTGGTTGCAGTTTGGCCAGGGCCGGGTTTGAACCTGCCAACCTCAGTATGTGGGTCCAGGGCCCTACTCACTGAGCCACAGGCACCGCCCGACATTCTGCTTTTCTTTTCTTTCTTTCTTTCTTTTTTTTTTTTTTTATAGAGACAGAGTCTCACTTTATCGCCCATGGTAGAGTGCCGTGACATCACACAGCTCACAGCAACCTCCAGCTCCTGGACTTAGGCGATTCTCTTGCCTCAGCCTCCAGAGTAGCTGGGACTACAGGCGCCCGCCACAACGCCCGGCTATTTTATTGTTGCAGTTTTGGCCGGGACTGGGTTTGAACCCACTATCCTCGGTATATGGGGCAGGCGCCCTGCTCACTGAGCCACAGGCGCCGCCCGACATTCTGCTTTTCATTACTGAGACTGACTGTGTGCTAGATCCTGTGCCAGTGATGGAGATAAAGCAGATTTGGGTCAACCTTCAATAACTCATAACCTGATCAAAGAGGTAGATGGTTGATTACAAAGGGCCCGCGATCTATGCCAAGGAGTATGGACTTCACCTGTAGAGACAGAAGCTCCTGGCCATTTTAAAGAAAGGATGAAGAAGACCACATTCATTCCACAACACCAAAGAATGCTTATAATATTCCAGGCCCTGAACTAGGCACTGGGAATCCATAAAAAAGGTATGTGTTTTAGAATTTTTCCTTTGGTCAGTGTGAAAGATGACCTGGGGTGGGGACAGATAGGTTAGAGCAAGGAGGGGCCTGCTACACAGTTCAGATGTGAGATGATGATGCTAAGGTTGGGGTTGTGGAGAGATGCGTATAGACCAAAAGATGTTAGGAATGGGAATTGGCAGGACTTGATGACTGATTAGATGGTGTGTGTGTGTGTGAGAGGGACAGAGGCTCAGTTCGGGGGCTTTAATGGATTGAACTGCTGTTACTCTGAAGGAGGTTTAAGGAAGATCAAGAGTCATTCCCGAGCTGGAACATGAGCCCCTCATATGGCCCGTGCCAGAAGTGTCTGCAAAGGAAGGTACAGCCCCTCCGTGGGAAGCCTGGTCAGGCTTGAAGGCTGGCTAGACACTCTTGTCTGACCTCCATCTGAGAAATGTTCCTCCAGAGCTGGTTTCCCAGGACGAGACGTGGGAAATGCCTTTGACCTGCCTACAGTCTCTTCGGAAGAGAGGCAGGTTCTCACCCAGGGTAGCTTGTCCCAAGATACTCTAGGAAAGGAAGCACTTGGACTGGCAGAAGGAGTTCCACTTCCACAGCTCACCCCCTGCCAGCGTGGCCTCTGATCCTTACTATTGGGAATACCCTCAGCCTGTTCCATACCCGCACCTTTGCTGTTAGTTACAAGTTATCTCTAGGCTTCAGAATCCTCTACTGGGTCATGAGGAAGATGAAGGAACAGTGTTAGCAACATCCTTCCCCACGTACGACCCAAAGAGGATGAAGAATCTTATGTTCTCAGGAAAATCCGGGGAGGGAAAGCATGCCTTCTTAGGAACCTGAGGCTGTGGGGTCCAAAACAGCACACTGGGGCCAGAGGCAAGGACATCTCTGGAATATCCATGGATGGCTCTCCCCAAATCTAAAGGATTCTGAAGGCTCAGGGTATAGACAAAGAAGGTGGAGAAGCCAGAGACAGAGGTGTCTGATGGGAGTCAGAGCCTCTCCCTGCTGTCTTCCTGCAGGATGTGCCTGAGTGTCTGCGTGAGGGGCTGGGTCTGTGTGGGAGCGTGTCAATGCATGAAGCTGCAAATCTGTCAGCGTGCACACATCTCCGTGTGTGGCTCTTACCTTCTACTCCTTTCCCCCTCCCTGCCCTGTGCTGCCTTCTCCACAATTCTCTAGGGCCTTACCTGTTTCTTGCCTCTATTCAGTCCCAGACTCAGTGTGGAGCCTCCATTTCTCCTCATCTTCTCTACTGCTCTTAGAGGTCAATGCTGGTGGTGCCCCTTATGACTATCCCCTAATTTTAGTGCAAACTGAAATTGAGAGATATCGGAGAAACCTGGCTCAGGGTCACACAGCAGGTCAGTAGAAGGGTCCAGATGAGTATACACTGAATCCATGCCACCTGCCCAGACCACCCTCTTCAAATCACGACTACCTTATCCATCCCCAACTGCCTCTGGGGAAATGAGAGCACTGATCTCCTTTTAACCTCAGTGAGACCATCTGGTCTGAGCTCCAGGCCAACTCTCTGATACCCAGGAGTTATCTTATCTTAGGGGCAAGTCTACAGCCAGACTCACCCCAACTCGAGATGGTCACACTCTCTCACTGCCTCTTCCTTCTCTCCCTTGTCCCCTGGAGTGGGGAGGAAACACAATTTTAAGTTATCTTCAGTCTTCCCCTTTCTCTTTCACTTTAGTCTAATTTGACATCATGTCCTGTCATTTCTCACTTTGAAGTGATCCTGACACCTTCACTGTGTTTGTAGCCAGGACACAGCTGAGGGGCCTGCAATCCATCTGGAGCCCTGCTTGCCGAGCCATGCCCATGCCAACGGGGCTCCCCTGTCTTACGGGAGGTGCCTGTCTTCTAATTCCTCTCTTCCAAGGTGATGGCTTTCTTTATTTGCCCACATGTACGATATAGAGTAGAGGTGGCCATGCCCTGAAACTCTGGAATCCCCTAGAGTCTAGTTTCAATGTGCCCACCTGTCTACTCTCACCTCCCATTGCCCCCTTACAACCAGAGCTGATTTCACCTATCTGCTTAGTTATTTTCCTCTCCACTAACATCCTTTCTTCTCTTCTGGGCTGACACAAGCTGAGTAGACCTGGGAGGCTGTAGACCATGGAGACTTCAGAGCTCTCTGACCCTCACCTCGAGCTATAGAATTCCAGGATGCAGCCTGATTTGGGAGAGGCCTTTGTATTAGGGACTGCTTGTGCCAGAAAAAGTTCTCCAGGCCCTTTTGCTAAATGACAAGGAGCTTATCCCCTCCCAATATGACCCAGTGAACTTTTGAGCAGCCCAGTGAGTAAAGTGCTTTTTCCATCTTTCCTGAGTTTGCCCTCTTGTGATTCCCCCCACTACATGGTTCCTGCTCTGCCCTCTGTCCCTACACAGAACTGCCCTGCAGAGACCTAATGGCAGTGCCTAGAACACAGTGATGTTCTATAAATGTCTCTTGGTGAATTATGTGAGAGGAGCAGAAGCCCCTTCTTCCTCCTTGGAACCATGTCAGGCTGTTTTGTTTATCTGTGTTCTGCTATCACACCCACTTCAGAGACAACAGAACCCAGACCCAGGGAAAGGAAGAGTTCACCCAAGGTCAACTACAGCCCATCAGTAAAATGAAGGCCAGAACCCAGCTGGGGGCATGTTCTGCTGGTGCTGTGGCCCTGCTGAACACAGGCAGGCTCCTCTGCTTACTTCTTAAGGGCTGTGAAGGAGCTGGCACTGCCCCATACAGAAAACCACTGCCCCTCTGTACTCAGAGCTTCTTCCAGAGGGCTTGGGCTGTGGACTTTGAATGGAGAGGTGGCAGCAGGGGTGGGAGGGACTGAAAGAGGCAATAATCCCACACCCTCACCCAGCTTCAGAGGAGCTGGTGCTGAGGCAGTTGCCATGGTGACAACAGCTCCCTGGCCAGGAGATTTTCTCTCTTTCCTCTCCTCCCTTTGCTTCCCCAAGCAGCAGCAATAGCAGCAATAGCCAGGTCTTCTCCCTCCCCTTAACCAGAGGCAGGGCACAACAAACAAAGGGTGGGCCCTGTCAGCCACCTCCAATTTGGAGCTGTTCCTGTCAGGATGGGCTGGTGATCTAGGAGGGACTTCTAATAGAAGGGACCTGGAGACCATGTGGGAGGGGGTGGGCTGTAACTAGGGCTAAGTAAGAAAGAATGTCCCTTCAGCAAGAAATGAAAGCCCCCAGGCATCCTCTTAGAAATGTCCTTGTGGTTCAGGGTCCTGTTTTCCCATAATCATCCACAGAACCAGGGTGTGTCAGTGTTGAAAGGCTGTTCAAATCATCTCATCCAGTCTACCCTCTCCTGCCCCATCCTCTTTTCATGAAGGATCAGAGACGGACGTGTCTTGGCCAAAGTCAAACCGTAACTGAGGCAAAGACACAATTTGAACCCAGCTCCTCTGCCCTCCAGGTGCAGGCCACTGTAGGGGAGGAATGCTACGGCCCACATTGGGAGGGTCCCTGCAGAGGAAGCAGGAAATGGAAAAGAGGGAACAACTAGCCATAAGAAGGTCAGAGTGCATCGAAATTAGAAAGAAATTGGAGTGGGAGGATGAGAGGAGTAGGTGGCTTTGGCTATGAGGGGTGGGGTGTGGAGGCTGGGACCTTGGCAGTGGCTGACAGGGTACAATGAACTGCTGGGAGAAGGTGGCCCTGGTCATCCTCCAGCCAGCATGAGAAGCCAAACATGGGCCCTCTGCCAGGCTCTGGGGGTTATGGGGAGGGGGGTTGTCATGAAAGTGTCTGTGAGGAGGAAAACTCAGAGGGGGGTTCCCTCCCTCAGGAATGCTGTGATCTCTGTCAGCTTTAGGGATGAGAAATGGGTACAATGCAGGGGACAGTGTGAGAAGGATGCAAACTCTCTGTGGAGGCAAAGGTTGTCTTTGGGGGCTCGTGGTGTGAAGTATTTGAGCAGTTGGTGGGTCTGGCTGGTGTCGGTGGGGGCTATCTATGCAGGTGGAAGGTTCCCATGGCGCTGGAGACTCCCCATCTCCAAAGGAAACAGGAGGAAGGGTGATTGGTGCTTCCTCTAGCACCAGCGACACCACACCCCCAGGCGTGCATGTGTTGGGGACCAGAGCAACGGTGGTTCTTACCTGAGCTGGGGGTAAGGAGGCAGCTCTTCTCTTTCCCTGGCCGGATGGGGCCTAGACTGAGGCGGTGGTCCCCTGTCCAGGGGCAGGCCCTCCAGATGCTGCCGCCTATGGTGGAGCCAGGGGTCAGGGAGACAATCGGGGTGCAGGAGATAAGGATGGGAATGGAGAGTGGAGGGGGAGGGGACCAGGGCCTCCTCCTGGCGGGGTTAACTTGAGAGCCCAGTCCCACCCGCGTTACCTGAGGCCACTCGCCGAATCGCTGGATGGCTCTGAGCCTCGGCGGGCCGCGGGGATCGAGGCTGGCTCGTGGGCTGGGCTCTCCAGGGTCCGCGCCGGAGCCGCCTCCCAGGTCTGTATCACTATGTGCCTCTCGAGGGCGACACGATTTGCATAAGCCCCGCCCCATCCCGAGCAGATTAGATGTCTATTGGCTCTTCTGGAGCGGAGTGGCAGGCGGGGTTTCAGGTGGGGATAGGGAAGCTAGAGAGACCCGGCTAGAGGAGCGCGCCCCGCCCGCCCGCGCTGACCTTCCCGAAGTCACCAGGAGGGAGGAGGGTTGTACCCACATCTCTACCCCCTACCCTGAGGCTAGGGCACTGGCTCCTGGTCTAGGGTGAAAAGTGTCGACGTTTGAAGTGGATTCGCAAAAACAACCTTAACGTTGCTATAGAAACGGAAGAATCACAGCCGAATCTCTAAGCTTTCGCTTCCTGGGCCCCAGCGGGGGCGGGGGGTGGAAGACAAGATGAGTCACAAGATGAGACCCCCCATATCCTACCTGAAATGGCAGCGGGGCAGGTGGAGCTGCCGAGTAGTTGGGTGGGAGAGGGAGGAGATGGGGTGGTCAGCAGTCCACGCTTCGCGCCCCTCCCACACCCACTCCCCTCACGCTAGGAGCAGAACGGAGGGAGTGGGTGTGCCCAGAGAGAGCAGTACGGATGGCGAAGTGTGCAACCTCTGCCTAGCTCCACGCTAGTCGTGGGTTCCCTCCAGCCACCCCTCCAGCCTTCATTCCAGTCCCTCCATCCCCACGACCCTCCGCAGATAGGCCCTCCTTATTTCTCACAGAAAGACCCCTCTGCCTACCCCGTGGATCTGCCCATTCCCCACCCTCCCATCTTCCCGTTCCGTAGACAGAGTTGGTTCCCAGCCGCCGCCAGGCTCCGGCCTCGGATGTTGACACAAACCCGAGGCCGTTTACACTGAGTGGGTCTGGAAGGTTTCAGGGCCTCGGGAACACCTCCTCCCCGCACTTAGGGGGTCTCCCCGAAGCTCGGCCCGGCCGCCCAGGCTACACTGATGTCTGAGAGCGCCCGCCCCAAGGCGGTGGGGAGGAACCCTTTTAAAGCCAAACTGGCGACTAGGAGGGTAGCAGGTATCTTGGGACGCGCCACGTGCCTAGGAGGAACTTCCAAGGATCTGTCAAAGGCGGAGGCGGGGCGTTTGGTGATTGGTCAAATGCGAGCGTGGGTGCTGCAGAGCCTGGGGAGGAGGCGGGGCTTCTGCCCAAGAGGCGGGAGTGGAGGTGAGAGGGGCGATAGGCAAAAGAATTGACCTGCCAAGGGAGAAGGAAAGGCTTCTGGGACTGGTCCCAAAAATGTCCCAACGGGCTTGCTGGAGAGGGACCAGTGGGCATTGCTTTCACGCCTTGAAACGGTTTTGCTCTACCATTCTCCTAGCTGCTGGCTTTGGGGCCTTAGCAGGGGGATAGGGGTTCCATGGTACCTACTGCTGTAGGTAGGAGCCACATCCCTGGCACCATCGTTGGTGACTCACAAGGGACGGATGTTTGAAATTCCTAAATCTTTCACTTTCCGGGCATCCATTCTGCTATGGCATGGGGAAGTGGAAGAGAAGCAGCACAGGTAGCTGGAAATGGTATCTGAAGCCCTCAAATGGAGTCCCTTTTTGCCAATGACTCTGGTGGGCAAGACCTTTCTTACCCTGGGCTTCCCAATCTCTAAAATGTGGGAGCTGTTAGGGAGGCCCAGAGGAGCGGGGGGAAGAAGTTCGACTAGGAGAGTGAAGAAAGACTGTCATCTTGGACAGAATTATGTGGGCATCAATGTAACTGCTTCTCTTAGAGCTGTGAGCCTTTTAACAATAGCCAACACAGGTGGAGAGCTTACTTTGGGCTCTAGGACTTTATATGTATTACCTAATGTATTCCTCATAAGAACTCTCTGAGGCAGGTACTTTTATTGCTCCCACTTAACAGTTGAAAAAATTAAGGCACAAAACAGCTAAGTGATTGGCCCAAGTTCATGTGGGTACTAGCGAGAGTTACAAAGCTAGGATTTGAACAACAGTCTAGCTCCAGATCCCACACTCCTAACCAGCGCCCAATACTTCCTCTGCTGATGATCCTTGGATTGGAATATTTGCTTTGGATTCCCCAAGGCATTAGAAAGGCAAAGTCCAGGGGCGGCGCCTGTGGCTCAAAGGGGTAGGGCACCAGCCCCATATGCCGGAGGTGGTGGGTTCAAACCCAGCCCGGGCCAAAAACTGCAAAAAAAAAAAGGAGGAAAGAAAGAAAAGAAAGGCAAAGTCCAGTCTTCTGGGAGTAGCCTCTCTGTTTCAGGTGACCAAGACACAGGATTCCAGCAGTACAATAGAGCTGGAAGTAGTGAAAACAAGGAGAAGCCCTCCTGAACCACCAAGGGAACCAGTGCATGCTTCTCCTGACCATCCCCTCCCCCAGGCAGCACTACCCATGCATCCTGACCCATGAATCTTCTTGGGGCCCTAAACTGCCAGTCATAACCCCCCATAATACTCAAGTCTGAGACCCTGATCTTGATCCTGCCTCTGTCCCCTTTGGTTTGATGTTTAAAGTAATAACAGCTGACATGGACCAAGTTGCTTCACTATGTGCCAGACTCTCTGCCAAGTTCTTTATCTGCATCTTCTCAATTAATCCTAAGGATGACCACTGTCAGGGACAATATTAAAAACATTCAACCCATTCAGACATAAGCTTTACCAATCAGGTCAGATACTGACCTTAGTGTTAGATCAAGGTCTTAGTAATTCTCTGTTCTGGAAAGAGTTGACACTTAAGTTATTGGCTTAGTGGGGCAGGCAGCCGAGGGTGGGGAGGCCTAGGGTGGGGAGAAGTCAAACGTTATGGCTGACTATTTATCATTCAATTTGGAAGTAGTGTGATGCTTTTTCAGTTGTAGCAGTGCACAGGGACTGATTTCAGCCCTTGTATCATTACTTTATTTCATGGTATAGGATGGAGGCTCAGAGAGGTTGGACAATTTGGCCATTGTAACACAGCTCATTAGCCACAGAGCTAAGATTCCAAAGCTTGCACTCGTAAACACTGGCTGAACTGTGTTCGTGGAAAAGGTAGCATTCAAAACTGAGTTGAGGTTTCCACTACTATGCAACTGAAGTCTGAGCCAGAGGAATGTGGCTTAAATTTTGGGGCTTTGTTGCTCCAAAACAGCCTTACTGTTCTCAGGCTTGGAACCTTGGCAAACACCTGTTTCATGTCATTGAAGGAGCAGCCTTGCAGAATGAGGAGAACAGGGCAAGCTGCATGGAAAAAGAGCAGGGGACATGAAAAGGGAGCATATAGGGAATTGAGTCCCACACGGTTTCATTGAGGGCAGAGGTCTGTAGGCAGGGGCCACTTCAGTTTGCATCACCTAAGTGCTAGCTAGCCTTCCTCTCCTCCTTGGTCTTCAACAGTTTCTTCATGATGGATAATGCCTTCCTGATTCCCTGAGTTTTCTCTGCTTTGGCTAGTGCAGCCTGGTGACAGCTGGAATTCCTCTAGGTCCTAGACAGTTCACAGTCTCCTTGGTGGCTGAGAAAGAGTGAGATCATTAGAGTTGGGTTTCATCCCTTTCCCAATTGGCTAAGCAGGACATTTTTTAAAAAACTTTTGATATAGAAATCTCTCTTTCTTTATTGTTTGTTAATACACAGTAGCTAAAAAATTGATACAGAATGATAGAGAGTAAAAGTGATAACTGCAGGGGACTTTATGTCCTTGCCTGTCCCGCTTCTCTTCCCTGGTCTTCTCCTGGAGAAGCCATATGTACAGTGGGTTAAGTGCACCAACTTAAGCCAGGCTGCCTGGGTTGACATCCCAGCTCTATCACTTACCAGCTGTGTAACCATAAGCAAGCTACTTTACTTCTCTGTGTCTCAGTTTTCTCACCTGTAAAATAGGGATAATTGTAACAGTACCTATTTTATAGGGCTACTTTGAGGATTAAAATTAGTTAATATATGAAAAGTGTTTAGAACAGATTTTACATTGGAGAATTGCAGTGTATTATAATAGTTCCCTATTGCATACAGTCTTGGTGGGAACTATCAATCCAGGTGACTTCCCGTTGGACAAATGATTCAGGTAAGGCTAAATAGTCTCTCTTTCTTTTTTCTCTCTTGCCCACATCCCCACCAAATAAGTCTGAATCTTGAGAAAAGTGACTCAGGACTGTAGATGTTTAGCACTGGTTTATTCCAGAACGATGCCCTAATGACCCTATCCATTCATTCCTGCTATCTGGGTGACCAGAGACCACTCTGGTACATGTCCTTTCCAGAAACTGATTTTTCTTCTCTTCCTTTGGTTCTGTAAGCCAATCCACCCATCCCTCTAAAAAAATTTCTTTTTTTAAACTTAGGTTGCCTAGAGCTGATTTCTGTGTGCTTGCAAAGAACATGTATGAATTTGACGTATTTATCGGTTGTGACTCTTGATTGCAAAGGATGGGAAGTCCAGCCCACAATAGGTTAGGCAAAAAGAAAATGTAGTGGCTTAAACAACATGATTAATATCTAACCTCTTTCCAGGGCTCAGTGCAGCTCTCCTATGTTGGATTCTTTCTTGGGATCCACATAAAGGCAACATATCTGTCAACACCTTTAGGTCAATGTAGTCTCAAGTTGGAGTACCACAGAAAAGAAGAGGGCTTCTCTTTCCCAGAGCAACCTGAGTCTTAGAATCAGTCACTGAAGATGGGGATGGGGGAGAGGGATGTAGTGCTCTGATTGGCCAGAGCTGAGTCTGGAAGTGAGTTCAACTCCCCACAAAGGATGTGCACACTTGGTAGGAAAGCAGGGTATTCCTACCAAGAAAAGGGTGAATAAAGACCAAATAGCAAAAACAACAGAGATGCTAGAGTTTATAAAAACACATACAAGCTGGACTATCAGGATACCAACAGCAAGCAGATAACACTCAAAGAGATTAATGAAGATAGGTCAGTGAGGGAACTACATACACAGTATGGGCAAAGTTGAGAGAAATCAATAAGGGATCGCCAAGCACCCTCCAGCTAGCAACAGTGGAGAGCCAGTACAACACTAAGCCACAGGGCAAGAGGAGAGAACAGCGCTGTTATTACAGGAAACAGGTTTTCAGTGGCAGCTGTGGACTTGGTAAAGGAACATACCCACTGCCAACACTTGCCCCAGTAAAGAGAGATTGAGGGTGGGTAGAAAAAAATACCTTGACCTTCCTCTATTCCCATGTGCCATTCTCCTTCTGTGTCTCCCATTGGCCAAATCCAACAGGAAGCCAGAAGGCAAAGAAGCCCAGTTAGTACAATTCACACGCAGCCCCCTGGGGCACAGAGCAGGGTAGATTAGGGTAGAGGCAAACAAAATATATATGGGGATATAAATTATATATATATATATATATTTTTTTTTTTTTTTCTGAGACAGAGTCTCACTCTGTCACCTGGGTAGAGTGCCATGACATCATCACGGCTCACAGCAACCTCAGTCTCTTGGGCTCAAGTGATCCTCTTGCCTCAGCCTCCCAAGTAGCTGGAACTGCAGAAGCACACCACAACACCCGGCTAGTTTTTCTATTTTTAGTAGAGATGGGGTCTCACTCTTGCTCAGGTTGGTGTTGAACTCTTGAGCTCAAGTAGTCCCCCTCCTCAGCCTACCAGAGTGCTGGGATTACAGACATGAGCCACTGTGCCCAGCCCAGTCTGTCTATTCATCTAAGTGCATGGACTTTCAAGTCAGATAGATTTGAACAAGTTGCCTAACCTCTCTGTAACTGAGTTATCTAGTCTGTAAATGGGAATACTAATAAGAACTAGTTATTGTGTGAGAATTCAATGAAGATAAAGTGCTCAGCAGAATGCCTGGCACAAATAAGCACTCTATTCACATAAATATAGAAATCACAGTTAAGATGCTGTATTAACTGGGGCAGAGGCTACGTATCTGTAGCAAATAGATTCAGATGTACAATGCCTCAAACACAATAGAAGTTTTTGTTTCTATGGAGTCTAGGGTTGGTGTCGGGTTGATAGGAGGACTTGAGGATCCATGTTTCTTCTATCTTGCCATTCTACCAACCTTTAGAGTCTCTAACCAGTGGAAAGGGAAAGAGAGAGTGGAGAAAGCACACCTGCTTCCAAAGGTTTTGCTTTGGAAGTGACATACATCATTTCTTACATTCCAGGGAAGACAAAAATCATTCTAGTATATCAGAAAGGGAATTTAATATAAGAGATTGAACACAAAACTGTTATAGAAGAGCGAAAGGAGCAAAATGCAGATAAGTTAGCCAGAGATTTCTAGTTGCAGGAAGCTACTGCCACCCCTAGGCAGGAGGGCCAAAAGGGAAAATGGTGCCATCCAGAGCCTGTGTTCATTGTGCTGCTTAGTTGGAGCACTTGCTCCTGCCACCACTAGAATCACCGCCACTACTGCCCCACAGAAGCCAGAAGCTCACATTCTCACTGATGCTGCAGTCCGGACATCTGCAGTCACCTGCTGCTGTGGCTGTCACTGCCAGAGCTAGAAGTCATGAGTGCCAGGCAACTAAAGCTGTTGGAGTGCTTGCCACCTGCCACCAGTGGAAGAGTGGGGAGCCTGCAGCCACCTCATTGCTCTTGCTGCTGCTCCTTCCCCTGCTGGAGAAAGAACAATAGGTTTCTCTAATCTGCCTTTCAAACTCCCACCGGGAGCCACTCACTGGCAGAACCTAATGAGAAGTTAGTTGGTAAAAGAATCTGAGAAATGTAGTTTGCAGGTTTCCAGCCCCTTGCAATGCAGAGGGAGCCTCGTAAGACGAGAATAGCACTGAGAGCAAACAGACAAGTGACTGCCACTGTAATCTCAGAGTACTGAAGACTGTAGTTTCAGCCACCTTCCTGCGTTTCCACCTTCCTATGTTTGCTGAGAGATACTCAGCTTCAGAGCCAGCCCCCAAATCTCCCTACCCCCACCACTAGACTTCCATTAAGAGGGCTGACTTGGAGTACTATGATTATAAAAGGAAACAGACTATCTTCTCTCCTCATTCCTTGTGGGTGCATTCAAACGTTTCCCTTCCCCAAATCTCTGGGAGAGGGACCTCTAAGAATTAGCTCATGAAGTTTCGGAGTATCCTCAGGAAGATGAGTCTGACTCTTTATTTCCCAGTTGTATCTTAGCTGACCCATAAGGTGTGTTGATCTGCCTCAGTGCTGCTATGGCAGGGGTTGGGGTGAGATGGAAAAATCACTGACAGCATAGCTGAAGACCTTAAAGCCCAGGGTAAAGAAGCCAGCTAAGACTGGGAGCTGCAGGCTTCCTGGAATCCCTCCAAAGGGATGTGCCGTGCTGCCAACAGGAGACCTGCAGAAAAATTAAGTGATGTTCCAAGGGATGATTAATGTCTAAAAGAATAGTGTGGGCCTCACTGTTAGCTGTGACTGTACAGGAAATGAGGTGGATTAGTGATGGCAAGGCTAAAATTCAGCCACTATAGTAATTATTAAAAGATTGATGGCTGGGCATGGTAGCTCATGCCTATAATCCTAGCACTCTGGGAGGTCCAGGCGGGTGAATTGCCTGAGCTCAGGAGTTCAAGACCAGCTCAAGCAAGAGCGAGACTCCATCTCTTAAAAAATAGCCAGGCATGGTGATGAGCGCCTATAGTCCCAGCTACTTGGGAGGCTGAGGCAAGAGAATGGCTTCAGCCTAAGAATTTGTGCTTGCTGTGAGTTAAGAGGCCATGGCACTCTACTAAGGGTGACAATGTGAGACTCTATCTCAAAAAAGAAAAAAAAAACTGGTGGCGCTTGTGGCTCAGTGAGTAGGGTGCTGGCCCCATATACTGAGGGTGGCGGGTTCAAACCCAGCCCCAGCTGAACTGCAACCAAAAAATAGCTGGGCGTTGTGGCGGATGCCTATAGTCCCAGCTGCTCGGGAGGCTGAGACAGGAGAATCGCGGAAGCCCAAGAGTTAGAGGTTGCTGTGAGCCGTGTGATGTCATGGCACTCTACCGAGGGCGGTAAAGTGAGACTCTGTCTCTACAAAAAAGAAAAAAAACGATTGAAACATTTCCAAATCAGTTGGTAAATAGCCACTTCCCCAAGTGCCTCCTGCCACCGCAGCCACCCTGCCACCACCCACAGGAATCCCAGGACATTTGAATTTTCTAGTGGGTGCCTTCTGCCCCCTACTTCTGGCCTGCTCCAGCAGAGAGATTTCAGGACCCTGCTCAGGGAGTGGCTGGTGACTTCTGATGGGTTGTGTCTGTGCCAGTGATTTTCAACTGGTATGCGGTAAGAGGATCTTAAGTGTGCCACAAAAATATTAAAGGTCATTAATTGAATTATTTTCTAAATGAATTCAAAGCACGGTAAGTGTATTCTTTTATTCACTCTTTTTTTTTTTTTCATCAACATAACAGAAGTTTAACTATAGGTTCAAGTGTGCCATGAGATAAAAAGGTTGAAAAACTCTGGTCTGTGCCATTTTGGTGATTAAGTATTTGGAATATCACCTCTGCTCTTGGACGCTGTGGAAGTTACTGTAGCCATTATGACCCACAGGAAGCAACCTGCCCAATTCACCAAGGGCAGTCACATGAGAAACCTTTTTTTCTTTTCTCCCTCCTTCCTAAACCATAACAGAGAAGCAAATTGCAAAGATGGGGTTAGATATGTAATAACCGCCTCTCTGTCCCCAGCCACCAGATCCTTAAGTTGGCCCAAAACTGAGAAAGAGCTTTGGCTCAAATATGAAACTGAAATTCTAACTAATTTTGATGGCATTTCAGTAGCTGAAAATGATTAAAAATTTCAGGGCCAGACACTGTGGCCCACACCTGTAATCCCAACACTTTTGAGAGGCTTGAGCCCAGGATTTTGAGATCAACCTGGACAACATAGTGAGAGCCTATGTTTGAAAAAAAATTAGCTGTGTGTGGCAGCATGTGCCTGTATTTCCAGCTACTTGAGAGGCTGAGGCAGGAGGATCATTTGAGCCAGAAGTTTGAGACTGCAGTGAGCTGGAATTCTACTACAGTACTTGAGCCTGGGTAATGTAGCAAGATCCCATCTCTTAAAAAAATGGAAGACTCAGTGTTGCTCTGAAAGGCTGAAGTAGAGATTGGACATGTCTTCCAGTGGTTTGCAAATGTGTGGAGATTGCAAAAGAATCTCTCATGGTTTTTAAATCTCATCCATCAGAGTGCTTGAGGCTGGAGATTGTGGTGTCTGTAGGTTAGAAGTTTGAGTCTGGAGCTTCAGCCAGGATGATCGAGGTTGTTTGCAACGACCATCTGGGGAAGAAGGTCCACGTGAAATGCAACACCGATGACACCACTGGGAACCTTAAGAAGCTGATTGCAGCTCAAACTGGCGCCTGTTGGAACAGGATTGTCCTTATGAAGCGATACATGATTTTTAAGGACCACGTTTCTCTAGGGGACTATGAAATCCATGATGGAATGAACTTGGAGCTTTATTACCAATAGAGCAGACTTCGTTTCCCCTGCTCTACTGTTCTTTCCTCCCACACTGGTATGGAGGCTTGTTTTTAAAAACTCACATTAGAAAGGAGTCGCCGACGGCCAGGAGGGAATATGCCCAAGTTTTATTGTGACTACTAGGATACACATCTCACCCATGACTCTCCATCTGTGAGAAAGACACACTGCAGGGGGAGGAAGCACAGAGAGAATGTGAGGGAACTACCAGAAATGGATGGAAAAGCAGGCCCAGAGCCTAACTGACAAAACAACAGCTGCATTTCAACAAGGAAAAGTACCTCCATTCTCTGCTCCTCCTCCTGCAGGGGAAATGATTCCACCTCCCCCCAGTCTTCCAGGTCCTCCTCATCTTGGTATGATGCCAGCACCCCACATGTGGGGCCCTCCCATGATGCCGATGATGGGTCCTCTCCTCCTGGGATGATGCCAGAGGGACCTGCTCCTGGAATGAGGCCACCCATGGGAGGTCACATGCCAATGATGCCTGGGCCCCCAGTGATGAGACCTCCTGCTGGTCCCATGTTGGTGCCCACTGGTCCTGGAAGGATTGGACAAGACAGATAAGGGTAGAGGGGAGTTTTGTTTATATCAGTTTCATATTACTTGTTATATTTTACCAGGAGATCATGGTGCTGTGACTCTGGGTATTTCCTTAATAGCATATTTTTGGCTGGGGCTGGGTTTAAACCCGCCACCTCCACTATACGGGGCTAGCACCCTACTCCTTTGAGCCACAGGTGATGCCCATGGCTGATTTCTTTTAATATTCTTTTCTTCTGATAGTAAGAATGATTTTATTTTCTTGGAGAAACAAAGTTTCATGTGAATCTTCCATGTTGGAAAGCTTTTTTGATTTAAGACTTTTGGGGGATTATAGTATACTATTTGTTAAGTTTTGGGAGAAGCTTCTAAAAAAAATGCTTTCAGTAGCAAGAGGGCATTGCCTAAAAATGGAATGGCATTGATGGCACGATAAGCATTTAGGGTAGTGTTTTATTTGCATATTTGTAAGTACTTATCCATTATGGAAACATATACTTGATGAAAACTGTGTGTGTATCTGTGGAAGCCACTTTTTCCTTTTAAGTTTTCTTATACAATATTTATTTTTACCTCGTTATATTTTTATGTTGCATTCAGCGTAAATCAAAATAAAACAAAAATCTGTTTAATTGACTCAGAAAAGGGCCATGTGAAAAGAAAAATATTGGGTAAAATTTTACCAATAGAGAATTAGGATTTAGAGGAATGGATTTGAGTTATAGTCCCATGAAAACTCTTTTGTAATTCAGAATATGTGGGTTTTGTATGTATGTAGCTCAGCAAATTATTATTGCATTTAGGTTGAAATAAGGATTAAAATTGCATTAAAATAGATCACTGAATGTTCCTTGTTGTGAAACTGAACTTTTTGTGTACCACTCAAAAATGTTACCTATAACATTTGTTACCTATCAGTATTTGGGACAATTTTCATTCTTAACCTGTTAATATTAAGGAATAAAGTATAAAATTTTAAACAAAAAAAAAAAAAATAGAGGAGGGTGGAGCAAGATGGAAGCCAAGTAACAGCTTCCCTGCAACTGGGCACAGTGAGTCTGGGGAGATAAGACTCCAGGCATCTCTGGTTGGTGGGATCTGCCTATAATCATCCCTTTGAGGATACAGGGAGTCAGCAAGGGACTTCTGGACCCCAAGAGGAGGACAAAAACAGTGTAAAACTGGCAAGTGGTTGCATGTGTTCGATCAACCTAATCCTGCTGGCAGCTGTAAGTATAAGCAGCAGTGAGACTTTAAACTGGAAAGGCCTTACCTGTGAACTGTTTTGGTGTTTTTGGACTTGGCACTAAGTTGAACTGCCTTGGGGAGAGCTTGAGCAGGAGTGCGGAGAACTTTGGGCATTGTCTAGGGCCCAGACTGAGCCGCTGAGCTGGACAGAGCTAATAGTGTTCAGCTGTGGGCCGCAGGGAGCCATTGTGAGAGAACTACCCCGGCAAGCTCCACCCTCCGGGTCGCAGAGCAAGGATCGGGCGGGAGATAGTAACCTAGTGACTGAGCAGCCTAAAGGCGGGGACTGAGCTGCCTTACAGCCTTAACCCTCAGGGGCAGAGTGAGACCCGTTTTGGCACACTGGAGACTTAGGCTGTTGCCCTGGGTAGAGTGCCGTGGCATCACAGCTCATAGAAGCCTCAAAATCCTGAGCTTGGTGCCACCTGGACCTCCATAAGAGCTGCACCATGCCCACCAGACCTCCACATGCCCTGACCAGGAACTGTGGGAGCCGCACAACCCTGCATCCTCCCTCCTGTACCCTCCCTGCCTCCACACTGGCCCACTTGTCTGGCCAGGGACTCTGGTAGCTGCATGCCCTCCAGAGCTCTCCCTGCCTCTGTGCAGAGCATTTCTCCTGGCCAGAGACTGCTGGAACCTCGGGCTCTCCGAGCCAAAGTCACTGGACGCCAGGCACTCCCAGAACCGTGCCCACCACCTCCCGCCCTGTTGCTGGATCCGGGTGTGTCACACTCCAGAGCTGCTTCCACAACCAGAACTCCCTGGCTGGGGCAGCCCCAGAGGAACTACACAAGGTCACTCCCTACAAAGATCCAGCAACAATAGAGTGATCCTGCTGGGGTCTAATCTTGGAGAGACACCTCCCCAATTCTGAGGCTGGCCAGAGGCAACAATGAAAAACAATCATGAGGCGAAATCAACAGAAAAACTCTAGCAATATGAATAATCGGAGTAGATAACTCCCCCAAGGATCAATGGTGCAGACACAGCACAAAATCCCATGCACAAACAAATAGCTGAGATGTGAGAAATCGAATTCAGAATCTGGATAGCAAATAAGATCGAATTAGAATTCCAAGCAGTAACCCAAAAGATATCTCAAGAATTCAACGAATTCAAAGACCAAATGACCAAAGATTTTGACACGTTGAGACAAGAAGTTGCAGCCCTCAAAGATCTGAGAAACACAGTAGAATCCCTCAGTAACAGAATGGAACAAGCAGAAGAAAGGATTTCTGACATTGAAGACAAAGTTTTCAAATGCTCCCAAACTCTCAAAGAGGAAGAGAAATGGAGGGCAAAAACAGATCACTCTCTCAGAGAGCTCTGGGATAATTTGAAGAAAACCAATATTCGTCTCATAGGGATCCCCGAAAGTGACGAAGTGGTTTCACAAGGCACAGAGTCTCTTCTCCATGAGATTATGAAGGAGAACTTTCCAGACATGCCAAGAGATTCTGAAATTCAGATAGCAGCTTCAGAACTCCAGCACGACTCAACCCAAATAAGACATCCCCCAGACACGCAATAATCAACTTCACTAAAGTTAATATGAAGGAGAAAATTCTGAAAGCAACCAGATGAAAGAAAACCATCACCTACAAGGGCAAGAATATTAGAATAACTGCAGAGCTCTCTGCTGAAACCTTTCAAACTAGAAGAGGACGGTGATCGACTTTTAATCTCCTAAAACAAAATAACTTTCAACCCAGGATCCTGTACCCAGCTAAACTGAGTTTCATTTATGATGGAGAAATTAAGTACTTCAATGACATTCACATGTTGAGGAAATTTGCCATAACTAAACCAGCTCTCCAGGATATTCTCAGACCTATCCTCTATAAAGACCAGCGTAATCCTCCACCACAAAAGTAAACCCACCCAGAAAATTTTGATCAAATTCCAACTTCCACAGTCGCAAAAGGATTAAAAATGTCCACCGGACTCTCAAAAGGCTTATCAATATTCTCAATTAATGTGAATGATTTAAATTGTCCTCTAAAGAGGCACAGGTTGGCTGACTGGATACAAAAACTCAAGGCAGATATCTGTAGCATCCAAGAATCACATCTTACATTAAAAGACAAATATAGACTCAAGGTGAAGGGATGGTCTTCTATACTCCAGGCAAATGGAAAGCAGAAAAAAGCAGGTGTCACAATCCTATTCGCAGATGCAATAGGCTTTAAACCAACAGAAATAAGGAAGGACAAGGATGGACACTTCATATTTGTTAAAGGTAATACTCAGGGCGGCGCCTGTGGCTCAAGGAGTAGGGCGCCGATCCCATATGCTGGAGGTGGCGGGTTCAAACCCAGCCCCGGCCAAAAAAAAAAAAAAAAAAATCATAAAGGTAATACTCAATATGATGAGATTTCAATTATTAATATTTACGCACCCAACCAGAACGCACCTCAATTTATAAGAGAAACTTTAACAGACATGAGGAACTTGATTTCCTCCAGTTCCGTAGTAGTTGGAGATTTTAACACCCCTTTCCCAGTGCTGGATAGATCCTCCAAAAAGAAGCTAAGCAAGGAAATTTTAGATTTAAACTTAACCATTCAACATCTGGACTTAACAAACATCTACAGAACATTTCATCCCAACAAAACTGAATACACATTCTTCTCATCACCCCACAGAACATACTCCAAAATCGACCACATCCTAGACCACAAATCTAACCTCAGCAAATTTTAAAAAATATAAATTATTCCTTGCATCTTCTCAGACCATCATGGAATAAAAGTTGAACTCAATAACAACAGGAACCTGCATACCCATACAAAAACATGGAAGCTAAACAACCTTATGCTGAAGGATAGATGGGTTATAGATGAGATTAAAAAGTAAATCACCAAATTTTTGGAAAAAAACAACAACCAAGACGCAAATTACCAGAACCTCTGGGATACTGCAAAGACAGTCCTAAGAGGGAAATTTATAGCACTGCAAGACTTCCTCAAGAAAACGGAAAAAGAGGAAGTTAATGGGACATCTCAAGCAATTGGAGAAGCAAGAACATTCCAACCCCAAACCCAGCAGAAGAAAAGAAATAACCAAAATCAGAGCAGAATTAAATGAAATTGAAAACAAAAGAATCATATAACAGATCAATAAATCCAAAAGTTGGTTTTTCAAAAAGATCAATAAAATAGATAAACCTTTGGCCAACCTAACCAGGAAAAAAAGAGTAAAATCTCTAATTTCATCAATCAGAAATGGTAACGATGAAATAACAACTGACCCCTCAGAAATTCAAAAAATCCTTACCAAATACTACAAGAAACTCTACTCTCAGAAATATGAAAATCTGAAAGAAATCGACCACTACCTGGAAGTACGCCACCTACCAAGGCTTAGCCAGAATGAAGTGGAAATGTTGAACGGGCCTATATCAAGTTCTGAAATAGCATCAACTATACAAAATCTCCCTAAAAGGAAAAGCCCAGGACCAGATGGCTTTACGTCAGAATTCTACCAAACCTTTAAAGAAGAACTAGTACCTATATTACTAAACCTCTTCCAAAATATAGAAAAAGAAGGAATATTACCCAACACATTCTACGAAGCAAACATCACCTTAATCCCCAAACCAGGGAAAGACCCAACAAGAAAACAAAATTATAGACAAATATCACTAATGAATATTGATGCTAAAATACTCAATAAGATCCTAACAAACAGAATCCAACAACACATCAAAAAAAATTATACACCACAACCAAGTGGGATTTATCCTAGGGTCTCAAGGCTGGTTCAATATACATAAATCTATAAATGTAATTCATCACATAAACAAACTAAAAAATAAAGACCATATGATTCTTTCAATTGATGCAGAAAAAGCCTTTGATAATATCCAGCATCCATTCATGATCAGAACACTTAAGAAAATTGGTATAGAAGGGACATTTCTTAAACTAACAGAGGCCATCTACAGCAAACCCACAGCCAATATCGTATTGAATGGAGTTAAATTGAAATCATTTCCACTTAGATCAGGAACCAGGCAAGGTTGCCCATTGTCTCCATTGCTCTTTAACATTGGAATGGAAGTTGTAGCCATTGCAATCAGGGAAGAAAAGGCGATCAAGGGTATCCACATAGGGTCAGAAGAGATCAAACTTTCACTCTTCACAGATGATATGATCGTATATCTGGAAAACACTAGGGATTCTACTACAAAACTTTTAGAAGTGATCAAGGAATACCGCAATGTCTCAGGCTACAAAATCAACACCCATAAATCTGTAGCCTTTATATACCAACAATAACCAAGCCGAAAAAACAGTCAAGGACTCTATTCCTTTCACAGTAGTGCTAAAGAAGATGAAATATTTGGGAGTATACCTAACAAAGGACTTGAAAGATCTCTACAAAGAGAACTATGAAACTTTAAGAAAAGAAATAGCTGAAGATGTCAACAAATGGAAAAACATACCATGCTCATGGCTGGGAAAATCAACATGTTTAAAATGTCCATACTTAGCTGGGCGTTGTGGCGGGCACCTGTAGTCCCAGCTACTCAGGAGGCTGAGGCAAGAGAATCACTTAAGCCCAGGAGTTGGAGGTTGCTGTGAGCTGTGTGATGCCACAGCACTCTACAGAGGGCCATAAAGTGAGACTCTGTCTCTACAAAAAAAAAAATAAATAAAATAAAATAAAATGTCCATACTACCCAAAGCAATATATAATTTTAATGCAATTCCTATTAAAGCTCCATTGTCATATTTTAAAGATCTCGAAAAAATAAAACTTCGTTTTATATGGAATCAGGAAAAACGTCGAATAGCCAAAACATTACTTAGCAATAAAAACACAGCAGGAGGACTCACGCTACCAGACCTGAGACTGTACTATAAATCGATGGTGATCAAAACAGCATGGTATTGGCACAAAAACAGAGAAGTAGATGTCTGGAACAGAACAGAGAACCAAGAGATGAATCCAGCTACTTACCATTATTTGATCTTTGACAAGCCAATTAAAAACATTCAGTGGGGAAATGATTCCCTATTTAACAAATGGTGCTGGGTGAACTGGCTGGCAACCTGTAGAAGATTGAAACCAGACCCACACCTTTCACCATTAACTAAGATAGACTCTCACTGGATAAAAGATTTAAACTTAAGACATGAAACTATAAAAATACTTGAAGAGGGTGGCACCTGTGGCTCAGTCGGTAGGGCGCCGGCCCCATATACCGAGGGTGGCGGGTTCAAACCCGGCCCTGGCTGAACTGCAACCAAAAAATAGCCGGGCGTTGTGGTGGGCGCCTGTAGTCCCAGCTACTCGGGAGGCTGAGGCAAGAGAATCGCTTAAGCCCAGGAGTTGGAGGTTGCTGTGAGCTGTGTGATGCCAAAAAAAAAAAAAAAAATACTTGAAGAAAGTGCAGGGAAAACTCTTGAAGGAATTGGCCTGGGTGAATATTTTATGAGGAGGACTCCCCAGGCAATTGAAGCAGTATCAAAAATACACTACTGGGACCTGATCAAACTAAAAAGCTTCTGCACAGCAAAGAACATAGTAAGTAAAGCAAGCAGACAGACCTCAGAATGGGAGAAAATATTTGCAGGGTATACCTCCGATAAAGGTCTAATAACCAGAATCCACAGAGAACTCAAACATATTAGCAAGAAAAGAACACGTGATCCCATCTCAGGGTGGGCAAGGGACTTGAAGAGAAAATTCTCTAAAGAAGACAGATGCAGGGCGGCGCCTGTGGCTCAGCGAGTAGGGCGCCAGCCCCATATGCCGAGGGTGGCAGGTTCAAACCCAGCCCCGGCCAAACTGCAACCAAAAAAAATAGCCGGGCGTTGTGGCGGGCGCCTGTAGTCCCAGCTGCTCGGGAGGCTGAGGCAAGAGAATCGCGTAAGCCCAAGAGTTAAGAGGTTGCTGTGAGCGGTGTGACGCCACGGCACTCTACCCAAGGGCGGTACAGTGAGATTCTGTCTCTACAAAAAAAAAAAGAAGACAGATGCACAATCTACAAACATATGAAAAAAAGCACATCATCCTTAATCATCAGAGAAATGCAAATCAAAACTACTTTGAGATATCACCTAACCCCAGTAAAAGTAGCCCACATAACAAAATTCCAAAACCAGAGATGTTGGCGTGGATGTGGAGAAAAAGGCACACTTCTACACTGCTGGTGGGAATGCACACTAATACGTTCCTTCTGGAAGGATGTTTGAAGAATACTTAGAGACCTAAAAATAGACCTGCCATTCGATCCTATAATTCCTTTACTAGGTTTATACCCAGAAGACCAAAAATCACAATATAACAAAGACATCTGTACCAGAACGTTTTTTGCAGCCCAATTCATAATCGCCAAGTCATGAAAGAAGCCCAAGTGCCCCTCGACCCACGAATGGACTAGCAAATTGTGGTACATGTATAGTATGGAATATTATGCAGCCTTAAAGAAAGATGGAGACTTTACCTCTTTCATGTTTACATGGATGGAGCTGGAACATATTCTTCTTAGCAAAGTATCTCAGGAATGGAAGAAAAAGTATCCAATGTACTCAGCCCCATTATGAAGCTAAATTATAGCTTTCACATGAAGGCTATAACCCAACTATAGCACAAGACTATGAGGAAAGGGCCAAGGAATGGGAAGGGAGGGGGGAGGTTAGGGTGGAGGGAAGGTAATGGGTGGGGCCACACCTACGGTGCATCTTAGAATGGGTACAGGCGAAACTTACTAAAGGCAGAATACAAATGTCTACATACAATAACTAAGAAAATGCCACAAAGGCTACGTTAACAGTTTGATGAGAATATTTCAGATTGTATATGAAACCAGCACATTGTACCCCTTGATTGCACTAATGTACACAGCTATGATTTAACAATAAAAAAAAAAATGGAGGGCTCTGGATTGGGATAGGGATGGGTGAGAGAGTGACAGAAATTAGCACCCTTGATCCAGGTGCTGATTCCCTATTGACTTCTTTCTGTCTGCCATTGCCAATCCCTGGCACAGTCCCCTCTTCCATCCTGGCCCTGGGATGCTCAGCTAACCTACACTGGTGTTCACCCCACCACACACACACACTGGCATGCCTGACCACCAAGGAGCAGATCAAGGCACTCTGGGGCCAGCCTGACCCTACCAGGCATGACCTACCAGGAAGGCCCCACAGTCTACATCTATCTGTAGAAAATGCCTGGCTCAAGCTGGGCCACTCAGATGTTGACTCCTAGGAATATGGAATTTTGAAGGAAGAGACATAGTAATCTCCTGTCAGTAGAGCAGAATCTTGTCTATGGCAGTGCTCTAGGGAGAATGCCCTGTGATCTTTCTGTAGGGTGCTCTGGGTCTGCCCTCTGTGACAATTTCTTGGAGTCCCTGAGATACTCCATGACTCTTTTAACCTGTCACCTCGACTCTCTCTTCTGCCCTCACCTTCACCTCCCTACCCTCCACCCTTTTCCCCCTTGAGTTAGACAGAGCTGGTTTCTAGCGCAAGGCCTCCCAACTTGTAAAGGCCATTCAAGGTTAGAGGCAGGAGGTGCCATGAGAGGCAGCTGCCAACAGAGTGGAATGTGGGCTCACTTTGAAGGGGCCTTTGACCCCAAAGGCCTTTGAAGGGAAGGAAGATGGATAAGGGAGCCAGGCAGTCAGAGAAAAGCTCCTCTTTGTAATATTTTATCCCAGATCTTGAGGAGGGAGACAAGATGGCGGACTGAAGCCAGCTTTCAACAAAGGCTCCCGTCCAGAAGGAGAGTTAAGGGACAGGAATTTAGTAGGTGTCCTGGTGGACTTGAGCCTCACCAAGAGAGAAGGCTGAAGAACGCACATCAACACCGCTGAGGCAAGTTGTGATCACAAGGACGCAAACAAAAGGTACAAAATCCACCACCAAGCGGACGGGAGTCCCCCTCCCCCATGAGACCGGCTCTGGAGCCCCACAATTTAACAAGCGGGCAGAAATTAAAGGCCCTCCCACTACACTCCACGGGAAAGACCTTCTAAAAACTGGACCTACCTCCCCTACTGGGGTGCCGTGGCGTTCTCCTGCCGGACATAGGGCTGAATAAAACTTTGGGAATCCTTTGCCGGCAACCCTGAATCCCCGGCGCTCCCCTCCCGCCCACTGAGGTCTGGAGGCCTGTCCCCCAGGACTTCGGATCCTTGGGTGATTTCTCAAGGGGAGTGGACAGTCCCCGAGTTGCGACTGGTAGCATTGACTCTGAGGCCCGCGAGTAAGGAGAGGGCACCGGGCTGAGGGGGAGTCACGCCTCGCGGCACTTCCCTGCGGTGCAGTGCACCAACTCTCCCCGGGCATACGGGGCCCAAGACTGAATAAGACTCTGGCCTCCCCGCTGAGAGCTGAGAACCCCTACTCTCACTCGGGGTCTGAGGGCCTATCCCCCAGGAGTTCGGCTCCTTGGGTGATTTCTCGAGGGGAGTGCACAGTGCCTGAGCTGCGTCAGGTCAGCGCTGACTCTGGGATACGTGAGCGAGGAGAGGGCACTCCGCTGAGGGGAAATCAAGCCTTGGCGGCACTTCCCTGCGGTGCAGTGCAGGAGCCCTCCCCGGGCACAAGACTGAATAAGACTCTGGCCTCCCCGCTGAGAGCTGAGAGCCCCTACTCTCACTCGGGGTCTGAGGGCCTATCCCTCCGGAGTTCGGCTCCTTGGGTGATTTCTCGAGGGGAGTGCACAGTGCCTGAGCTGCGTCAGGTCAGCGCTGACTCTGGGACACGTGAGCAAGGAGAGGGCACTCCGCTGAGGGGAAATCAAGCCTTGGCGGCACTTCCCTGCGGTGCAGTGCAGGAGCCCTCCCCGGACCATAGTATTGCGTGAAACTGAATGAAACTCTAGCTTCCCCCCGCCCCACTCCCAATCCGGGTCTGGGGGCCCATCCCCCAAGAGTTCTGATTCTTGGGGGATCTCTTAAGGGGTGTGGACCCAGCACAAACTGCAGCCGCTCAGTGCTGACTCTGGTGCGCGGGACAGAGGAGAAAAGGGTCGCCTGAGTGCCCACACCAGAGCAGCAGTTCCCTGGAGGTAGATCAACAGCCGTTTTTTCTTTAACGGCAGAACGCTCACTTCTGGATATTCTGAGGCCACACCCCCTGTCTCCCTGGGCAACCAGAGGAGGCCACCGGTGTCACGGCTCACAAACCCAGAAGCCTCCAGGGCGGGGCCGACCCAGAGAGGTGTTCAGACGCAATTCTCCAGCAGCAAAGACGTTTGAACTCAAAACAGCCCGTCTCCTGTAGGCGATGACAGGAACAGAGACAGAACCTCACAAAGTTGTCTGTTCTGTTCTGTTCTGTTAGCAGCATCCATCAGGGACGGGGCTAAGCCTGAGTGAACACCTCCTTCCCAACACCTGCATCAAACACTCAAAGATGTCAGGCCCCATCTCCTCCTGCTAGATAGCGGCAGTCTGCGGGGGCCTGGCAGACTTCCTCGCGATTCAGGCAGGTGCAAACCCCTGGAGTGTCTGTTCACTGCAGGCAACTGGGTTAGCCATCTGCAGAGATACCAGTGACTGGGTCCGACGGAGGGGCAAAGTGGGGAAGGAGACGTCAACCTTCCCAGACTGCTCTGTTTGCGGGGTGGCTCCTCCTGACTCCACGCTGCACTGGGGTGAGCTGTCTCAGAGGAGTCACCAGGCCCCTGTGATCCAGTTCCCAGAGACCTCTTGAACCCTTCCACCCGAGACAAGTGCCGATTGAGACAGTTGATTCGGACCTTTTGAACTGGGCTAATAGACTGAGGACTTTTCAGGTGGTGCCCTGGGTGTGCGATTGTAGGAAGGTTTGATTCTCCTTTTCCAACTGGGGCCAGAGGTGGGCAGGCGGGGTGACTTAATTGCTGATTTTTTCACACAGCTGAGACTTCAAGCCAGAGTAGAAGTTGCAATAGGATCGAACAGAAACCAGCTGAAAACAAGACAGAACCACTTTGCTCCACCACACCAGACAGGGCCCCAGTTTCTCAGGCCACAACACTGTACGGGCCCTCGATAAAACCCCAGGGGAAAAACCAAAGGGAGTAAACCATGGGGCGGAATCAGCGGAAAAACTCTGGTAACATGAATAACCAGAATAGATCAACCCCCCCAAGAAAAGATACGGCAGATGTGATTGAAGATCCCATTCATAAACAACTGGCTGAGATGTCAGAAGTCGAATTCAGAATTTGGTTTGCAGACAAGATTAATAAAATGGAATTAGGAATTCGAGGAGAAATTCAAAAGTTGTCTCAAGAATTTAACGAATTTAAAGACAAAACCACCAAAGACTTAGACACACTGAAACAAGAACTTACAGCCCTCAAAGATATGAAAAATACAGTAGAATCCCTCAGTAACAGAATGGAGCAAGCAGAAGAAAGGATTTCTGACATTGAAGATAAAGTCTTCGAACGCTCCCAATCTCTCAAAGAGGAAGAGAAATGGAGAGCAAAAACGGATCACTCACTCAGAGAGCTCTCAGATAATTCGAAAAAACATAACATAAGGGTTATAGGAATTTCGGAGGCTGATGATGTGGCAGCCAAGGGCACAGAGGCCCTTCTACATGAAATTATGAAAGAAAATTTTCCAGACATGCCTAGAGAATCTGAAATTCAGATAGCAGACAGCTTCAGAACCCCAGCACGATTCAACCCCAAAAAGCCATCTCCCAGACATATCATAATTAGCTTCACTAAAGTTAACATGAAAGAGAAGATTCTCAAAGCAGCCCGGCGAAAGAAAACTATAACGTACAAAGGTAAGAATATTAGAATAACTGCAGATCTCTCTGCTGAAACTTTTCAAGCAAGAAGAGGCTGGTCATCAACTTTTAATCTCCTAAAGCAAAAAAACTTTCAACCCAGGATCTTGTATCCAGCTAAACTGAGTTTCATCTATGATGGAGAAATTAAATACTTCAATGACATTCATATGTTGAAAAAATTTGCCATAAGTAAACCAGCTCTTCAGGATGTTCTCAGACCTATCCTCCACAATGACCAACCCAATCCTATACCACAAAAGTAAACTCACTCAGAAACTTCGGATCAAACTCCAACTTCCACACTGGCGAAAGGATTAAAAATGTCCACTGGACCTTTGAAAAACTCGATACCCAAAATTCCACCAGACTTATCCTTACTCTCCATCAATGTGAATGGCTTAAACTGTCCTCTAAAGAGGCATAGGTTAGCTGACTGGATACAAAAACTTAAGCCAGATATTTGTTGCATACAAGAGTCACATCTCAACTTAAAAGACAAATACAGACTCAGGGTGAAAGGATGGTCATCCATATTTCAGGCAAATGGTAATCAGAAAAAAGCAGGTGTTGCAATTTTATTTGCAGATACAGTAGGCTTTAAACCATCAAAAGTAAGGAAGGACAAGAATGGTCACTTCATATTTGTTAAGGGTAATACTCAATATGACGAGATCTCAATTATTAATATCTATGCACCCAACCAGAATGCACCTCAATTTATAAGAGAAACTCTAACAGACATGAGTAACTTGATTTCCTCCAGCTCCATAATCGTTGGAGATTTCAACACTCCCTTGGCAGTGTTGGATCGATCCTCCAGAAAGAAGCTGAGCAAAGAAATCTTAGATTTAAACCTAACCATCCAGTATTTAGATTTAGCAGACATCTACAGAACATTTCATCCCAACAAAACTGAATACACATACTTCTCATCAGCCCACGGAACTTACTCCAAAATTGATCACATTTTAGGTCACAAGTCTAACCTCAGTAAATTTAAAGGAATAGAAATTATTCCATGCATCTTCTCGGACCATCATGGAATAAAACTTGAATTGAGTAACAACAGGAATCTGCATACCCATACAAAAACATGGAAGTTAAATAACCTTATGCTGAATGATAGCTGGGTCAGAGATGAGATTAAGAAAGAAATCACCAATTTTTTGGAACAAAATGACAATGAAGACACAAGCTATCAGAACCTCTGGGACACTGCAAAGGCAGTTCTAAGAGGGAAATTTATAGCACTGCAAGCCTTCCTCAAGAGAACGGAAAGAGAGGAAGTTAACAACTTAATGGGACATCTCACGCAACTGGAAAAGGAAGAACATTCCAACCCCAAACCCAGTAGAAGAAAAGAAATAACCAAAATTAGAGCAGAATTAAATGAAATTGAAAACAAAAGAATAATACAACAGATCAATAAATCAAAAAGCTGGTTTTTTGAAAAGGTCAATAAAATAGATAAACCTCTGGCCAACCTAATCAGGAAAAAAAGAGTAAAATCTCTAATATCATCAATCAGAAACAACAAAGACAAAATAACCACAGACTCATCAGAAATCCAAAAAATCCTTAATGAATATTACAAGAAACTTTATTCTCAGAAATATGAAAATCTGAAGGAAATAGACCGATACTTGGAAGCACGCCACCTTCCAAGACTTAACCAGAATCAAGTGGAAATGTTGAACAGACCCATAACAAGTTCAGAAATAGCATCAACTATACAAAACCTCCCTAAAAAGAAAAGCCCGGGACCAGATGGTTTCACGTCAGAATTCTACCAAACCTTTAAAGAGGAATTAGTACCTATATTACTCAACCTGTTCCAAAATGTAGAAAAAGAAGGAAGACTACCCAACACGTTCTATGAAGCAAATATCACCCTGATCCCCAAACCAGGAAAAGACCCAACAAGAAAAGAAAATTATAGACCAATATCACTAATGAATATAGATGCAAAAATATTCAACAAGATCCTAACAAACAGAATCCAGCAACACATCAAACAAATTATACATCATGACCAAGTTGGTTTTATCCCAGGGTCTCAAGGCTGGTTCAATATACGTAAATCTATAAATGTAATTCAGCACATAAACAAATTAAAAAACAAAGACCATATGATTCTCTCAATTGATGCAGAAAAAGCTTTTGATAATATCCAGCATCCCTTCATGATCAGAACACTCAAGAAAATTGGTCTAGAAGGGACTTTTCTTAAACTGATAGAGGCTATCTACAGCAAACCCACAGCCAATATCATATTGAATGGAGTTAAATTGGAATCATTTCCACTCAGATCAGGAACCAGACAAGGCTGCCCATTGTCTCCATTGCTTTTCAACATTGTAATGGAAGTTTTAGCCACCGCAATTAGGGAAGAAAAGGCGATCAAGGGTATCCATATAGGGTCAGAAGAGATCAAACTCTCGCTCTTCGCAGATGATATGATTGTGTATCTGGAAAACACTAGGGACTCTACTACAAAACTCCTAGAAGTGATCAAGGAATACAGCAGCGTCTCAGGTTACAAAATCAACATTCATAAATCGGTAGCCTTTATATACACCAAAGACAGTCAAATTGAAAAAGCAGTTAAGGACTCTATCCCATTCACAGTAGTGCCAAAGAAGATGAAATATTTGGGAATTTACCTAACAAAAGACGTGAAAGATCTCTATAAAGAGAACTATGAAACTCTAAGAAAAGAAATAGCTGAAAATGTTAACAAATGGAAAAACATACCATGCTCATGGCTAGGAAGAATCAACATTATCAAAATGTCCATACTACCCAAAGCAATATATACTTTCAATGCACTCCCTATTAAAGCTCCACTGTCATATTTTAAAGATCTTGAAAAAACATTACTTCGTTTTATATGGAATCAGAAAAAACCTCGAATAGCCAAGACATTACTCAGAAATAAAAACAAAACAGGAGGAATCACACTACCAGACCTCAGACTTTACTACAAATCGATAGTGATCAAAACAGCATGGTATTGGCACAAAAACAGAGAAGTAGATATCTGGAATAGAATAGAGAACCAAGAGATGAATCCAGCTACTTACCGCTATTTGATTTTTGACAAGCCAATTAAAAACATTCAGTGGGGAAAAGATTCCCTATTTAACAAATGGTGCTGGGTGAACTGGCTGGCAACCTGCAGAAGACTGAAATTGGACCCACACCTTTCACCATTAACTAAGATAGACTCTCATTGGATTAAAGATTTAAACTTAAGACATGAAACTATAAAAATACTAGAGGAGAATGCAGGGAAAACCCTTGAAGAAATTGGTCTGGGTGAGTATTTCATGAGGAGAACCCCCCGGGCAATTGAAGCAGCTTCAAAAATACACTACTGGGACTTGATCAAACTAAAAAGCTTCTGCACAGCTAAGAACACAGTAAGCAGAGCAAGCAGACAGCCCTCAGAATGGGAGAAAATATTTGCAGGGTATATCTCTGACAAAGGTTTAATAACCAGAATCCACAGAGAACTCAAACGCATCAGCAAGAAAAAAACAAGGGATCCCATCGCAGGCTGGGCAAGGGATTTGAAGAGAAACTTCTCTGAAGAAGACAGGCGCACGGCCTTCAGACATATGAAAAAATGCTCATCATCTTTAATCATCAGAGAAATGCAAATCAAAACTACTTTGAGATATCATCTAACTCCAATGAGACTAGCCTATATCACAAAATCTCAAGACCAGAGATGTTGGCGTGGATGCGGAGAAAAGGGAACACTTCTGCACTGCTGGTGGGAATGCAAATTAATACATTCCTTTTGGAAAGATATATGGAGAACACTCAGAGATCTAAAAATAGATCTGCCATTCAATCCTGTAATTCCTCTGCTGGGCATATACCCAGAAGACCAAAAATCACAACATAACAAAGATATTTGTACCAGAATGTTTATTGCAGCCCAATTCATAATTGCTAAGTCATGGAAAAAGCCGAAGTGCCCATCGATCCACGAATGGATTAATAAATTGTGGTATATGTATACCATGGAATACTATGCAGCCTTAAAGAAAGATGGAGACTTTACCTCTTTCATGTTTACATGGATGGAGCTGGAACATATTCTTCTTAGTAAAGTATCCCAAGAATGGAAGAAAAAATATCCAATGTACACAGCCCTACTATGAAACTAATTTGGGACTCTCACATGAAAGCTATAACCCAACTACAACTTAACAATAGGGGGAAGTGGGAAAGGGGGGGGTGGGTAGAGGGAGGGGAATCGGTGGGATCACACCTGTGGTGCATATTACAGGGGTATTTGCGAAACTTGGTAAATGTAGAATATAAATGTTTTGGCACAGTAACTGAGACAACGCCGGAAAGGCTATGTTAACCACTGGGATAAAAATGTGTCAAATGGTTTATGAAGTGAGTGTATGATGCCCCATAATCATATCATTGTATACACTTATGATTTAATAAAAAAATTAAAAAAAAAAAAAAAAATATTTTATCCCAGCAGACAACAGATGTAGGGAGGCCCCATGAGGAGAAAGTGAGATGTAAAGTCCAGAACTTTGATCCTGTCACAGCTACATCATTCATTTCACTCACTGTGTGACCTTGAGTGAGTCATTTAACCTCTCTGGGATAAGACTAGAACCTCCACTGCAAAGCTGTTGTGAAGATTAAATGCAAAATGCATTTGAGTGCTTACAACGTCATCTGACATATACACTACATTTTTGCTGTTATTATTGCTCTCATTCCATTGAGCACAGAACCAAATGGCCAGAGATAGAGCCCTAGGAGAGTGGACAGATTTTTCAGATCATCTTCCACGTACCGTGGGATTTGCAGTTCTGAAGGTAGGTAGGTAGGACATCTGGGTATCTGCCTGGGAAAGTCTGTGATAGTCCTGGAGATGAAAAGTTCTAGAGACCAGAACATGGGGATAGCCCAGGGAATGAAATCCATTTCTGATGTCCTGCATGGGAACAGTAGAGTCAGGTCACAGCAGTGGAATGTGTGGCATTCGGGGGAGGGCATCCACCTCTGAGCCTGTGTGGCCTCCAGAGATGCCCAATTTGCTATGAGGACCCAGTGACAGTCTGATTGACTCACAGGTGCTAGAGACAAGAAAGGGATTCTTAGGTGCATGTGTTAGAGGCCAAAAGGGGACATTAAGAGATTGCACCCAACCAGGAGAACCTAGTCTTGTACCTGGTCCTTTGGGTGCCTCAAGACCAAAGCCACGTGTATAGTAATGGTTGATGTGTTGTGGGCCTGGGATATTAGAATAGCAGTTAAGATCATGGATCCAGGTGGCAAACAGGGATTATGTGAAAATTTTCAAGATGGATCACTGGTGGTGGGGACAGCCAGGGTGGGGTTAGCGTTCTGGATCTCAGCCCCCTTCCTGCTCATCTGACCACAACAGAGCTTTCCTAGCTTCCATATTGCTGGAGTTGTCCCAGACAGACCCCTGGATTGGCTGGTTTCATGTATATGTAACCTGTGTGGCCACACAGAGCCCCATGTATCACTTAATGCTCTGTTGTTGCCATCTTGGAATTCTTAATGATTTTTTTTACCAAATGACCCAACACTTTTATTTTGCACTGGGCCCCTGTGATGACTTTCTTGCTGACCAGTTCCTCTAATGGGTTTCTGTGGAGTTTTTCCTACTATATAATCCTACTGGTGATTTATGTTTAACATACTGTCTTTAAAACACTTGCATTTTCATATTATTTTGGTAACATTTTATCATTCAAAATGTTTTTCTTAAAAAAATGGTTTTTCTGGGGCGGCGCCTGTGAGACTGTCTCAAAAACAAAAAGTTATAGATAGATAAATACAGATATAGACAATATAGATATTGTCACCCTTGGTAGAATACTGTGGTATCGTAACTCCTGGCTCAAGGAGTAGGGCGCCGGTCCCATATGCCGGAGGTGGCGGGTTCAAACCTAGCCCCGGCCAAAAACCACAAAAAAATAAATAAATAAAATAATAATAAATACAAATAAAAATAAAAATAAATGGTTTTTCTGGCTCGGCGCCTGGCTGAAGCGGCTAAGGCACCAGTCACATACAACTAAGCTGGCGGGTTTGAATCCAGCCCGGGCCCACCAAACGACAATGACGGCTGGAACCAAAAAATAGGCCAGCATTGTGGCGGGCACCTGTAGTCCCAGCTACTTGGGAGGCTGAGGCAAGAGACTCTCCTAAGCCCAGGAGTTGGAGGTTGCTGTGAGCTGTGACGCCACGGCACTCTACCAAGGGCAATAAAGTGAGACTGTCTCTAAAAAAAACAAAAAAAGGCAGTGTAATAACACTACTACTAGAAGTACACTACTACTAAGACATAAAATGCTAACATCTCCATGTAGATTCTTTCACGTTATGTAGCTATCTATTCATCTGTCTCTCTGCCTGCTTATCTAAAATCATGTGTCTATATCTGTATTTATCTATAACTTTTTGTTTTTGAGACAGTCTCACTTTGTCACCCTTGATAGAATACTGTGGTATCGTAACTCAAACCTCAAACTCTTGGGTCAAGCAATCCTCCTGCCTCAGCCACTCAAGCTGCTGAGACTATAGACACCAGCCACAATGCCCAGCTATTTTTAGAGACAGGGTCTGGCTCTTGCTCAGGCTGGTCTTGAACTCCTGAGCTCCAGTGATCCGCCCACCTCAGCCTCCCAGAGGATTACAGGCATGAGTCACTGCCTCTGGCTGATCTATCTATAATTTTAAACTTGTGCTTCTCAATGTATTTTTGTCATCTTTTCAAGGCAATGTACATTTTTCTGCAAAATCAGTTTTAATAACTATGTTTTCTACTTCGTATACACATCACAGTTTATTTAATCAATCTGCCCTTGTTGGACTTGAATTGTTGTTTATACTTTCCACTATTATAAATCATAGTGTGGAGAGTAGTTATGGCTAAGCCACGCTCTGTGAATCACCTTCGGGGTAAATTATAGGAGGGGAGACTGCTGGATCAAAAGATATGAACTGTTTAAACATTTTTCATGGAAATTTTAAGCATGAGATATACTCTCATAGAATAAAATTAAAAAGGTACAAAAGGGTACACAGTAATTTCTCTCTGCTCACCCTACATATCCTCCCACAAGTCCTCCTGTCATTCATTTCCCTCCCCAAGAGTAACTAATATTACTAGTTGTTAGGAACATCTTTAAAGTTATGGATATAAGACATCTGATCAAAGTGCCCTCCAGAAAAGGTGCAGTAAGAGAATGCCTGGCTCACAACAGCTTTGCTAAATACTAAATACTTTAGTATTTTTAATTTGATTAATGTTTTTTACATTTAAATTTTGATAAAAATGTTTAAATTTATTTTCGATCTTTTTCTTTTTTAGTTATGAAAACAATTCCTGTTCATTGTAACGAATTCGAAAAATCAAGGAGAATATAGAATAAAAAGTAAATGTCCTCCCCTCCCATCCCACTCCAATCCTGCCACCTTGCTCAGGCGCTCCTTAGTTATATTTGTAGTTTTTCCTTTATTTCCTACCAAACCATTTCTTTTATTTGCAAGCACATGCGTGCAAGCATGCACACACTCCACAAGCTTGCTCCTAATTCATTTAACCATTTGTCTGTTAATAAATATTTTTAATTATCTTCCATATTTTATTGCTAGAAACTTATAAACATATACATCTACTGAATCTCTTCTGTAGGGTAAGTTCCTAATATCGCTCTCTACCAATTAGTACTCCCACTGCAGTATGTAAAATTGGTTATTTCCCACACCTTGGCTCAAATTGGTTATCATCTATTTTTGAAATTTATTAATTTGATGAAAAATTATATCTTGTTATTGATTTCACTTATCTTCCCTGATTATTCCCTGAAGTTGAGTATCTTTTCATATGATTTTTGACCTCTATTATTTGTTTGTTACTGGTTATTTTAACTTTTTTTTTTTTTTTTGAGACAGAGTCTCACTTTATCACCCTCAGTAGAGTGCTATGGCGTCACAGCTCACAACAACCTCCAACTCCTGGACTTAGGCAATTTTCTTGCCTCAGCCTCCCAAGTAGCTGGGACTACAGGCCCCCGCCACAACACCCAGCTATTTTTTTGTTGCAGTTTGGCTGGGGCGAGATTCAAACCTGCCACCCTGGGCTTATGAGGCCGGCCCCGTACCCACTGACCCATAGGCGCTGCCCTGTTAGTGGTTATTTTATTCCCTTGGACCAGTTTTCTATTGGGTTATCCTTTTCTTAGTAATTTGCAGTATTTCCTTACATGTTACAAATAAAAGCTTTCAACCATCATAGTTTCTCAGTCTGTGTCTTTTAGCTAGCTTTAAGATTTTTTTTGGTATAAAATTGTTTTTTATTTTACAGAATATAATGACCTCTCATTCATTTCTACATTTCCTTCAGGTATTTTAAAAATTTTATTCTGTGTGTCCAGATCTTTGCTCCAGCTGGAATTCATTTTGATATATGTTGTGAAGTAGTTATCCAACCTTACTTTTTCTCCTTCTTTTGTTTTCAAAATCTACTTCTAAATGGGTTGAAATAACTTTTGTACAATCTAGGTGCAAATAGAAAAAAGGAAATTTCCCAGGAGAGGATTGCTGAATCTTACAGAGCCACGGTAGGTGAGTGGTGATTTCTCTTCTGAGTGAGTGAGTGTTGCCCACTCGCATTATTTTGATCATTCCCTGGTGCCAGAATTCTGGTTACTAGATCATTGATACCTATGATTGCATTTTTCTTGAGGGCTGTGATTTATTTCTGGAGAAACTGGAGGCCAAAGGAGAAGTCAAAGTAGGATAGTTAATGAGCTTCAGTGAGCACTGTGGGGGTGTGGGGTGAGGAGCATTGAATGGGAAAGAAAAGACGCCCAGAATAAAATACACATGAAAAAGATGAGAACACAGGGTTAGGCTGTGTAATGGAAATGTTGTCCTTGCTTAAAAAGAACAAACAAAACGCTTCTATAATTTGAATTCTCAAAGGAGAATATGCTGGTGAGGAGAGAACTCCATCTAAATAACCCAGCTCTGCCCATCCCCCAGCCCACTTCCCAGTGGCAGGTGTTGTGCTAAACAGGGCTGCTGAGCAGGTATCCCGCCATGAAGATCGAGACAACTGATAAAATTTTGGGATACTAAGGTATTAGCTGGCAAATGATAGATGGGACTGCAATAAATAATAAAGTTAATTCTTTATAAATATCAGTTATAATGTAAACCCATTAGGATACATTCATGAACATTGATAAATGGGCCTCCTAAAATAGCGACTTCTCAGAAACATTAGCAGAGCTGGCTGCTACTTCGCCCACGTCGCAGCAGACAGCACGCACAGCATTGCTCATTCTTTATGAGGCACTCTGTGATTTAGAGGAACAGTGTTTATCTTTATCCTCAAATTACTCACTTGTTAGTGCTTCTAAATAGTTTAGCCTGTACTTTGGTTTTATTGTTGGTGCATTATAATACTTGCAGGATGTGTGCAGGGTTCTGTTTTCTTAAAAGATCCAGAACTTACAGAAAAATGGTAAAGATAAACACCCAGGATAAAGAGACAATAGTGTTTAGACAAGTGTTCCTTTTAAATATCAGAAATAAAAATCTTCTGAATCTGGGAAATAACATTTTAAAGGTATCAATAAGAAAAATTAATTCTAATACCATGTGAAAATTAACATCCTGGGCTTGGCACCCATAGCACAGTGGTTATGGTGCCAGCCACATACACCGAAACTGGCAGGTTCGAACCCAGACTGGGCCAGATAAACAACAATGACAATTGCAACCAAAAAATAACCAGTCATTGGGCAGCACCTGTGGCTCAAAGGGGTAGGGCACCGCTCCATATGCCGGAGGTGGCGAGTTCAAACCCTGGCCAAAAACTGCAAAAAAAAATAATAATAATAATAACCAGGCATTGTGGCGGGCACCTGTAGTCCCAGGAGGCTGAGGCAAGAGAATCGCTTAAGCCCAAGAGTTTGAGGTTGCTGTGAGCTGTGACTCCACAGCACTCTCCTGAGGGCGACACAGTGAGACTCTGTCTCAAAAAAAAAAAAAAAGAAAGAAAGAAAAATTAATGTCCTGGAAACCCTTTGCTGCTATCAAGAATCCATTCGAAATAAACCAAATAACTTGTTTTTCTAGAATGAAAAACAAATAATTTCAACCAAAAAAAAAATCATGAATAGATCATAATTGCCAAGGAAGTGAATGTGGAGTCAAAGGTGCCCAAACATCATGAAAAGTTGAAACTGCTCAATTTATGTGGCACTTAAACCATTCCGAATGGCAATTATGTTCTATTCAAGTTTATGGTTTGTGTCAAAGTTGGCTCAGACAAACACTATGAATAACACAGAAAAGGGAATTTTTTATAGGGATGAGACCTTGTGGAATTGTGGGGAGTCATTCAGGACGTAGCAGTGGTGGCTGATCTCTGCTCCTTAATGCCCAGGGCCTCAGCTGGGAAAATTTGACAGCTGAGGGCTAAACTCACCTGGGGACATCATCACATAGGCATTATCAGGTGCTTGGTGCTAGCTGTGCACGGGGACCCCAGCTGGGGCTGTCGAGGTATGGAATGCAAGTGAGATTTGGCCAATGGAATGTGAGTAGAAGAAATGTTTATCTAGAACATTCTGGAAGAAACCTCACATGCAGGATGCTTTCTCTTCTTCATCTATCAGCTGAATAGAGATGGCTTCAGAACCTACAGGAAGGAAAAACTCCAAGGGGGAACAAGTCTGGGTCTCGCAACGATTGTATAGATTTTCTTTCCTTTTCCTCTTTCTTTCACCTGCTACCTCAGGCTGTGACATCAATGTGCAACAATTTTCTACCAAGTCAAGCCATTTCCATTTTGGAGTTATTTGTCATCCCTACAGTAGCTAATGCTAATTACAATAACTAAAACCATTTATTAAAGTAATTACTATTACCTGGTTATTTACTGAAATTACAAATGACCAGAGATTTTTACCTGGTATGCAATCCAGAGCTGCACACATCCATGGTGATTCTTTTCACCATGGCAACTGTCATATAAGCCCTTTTTATTATCACAATATCAAGGATTGGTTTTGTAGCTCCCATCACTTAAAATGTGTCTGGTGAAATTTTGACTATTTCATATGCCTTTTTTTGACAAATGGTCACAACTCACAAGGTCATTTTATTGACATGTATGAGGAAAAAAAGAGGAACTCCATTGTCCTTCTTTCTTTTTTCTTTTTCTAATAGATTCTCTTTCTTTCTTTCTTTTTTCTTTTTTTTTTTTTTTTTTGAGACAGAGTCTCACTCCGTCATCCTCAGCAGAGTGCCATGGTGTCACAGCTCATAGCAACCTCAAACTCCTGGGCTTAAGCGATTCTCTTGCCTCAGTCTCCCAAGTAGATGAGACTACAGGCGCCTGACACAACGCCCAGCTGTGTCATTTTTTGTTGCAGTTGTCATTGCTGTTTAGCAGGCCCAGGCCAGGTTCAAACCTGCCAGCCTCGGTGTATGTGGCTGGCATCATAACCACTGTGCTATGGGTGCTGAGCCTTTTTTTTTTTTAGTTTTTTGAACCAGGTTACATTGATTGCATTTGTTAGGTAAAGTTCCTCTTATAATTCTGTCCCGTCCCCAAAAGGTGTGTCACACACCCCTCACCCCCCTGCCTCCTGCCCTCTCTCTGCTCTCCTCTTCCCCATCCTCCACTGTGTACTAGGTCATTAATTGTCCTCATATCAGAATTGAGTACATAGAATTCTTGCTTCTCCATTCTTGTGATGCTTTACTAAGAATAATGTGTTCCACTTCCATCCAGGTTAATACAAAAGATGTAAAGTCTCCATCTTTTTAGTGGCTGAATAGTATTCCATGGTGTACATGCTAATCCATTGAAGGAGCACAGTCCACTGCACCCTTGTAGGTGAATCAGTCTCATTTGTGCTCCTTGAAGTCACGAGACCCCGAGAAGGGACATTTCCAGTACTTGGGCTAGGTGTGAGTTTTGGGGATATTCTCCCCCAACTCACATAAGCAGCTTTGCTGAAAAATGCAGGTAGTCACACCTTAAAGGAAAGAATATCCTAGAGGGCTCTCACCAAGTTGTAGCTGGAGACAGAGCATCTGCCTGGGGCAATGGACCATTGCACTTAATCCTCTACTTCTATTTACACAAAAACTTTCAGTTAATCATATAGAGAAGTAGGCAAACAGAACAGACAACCCAGCCCTTTGTGGTTCATCTCCAATGTTGTTTATCTCTAAACAAGACATTCTTGGTTTAGAAAGGTGTGTACGTACTTTGCTGGATTAACACTGATAAGGCATCTTTACCTTTTGTCTCCCTTGTTCTTGGATTATTTTTATCTGATGAGTTTGGGTATATAAGAAAGTGAGTAAAAATGGCCAATGGCTGCTGTTAGCCATCCCTTAATAAATCATTAATTTCATCTGCAGTGTCTGCCTCCGTGTCTCTGACTAGGCCAGTGGACAGCAACAATCCATTCCTGGGTTGGTGGGCTTTTAGGCTGTTTCCACATTTTGGCGATTGTAAATTGAGCTGCCATAAACAGTCTAGTGCAAGTGTCCTTATGGTAAAATGATTTTTTTCCTTCTGGGTAGATACCCAGTAATGGGATTGCAGGATCAAATGGGAGGTCTAGCTTGAGTGCTTTGAGGTTTCTCCATACTTCCTTCCAAAAAGGTTGTACTGGTTTGCAGTCCCACCAGCAGTGTAAAAGTGTTCCCTTCTCTCCACATCCACGCCAGCATCTGCAGTTTTGAGATTTTGTGATGTGGGCCATTCTCGCTGGGGTTAGATGATATCTCAGGGTGGTTTTGATTTGCATTCTCTAATCCATTGTCTTTCTATCACCAAATTTACAATCCATTCCCATCTGGAACCGTGTCTCCTGCCCGAGTCTTCCTTCTTCCCATGGTCTCAGGTTTTCCCTGCTCACAGACTTCATTCCGGTTATACTTCTTCTCCTGCTTCATTCATCTTTTTCTAATAATTCGTTCCCATCAGCACATAAACAAGCTCTGATATCTCTCATCTTGAAAAGTAAAACAAAACAAAATCTTTACCCTATGTCCCATATCTCCACCAAGTTGTCAACTTACCTCTCTGCTTCCTTGACAGCAGAACTTCCAGGAGTCTTCACACTTTCTGTCTCCATTGCCTCACTGCCCAGGCACTTTTTATATCTACTCTGGTTTTGCTTCTGTCCCCAACACTCCACTAACATGATTATCCAGGTTACAAATGTCCTCCACTTTACCAAATCCAGTAGCAATTTTAGATTCTTGTTCCCTTTAATCATCTCAACAGTATTCACTGCTGTTGAAGGAATCCCTCCTTCAAAAACTTTCCTCATTTGGCTTCTGTACCATATCTTTTCTGTAATATACTGTGGCCCCTTTTGCAGGTTCCTCAGCTGGATATATAATAAGCATCTCCAATCAAACAAACCTCTATTAGAAACTCTTAATTAATCCCTCCAAATCTGTGCCTCCTGCAAGAACCCACATGTCAATATGTGGGACCACCATCCACCCAGTGGCTCAGAACTGAGATTCAGTCTTTCTTTTTTCTTCTTCTCGTCTCTTCTCTTTCTTTCTCACTCTCTTTCTCCCTTCCTCCCTCCCTCACTCCCTCCCTCCCTTCCTTCCTTTTTTTTTTTTTTGTAGAGACAGAGTCTCACTTTATCGCCCTCAGTAGAGTGCTCTGGCATCACAGCTCATAGCAACCTCCAACTCCTGGGCTTAGGGGATTCTCCCGCCTCAGCCTCCCAAGTAGCTGGGACTATAGGTGCCCGCCACAGCACCCAGCTACTTTTTTGTTGTTGTTGCAGTTTGGCCGGGGCTGGGTTTGAACCCACCACCCTCAGTATATGGAGCCAGCGCCCTACTCACTGAGCCACAGGCACTGCCTTTTTTTTTTTTTTTTGTAGAGACAGAATCTCACTGTACTGCCCTCGGGTAGAGTGCCGTGGCGTTACACGGCTCACAGCAACCTCTAACTCTTGGGCTTATGCGATTCTCTTGCCTCAGCCTCCTGAGCAGCTGGGACTACAGGTGCCCGCCACAACGCCTGGCTATTTTTCTGTTGCAGTTTGGCCAGGGCTGGGTTTGAACCCGCCACCCTCGGCATATGGGGCTGGCGCCCTACTCACTGAGCCACAGGCACCGCCCTTTTTTTTTTTAACAGGGTCTAACTCTGTCACCAGGCTAGAGTGCAATGGCACAATCATAGCTCCATGTAAGGTCAAACTCTTGGGTTCCAACAATCCTCTTGCCTTAGGCTCCTGAGTAGCTGTGCCTATAGGTGTGCACCAATCTCCTGGCCAGGAATCATTTTTTTCTTCTCCTTTTCACACCCCCAAACTCTAATCAATCGAAAAGTCCTATTAAGTCTGGCTTCAGATGGCACATATAGAATCAATCCACCTCTCTCCATCACAGCTTTCACTTCTCTAGTTCCAATCACCATCATTTCTTGCCCCGATAACTATAATAGCCTTGGAATTGATTTGCCTTCTTCCACTCTTATTTCTTTCCTTTTCTTTTTTTTCAGACAGAAACTCAAGTTATCGCCCTGGGTAGAGTGCTGTGGCATCACAGCTCACAGCTCACAGCTCACAGCAACCTCCAACTCCTGGACTCAAGTGATTCTCCTGCCTCCGCCTCTCAAGTAGCTGGGACTACAGGTGCCCGACACAATGCCTGGCTATTTTTTGGTTGCAGCCATCATTGTTGTTTGGCGGGCCTGGACTGGATTCAAACTTGCCAGCTCAGGTGTATGTGGCTGGCACCTTAGCTGCTTGAGCCACAGGTGCTGAGCCTTCCACTCTTTTTTTTTTTTTTTTTTTGGCTGGGGCTGGGTTTGAACCCGCCACCTCCGGCATATGGGACTGGTGCCCTACTCCTTGAGCCACAGGCGCCGCCCGAGCCTTCCACTCTTATTTCTATATAGCCTATTTTCACACAGAACCCAGAAACCTTTCAAAAGAAAAAAAAAAAGCTGTTCTTCCAATTCCCCAAACATGCTATGCTCGTTCCTACCATTCCTACCTGTGTATCTCTTTTCCTAGAATGCTCCTCTCCCTGTTTTTTGCATAGATGACTATTTTCATACTTCTAGGCCTAACCTAAATGTCACATCCTCACAGAGTACTTACCAGCATGTGTAAGTTAGGGTCTCTCTTCTTGCTACTCTCTACCACAGCAAGCCGTTTATTTCGTAATAGGAATTACAGTCATATTTTTGTTTACTTGTTTATACTGTTACATTACCAACCTTTATGATATAATCTCCACAAATGATCTTCTCCCCATAAATTTATATCTGACTGTATATGGAGGAAGGGTTTAGAAAGTAATTAAGGTAAAACAAGAGCATATGGGTGGGGTTCTAATTTGAAAGAACTGTGGCCTTGTAAGAAGAGGCTTTCTCTGAAGACACAAAGAGAAGGTGGCTGTCTGCAAGCCAGGAAGATAGCCCTCACTGGGAGCAGGCAGGGCCTTGATCTTAAACTTCCCAACCTCTAGATTGTGAGAAAGAAAACATCTATTGTTTAAGCCAGTCCGTGGTATTTTGTCATGGCAGCTTGAGCTAACTAATACAGAAAGTTTGTAGAGCCTGCTCATTCCACCTTTTCAGGCTTGTATATAGCACACTGATTAGCATATAGTAGACAAGCAAAAATTATTTGCTGAATAAATGAGTGGGCACAATTTTTTTTTATTTGCTTTTAATTTCCAATATTTTTTTTTTTTTTTAAGAGACAGTCTCACTTTGTTGCCCTTGGTAGAGTGCTGTGGCCTCACAGCTCACAGCAATCTCCAACTCCTGGGCTTAGGAGATTCTCTTGCCTCAGCCTCCCGAGTAGCTGGGACTACAGACACCTGCCACAACACCGGGCTATTTTTTTGCAGTTTGGCTGGGGTCAGGTTCGAACCCGCCACCTTCGGTATATGGGGTCAGCGCCTTACCCACTGAGCCACAGGCGCCACCCAGGGCACAATCTTCTTTCTACTGGTATTACTGTTTCAACATTTGGATTTCCTACTATATATTCCCTACCTGGGCTGCCTCAAGGAAAAGACAAGTTCAATGTTCAGCCCATGTCTCAGATGTTTGAAGACAGCTCCTCTTTTCTCCTGTCCTATGACAGACATTGCCAATGGACTCCTACCTCCCATCTCCTTGTTAAAACAGCCCTACCCAGAGCCGAATGTAACTAATTGAGGGAGGCACAGGAGAGGAAACTCATATACCTTCCTGGGACTCGCTGTCACTAGCTCTGGGGAGGAAATGAGGCCTGTCTTTGTGTCCCTCACTCAGGACTGGGATAAGGGGTGACCAGGTGTGGGGATTTCCAGGCTTGTCCCCATTGTCTGTGAATAACTATGACCTGAAGTTCCTGGCCCTGTGCACTGAACAGTGGGGAGGAGTGGGTGCCCCCATCCCCCCCATGACCTGGGGCACCCAGGATGATGCTCCTGCTGGGAGGCTCCATGTGGGGTGGTGCAGGTGGCCGGAAAAGAGGCTGCAGCAGGATCCCTGGGACAAGGCCGGCATTTGAGGTGCTGAGGTGGGGACACAGGCCAGGGTCCTATAATCTGCCGGCCTCCCTGTGTAGTCAGAGGTGAAGCCCACCTCAAAGAGGCCAAATCTGTGTCTCTAGCCCAGGTCCCTGCAATCCAGACTGGGATATCCAACTGCCAATGTCTCAGAGGCATCTGTCCATATCTTACCATCAGCACTGCTGCCCCCTAAACCCTCCCCATGTCTCCCTCACTGCAGTGGCCTCCTCAGTGGGCTCCCTACCACCACCCCTGCCTCTGCAGTCCTTTTTCCCCACAGCAGACAGAGGGAGCTCATAAGTCACATGAGGTCACCCTTTTGCTCAGAACCTTCCAGTGACTCCCAGCCCATGGAAAGGCCAATGCCATCCCCATGATTGCAAAGCCCACGCCATTGGCTGCCCACCTCCTGCTCACTTTCTGGCACCATTTCATAATCCTGGACACATCCTGCCCTCTCTCTCTGCCACCTTGGCCTGTATTAGTCAGAGTACTCCAGAGAAACGTAACCAATAGGATATATATTATATAGATGAAGAGAGAGGTTTATTTTTAGGAACTGGCTCATGCAATGTGGGGACAAACAGGCCTGAAATCTGTAGGGCAGGTTGGCAAGATGGAAATTCAGGAAAAGCTGATGTTGCAGTCTCAATTGTGAGGGCTGGAAACTCAAGCAGAATTTCTGTATTGAGTTCTGGAGCCAGAAATCTTCATCCTTGGGACACATGTTTAGTCTTTATTCGTAGTGAATTGATTGGCCCACTTGCATTATAGAGGGTAATCTGCTTTACTCAAAGTTTCCTAATCAAATGTTGATCAAATCCAAAAAAGTTACCTTCATAGCAACACCTAGACTGCTGTTGTCCAAACAACTGGGCACCATAGCCAGCCAAGCAGACAATTAAAGTTAACTTCACTGGGCGGCACCTGTAGCTCAGTGAGTAGGGTGCCGACCATATACACCAAGGCTGGCAGGTTCAAACCTGGCTTCGGGCCAATTAAAACAATGACAACTGCAACAAGAACAATAAAAAAGAGCCCAGGAGTTGGAGGTTGCTATGAGCTGTGATGCCATGGCACTCTACCCAGGGCGACAGCTTGAGGCTCTGTCTCAAAAAATAAAAAATAAATAGATAAAGTTAAAAAAAAAAAAAGAAAAAAGAACAACAAAAAAATATACAGGCATTGTGGCAGGCTCCTGTAGTCCCAGCTACTTGGGAAGCTGAGGCAAGAGAATCACTTAAGCCTAAGAGTTGGAGGTTGTTGTGAGCTGTGACGCCACAGCACTCTACCCAGGGTGACAGCTTGAGACTCTATCTCAGAATAAATAAATAAATAAAGTTAACTTCACTTGGCCTCTTTGCCATTCCGTGAAGGAAGGTGCAGTCCTGTCTTAGGGCCTGTACCCTCACTCTCCTCTCCCCACAACGTTCTGCTTCCACACTTCCACATGCTCCCCACTGTACATGCAGCTGGATCCCTCATTTCCTTTGGATTCTACTGGATGTCACCTCAGTGCAGCTGTCTGTGACAGCCCCATCTGGCAAGATAAGATGGGGCTTACCTACCCCAGCCCCAGCCCCCCTAGCGCCCCTCTGCTGGACTACTTTGTATGGTGGTCTTGGTGAGTTGTGCCTGAAAGGTGCAGTTTACTACTCTGTTACATTCTAGTCATGAACAAATTCGCCCTGGACTATATGCTCCTTAATATTTAAGAACTTACTTAACTTGCACAGTGATTAAACTGTTCTCTCTTGATTCCAAAGCCTGCCTTCCATAATCTGCTTTGTGAGGCTGGGGCTTGGGACTCTGAAAACCACATTTCTTCTTTGCTAGCTGGCCTGTGGTTAGGCTCTGTCAATAGGGGATGTTACAGGCTGATTTAAGGGCACTTGGGATTTATTTTGTTTTAATCGGATATGGTAAGACATGCAGACACAGGAGAAAATGTCAGGAAGGAAGAAGTTTACATTCCCACAGGTCCCTTGAAACAGGAGCCATGCCACGCCTTTGGGACAGGGGCAGTGGCACAGAGAAGGACCAGATCAGTCAGGAGGCGTAAGGAACAAAGGGAAAATGTGGGTAATAGTTTTAATTGTGGTTTTCATTGAAAGGAGCAGGTGAGGCAAGAGTAAGCAGGCTTAGAATTGGTGGGTTCAAACCCAGCCCCGGCCCAAAACCACAAAATAAATAAATAAAATTGGTTATAAAAAAAAAATAAATACCTTAAAAAAAAAAAGAATTGGCTAGTTTGAGTAATTTCAGGAGGCTGTATGTAGGTGCCTGGTACCTGGGGCGAGTGGATAGTGATTAGCACTGGAAAGCCCAGTAGAGTTGGTGGTTGGGGTGTTAGTTCTGAATTGGTTGGTTTGCATAAAAGAAGTGTGTGCTTAAGGGTTTACTACCTCTAGTAATTAGCTAGTCCTGGGAGGGGCAGACACAATTAATACACAGAGAGAGAACAAGTAAGGACGAGGGTAGAAGAAAAAACTCATTCCTTATGTTGGTTCCCTTGTCAGCTCCCTGTGGGCTCTTCCATCTGTGTTTGCTGAGCATCGGCAATGCTTAGATCAGTTTACAATTTCCCACTACTCACAGGACTCTTCTCAGAGATACCAGCACCAGCCAGCCAATGCCCTCTCCCAAGGGCCTTGTCTCAGCCCCATAGAACCCTCTTCCAGATTGAAAGGCACCAGCATTGTCCAGGCAGCTATCCATGCTCAGAGGTCTGAGTTTCAGTTCTGCACATGCTTATCTCTTAAACCTACAAATTTTAATAATTCAAATCTCTTCTCCTAGTTCCCTCAGCCCTAGGTGCTGCTTATTGAAATTGCTACCTCTACAACATGTTGGTGGTTTGTTTTTTTTTTTTTTTTTTTGGTCCTTTTATAATAGTTACCTCATTAACGACTTTATCTCTAGTTAATAATTATTTATATTCAATTCTCTCTGTTTAAATGACTGGTGGGGTTCTGTCTACTCACTAGACTATGGCTGATGGAGAAATTAGTACTAGGAGAGGTTCCAGGAAACAGGGTATTTTTTGACATTGCTTTGGTTGGGTTCTTAGTCTTGAACTCAACGAGCTCCTTGCCAATGGGAAATGAGAGTCTAGCAATCCGGGGCATGTCCCAGCATTATAATTAGTCCAATTATCACCTGTGGTTAATTGTGATGAATTGCCTATTGAAAGTGCCCTGGATGACAAAGTGGCTGTTTCGCTTGGCCATTATGGTGGCACTCAACAAACTGCAAGGACTATGGTGTGGGATGGATTCTTTTGAATGCACTAAAGTGCTCACAGTTCAACTCAGATGAGATTATGACAAAAATTGAGGACTAATTAACATGTCTTAGAAATGGAGATCCAAAGATGATACAATGATTATTACAACTTTGGATCTTCCCATTGGGGGAAAGGGTTGGGAATCTTTGTTGTATGAGGGATAGTTGTATCTGGTTAGGTGGAAAGATAGAGTGCTTTTTATTGTCTAATGGAGGTTTGTGTATGTGAAGGTAGGTGTGAAAATATGAGTATGTGGCTGTTGAGTGGCCAGAGCAATGGACTTTACCAGTTATGATATTAAGCTATTGTCTATACTTCAACTCACCCTCCTATACTCTGCACTGTGATACTGAGTTAGGGACTCTGCAAACCGTATTTCTGTTTTGCCAAAAGCAGGCTTCCTATTGATGCTACGAGAGGGAGATGGCAAATCTGAGGGAAGAAGGAACTGGTTTCTCCCCTTGGCCTTCCTGAAATTTCGAGTGTCACCCAGCAACACCTCACCCGGCCCACAGCAGTTCCTTCTCGGTTGCTGAATCCAGTTTGCAGTTTTCCCAACACTTGCAGACCACCCTTATGGTGCTTCATTCAGAAACTCTAGCAACAGCAAAGTGGCTCCCCTGCCTTGGCGATCTGCTGCGTTTCAGCTCTGCAGGGCCCCTCAGCTAAGCTTGAGTTTTAACAATTTAAATACCTGCTTTTTGTTCTCCCTGCCCAAGGAGTGGTAGTTGCTTCTTTTAATTGCTCTCTTCAAGATACCTTAAGTCCTTTCGAGTTAAGCTGTTAATAATTTTACACTTGAGTAACAATCCTTTTTTTTTTTTTTTTTTGAAACAGAGTCTCACTATGTCACCCTTGGTAGAGTGCTGTGGCATCACTCCAACTCTTGGGCTTAAACAATTCTCTTGCCTCAGCCTCCCAAGCAGCTGGGACTATAGGCGCCTGCCACAACACCAGTTATTTTTTGGTTGCAGTTGTCGGTGTTTAGTAAGCCTGGGCCAGGCTCGAACCCAGCAGTCTCGGTGTATGTGACAGGTGCCCTACTGTCACTGAGCTATGGGTGCCACAATTCTTTTTTTTGTTTGTTTGTTTGTTTTTTGGACAGGGGCTGGGTTTGAACCACCACCTCTAGTATATGGGGCTGGCGCCCTACTCCTTGAGCCATAGGCGCTGCCCAGCCACAATTCTTTGTATTAGATTTTCTCCACTAAAACAACTACCTTGTTTCCCCGAAAATAAGACATCCTCCGAAAATAAGACCTACTTACAGGAAAGATAAGACGTCCCCTGAAAATAAGACCTAGCGCATCTTTGGGAGCAACCTTAAAATAAGACACTGTCTTATTTTCAGGGAAACAGGGTAGTGTGTTTTCCATTTCCTGATTAAATCCTTCCTGATACATAGACCTTAGTACCCTCCGAAAGGGACAGTTGTGTCTGGCATAGTAGGCGCTCAATACGATATTTGTGGAATTAATAACAATAATATTCACTGGGCTTTCACCATCTCAGGCTTCGTTCTGCATGTGCATCTTATCTTCCCTAATAAAAGAAAAAAATAAATGCTGATTATGTAGTGAGTATTTTTTTTTTTTGAGATAGAATTGCACTCAGTTGCCCTGGGTAAAGTGTCATGGCATCATAGCTCACAGCAACCTCAAACTCTTAGGCTCAAGAGTTCATCTTGCCTCAGCCTCCCAAGTACCTGGGACTATAGGTGTCTACCACAATGCTTGGCAAATTGTTTTTCTATTTTTAGTAGAGATGGGGTCTTGCTCTTGCTTAGGCCAGTCTTGAATTCCTGAATTCAAGCCATCCACTGCCTTGGCTGCCCAGAGTGCTAGGATTAGAGGTGTGAGCCACCGTGCCTGGCCTCTATGTAGTGAGTATTAAAATGAATGTACTGGCTGGTACGACAGAAGAAACATGATCCACTACAGAGGTTAGGCCATGTGGGATTGGGTCTTCAAATTAAATGATAAATAATAACTCAGGACAATTAACTAAAGCACTGCGGGTTTACTCCTAGGTAGGTAACATACAACAAGGGAGAACAGTCACCAGAAAGACTGACACCCAGTCCAAAGACAAGGTAGGCCACACAGCTTCAAATCTTTATCTCTTCTTCTCTGGATTGTTTGGCTATAATGGAGTTAAGCTCCGATTCCACTTGTGGTTTTTCATCACTTTATTGACCCAATAAGTCCATTAAGCTGAGCCCAATTAGAAAGTTGAGGCACAGACCACAAACAAAACAACTTCTTCATCAGGCTGAGATTTTTTTGTTTATTTTGTTTTGTTTTATTTTGGGGGATTCTGCTCAGTTCTCCAAGAGACAGCTTCTTTGGTTCCCGGAACCCTGACTGTTTTTTTTTTTTTGCATTTTATTACCCATCCCAGTTTACAGCCTAGCAGTGGGTAAGTCCATTTGCATATGCCCAAGGCCTAGAAAAAATTTCCTTTATCATCTCATTTTTATAGATGGACCTGAGTCAAAGAGCAATTAAGTAAACTTCCCTTGGTCACATACCTTGTATGTGATAGAGCCAGAGTTTGTTAGGTATGGTACGTAATTTATTCTTCATGCAAATCAATTCCCTGATGCCATTCTACCCTGCAGTACCCCTATGGACTAAGTCTTCCTGGTCAACCAGGCTGACTTCAGCATTAGTGCATTTAATTAACCACTATGCTATACTTTTATGGGGGTAGGGGAAGAGAGAGAGAGAGATTGATTCTGTATATTATTAAGAGCAAACAGACGGAGGCTAAAATCCCAGATTTACCTTTTGCTACTTACAACTTACATGAACTAAGCAAGTTATTTAGCTCTATTTCCTAATCTGTAAAATGCAATAACGGTAATAATGCACATATAAAATGAGTATAATTGTGATGGATGTGTTACTTATTTCAATGTAAACATTCCACGTTGTATATTGAAGCAGTACCCTGAACCCCATAAATGCATCAATGTACAAAGTTATGATTTAATAAAAAACAATTTAAAAAAATAATGCATACATACGTACATACCTAAAAGGAAACGCAGTTTAATTTGTTCTAGATTATTTTTTAGTTCCAATTTATGGTCCATGACTGCCCCCTAGAGTAAAATTAAAATACTGACTCCATAACTATACTAAATGCAATCCTTGAAAGCCTTTTTTCCTTTCACTGTGTCTAGCCAAAGCCAGTAGGTTTTGCTCAGAATTGTAGGATCAGGAGTCCTCGGAAACAATCAGGAAGGACCAGACCAAGACTGCAGGGCAGAAAGGTGCCAGAGAATCAAGTCCCATGAAAATAAGTTGCCATCAACAGCAATGAAACACACACACAAAACAAAACCATAACTTTAAAACAAGTTTCATGCACTTTAAAGAAATAAATTAGGCCGGGCACGGTGGCTCATGCCTGTAATCCCAGCACTTTGGGAGTTGAGAGTTTAGAAAGGTAATGCCATGTGTATATCTGATATGACACCCCGACACAGTCTGGATTAGGTCCCCATCAAATATGTTAATATTTTTATGGTTAAACATACTAAGATAAACTATAAATAGCATCAAATCAGTTCAGACCAGATTTTGCCACTAAATAAATTTACTGAACACTTCCACCCCTAAACCTGCTGTTAGTTTTCAGAATTTCTTTAATTTTGGAATTATAGATAAGGATTACAGACCTACATAACTGATGCCAAACCCATCCAGGACAATGTGAGAAAAAATTAGTCCAAACTAAGTTATCAATATATTTTCAAAATCTGAAAAAAAATGCTAGTATATAGAATCTGGTAGTGGATAAAATATAATATGTCATGACCATTGGAATGAAGGTACAGCTCTGAAGCTCTAATTATGGGCTCAAGTCAGCTGTGAGACCCATGAAATAAAAGTAGATTGTAGGCTGGGTGTGATGCCTGTAATCCTAGCATTCTGGGAGGCCAAGGCAGTGGATTGTTGAGCTCAGGAGTTCAAGACCCTGTCTCTACTAAAAATAGAAAAGAAACAGCAGGGCATTGTGGCAGGCACCTGTGGTCTCAGCTACTCTGGAGGCTGAGGCAAGAGGATTGCTTGAGCCCAAGAGCAGAAAGGTGCCAGAGAATGCTATGTTGTATGCTATGATGCCATGGCACACTAACCTAGGCAATAGAGTAAGACTCTGTTTCACAAAAAAAAAAAAAAAAAATTACAATCTAGACTACAAGGCAGGAGATATGGTACATGCTGTATCTTCATCTCACTGGGAGGCCCAGCAGCTACCCAAGAACACAGGTCCTATTGTCACTCACCCACAGGACATGTACAGCTGCCCTTAGACAGCCAAGGTGTGTGGTGGTCACCTTAACTCCTAGAAGCTGAAGCCGCCTCCATTTTCAACCAATATTTCCTACCATCATAGTTGCGCAAGCCCTGCATGCCCACTCACAACGCCTCCAAACCCATTTGCTGTTCCACACAACAACCGTGTGGGTGGTGTACATGATATTCCCTATTTATCTCAATTCTATAGTTTCCAAGGAAACAGTATCGTAGAAGACCAAGGGCTTCTACGTATCAGCCCAGGGCTGCTATTAATTTTCTCTTTGCCCACAGAAGGATGATTTAACGTTAGGAAATTTGTCACTGTGATCTGCCAATTAAATGATAAAGCAGAAAATCATATGAGCCTTCCAAAAATACAGAAAAATCACTCAATAAAACTGAACATGGATTAATAATAAAAAACCCTTAAAACTGGGCGCAGTGGCTCACGCCTGTAAGCCTAGCACTCTGGAAGGCCGAGGTGGGTGGATTGCTTGAGCTCACAAGTTCAAGACTAGCCTAAGCAAAGAGCGAGGTCCTGTCTTTACTAAAAATAGAAAAACTGGGCTTGGCACCTGAGGCTCAGTGAGTAGGGTGCCAGCCACATACATCGAGGCTGGTAGGTTAAAGCCCGGCCCAGGCCTGCTAAACAACAGTGACAACTGCAACCAAAAAATAGCCGGGGATGGGTGGCGCCTGTGGCTCAGTGGATGGAGCACCAGCCCCATATACCGAGGATGGTGAGTTCAAACCGGGCCCCGGCCAAACCGCAACAAAAAATAGCCAGGTGTTGTGGCGGGCACCTGTAGTCCCAACTATTCTGGAGGCTGAGGCAAGAGAATCTCCTAAGCTCAGGAGTTGGAGGTTGCTGTGAGCTGTGATGCCAGGACACTCTACCAAGGGTGACAAAGTGAGACTCTGTCTATAAAAAAAAAAAAAAAACTAGCCAGCGTTATGATGGGCGCCTGTAGTCCCAGCTATTTGGGAGGCTGAGGCAAAAGAATCACTTAAGCCCAAGAGTTTGACGTTGCTGTGAGCTGTGATGCCACAGCACTCCACCGAGAGCGACATAGTGAGACTCTGTCTCAAAACAAACAAAAAAAAATTAGAAAAACTGAGGCAAGAGGATCACTTGAACCCAATAGTTGGAGGGTGCTGTGAGCTATGACACCATGACACTCTCTCTTCCCAGGGTGACAGCTTAAGCCTCTGTCTAAAAAAAAAAAAAAAAATCTTAGCAAATTAGGAATAGAAAACTTTTTCAATCTGTTGAAGGGTATCTACCCCAAACCTAAATTTTATACTTGCAAGAAAAGTTTAGCAGCATTCCCATTGGGAACATGTTAGGATGGCTATCAGCATTACTATTCGTCATTCCACTGGAGTTCCTAGCCAATGTAATAAGAGAAGTGAAAAAGAAGTAAAAGAATTCGAAAGGAACAACACTACCCCTATTTGCAGGTGATATTTTGTCAATTTAGAAAATCCAAGAGAATCTATCTGGACTATAACAAGAATTTGGCAAGTCTAATAGATACAGGATCAACATACAAAAATCAATGAATTACTACACATAGGAATAAAAAATGAGAAGATATATTAGGCATAAAGGATGCTAGTTACAGTGTCAATAAAAACTAGAAGGTATCTAGTAAACCTATGCATTCAATTCATTCCAGTAAAAACAGCCAAAGGATTTATTTTTATGTGACTAGATTAATGGGTTTTAAAATTCATATGAGGCCGGGCGTGGTGGCTCATGCCTGTAGTCCCAGCGCTGTGGGAGGCCGAGGCGGGTGGATTGCCTGAGCTCAGAGGTTCAAAACCCATATGAGCAGCAGTCAGCCAGAGTAAGACCCCGTCTCTACCAACATCAAAAACAGCCAGCACCGCAGGAGAAAGAAGAAAATCAACAAAAAAGGAGTACTTCAAACAAACATGAACAAGCACACTGAAATTAAAAATAAAAAAAAAAATTCATATGAAAGAGTAAATTTCCATGCGGGGGGGAGAATTCTGAAAAAGAATAAGATACCAGATACAAACATTTATTGTGAAACTGTAGAAATTAAATAGAGTAGAATTAATTAATTCTAAAGGGGGGGACAGTCCAGATACAGCCCAAATCTATTGGTCTCATGATGACCTACAAGACGTCTTCACCATCTGACCTCACTTCCAACCACTCTCGCTGTGGCTCATTCACTTCAGCCACCCTGGCCTTGCTATTCCTGGAAGGTATCCGGCCAGTCCAGTTTAGAGTCTTGACATTGAGTGCTCCCTGTATCTGGAACACTCTTCATACAGATAATTCCCTTACTAGTGGTCTTCGTTTACATACAACCTTCTCAATATCTACTCTAACATCTAAAATTGTAACCATGCCCCTGACTCAGATCCTCTTTGCCCTCCTCTACTTTTTTTCTTCCCACAGAACTTATCTTCTAACATTCTAGATAATTCCAGATAATTAACTCATTGTCTTTCTTTCTTCTTCTTCTTCTTTTTTTTAATCTGTCTGCCCCTGCTAAAATGTAAACCCCACAAGGGTAGGGATGTTTGTTTTATACACCCCACAAAGGTAGGGAGCTCCAAAAACAAGAGCCCTGATTTGTAGCTTTTGCCTATTTCTATGGTGTAAATATTCCCACCATGGCCTATTCCAAGCCATTAGCACATCACCACCAAATAGGGAATTTGAAAATCATAAGCACAGCTTTTTTTCTTGTGTTGCCTGAGCTTTCTTTTGGTGTCTTATCTAAGAAACCATTGCCAAATCCTTTTAAAGCTTGTTGTTTCACTATACATTGTTCAAGGCTGAATCCCACTGTTTGCAAATATTTTGTCTTAGAAACCATATCTAAAACAGTACTCTAGAAGAAAAAACAACTTGGAAAAGAAAAATCACATACAACTATCTTCTCTTTTATTTTAAATCTATTGTTTAAGTACAGGAATCTAGTTGGAGACACAAACTGTATTAAGGGAGCTTGAAGGAACTCAAACCATTCTGAACCAGTAAGAGTTTATGCTCCATATAAGCACAAGTGTCTTAGGGACCAACTGTATAATAAGATTTGCAAATTAACTTTTATTTAGAATACAATGTTTATTAAGGATAAATAATAAAAATATACTAATCTGAATCATATTCAAGAGCATTCACAGCAACTGTTTCAACTTAGAAACAATTGCAACTTTTTTTTTTTTTTCAGGAGGAGTATTTTGTGACTGCTATTGTTCAGAGTTGCCTGAGCAGGACGGAATAAAAAGTGAATGACTTTTTAGTTGTTTTATTATTGTTTTAAAATTCTCTCTATGCAATATATACCCTTATTGTTTGGACCCAGAATAGATTGCTTCTACTGTCCTGTTCTTAATGTGTCATAACTTTTCTTGGAAAAAGTGGTTCTCAGAGCGTAGTCTGTAGGCCAGCAGCTTCCACATCACCAGGAAACCTGTTAAAAATGAACATTCTTGGCTTCAGTGGAGACCCACTGAATCAGCTGTTCTGCGTGTGGGACTCAGTAATCTGTGTTCTAATGAGCTCTTGGATGTAGGCTCAGAATATGGAACCTGCCAGCCCTAAGAAACTGGAGTCTAGGGCACTAGTAAGTCCAATCCTATGAGATAGTAGCATAAGGCAGCAGAAGTGCCCACCAGCTCCAGGTTCTGGCAGACTTGGACATATGTCCCTCCTGCTGTCAATGAAGAAAAGCATCCCTGCTGGCAGCTAGAATGTTTTAGCTTCTGGTCTCTCAAACAGTCTCCACGGTACAAACACTGACTCAGTTAAGAATCAAAGACTGACTCTTGGAGACTGTGGTTGCTAAGGTGATGAGCTTTAATTTGGCTTGTTCTTTGGGGATCTCACTGCTATGTGGCACCTGTGCCACCATAATTGTGCTCACTGCTCCTCCTTGGTTTGTTTCTCTGTATAAATACACCACCTCCAGTGTTGGCAGCCCATGGCCTATGATTCAGCCTCTGCAAGCAAACCCAGCACCCAGTGCACTAAGAATAGAATGTTCCATTTCAACTTTATCTGAAAGAAGATTTTCCTTCTCTGCTTCATTCATTAGAGACTAAAGCTCTACTAAATGCCAAAGAATTGTGGAGTGGGCTGGGGTTACAGAAGTAAGCAAACTGACCTGATACCTGCTTTCAAAATGCTTTTTCTCTAAGAGGGGAGAAGGGGATTTTAAAAATAAATACAAATAAGGCTAAGTGTGATTCTGACGTCTAAATACTCCCTTCAGAAATACAGGAAAGAAAATGACGCTTCCCACTCTCCCACTCATTTCACCTACCTAAAGCTCTCTGAAGTTGAGACTTCTAAAACTTAATGCCGTGTGAAAAGATATGAATCCTCTCTATTGCCTTCAGGGACCTGCATGTAGGCTTGAGCTCATCACTGACGTGATATGCTAATATTTCTAGAGCAGTTAATGACAGAAGTAGTATAGATGTATTAATAATTATAACTATTTTATACCTTTCCCACTTCTGGAAATCCCTCCAAGATGGCTACTACAGCTTTACACATTCAATACACAAATTGAACACTTAGTTATTATTTTGCTAATGTAAGTAAACTGCTTGACCTGACTGGGAACCATAGGGGTAACTGGGATAATACTTTCTATCTCAAAAAGTTTGCGAGGGCTAAATGTCTGTGGAACTATCTCCCTAACACATTAGATACATGTTGCATTTTATGATGTATATGAATGTATATGAGAATCTGCCTTGAAAACCAATGTGGGGAAGGAGAAATAACCTGAGTGGGAATGGTGGTAAATGAGAAAGAAAGACACAAAACACACAAGAGACAAGGGATGGGATGGGATGGGATGGGATGGGATGATGCAGCTAATTACTGCAGCAAGCACTGAACCGTGGAAACAGCTTTATTTATATAGTAGCTTAACAAGGTTGCTAAATGTAAATCTTAGCACATGGGGTAAAGATCAGCCTTAAAGAGGAAAAACTGTGTGCTTGCCAACAATAAGAAAAGTATGTATGGAATATGTGACTTCTGGCAGGTGAAAAGAATGTTTAAAGGAGAAGTGGTTGGGGGTCACTCCCTGAGCATCTCCCAGGCTGTGGGGGGCCCTGCTACCTCACAGCCTGTTCTCCACAAATCTGTATAGTTTTTATATCACCACCACTCCCCTCATAATGAATGGAATTTCTTCAGGGACTGTTGCCTGTTCTCTTCCCCTGGCATTCTGAATGGTAGCACTCAGGTGTTGAATGGTTGGACTGTCTTTAACCTTTTTTTCTATAAAAAAATTTTTTTTGACAGAGTCTCACTTTGTCACCCTCAGTAGAGTGCCCTGGCATCCTAGCTCACAGCAACCTCAAATTCTTGGGCTTAAGCAATCCTCTCGCCTCAGCCTCCCAAATAGCTGGGACTATAGGCACCTTACACAACGCCTGGCTATTTTTAGAAATGGGTTTCCCTCTGTCTCAGGCTAGTCTCAAACTCGTGAGCTCAGGACATCCACCAGCCTTGGCTTCCCAGACTGCTAGGATTACAGGCATGAGCCTGTCCTAACTTTTTATTTTTTTGAAACAGTGTCTCATTCTGTTGTCCGGGGTAGAGTGCTGAGGCATCAACCTAGCTCACAGCAACCTCAAATTCCTGGGTCTAAGTGACCCTCCTGCCTCAGCCTTTCAAGCAGCTGAGACTATGGTACTTGCCACCACACCCGTCTAGTTTTTTCTATTTTTAGCAGAGATGGGGTCTCATTCTTGCTCAAACTAGTGTTGAACTCCTGAGCTCAAGGATCCTTTCACCTCAGCTTCCCAGAATGCAAGGACTACAGGCATGAGCCACCTTGGCCCTAACTTTGACCATTGTCAAGTGTTGCCCTTTCCTCAGTGCTAACCAGCCACCCCTTCTGGCTCCCAGACATCTCAGCCTATGGTTCATGTGCAGGGCCAGGAGCCTCTGACCACCTCTGTGCTGGCCACATCAGGAAAAGAAGCAGATGCTCGATGAATGACCCACATGCTTACAGAAGAAGAAGAGGGGGCCAGAACTTGGAGCCAATCTGCATATCACTGGCTATTCTTTACTGGGATTCAATTTGTTTTTTTATTAACTATCCTCCCCATAGGGGAATGTTTGTTCCTGCTTATCTGAACAATGCATTTAAACCTAGCTGGAAAGATTACTGGATGAGATGCATAGGGCAAGGTGAGGGTTGAGGGGGAATAAAGAGCATGCCATCCTCCAAGCATGTCAATGTGTTCACCAACTGGGCAACTCCCCAAACCCTGCTTGGAGTTTCTATATGGGGTTTGGTTACCTTGGGATGATTGATTGAATTATTGGCCATTGGTGACTGAACCCAATTTCCAGTCCTCTTCCCCTCCCCAGAGGTCAGGCATGAGACAGAAACTTCCAGGCCTCTAACCATGTGGTTGGTTTCTCTAGTGACCAGCCCTCATCCTGAAGCTATCTAGGGGTGCCAACATGAGTACCCTGCTTAGCATAAACTCAGGTATGTTCAAAATGGGCTTATTATGAATAACAAAAGATACAACACTCAGGAAATTCCAAGTTTTTAGGATCTCTGTGCCAGAAACTGGGACAAAAACCAAGTGTATATTTTTTAATATACCCCACCAATAAATAGGATTAGATTTTTCTAGAGAGTGACCTTGTTGGTTTGGAATAGTGGTCGACGCACAGTGCACAGAATTCTCCTAATCAAATCCCAAAGCCTCATTTTTATGAGCATCATCTTCCTAGTTTGGCCTGAGGTTGGCAAGGTTTCTGTTTGTACAGCCACTACTTAGGTCTGGGAATACAATGGGTATATGCCTTGGTGTCAAAGATCTTGACCTAGTGTGTGTGTGAGAGAGAAAGAGAGGGAAGCCTGACAACAGTTATGAGTGTGTTCCAATGTTCCAATTGACTTCTGGACTTGGGGACCATGAACTCTGTTGGGGATTTAGATGAGTGAACCTTACCTAGGTTTTGACAAGGCCTGTGGGATGGAAAAAGGAGAAAGAACCCAATGAGCAAAGACAGAGGCAAGGGAAAAGAGCCATGGTCAGCAGGTGGGAGGAGCTGGTGTGGAGGTCAGGTCGACTTGGGGTTAGGCATGGTCCCCTTGTTGAGAGCCTTGTTATCAGCAACAGTGATTTAAGCAGAGAGTTTGGGCTTATTTTAAAGAAAGATCACTAGACAAGGGGGAGGGTTGACTGGAAGGAAAGAGCTACTCCCCCCATCAACTCTTCCCTAGTCTACTGCATTAACCTCCTGATCTCCAGGGTTCCACCCAATCCATTCTGGACCTAGTGGTCAGAGCACTATTTTATTATTGTTACTTTTTCTAAGAGTTGGGGGTCTCTCTATGTTGCCCAGGCTGGACTCTAACTCCTAAGCTCAAGCAATCCTCTTGTCTCTGCCTCCCAGTAGCTGGGACTACAGGTGTGAGCCACTGGGCCTGGCTCAGAGTACTATTTGAGAACATAAATGTGCCCATGTAACTTCCCTGTTATAACTTAGTAGCTCCTCAAACATCTCAGATCTTCACGTGGCTACAGTTCCCTGTGTGGTGTGACCCCTGGACACATTTCTCACCTGATTTCATGCCCTCCAACCCCACAACCCCATCCTCTGGCCTCTCATTTCCTGCAGAGTATAAGAACTGTCTTCTCTGCCTGAAATCTTTTCCCACTCCCTCCTCTCTGGCTCCCTTTCCTTCAGGTTTCAGCTTCAGTGTCACCTAAGGGAGGTCTTAATCCCCTACTCTATCTAAAGGTGGCTCCATTATTTTCTACTACTTATGTCAATGTGTGATTTATGTATTAGTGTAAGGGTCGGCAAAATTTTTCCCTAAAACACCAGATGGTAAATATTGCAGGCTTTATGCGCCTTAGCCCCCGCCCTGGTAGCAGGAAGGCAGCCAACGGATGCCAGCAATAAAATTTTATTTATGATCACTGAAAATTTGATTTCATATGATTCTCATGTGTCACAAAATACTCTTCCTTTTTTTCAATATTCCAAAATGGAAAACCATTCTTAGCTCTTAGGTTGTCCAAAAACAGGTGAGCCAGGTGGCCCGTGGACCTTACGATTATTTGTAGTTTATCGTTTGCTGATAATACCTCAGTTGATCAGCCACGGTTTGCTTTTCACAACACCGAGAGCACACCTGTGGTACCCTACCGCTTCCCTAGCCCAGCGGGTGCGGAAGCCCCAGTGGAGCGGGGCAGCTATCTAGTCAGCCCATTGAGGGGTTGGGCGGGGCCTGCGAATGCCTCGCTGCGGGGGCGGGGCGAATCCAGAGGGGGCGGGGATGCAGGGGGCGGGGCAAGTGGCGGCTTCCGGCGGAAGAGCGCGGAAGCAAAATGGCTACTACCAAGCGTGTGTTGTACGTGGGTGAGCAGACGCAGGCTTTAGGCAGGGTCTGCGCGAACCAAAACCCCAAGTGGGCTGGGGCGTTGCGGATGGGGATGGCTGCTAGCCACTGTCAAGCGCGAAGTCTAGGGCGGTATCGATTTGCCTCAGGGTGTAAGCCCGAGACATAACGATCATTCCGGCTCTCTTCCTAGCCTGCTAAGTTTCAATAGGTCCCCGAGAAGTGGTAGAGGATAGAATGGTCCTCCAGATCCTCGCGCCCATTCATTTGCTACAGCGATAGCTGAACCTACCCTAAAGGGTTCCCAGACTACCCAGAAAAAAGTGGGAATAACTTTTTAACTTTAATAACTTCGATAAGCCCTGTGGTAACAGACAATGGGTCTGGGTGCAGGGAAAAATGACCCGTCCATCTGGAGAGGTGAGGGCAAACTTTCTGGGTACGGCTACTCTGTAGCTGATAAGCAGGAGTTAGCCAGAGCTCACTCCTGGAACGGCCTAACACTTAGGGGCAAGTGCGTTTTGGGGGGGGGTGGGGGGGTTGGTGGTGGTGGCGGAACCCAGGGAATTAAGGAAGCAAAGAGAAAGAAACTGGAGAGGTGGGTACATTGTTAAAGAGTTTGCACTTTATCCTGAAGGTAGTGGGAAACCCTTGAAGGAATTAAGCAGAGAGTGGATGAGTTCAAAAATCTGCATTTTCCCAAGATCATTTGTACTTGGCTTTGTGGAATTGATAGAGGGAGCGAAGGCAGCAATCCCAGTTATGAACCTGTGCAGTGATCCTGGGGCTAGATGAGGGTCTGAAAGAAGGGTGAAGAGAGACGTGTGTTTCATGAGCGGGCAATAAATGAGAGAGGGGAGTTTGTGTACCCAAAGAACTGAAATGCAAGGACCCCAGGCTGCAGGGACTTCTGCAAGAAATAGCATGGTGGAGAGTGGCTCAAAAGGCCTCTGCCTTCTTGCAGGTGGGCTGGCAGAGGAGGTGGATGACAAAGTTCTTCATGCTGCTTTTATTCCTTTTGGAGACATCACAGATATTCAGATTCCTTTGGATTATGAAACAGGTGAGTTCTTTTGGTGTCCCTCATGTTTAGAATCCTCCTCCTAGGCTCCGCACCAGTAGCACAGTGGTTACAGCACCAGCCATGTACACCAAGGGTGATGGGTTCAAACCCAGCCCAGTCCAGCTAAACAACAATGACAATTGCAACAAAAAATAACTGGGCATTGTGGTGGCACCTGTAGTCCCAGCTACTTGGGAGGGTGAGGCAAGAGACTTGCACAAGTCCAAGAGTTTGAGGTTGCTGTGAGCTGTGACTCCATAGCACTCTACTGAGGACAACATAGTGAGACTCTGTCTCAAAAAAAAAAGAATCTTCCTCCTAGGAAAATAACTTTTAAAAAATTAAAGTCACATCACAATTCTAAATAGGGTTTGTGTATGGTATAAGAAAGTTGAGGCAACCACCTGCATGGCAGTGATCTTAGTGCAGAAGAAATGTTCTGAGGTCATGTGGTTGTCAGCTGTAAATATTTTGCAGAGTCTCTATCTCTTGAGTTTGAGGTAAGACAAATTTTTCAATAGACCAGTAAGAAAACAGATTTTGAACTACACTCACATCTGTATTTTCAAACTACCTACTGAGTACCTTGTCCCACCTGCTCCCTTGGCAGCTGTGCTATTAAACAAGGCAGCAGGAAAGCCCAGGCCCATAATGACTTGGCCTCTTCACTGCTTGATGGGTTTTCCTTCAATTCATATCCCAGTTACAGTTCAGTTTGCTATTTTAGTTTTGTTGTCTTTTTTTTAATTTCCTTGCTTATTTTTTATTTTTGCTTTTTTGTTGTTGTTGTTGTTGAGACAGAGTCCCACCCTATAACCCTGAGCAGAGTGCAATGGCGTCATAGCTCACTGCAACCTCAGACTCATCTGTGGGCATCCCGCTGCCTCAGACTCTGGAAGCTGCTGGGATTACAGGCCCTCGCCACGGTGCCCAGCTGGGTTTTTCCATTTTTTTATTAGGGTCTCACTGTCACTCAGGCGAGTCTCGAACTCCTGAACTCAAGCAGTTCTCCCTCCTCAGCCTCCCACAGTGGTGGGATTACAGGCGTGAGCCACTGTGCCTGGCTTTGTTGTGATTTTTAAGATTGTCATTTTACGCCCAACTCTATCATCATCCTTGCATATGATTGGTCTTTAAACTCTCTGGACCTAGGAAATCTTTATTTGCAGAAGCAGTAAGGTTATATTGGCTTTCTAAGGGCACTTCTAGTCTCTAAGTTCTATAGTTAACACTGTTGTGCTTGACCTTTCCAGTTACGTCACCATTTTCCTGAGGATAAAGACTGAGTAACATTCAGTCTTTAAGATTAATGCTTTATGAACAGTTGATGCTCAAAATGTATATTTGGGTGAATAATTGATGGCTTAAATGACATTATTTTTTCTAGTTGCCTTTCCTGCAAAGGTTAAGGTTGAATTTGAATTGAATACTTATTTCAAACATTTAAAGTATAGTTCATTATTTTGCTATGTCTCCTAAAAAACAAAATTTATTGCTTAAAATGTTGTTTAAGAAAAATCAAAGAATGAGGTTCCTCTTCCTAAACAGTGATTTGGTAGAATTTCTGGTGTCTGGATATGGCATGTAATTGATTTCACTCTTCATTACTGTCCTGTTTCTTCTCATTGCCCACATGATGATGACTCCCCTCTCTCCTTTTTGCAGAAAAGCACCGAGGTTTTGCTTTTGTTGAATTTGAGTTGGCAGAGGTAAGAAAAGTCTGTGCTACTTGTGTTTTAGTCTTTGGTTTGTGTTGTTCTTCCTGATTACAAAGGAAGCTATTCTCCTTTGGTTAGATTTCTGGGCCTTAGTCTAATGCTTCCAGACCAGACATGGTGTTTGAAAGAAAGCTTCTCTCACTTAATCAGACTAGAATGTGAATAATGTCTCAGACTTTCTGCCAGGCCCTGTTTATTGAGCACTGTTGCTTGGGAGCACTGATAATTATTTCTGTGCCTTCAACTAGATGGCAAATTATTGCACTACCAGGTCTAAAGTCAGGCAGGACATATAGAAGTGAAATTTGCTGGGTTTGGGGTTTTTGTTTGTTTGCTATTGAGTGTGTGTTTAAACACTATAAGAAACATTTGGTTGTAAGCTTAAACTTGTACCTTGTCTTTCTTTGGCAGGATGCTGCAGCAGCTATCGACAACATGGTATGGTGGGAAATCCTCACATTATCTGAAGTTGCTTTTGGGTGGTACAGAGGGTCCTTATTCTTATGTTGTTTTTCCAAACCTTCAAAGTTGCAAGGTTGCATGGAGAAGTAAAAATTGTCAACATATTAAAATATTCGCAATGAATCTATCATTTATAAATCCTTTCCCATTTAACAATAATATAAGTCTTAATCATTCTTTTTGGCCAGTCTCTCACTGGCTGCCCTATTTCTAGGATAGTAAAATGCAAACTCATTATAATTTGATTACGCGGTGAAAATGCATATTTCTCAAAAGTGTCAGGATTTCATGAAGTGTCAGATCAGTCAACACAAGAGGAGAGAAATTTAATAAGGATAATGGTAACTACAAATCACTGATACAAATGATTTGCATATCCTGGAAATGTCCTTGGGAAAAATGATGAGGGTCTTCAGTATTTGCGCCTTCTCTGAGATTCTTACCATTTTTATGTCTGATGAAGTGAAAAGATACCATATCATAGTGTTGATAGAATTTTGTTGGAAAAAATACCTCAACTAATCAGCACCTGTTAGATCTTCATTCCATAAATTAGTGCATAGTTAAATGTGAATATTGTTTGTAATAAACTTCATTATTTTTAGTTTCCTCACAATAAAGTCCCAATAAAACCTTTAATTTTTGCTTTTTACCATGAAAATTTTCATCACTGCCTTAAGTGGATACACATGAAGTGACCTTTCCTGGTACCAGTTACCTGTGGATAATGAGGCTCTCCTTTATTCCCTGTTCTCTATTACCCTTTCACCAAACATCCCTCAGCTGTCAGAAAGAGATCATTTTTCACCATTTCAAAGCTGATCCTTACTGCATTATCCTTGTAATTTCAGAGCACTGTGAACCCATAGTTACTTTTCAGGCGTCCTCAAACTGTGGCCCGCGGGCCACATGAAGCGGTGTGAATTATATTTGTTCCTGTTTTGTTTTTTACTTCAAAATAAGATATGTGCAGTGTGCATAGGAATTTATTCAGATTTTTTTTTTTTTTTTTAACTACAGTCTGGCCCTCCAGCGGTCTGAGGGACAGTGAATTGGCCCCCTGTTTAAAAAGTTTGAGGATGCCTGCTTTAGGTAGTACAGGTCTTTGTCTGCTGGCACTGAAAGAAAGGAAGTGTGTGAGGGCTCAAGGGAGAAAGTTCCCTGTAAGCCACAGGCAGCTTTGTGGTGTGTACATAGCTTTCTGTTAGGGGCTCAGGGATTAAGGGAGGACAAATGTCTTAGAAGTAAATAGAAAGCTGAGTATCTCTCTTAAAAAAAAATAACAGTTCAAGCAGCTGGATTTTCTTTTTTTTTTCAGAATGAATCTGAGCTCTTTGGACGGACAATTCGTGTCAATTTGGCCAAACCAATGAGAATTAAGGAAGGCTCTTCCAGACCAGGTGAGTAGGAGCCACTCACAGATCCCTGGTCCTGCCCTGCAGTTTGACCTTAGAGGCATTTTTATCCCTGTTTACTTAGATATAGGTGCTAACTCCTGCTTCCTGGTGAGCAGGAATAGAGAATGATTCACATTGACAGGGCATGCACCACTTTTGTGGGCAAACAAAAAGAGCCAGAGTTACTGTTTCAGAGAGAAATTCTCTTTGTTCTTTTATCTTTACCAGTTTTATCAGCAGCCATTCCCAGGAGCCCATCAAGTGCTGGAACTGGTGTAGCATTTTCTCTTAGCCCTGCTAAGAGGGGACTTTAAGGCTGATATTCACAATGGGAACTTTCCTTTCCCTTCCTAGGGAATTCTCAAAGGGGAATTCCTCTAGCCAAGAGGACCACATAGTAATTTGCTGACCAAAGCAGGTACTTTCCTTTCTTTTTTTTTTTTGAGACACAGTCTCACTCCTTCACCCTGAGTAGATTGCAGTAGTATCACTGTAGCTCACAGCAACCTCAAACTCCTGGGCTTAAGCAGTCTCTTACTTCAACCTCTCAAGTAGCTGGGACTACAGGCTTGTACCACCACACTCAGCTAATTTTTCTATTTTTAATAGAGACAAGGTCTCTTGCCCAGGCTGGTCTCAAACTCCTGACCTGAAGCAATCCTCCCACCTTGGCCTCTCAGAGTCTAAGGACTACAGGCGTGAGCCACTGCTCCCAGCCAAAGCAGCTACTTTATGACTCAAGCTGATAGCTTAACTTTATTAATATTTATTTGATTTCTCCTTTCAGTTTGGTCAGATGATGACTGGTTGAAGAAGTTTTCTGGGAAGACTCTTGAAGAGAATAAAGAGGAGGAAGGGTCAGAACCTCCCAAGACAGAAACCCAGGAGGTGAGAATGAAGGCTTGTGCTTCTAGAAAACAGACTGGCCCTTCCCACAGCAGACTTCTTTTTAATAAAATTTTCATGGAAATTTGCAAACATGTATACAGGGTGGCCATAAAGTTCATGTGCAATTTAAAATAGTTTACTAATAGTAATGAACTTTTGACTACCCTGTATGTATTTACACACACACAAAAGCAGAGAGAACGAATAATAAACTGTTAGTATTTTGGTGAAGGCAGTATTGACTGGATTAAAGGGAAGAGCTTTGGATCTCTTATCTGTTTTATATTCTTCATGTTGAGCATCTCAGCTCTGCCCAGGTATAGATTTGTAACGAGGAGGAAGTAAAAGTGCTTCTCTTCATCCCTTTTGATCAGTCCCCTTCTTCCACTGAAGAGTTTGGCACCAGGTTCATGGTCATCCTATTCCTGTACTAATACAGGAGAAGACAGGCCAGGGTGGTGGTGCCTTCCCTTCAGCCTGTATATCTTAGGAAGGTTCAAGGTTCTCCCTTCCCAAGAGAACCTGCACGGCACTTCCTCCTGACTCAGCACACCTCCCTGAACACTGCTCCTCGTTGTTCCCCTCCCCTGGCTACCTGGTCAATGCTGTCATTCTTCTGCATTTCTCTGTTGGCTCATGAAACAGTAGCAGTCACTTTCAGATTTTCTGCAGCCTCTCCTATGCTGTGTTGACCGTCATAGTCTCTGTTTCCAGTCCTGAGCTGCTGAGATTTCTGTCTGTAAGATCACAGGCAGCTTAACATTGTCTCCTGTTGTCTTGGTTAATTTGCCACCATCTATCCACACATTGACCCACATCAGAAATATGGATGCAAAGCAGAATGCATAAAGGTCATTGCAGAATGCAAAAATGACTCTCTAGATCATCCTCCTGGACCCTTTTTTTTTTTTTGAGACAGAGTCTTACTATGTTGCCCTCAATAGAGTGCTGTGCTGTTACAGCTCACAGCAACCTCAAACTATTAGGCTTAAGTGATTCTCTTGCCTCAGCCTCCCAAGTAGGTAGGACTACAGGCACCCGCCACAACACCCGGCTACTGGACCCTTCTTTTAACGCAGAGCTAATACCTCATCATATTCTACTGAGTTTTTTCTTAAATTGGCCTTGAAGCCCTTCTCCTATTTGTGCCATTGTCCCATTTAGCCTGTTGTCTCTCATTGGATAATTGCTTTCTGGGAGCAGCTTTGCTGTCCTCCAGTCTTTCATAAAGATAGCTAGCATGGTCTTTCTAAGGCATTAACTGCCCAGTCGTTAACTCTCCTGCTGAGAACTTCTCCCCAGATCCCCATGACCTGTCTCAGGGGAGGAAGTCCAGGAGGGACTCTCCCTGTGCTTGACCCTGCCTGCCTCTCCAGTCTTGCTTTCCACCTCTCCATGGTTCAGTCTTGCAAAGTCATCCTTTGTGTTTCTGTGTATATCTTGACTTTTGCACAGGCTTCTTAAGTGCTTATTGCCCTTCCTTTGTAGGCAATGAATTCTGTGAGGCTAGGGGCCTTGTCTTATGTATCTTATTAATAAAAATGTGAAGTAACATGGACTCGGGGAGTGGTGATTTAGGTGTGAATTCCAGCTCACCATTTACTGCCTTTGTGACCTTGGGCAAGTTACATGATAAGTGCTGTGTGAGTATTTGTTGCTATTACTGTGCCACTGCTATTATCAGCGGCAAATAGTATATATAGCACATGTGTTAGTGTCCTCAGTGCCCAGCATGATACCTCAGCACATTTGTTAAACTGAACCACAAACAAGTTAATAACATATGCCTTTTCTTGTTGGAATAAATGTAACATTTGTATCAAATGTCTCTTTATCCTCTGCTTAGTCTTATCTACTTGGAGCACTAAGCAAGACCCCACCTCCTCCATTGTCTTCTGAGCACTTAGGCCTGAGCAGGAGGGGCTGCCCCCATGACTTCTCGTGGTTTCTTCCATGTAGCAAGGCTGGGAATATACAGGGGTGAGCATCAAGGGAACAGGTGTTGGTACATGAATGGGTCCACTTACCTGGGGAATGGTGGGCTTAAACTGGGGTTTGAAGATGTTCAGGGACTGCAGGGCAGGGGGGAGCAAGCTAATGTGTCTGAGGGTGAGTTGCTGAGATAACACTCTGAGGAGGACTCGAGTCAGTGCCAGGGTCTTTGGTCACTAATTTCGAGCTGGGTGCTATGGCTGTGGCTCCTGGCTTCTTGCAACCCTTTGAGGCCTTACACTCCTACTTGGGGCATCAGAGAGTTCTCTCTAACCTAGCAATTTCTTTTGCACCTAGGGAGAGCCTGTTGCAAAAAAGGCCCGGTCAAATCCTCAGGTATACATGGACATCAAGATCGGTAACAAGCCAGCTGGCCGCATTCAGATGCTCCTGCGTTCAGATGTTGTTCCCATGACAGCAGGTAAGCAGGACTCCACGGTCAGGATGGTAAGAAGCTAGTGGCTAAGCAATGAGCCTTCCCAATAATGAATAATGCTGCTAGGAACATGCCTGTATGTGCTTAAATCCCTGTTTTCAATTCTTTGGGGCAGATACCTAGGAGTAGAGATGGTTGGTCATGTGATAATTCTACATTTTAACTTTGTGAGGCTTTGCCAACCTGTTTTTCATAGTAGCAGACTATTTTACATTTCCACCAGCCATGTATGAGTTGAGCATCTTTTCACGTGCTATTGGCTGTTTGTAGATCTTCTTTTAAGAAATGTCTGTCCAGGGCAGTGTCTGTGGCTCAGCGAGTAGGGCGCCGGCCCCATATATCAAGGGTGGCAGGTTCAAACCCAGCCCCGGCCAAACTGCAACAAAAGATAGCCGGGTGTTGTGGCAGGCGCCTGTGGTCCCAGCTCCTCAGGAGGCTGAGGCAAGAGAGTCGCCTAAGCCCAAGAGTTTGAGGTTGCTGTGAGCTGTGACAGTATGGCACTCTACCAAGGGTGACAAAGTAAAACTCTGTCTCTAAAAAAAAAACGTAATATCTGTTCAAACCTTTGATGCCTTTAATTTAACTGGACTGTTTTCTTTCTGTTGAATTGTTTAACTGGATTGTTTTCTTTATTTAACTGGATTGTTTTTATCTGTTGAATTGTAGGCATTTGTTATATATTCTGGATATTTAAACGCTTGTCAGATGTGATTTACAAACACTTTCTTCCATTCGATGGGCTGCCTTTCATTCTGTTCATAGTGTCCTCTGATGCACATAAGATTTTGTTAGGTTTGTTGACGGAGTCTCACTATGTTGCCCCCGGTAGAGTGCCATGGCGTCACAAGTCACAGCTCAGAGCAACCTCAAATTCTCGGGCTTAAGCAATTCTCTTGCCTCAGCTTCCCAAGTAGCTGGGACTACAGGCTGCTGCCATAACACCTAGCTATTTTTTTGTTGCAGTTGTCATTGTTCACCTGGCCCAGGCTGGGTTTGAACCCATCAGCCTCAGTATATGTGGCCAATCCCGCAACCACTGTGCTACAGGCATCGAGCCTGCACATAAGTTTTTATTGTTGATGAAACCTAATTTATCTATTTTTTTCTATCATTTATGCTTTTAGAATCATATTTAAGAAACCATGGCCAAATCCAAAGTCATGAAGATCTGCCCTATATTTTCTTCTGAGATCCTTTGGATTTTTTTTTTTGTTTGTTTTTTTTGAGTGAAAGTCCCACTATATCACCCTCGGTAGAGTTCTGAGGCGTCACAGCTCACAGCAACCTCCAACTCTTGGGCTTAAGCGATTCTCTTGCCTCAGCCTCCCAAGTAGCTGGCACTATAGGCGCCTGCCACAATGCCAGGCTATTTTTTGGTTGTAGTTGTCATTGTTGTTTGGCAGGCCAGGGCTAGATTTGAACCTGCCAGTTCTGGTATATGTGGCTGACACCCTAGCCACTTGAGCTACAGGCGCTGAGCCTTTTTTTTTTTTCTTTTTGAGACAAGGTCTTGCTCTGCCACCTGGCCTAGAGTGCAGTGCACAACTTCAATCTCCTGGGCTAAAGTGATCCTCCTGTCTTAGCCTCCCAAGTAGCTGTGACTATAGTCAAGGCACATGCCACCATGCTCACTAATTTTTCTTTTTTTTTCTTTTTGAGATAGAGTTTCACTTTATCACCCTCAGTAGAGGGCTATGGCATCATAGCTCACAGCAACTTGGGCTCAAGCGATTCTCTTGCCTCAGCCTCCTGAGTAGGTGAGACTACAGGCACCTGCCACAACGCCTCGCTATTTTTAGAGATGGGGTCTAGCTCTTGTTCAAGCTGGTCTCAAACTCCTGAGCTCTGGCAATCCATCCACCTTGGCCTCTCAGAGTGCTAGGATTACAGACATGAGCTACTGCACCGTTCTAATTTTTCTGTTTTTTGTAGAGACAGGGTCTCGCTTTTGCTCAGGCTGGTCTTGAACTCCTGGCCTCAAATAGTCCTCTTGCCTTGGCCTCCCAGAGTTTTAGGATTATAAGAGGGAGTCACCACACAGGGCCCAGGCTTTTCTACCACCAATTTAGTGCGATTTCAATCCTCCTTCTTTAATGGCCCCTTTCACTAATTGGTAGTTTGTGGTACTCCTCTTTACTATACTGAACTGAATTTCTATAGTCCTTTAAGAGGCCATTCTCGCAAAGTGTATAATGAGCATCTCTTATTTTAAAATCTTTTTTTTTTTTTTTTTTTTTGAGACAGAGCCTCAAGTTGTTGCCCTGGGTAGAGTGCTGTAGCATCACAGCTCACAGCAACCTTCACCTCCTGGGCTCAAGCAATTCTCTTACCTCTGCCTCCCAGGTAGCTGGGACTACAGGCACCCGCCACAATGCCTGGCTATTTTTTTGGTTGCAGCCATCGTTGTTGTTTGGCGGGCCCGGGCTAGATTCACACCCGCCAGCTCAGGTTTATGTAGCTGGCGCCTTAGCCGCTTGAGCCACAGGCACCAAGCCGAACATCTCTTATTTTAAAATGAGAATTTAAATATTAGGCTCAGTGCCCGTAGCCACAGTGGTTATGCTGCCAACCATATACACCAGAGGTGGCGGATTCGAACCCAGCCCTGGCCAGCTGAACAACAATGACAACTGCAACAAAAAAATGGCCGGGCATTGTGGTGGGCACCTGTAGTCCCAGCTTCTTGGTAGGCTGAGAAAAGAGAATCACTTGAGCCCAAGACTTTGAGGTTTCTGTGAGCTGTGACGCTATGGCACTCTATCGAGGGTGACATAGTGAGATTCTGTCTCAAAAAAAATAAATAAATAAATAAATAAATAAAAGAAAATTTAAACCTTAAACAAAACAGTTTTTAGAGGCTTCGTCTGTTTGTTGTTTGTTCTGTATTTTACCTCAGCATTTTTCCTTTCCCCACCACAGAGAATTTCCGTTGCCTGTGCACCCATGAAAAGGGCTTCGGCTTCAAAGGAAGCAGCTTCCACCGCATTATCCCCCAGTTCATGTGCCAGGGCGGCGATTTCACAAACCACAATGGCACTGGGGGCAAGTCCATCTACGGGAAGAAGTTCGATGATGAAAACTTCATCCTCAAGCACACAGGCCCAGGTAGGAGCTAATCAGTGTGCACTGAAGAGTCAGGCTGGGCTAGGGTGGAATGGCTGTGCAGGGTGGGACAGGCCATGGTTTTCACAGGAGGGACAGATTCTAGAAGCAACCCAGCTACTGGACCCAGCCTTGTGCACGTGGACTACCAAGACCAGTTGTACAGTCTGCTTGTTTTTTTGAGACAGAGTGTTAAGTTGTCACCCTCTGTAGAGTGCTGTGGCTTTACAGCTCATAGCAACCTCAGACTCTTGGGCTTAAGTGATTCTCTTGTCTCAGCCTCCCAAGTAGCTGGGACAACAGGAGCCCGCCACAACGCCCAGCTATTTTCTTTTGTTGTTGTTGTTGCAATTGTCATTGTTTTTTAGCAGGTCCAGGCTGGGTTTGACCCCCCTCAGCCCCGGTGCATGTTGCCAGTGCCAGACCCACTGAGCTACAGGAGCCACCCTGGTCTGCCATTATAATCTCTCCTGCCCTCGATGCTACCACTCCCTACACTCCTCCTGTCAAACTTACCTGGCAAAATCTCAGTGGTTGGTCTCCCAGCAGCTAGAGAAAAACACAAAATTATACTGAATGGTCCCACTTGAAGTTTATGACTACAGTTCTTTTTTTTTTTTTTCCTCACTAAGACAGAGTCCCATGCTGTCCCCCTGGGTAGAGTGCCATGGTGTCATAGTTCATAGCAACCTCAAACTCTCGGGCTCAAGCGATTCTCTTGTTTCAGCCTCCCAACTAGCTGGGACTGTAGGTGCCCTCCACAATGCCCAGCTATTTTTGTTGTTGTTGTTTGTTTGTTTTAGCAGGCCTGGGCTGGGTTTGAACCCACCAGCCCCGGTGCATGTGGCCAGCGCCCTAGCTACTGAGCTACAGATGCTGAGCCATGACTACAGTTCTTTTTTTTTTTTTTTTTGCGGTTTGGCCGGGGCAGGGTATGAACCCGCCACCCTTGGTATATGGGGCCGGCGATGACTACAGTTCTTAAGGGTGCCCTCAGCAGTCTGACCAGAGTTTAGATTTCCCTTTGATGCTTGATCCTGATCAGAGGTGACAATTACGTGCCTGAAGCCTCCGCATCACTCTCCTTGTCATCTGATGCTTCCACACCTGCACACTTTGATTTCCCTCCAGTAATGGGGATGAACTGTCCCCCCTAAGGCCAGCCCCCCACCCTTTTACCAGGGATCCCATCCCTCTCTACTCAGGAACATAGCTTCTGCAGTTTTCTCCCGGGGCCTTGTATAATCCATTTCCCCTGCTCTGCTAGATCAGTTCATCAGTGTTGAAGTATGAGGTATCAATCTTAAGAAAAATCATCCTTGGACTCTGTTCCCTCTCTAGCTGTCACCCATGCCTCTCCCTTTCTTAATGAAACTTCTTGAAAAAGGGCTGTAGACTATAGCTGCCTTTATTCTTTCTAAGCCCTTTTAACCCCACTTTGCCACTGAAACCACTCTCACCAGAGATACCAATGGCCAACATCTTGCCAGTAGCCAGTTTTGGCCCCTCATCTTATCCCACCTCCCAGCAGCATTTCAGATACGAGTATCCCTTGTACAAAATGCTTGGGACTAGATGTGTTTTGGATTTTGGATTTTTTCAAATTTTAGGACATTTACATTACAGTTACATGGTGAGCATCCCAGATCCAAAACACTCCAATGACCATTTCCTTTGAGCATCTTTTTGGCACTGATTCGAGCAGTTTAGAATTCAGATTCTCAGATTTGGGATGCCTAACCTGGATTGATGCTGTACTGCTGAATCCTCCTCTCCTGGCCTGACAGACTCCTGCCTCCTTGGGTCTCCTTTCAACTGATTGGCTACTTGGTCTGCCTTTCCTTGCTCCTCCTTTTCCTGATCTCCGTAGAAACCTGTTACCCCATGCCCCCTTTTTTTAACTGATAGTTTGTAGCACCCCCCTTACTATGCTGAACAGTGAAATGCATGGATGATAAATCCCACCTACCTACATAATTATTAATATTTTGAAAATCAAGATTATTTTGTAACTGATAGGGAAGACCATCAAAGGAAAGTAAGTCACAGTAAAAGAATGTATGTTTCGGGTGTAAATGTTGAAGCACAACTATGCTAACGACAGCGAGAGTTCCTCAGACGTGTTCAGATACAGCAGTTAGAAATGCAGACAGGTGTACTCAACCTGCAATTTGGATAATGTGAGCAGTATTGCTGGTGGTGACATGAGTTTCTGAAATGGTAGATAATATTGGTTAGATTCCAGATTAAAGATTAACAGATTAACATTCTGTTAATGATGTACATGGTAGTTGTATTCTTAGAAGATTCCATAAAAAAACCAAAACAAGCCTCCCAGAATTTGAGGTTATATGTAAATGGAATTAGGTTTTAGGTGCCAGTAATTGTTAACACATTTTTTACCTACATTGATCTCTGGCAGGACATTTGAAAGACTAAGAGATATAGGACAATTATTCATTGTGCAGGACATTGCAGAACATGTAGTATTCTGGGCCCTCACCCACTAAGTGCCAATAGCACCCCACAGTAATCTGATAAGAAAAAACGCATTCAGTAGGCCGGGTGTGGTGGCTCATGCCTGTAATCCTAGCACTCTGGGAGGCCAAGGTGGATGGATTGCCTGAGCTCAGAGGTTTGAGACCAGACTGAGCCAGAGCAAGACCTCGTCTCTAAAAATAGCTGGAGGCACATCCCATCCAGTTGGGAGCCTGAGGCAAGAGAATCGCTTGAGTTTGAAAGTTGGAGGTTGCTGTGAGGTATGACGCCATGGTATTCTACTGAGGGTGACAAAGTGAGACTCTGTCTCAAAAACAAAAACAAAAAAACCTGCTGGGTGCAGTAGTATACATCAAAATCCCAGCTCCTTGGGAGGCTGAGGGAGAAGGGTTACTTGAGCCCAGGAGTTGGAGGCTGTAGTGAGTACACTATGATCATGCCTTTGAATACCTACTGCACTCCACCTGGGCAACATAGCCAGACCTCACCTATATTAAAAACAAACAAACAAACCCACACTGAAATTTTCATAGGTTATACACCCAGACTTCTACCTAGCTGCCTGCCTGTCGTCTTTGCTTGATACTCTATGACAGTCTAATAGAGGTCCTCAAACTTTTTAAACAGGGGGCCAGTTCACTGTCCCTCAGACTGTTAGAGGGCCGGACTATAGTTTAAAAACAAAACGGGAACAAATACAATCACACCGCCTCATGTGGCCCGCAGGCCGCAGTTTGAGGACCCTGGAAGCATCACATGTCCAAAACAATTCTTGGTCCTTTCCTCCAAACTCTTTTTCTCCTTCATACCTGTTCAGTAAATGACACTGCCATCCACCTAGATGCTTAGTCAGAAATTTAGGAGTCATCCTTGACTCCCCTCCAGTATCACCATATGTCACATCCACCTGTTCTCAAGTCATCTCCTGGCCCAGCTATGCAGGTGTGTGTGTGTGTGTGCGCGCGCGCACACGCACATACACACAGTGGTTTTTTGTTTTTTTTTTTTAAGACAAAGTCTCAAGCTGTCACCCTGGCTAGAGTGCTGTGGCATCACAGCTCACAGCAACCTCAAACTCTTTTGAGTGTAAGCAATTCTCTTGCCTCAGCCTCCTAGGTAGCTGGGACTACAGGCACCTGTCACAACGCCTGGCTATTTTTGTTGTTGTTTTTGCAGTTGTCATTATTATAGCTGGCCTGAGCTGGGTTCAGACCCGCCAGCCTCAGTGTATGCGGCCAGTGCCCTACCCACTGAGCTATGAGCATCGCCCTACACACACTCTTATATGACTGTCTCATGCCTCCTTTCTCCTCATTATTATCTTTTGAATAACTCTTTTCCACTGACTTTTAGGACTGTGTCTTATTCAGTATCCTCAGGGTTTAACAGGGCTTAGTTACAAAATAAACTTTTTTTTTTTTTGGAGACAGAGTCTCACTATGTTGCCCTCAGTAGAATGCTGTGGTGTCACAGCTCACAGCAACCTCAAACTCTTGGGCTTAAGCGATTCTCTCACCTCAGCCTCCCAAGTAGTTGAAACTCCAGGCGCCCACCACAATGCCCAGCTATTTTTTTTGTTTTTTGTTACAGTTGTCGTTGTTTAGCTGGCCTGGGCAGAATTTGAACCCACCACTCTTGATGTATGCTGGTGCCGTAACCATTGTGCTATGGGCACCGAGCCCCAAATAGACTTTTTTTTTTTTTTTAAGAGACAGAGTCTTACTCTATCACGCAGGCTATAGTGCAGTGGCACAATCATAGCTCACAGCAGCCTTCACCACCTGGGCTCAAGTGATCCTTTTACCTTAGCTTCCTGAGTAGCTGGCACTACAGGCATTAGCTACTTCACTTGGCTAGTTTTTTTTACGGTGTTACCCAGACTGATCTTGAAACAGTCCTCCTGCCTTGGTCTCCCAAAGTGCTGGGATTACAGGTGTGAGAAAAAACAGTGAAAGAACAAACCAGTATAAAATAATTTAGGGCGGCGGCTGTGGCACAAGGAGTAGGGCACTGGCCCCATATACCGGAGGTGGCGGGTTCGAACCCAGCCCTGGCCAAAAACTGTAACAAAAAAATAAATAAATAAACAACCTCGCTCATCCCATTTCACTGACTATTAATTGGATGAAAGAAAGGTGGCCACATCTGCATGGTCTGTGCATCCCACAGTCTGAGCCTGCCTGTCTGGAGGGCTGTTAACCTATATAGACATCATTTAAGGGTTGGTTGCCAATGCTGGGGGAGCTGACCTGGTCATTCTTTCCCCCAGGCCTACTGTCCATGGCCAACTCTGGCCCAAACACCAATGGCTCCCAGTTCTTCCTGACATGCGACAAGACAGATTGGCTGGATGGCAAGCACGTGGTGTTTGGCGAGATCACTGAGGGCCTGGATGTCTTGCGGCAGATTGAGGTATGTGGTGGGGAACTGGCCTCTTCCTCACCTGGGTTCATGGTGCACAGCCTGTGGGAGGGCTGGAGAGGGAGCTCTGTGCTGTGAGAGACATGGGCCAGGGCTGCTTCTGCCCAGGTTCCAGGGTAGGAGTGGGGTCCCTAAGCCACTCTTTATTCTGCCCCCTCACTCCCCTGGCTTCTATTCCACCCATAAAGGCCCAGGGCAGCAAGGACGGGAAGCCAAAGCAGAAGGTGATCATCGCTGACTGTGGGGAGTATGTGTGAGAAGGCGCTTCCTGTGCTCCCCTCTCTTTGCTCTCGCCCCTGTGGGTCCAGGAGGGAGCTCCCAGCCTCAGCTGTTTGAAGTGGGCAGCGTTTGTGGTATGACCCCTTCCTCGGGGTCGCTTTGGAGCAGCTCCTCTGCGGGCACAGGCTGGACTTTGTCCAGGTGTGGCTGTGGGCCCAGAGCCAGCATGGGGGCCACCCTCCCCACCATGGGCAGGCTGTGCACGAACACTGACTATTCCTGGCACTTGCTGCTGAGTCTGTCCTGGGCTCATGAACATTTTCTTTGCTAAAATAAATCCTACTTCTTGTACCGCCGCCTCTAGCTAATTCCTGGGACAGAGATTGTCTCTGTGTCTGAGCTGTCCCCATGGGGCAGGCTGGCAAGTTAGTAGAGCACAGCCCCTTCCCCATAGCTTTTTTTTTTTTTTGAGACAGAGTCTCAAGCTGTCACCCTTGGTAGAGTGCTGTGGCGTCACAGCCCACAGCAACCTCAGACTCTTGGGCCCAAGCGATTCTCTTGCCTCAGCCTCCCAAGCAGCTGGGACTATAGGTGCCTGCACAATGCCTGGCTTTTTTTTGGTTGTAGTCATCATTGTTGTTGGCAGGCCTGGGCTGGATTTGAACCCACCAGCTCTGGCATACGTGGCCGGTGCCCTAGCCTCTGAGCCTCTTCCCCATAGCTTTTATTTCCTCCATGGACCAGTCCCCTTAGATGCCAAATGATACATCTTCACACAGTGTCCTTGTCAGACCACGTCAGGTCAATGGAAATCAAAGATAGTGGGAAAGTCCCGTTTTCCCTGCCTCAGCTGCCAGTCTTACAGCCAGCAGGTCCACTGATCAGTGATTCAGTCATTTATTTGTTCACCTTCATTCTACAGGTTTTTTTAATTGATATTCTATAATTCAAATTGCTTTCTCTGTACCAGATAATATGCTTATTTGTCAGGAGACATAAGGTCAACAAACTACATGGACCTGATGTGGTCCATGGCCTGTTTTTGGAAATAGAGTTTTATTGGAACACAGCCACATCCATCTGTTTACATATTCTCTATGGCTGGTTTCACTACAGCAGCAGAGTTGAGTAGTTGGCAACAAATGCTGCATAGTCCTGTATTAGTCAGAGTCCTGCAGAGAAACAGAACCAATAGGATGAGAGATATATTTTAAGGAATTAGCTCATGTAGTTGTGGGGGCCAGCAAGTCTGAAACCTGCATGGCTGACCAGCAGGCTGGAGGCTTGTAGTTCAAGTCCAAAGGCAGTTTGGAGATAGCATTTCTTCTCTGGTGACCTCAACCTTTTTCTCTCCTAAGGCTTTCAACCTTCATTATAGAGGGTAATATTCCAATCTGCTGTATTTATTCTACTAACTTAAATATGAGTCCATCTAAAAAATAATCTTCACAGCAACATCTAGACCAACATTTGACCAAAAATTGGGTACCATGGCCTAGCTAGGTTGACACATAAAATTAACCATCACAGTCTCTAAGCCTAAATGTTTATGTTTTTACTGTCTGAGCCTTTATAGAAAAAGTTCGCTGACCACTGAACAGAGCAAGTGGCTCTGCCCTCTGCCGAGCTCACAGTCTGGCCCTCCTGTGTGCTCCAGGAGCTGCTTGGAGCTTGAGCCAGGCTGGCTTCTCCCCCTTCTCCTCCAGATGCTGCTCAGCCAGGTGATGTTAAAGAATCCGTCATCTGCTGAAAGCTCTGAGCAGGGATTGAAAGTGGGAGCCCTGGTGTCCCTACTGGACACCTTCCTGTGAGTTGGGTTACTCAAACCATTCAGAATCCACTGGGCTGGGCTTTGACATCTTGAGTAGAGTTCTGAATGGGCAGAAAGGGCCTGCTACCTGTGACCTGATGACCTAGGATAGGGGTGGTGGCATTCTGGCCTTACCTCTGGCTATTGTGTGCCAAATGGATTTTCTGAGCTCTTGCTGCAGTTGGCTGTATCTGACTGCACACAGCTGGGATGGACCACGTTCCCCCTGACCTCTATGGAGCTCACAAAAGAGACCCTTAAAGCACGGAGCCACAGTGCAAACTGCAGAATCACTCATCATGGGTGAGTCACAAATATTAGGGCAGGCATTTGTGAAGTAGGGGACGATAGAACTGACTCTGGGGCTCGTTCACAAACCAAGAAGCTGTGTCTGAAGAGCTTAGCACAGCCAGCCTCGCACAAGAGGATTGACTCCTGTGATGATCACCTTGTCACTTTCTGCTTCTCCCTGATGGCTGAGGAGGTGGTGGCTCTGAAAGCTCAGTAGGCTTGGAGTCAGCGGGTGCCCACTCCTCTCCCAGTCCTTTACTTGGTGTCCATAGGTGTTATCTCATTGAATCACACTGGAACCCTGCTCAGGTAAACCGGAGCTCAGGTGATGTGGCAGAGCTGGGATTAGAAGCTTGGCCTGTCTCTCCCCAGTAGTAATGGGATCTTGGGGGGTTTGCTGGGCTCTGGCCTTAATCTGTGGCAGGTGGTGCCCAAGGTCTTGGAGGAAGACACATTCATGGTCCCCATCATTGCCCACAGGGAGACAGAGGGAACAGGGTCTTTCTCTGACAGACAGGAGGGGAGAGGAGGGGGCTCCAGAGCCTGAGCAGCAAGCAGTGTGCCCAACAGTTGCCTCAGGAGGGCTCTGACGTATGTGGAAAATTGACCCAGAGGCACTGCAGGACCCTTCACTGCAACCTGGAGGGCAAAGCTGCTTTCCCTAGGACAGCTTGGCTCTTATCCCAAGTGACCTCCCAGGTCCATGTTCCTGTTGCTTCATTACTCCAGCACCAGGACTGAGGGCGCAGGACTCCACTTTGCTGATTCATTTCCTAAAGTCATTCAGAATTGAGCCCATCTGCGTGCTGACCTTATAACGGCTACACAAAGCTAGAGGCCAGGGATAGTGGCCCAGGATCCATGTTTTGACTGCTCAAGTTTCCTCTGACAGCTGCCTCCAGATGCTGCTGACATCTGTCACGGTCATGACAGCCTCACAGGAACCCTCCAAGGAAGGAATTATAGAACTATTTATTGGTGAAAATGGAGTCTTGTAAAGTTCAGGTGATAAGAAACCAAAGTGGAGGAGGCACTTCACAAAGTAATTTATATAGCACAACGTGATGGCAATTTCCTGAACATCTCTGTAGGATGTGCACAAGGGGATTTGTGTATGTATCTTAAGAAAAATGCCTAGAAATAGTCACCAAAATATTAATGTGTTTATCTGAATTGTATTTTGTTATGTATCCCACTTGCCTCCAAAGCTGCACTATTGTTTTTAAGAAATGAAAAGCATTTTTTAAAAAAGGGGTAAGTGCTTGCACAGGCTTTCCTATAAGTAGTATAGGAATTCCCCCATTCAAATTGGGCAATTCCTGCATTCACATTGCTATACACTGCCCTGATCAGTTCAGACCTCTCTCAGCAGGATGTAGGATCCTCATGTATCTGGGAACACAAGAGCCCAGCCACTGCCACAGATGAGACGCTTTGCCAGGCCTTCAAAGGCAGTGAGAATACAAGTCCTTCTCCACGGAATGCCGCATACGGGATGTCTTAGGGAGAAGCACAGCTCTGGAATAAATACACCAACACCTGTAGAACACATTCTGTTTTCATAGGCATAGAAGTGACTCAAAAGCAAATTTATTTGTAATATTACCAACAAATCCCAATTATTAAGCATTTATATGCCAGAGATCTCAAATATTTGTGTACATACTTAATTTTTATAATAGCTTTTGGCGGAAGGAACCAATATCCTGTTCTGTAAAGGAAAAAGCAGAACAAGGATTCTAATCCATTTGGCTTCAAAAATCTGTACTCTTACTATGCTGCCTATTTTCCCATTTGGAATTTTTCCAGAACACGTTTACTTCCCTACCTTCCTTAGAAAGCAGTAAACACATAACCCTCTGCTGACTTGGCCTCGGGGCCAGTATTACACTGCAAGTACCAAGACTGCTGGGCATTTCTCCTTAGCCTATTTTTATATATGTCATGGCTGTCACTGATCTGAACTGACTGCCCTTATTTATCCTTCTAGTCTGGTGCCACAGATAAACTGGCCATACCTTAGACCAGTGGTTCTCAAACTTCCTAATGCCACGACCCTTTAATACAGTTCCTAATGTTGTGGTGACCCCCAACCATAAAATTATTTTCATTGCTACTTCAAAACCATAATTTTGCTACTGTTATGAATCATAATATAAATATCTGATATGCAGCATGGTCTTAGGCGACCCCTGTGAAAGAGTCGTTCAACCCCCAAAGGGGTCACGACCCACAGATTGAGATCCGCTGCTCTAGACAATAAAAAGGGAGATGGTGTTATCCATGTGGCCAGCCTGGCCTCCCTCCTGCAACTGTCGTGCCTGGCTCAGCAAACACACAATGGAATAAAACACATGGGCTTTGTGTCCATGCACAACTGTCTCGCTGCTCAGGAGGTTTTCTATTGGATTTCATTTGCTGATCATCTATCTGGATGGCAAAAGTTGCTGGAAGTCCGATGGCCAGGTAGGTAGGCAAAAGGATCAACAAGGTATGCTCCACACCTGCAAATGTTTAGGTGACTTGACGGATATTCCGGCTGCACCCTTAACTATGCCAGACCATTGGCTGAGCACTAAAGAGACCAGGTGAAGTAAAAAATTAGCTGTCAAATAGTTCACTTATTTAAAATTTACAATTGCCTAAAAGATGATCCTTGCTGTTGAGAAGAATCATTAAGTAAGTACTAGAATAGCAAATAGGTTCTATGTTACATGCCAACTCTGCTTTGGGACAGCCGTTTGAGCTCCATTTAGGGTTGTGAAGGTGCTGATAAACAGAGATGGACTCCCTAGCTGAAGGCCCTTTGGAAATCAATAAGTCCAATTCCCTCATGTTATAGATCAGTGGTTCTCAATGCCGTGATATATTTTCACTGTTACAAAGGGGTGGCGACCCACAGGTTGAGAGCCACTGTTATAGATGAAAAACTGAGGCCCAGAGAAGGAAGCTAACCTGTAAGTCAGGACTCCCTACATCCAAACCAAAGCTGAGATCTCTACACTGATGGGGAACTTAACACCTTCCCAATAGCCTGAGCCCAGCCTCATATACATCCAAGGGTGTCTTCCTCTGCTTGGACATGGAGGCCCTCCCTGGTTCAGGTGGAGGGGCTGTTGTGCTGCAGCAGGGCCCAGCCTCCAGCCCTCTGGCCAGCGCTGCCCTCCTTCAGGCCCCTCCTAGGGGTGCAGCATGTGAATTCCAGAGAGGCGCATCCTTGGGCACATGGGTGGCTCCACCTCTCCAGGCTGTGCCTGGGTTTGCTTTTAATGGCACAGTCAGGCAGCCAGACTCTGTTCCAGCAGATAAATTACAGGCCTAGCAAGTCAGAAATCAAATTAACACCCCAGGTCCCAACAGCTGCTCCAGGGAGAACAGCGATTTCCCGAAACAGCAGGGGCTGAAACATACCTCCCCACCCAGCTCAGTCTAATGACCCCCTGTCACTTCCAGGGACAGGGGCCTTTTCTTTGACTCACAAGCCTAAGACAGGGCAAGACTGCTGGGCATCCAGAGTGACGCAAACTTTGGTGACCAGCTTGTTTCTGACAGCTCCTGGTCTCACCCCTGGCCTGGCCACAGGCTGCCTGGTGTTGCAGATACATAGCTCCGGGGAAATGGATTGCTCCTGAGCATGGCAGAAGATGGTGAATGGTTTTCACGTCACAGGCCAACTTTGATCTGTTAGCCATGACTGCCTGCTGATCATTTGGCAGTTCTATCCAGATTCAGAAGAAAAAATACCAAGATTGATTATTGATGTCTGCCAAGAGAGAGGAAAGGGAAATGACAGTATCTGTACTGTGCATAGTCATTCTGGGCCACCCAATGCAACAACCATGCTTGCTCAGCGAAAACTTGGCGACAGAGCTGAGCATCTGATGGGTCAACATGGTGGCAGATAGAGGCATCAGTTGGAAGCTTCTGATACGTTTCTGTTTCTCCAAAACAAAATGACCATGTACTGTATTTCTTTCCCACATGGCAGGCAGACACAGGAAGACAGAAGATAAATGCCATTGGCTTTAGCACTAAATCATACAGTTCATTCAGCCCTTTTTTTTCTTTTGAGTGGACCCCACATGCCTACCTGTGGTCACTGGATCAGTAATTCACAACCATGAATATACAACATCAAAGCCTTTTTTTTTTTTTGAGACAGCCTCAAGCTGTTGCCATAGGTAGAGTGCTGTGGCATCACAGCTCACAGCAACCTCCAACTCCTGGCCTCAAGTGATTCTCCTGCCTCCGCCTCCCAAGTAGCTGGGACTACAGATGCCCATCACAATGCCTGGCTATTTTTTGGTTGCAGCCGTCATTGTTTTGTGGGCCCGGGTTGGATTCAACCTACCAGCTCAGGTCTATGTGTCTTGCACCTTAGCCTCTTGAGCCACAGGCGCTGACCCAACATCAAGGCTTTTTAACTACTCTCCAGAAATGCCCAGCCTTGCACTTGGGAGGGACAGACAAACCAGGTAGGGAGGAGACCCTCTTTATACATTTCCAACCCCTGTGATGAATAATGAGGAGCCCACGGTGGCTAGTCATGGTCCAGGTACCTCCTAGGTCATCCCACATCCACCCACAGCTTAGGCCACTGATGAGCATGGTCAGGAATTTTGTGCCAGCCCCAAAGAGCTGGTCACTATATGGCTCAGGCTTGTGGGGCACTGGGTAGCACACTGTGAGTCAGACCACCAGGGCTAGAGGCAGGAGGGGCACACACATCAGTTGGGATGGGGAATACAGGGGCCTAGAGAGGAGCAAACAACCCCAGCATGACACAGGGAGGGACACGGACAGGATTTCAAGGGCCAGCCTGGCGGGGTCTGAGGGCGTCCTGACCCTGGAGCGGCACCTGACCGGGATGGGAAGGGGCGGCCAGCAGGGCTGGGTGGGCGGGTTCAGTGGCAGCCGCAGGCCTTGACCACCATGTTGCGGTGCTTCCGCAGGATGACGTTGTTGCTGCTGTCATAGTAGAGCACCGAGGTGGCGCTCAGCTTGGTGGGCGCACAGCACGCCTTGGGGACTGCATCCGGCTTCATCAGGTGCACCTGGGCGGGGAGGAGCACAGGCAGGGACATGAGCCCCACAGCCTCCAGGGCCCCCCAGCTCGGCCTGATCCCCTCCCTGCCCCGTGTCCAGCACATCTGGGAGCTGCACAAGGCCCTTGGTAAGAGCAGGCCCTTGGTGCTCAGGGAGCAGGAACCCGGGGCCACCTGTGCCTGGGGAAGGACATGGGCAGGGGTGTTGGACAGGCAGCTAATGAGGGCCCATGCATCCCAGGCTCAGACTTCCTCCTGGGGACAGCAAAAGGGAGGACTGACAGCCTCTCTGCCAAGAGCAACATGGTCAGGTTTGTGTCTAGTAGATCCACAGCTACTCCAAGGAGTATGGCCACAGGAAGGCCTGGAGGGGCCTGCTTTCTTCTCTGAGCCCTCAGGTCACCAGCCCGGCTCCTCCCCTTGATCCCCCTCCTGGGATCCCTGGGGCTTCTCTCTCTCCCAGGCCTCGACCACCCTCCCCAGGTTTCTCCTTCCCCTCCAGAGGACCCTGTGAGTCCTCAGCTCCTAAAGACCCTACACACACATCTCTAACCTCCCAGCATCAGCTTGGATCCCTGCTCTGAACCCCACTGGTGCCTCTAACTGCCCACTGACATCTCCGCTTGGGGCCAACAGCCTTAAGCAGAACTGCTGGTGTCCTGCACCCCGACAGCAGCTCTGCCCCCCTGCCAAACCCTCCATCCTTGTCCTGGATCCCCTCACCCAGCAGTGCTCTGGAGGCCCCTTGTTCCCTCTCCCTGCTCCCTGGAGCAGCCCCACCTGGTCTGAGATGCCATTACCCCATCAGGTGACCACAGCAGCCCTCGCTGGTCCCCTGCCTCTATGACCCACCCTCTCACAGCAGCCAGGCCCTGCTGGCCCCCCACCCCCAGGTCTTATTCCAAGTCAGCTTCCCAGGGGACTTGGAATAAGACCCACCCTCCTTTCCAGGGATGTCCCAGGCCCAGGGAGAGTGAACCTGCCCATCCCCAGTATCACCACCCTCCATCCCCCTTAGCTTGCTGTACCAGTCCTGCCTCCTGCTGGCCCTGACCCCCTCCCCCAACAAGCTCGCTTCTGCCTCACAGCCTCACACTTGCTTCTTCTGCCTGAAAAACTCTTCCTCTAACACGGCTCCTCCATGTGCAGAGAGGCCCACCCTGGCACTCACCACCACAGAGGGCCCATCTTCTCTTGGTCACAGGACATGTGGCTGCAGTGGTTGGTGGTTTGCTGAGCTGTTCGCCCACAGCCTACCCCACAGGACATGCCCATAGTCTTTGCTGCCTGGCAGGTAGGGGAGCACCCATTTTTGTTGAGGAGCTGGGCTGAGGCAGTGGCAAGCGTGTGGGGCAGAGGGGACAGGGTTCTGGGAGGCATGATCACCTCTCCAAGAACCTCCCCCACCTGGGCCTGAGAGCAACAGAGAGCAAAGGGCAGGCTGGGCTGGGCCACCCCACTCGTCCTATCACCCCCTGATTGTCCAGGTGTCCAGCAAGTGCCATGTGCCCCTGACAGAGGAAGTGTCATCACATCCTCACAGCCACTTTTGTCAATTGCTTTATTCTCACCAGAGGCATCACCTTTGAACAACATCTTACTAGAAAAACCTGAGGCTGAGGGATTCTAGCAACTAGGATTCTAGGTAAAAAGTTCTGGAAGGGAGTCGACCCCAGAATCGACACTCGGCAACACCTGCCAGAAACTCCTCACCCTTTAAAGTCACCCCCGACACTGGAGGCATCAAAAGCCACACAGTCTGGAGAGGACTCAAATGACTGAGAAAGGAACTATGAAAATGCCACAGGGTCGATGCCAGAGCCCAGACTCCCGGCCTGCAGCACGGCAGCGGTGGGAAAGGCTCCTTGCGTCCCTCATGCCGAGCGTGTGTGTCGTGGTCACCCTGTAACTGGCCCCACGAACAAACACCAAAGGACAGCCCTGTACGTGTCCCCCTGGAGCTTTCTTAGACGCTTTGGACTCCCAGGCTGGGCGGGCTCAACAACCAGCACATGTGATCTCGCTGCTTCCCTTTACCTTCTGCGTTGTCTCCCGGAAACAGCAGACTCTGAGAGGGTGACAGTGCGGACACTCCGTCCATCACCAACCTGTGACTCCTGACGCAGCCCTCCTGCATTCCTGGCTTTCAACACAGCTGCCCACTACATGTAGCCACCTCCCTGAACCCTTGTAAAAACCTCACCCTCGGTTAGTTGGGGAGACAGATTGGAGACCTTCCTTTTGTCTCCCAGGTGACGTCATCTGTAATAAATGATCAGTCTTCCTTGGCAATCCCGTTGCCTTGGTAACTGGCTTTCTGTGCAGTGAACAGGCCCTGGACCAGAACCCCCTTGTGGGTTCCATAACAAGACACGCACTGCACACAGGCACACATGTGCGACAAGATCACACAGGTCCCCGTGCTAGCATGCCTGTTTCCTCTTGTGTGCTGTGCCTCTGACCCTGAGGAGCGGATTTGTCAGTCTGGGCGTCCACGCACAGGGACATAAGTGACCCCCATGAGCAGGTGCAGTGTGTGGGATTTGCATGTGTACTTGAGCACTTGGTGTAAGAACGCAGTGTGCCTGTGTTCAGGGGTGTGTCTACACGTACAAGCGTGGCCACACGAGGGACCCGGTCTGTGCATTTAACTACATTACTGACTCCACGCACAGAAGGGTCCCTGAGACCAGAGCAGGTGCCCTCATGATCCTCCTGCCTGGACCATCCCCTCTCCTCAGGGTCTCCCCACCTGGGGCCTGGGCACGGTCGGTGAGGTACTGACCAGGGACTGCAGGATGGCGTGGTTGGTGGCATTCATGCAGGAGTCCAGCGGGAAGGAGCACTCCCCCTCACAGTAATAGGCAGCGTAGCCTTGAGGGGCGATGACCCAGTCCTGGGGGGTGTGGGAGAAGGTGAGCCCCATCAAATGTCCCTCCTCAGCCCCTCAGTCCTGTCAGAAGACTTGTCACAGGATGAACCAGAGCTGCCCCTCACCCTCTCTGACCCTGGGGGCCTATCTACCCACCCTCAGCCCCGGCAGGGCAACACACCCCAGGAGCCAGAGTCCACCCAGGGACCCTCAGCAGACAGGGCTGGGCATGAGCTCTGTCCCCTCACACACACACACACACACACAAACACACACGCTGAATCCTCCCAGCCTTCCCTCCCTCCCAGGCCCCTGGGGCTGCAGTAGCAGCAAGGCAGGGAGCCCCAGCACCCTGTCTCAGGTCCCTGTAGCAGCGCTTGACAGCTCAGCTGTCTTTGTTTTCATGGTTTTTAAAAAACAAAACAACAAAATCCTTCTTCACTATCAGTGACGTAATTCTCACTTTAGAAAACATGGAAAATACTAAAGAACGTGAAAAGAAAATTGGAGCTGTGGGTGGCGCCTGTGGCTCAGTGAGTAGGGCGCCAGCCCCATATACCAAGGGTGGTGGGTTTGAACCAGACCCCGGCCAAACTGCAACAAAAAAATAGCCAGGCGTTCTGGCGGGCACCTGTAATCCCAGCTACTCGGGAGGCTGAGGCAAGAGAATCACCTAAGCCCAGGAGTTGGAGGTTGCTGTGAGCCTTGGCGCTATGGCACTCTACCGAGGGCAATAAAGTGAGACTCTGTCTCTAAAAGAAAAAAAAAAAAAGAAAATTGGAGCTGGGCTCAGTAGCTCACACCTGTGATACCAGAACTGTGGGAGGATCATTTGAGACCAGGCATTACAGACCAGCCTGTTTCTGTCTCCACAGAAAACAAAATTTAATAAAAGATAAACCTTAGCTACTTGAGAGGAATGCAGATCTCTTAAGCCTTGAGTTTGAGGTTGCAGTGAGCTATGATCACATACATCAAAGCACTCTAGCCTGGGCAAAAGAGTAAGACCTTATCTCAGAAAAAAAAAAAAAAAAGGAAGGACAGAAAACTGAACTAGGTGTGGAGACTCAAATTGTGATCTCACATTTTGGGAAGCTGATGTGGGAGGGATGCCTGAGGTCAGAAATTGAAGACCAGTATAGGCAGCATAGTAAGACCTTATCTCTGCAAAAAATAAATTAATTAGCCAGGCATGATGGTGTGCACCTTTTGTCCCAGCTACTGGGGAGGCTGAAGCAGGATGATTGCTTGAGCCTAGGAGTTTGGGACTGCAGTGGAGTATGATCACATCACTGCACACCAGTCTGGGTGACAAAGAAGACCCTGTCTTAAAAAAGTGGGGGGGGGGGGGCGGGGAGGCATGGTGGCTCATGCCTGTAATCCTAGCACTCTGGGAGGCCTAGGCAGGTGGATTGCCTGAGCTCATAGGTTCGAGATCAACCTGAGCCAGAACGAGATCCTGTCTCTAAAAAATAGGCTGGCAGTCTCTGCACCTGTAGCTCAAGTGGCTGAGGCGCCAGCCACATACACCAGAGCTGGTGGGTTTGAATCCAGCCCGGGCCTGCCAAACATCAATAACAACTACAAACAAAAAATAGCCAAGCATTGTGGCGGGTGCCTGTAGTCCCAGCTACTTGGGAGACTGAGGCAAGAGAATCACTTGAGCCAAGAGTCTGAGGTTGCTGTGAGCTATGACCCCACGGAACTCTACCAAAGGCGACAAAGTGAGACTCTGTCTCAAAAAAAAAAAATGGAAGTCACCCATAATTCTATGTCCTCCCTGCAGATCCTCGTATGATCTACAGATGGGGATTTTCATATAAGGAGGAAGAAGCATGAGAAATTACCAGCCAGCCGAGGTCCTGGAAGCTGACATAGAGCTCGTGCCGACGGCAAACCTGCCGGCCACTGGCGCCGTGGATGTCATCTGCAGGGACACATGGTCGCAGGTCTTTTCTGGGTCACTGCTCTGTACAGCTATCCTGAGGTACTAGGGTGGGGGCACCCTGCTGGGCATGGTTGTTGAGTAAACAAATGACAGGAGACCACTTGGCTACCCCTGGCTTCCTACCCCTGGGCTCTGCTTGTCCCATGACCCAGCTCAAGAGCCCTCCAGGCTTCCCATGGCTAGAGCAGCCCTGTGCTCCACTGGCCTCCCCTGCCTTTCAGCCTTGGGCCTCCCGAGGCTCTGATAAGGGCCCAGCAGGACCCTCAGCCACCCTGTGCCTCCTCCTCCTTTACTCGGAGACTCCTGCTGACTCCTGCCACCCCCATTACACACATTCAAATGGCTCACCTCAGCCTGACTCCCTGTGAAGGAACACACGTGGCCGGGTCAGGCCTATCCCTGATTCTGAGGGGCAAAGCTGGGGTGGGGGGATGACTTTCACCTGAATAGCTAAGGATCCTGCAGGGTGCCTGGGCTCCTCCTGAGGCTGCCCAGGGAAGGGACTGGGACAGCCATGAGGGCAGGGATGGGGACTTCCAGGGGTGGGGACAGCCAGGGCAGAGGCTCCGAGGCCTGGAGAGAGTGGAGTGGCCAGTCATCACAGTGCATCAGAGCAAAGACAGTGTCAGGGACGGTTTCTGGAGAGTGACCAGTGTTTAGCCCCACGGGTTCTGTGCCGCCACCTGGTCCCTGCCCCGCCTCTCTCAGCCCAAAGCTGCAGGGCTGCCCCAGGCCTCACCAAAGATCCCCGGGAGTCTGTTGGGGTGCGGCAGCTCGTTGGTTCTTTTCGGCTGCCTCCTCTTCAGTGGCCTCACTGCCCGAGGGGCACGGACCGGACTCACACTGGCCCTGAAGAAAGTGACCACAAAAGGCTGTCTGGAGTGTGGTGCCCGTTGCCCCAGCAGACCAGCCAGGTCAGGATCCATGCTGTGCCCTGAGACAGAGAGGAGAGAGGGGATCACTCATGGGCAGGGCCTCTGCACTTGCACACAGAGGGACCACTCCCTCCTGCAGTCCAGGGGCAGGGAGGCTGAGGGCCCAAGGGAACCCGCTGAACCTCAGCTTCCTCATCTGAAGCCCACATTTCAGTCCAGTCCTGGCCCCCTAGTGGCAGGAGGAGGTGGTGGGTGAGGGGCCTCAGTGAGCCACAGGCATTGTCACTAGTGATAATCGTGACGCAGATGTTTGCAACCCATTTTACAAGTTGCATAGAATTTCCACACTGGTCACTTTATTCTGTCTTTATAGTAATGCCACAAAAGACACTTCAGGGGCCTTCTAGGGTGACCCAGAACCTCTGCAAATGACTCCCAAAATAGGGCTCCCACCTCAGTCCGAGAACTCTGAGGCATATCCCCTCTCCTGCCTGCACTGTCTGGGGTCTCAGTGTGTGATCTCTGAGTGGGACAGCTCAGGGCAGCACATGCCAGGTCAGCAAACGCTCACTCTGCTGGGCACAGCTCGAGTCAGGGCCTTGACTGGGTCCCTGATGCCACAGAGGAGACACCAGCTTTTTCCAGGGCAGAGATCCTGCACCCTAGTCGCAGAGCCCAGGGCTTGACACACATCAGGCTAACTCCAGAGCCCAAGCTCCTATTCACAAGGCTGGATTTATGGTCAAGAAAAAGATGAGAGGGCCGGGCACAGTGGCTCATGCCTATAATCCTAGCACTCTGGGAGGCCAAGGGAGGTGGATGACTTGAGCTCAGAAGTTTGAGAACAGCCTGCGCAAGAAATAGTGAGACCCTTGCCTGGGTGCAGTAGCTCACTCCTGTAATCCTAGCACGCTGGGAGGCCAAGGCCAAGGCAGGTGGATCACTTAAGCTCAGAAGTTGGAGACCAACCTGAGCAAGAGCGAGATCCCATCTCTAAAAATAGTCGGGCATTGTGTGGGCGCCTGTAGTCCTTGCTACTTGGGAAGCCAAGGCAAGAGAATTGTTTAAACCCAAGAGTTGGGGTGGCTGTGAGCTACAATGCCACAGCACTCAATACCAAGGTGACTAAGTCAGACTCTGTCTCAAAAAAAAAAAAAAAGGATGAGAGAAAAGGCTGCAGGCAGGGCCCTGCCTTGGGCCTCAGCCCCAGATCAAGCAAAGCTTGTAAAAGGGAGTTTACCCACAGCTGCTCTGAGACTGAGGAAGCCGTTAAAACATGATCCCAGAGATGCAAAGCCTCAGCAGAACCCTCGATTCCTCCCGAACATTTTGGCATTTCAAATGACCTTTACAGTGGAAAACACAGTAAAGAAACCTTTGAGAAAAAATATTCTTAAACCCCCTCCTCAACTCCGATATATTCATTTTCATTTTTCTTTTTTCTTTTTTTTTTTTATAGAGACAGAGTTTCACTTTATGGCCCTCGGTAGAGTGCCGTGGCGTCACACAGCTCACAGCAACCTCCAACTCCTGGGCTTAAGGGATTCTCCTGCCTCAGCCTCCCAAGTAGCTGGGACTACAGGCGCCCGCCACAACGCCCGGCTATTTTTTTGTTGCAGTTTGGCCAGGGCCGGGTTTGAACCCGCCACCCTTGGTATATGGGGCCGGCGCCCTGCTCACTGAGCCACAGGCGCCGCCCTTCATTTTCATTTTTCTGGGCTACATTCATTATGCGTATTTTTTTAAAAGTTGGCAACTCGGGAAAAAAGTCTGTATTTTCTTCAGCTTTTTATTTTTCAGAGACAGGGCCTGCCTATGCTGCCAAGGTTGGGCTTGAACTCCTGTCCTCAAATGATCCTCTCACCTCAGCCTCCTGAATTGCTGCGATTACAGGCATGAGCCACCACACCCAGATTTTCAACTGTTTAATGTAAACATTTTTCTGTTGTTAAAATGTCCCCATAACAAATATTTCCAGTGTATAAAGTCCCTTTGAGCAGATACACTGTAATTTCCCTAGATAATGGCTTATCATGAGACACGTAGGTTATTTCCTGGCTTTCATTATAAAGATGAGGACACACCTCTTTATTTTGCGTGTGTGACATCCTTATACTGAATTACAGAAGCAGCATCAGTAGCTCACTTTTATGTCTCCTTAAACATAGTGCTAAGTGCTTCGTTTACACGAGAGCACATTTCACTTCCATGTTGCAGGTACTGATGCACACATGTACGTACGCGCACACACATGTGCACATGTGAACCCACAGACACCTACGTTTATAGGTACGTTACACACACAGATTTACTTTCTCCCAACATGGGTCTCCATTATACATGGAAGGTCAAGGGCACTGCCTGCCCCACCCTCAGTCCCTCTCAAAGGTCAGCCCTTAAGCAGCTGTGCTTCAGACCAGGTGTCCACTGGACACTTGATCGACTAACTAACCAGTCCAGACACCAACCTTTGACCCGTGACATCACCTGCCACCAACAACTGCTCTGAACCCCAGAGAGGCTCCTGCTGAGGATGTGGCCCAGAGCTGCAGACGGGGGGGTTGTTAGATGCAGGCACCACCCCTGGGAGGAGGTCCGGGGAGAAGCCACCTGGCAGAGTTGGGTCCTAGTCAGTCAGGTTTATGGGGAAACAGCAGGGGCTTAGGAGCAGAGGGACAAGTGGAAGCGGTTACCCGAAGAAGGACAGAGCAAAGATGCTGGGCCCTGGAGGGGTGCTCCACAGACTGGCACCCCTGTGGGGAAAGCCTTGGACCCAGGGCAGCCCGCCAGGGCTGTGTGCTACCATTCTGTCCTGTGAGCCCTGCAGAGCCCTGGCTGCAGGAGGAGGATGGGTGAAGCCAACAGTCCTCCAGGCTTTGTTCACATTTGCCTTCCTTATGTGCAACTATGTTCGAAAGTCTGAATTTATGGGGTCTTCTGGGCACAGAACAAGATGACATATTAGGTCAATTACCCAGAAACCCTCAAAGAAATCCTCTGAGCTACCCTGAGGTGGGTGCTGGAGACCCCTTTGTAGTTCTCACAGGCCAGGTGAGCCTGACTGAGGACCTTGCCAGCAGCTAGTCCCAGGCTACCGTTTTACAGAAGGGGCAACAAAGGCCTCAGAGAGCAGCAATGGCTCAAGGTCCCAGAGCAAAGCAGGATAGAGCCAGGACACTCATACCCTTCCTCAGCCAGCTGCAGAGGCCTGGCTGAGGGCACATGGAGGGGGGACTGGCCCCTGATCTTTGTTCAGAGCTTGCACATGGCAGGTCAGGGAAAGGCCCCCAGCCCCTCCTTCCAGAGCCCAGAACTCCCCTTCAAATTGGCTCTGCTTTGTGCCCACCATCCTTGGAGAAGGCCCCAGGCTCTAGTTGGCTGTGGGAAAACCCAGGCAGTGCAGGGCTGGGAAGTCCCTTCCTGGGTGGGACCGTCTCTCCTGTATGCTCCTGGATACCTCTGCCTTTTCCACACTCCTGCTAAACAACTCCTCATATCCAGGGCAAATCAGCTGCAACCTCCCCAGAAACCCCCAAAGGGGCCCCACTGTCCACTCAATGACATTTTATCCCACCCAGCCCCTGCCATGGTCCCTGGCCACTTCCCCACAGGCCCAGGCCGTCCCCTCAGTGAGTGCCATCTCTCCTTGCGCGTCTCAGCTGCCCAGGATCTGGCCCTTCCGTCAGGATGAGGCTGTAATAGCAACTCTCAGGAAGCCCGTTCTTGACCACCTAGAACTTACTGCACTGGCCCACATCCGCCTGTCAGCTGCATGAAGCCCTGGAGCTCACTCACAAAGTGCTCACTCCGTGCCGGGCTTGGTCTACGACAGCACACACGTGTGCACACAAACTCCTCCTTTTCACTTTAGGTCCAGGATGAAATTCCTCACAGCCCCTCCAGGGTCCTGAGCGGTGTCACAGTAGCGGCCAGTCAGGGCCCCTCACAGGGAGGAAGGATCTAAGTGTCTGGTCTGGAGGAAGCAGAAACACTACCGCTGAAGTGGGGAAAACCCATCTCGTCCATGACTGAGGTTTCTCAGCCTCTTTTATTCACAAGCTGTAGCCTTTGGCCACACAGATGGGCTGTTTCTTCCCGCAGGACCCTTCCTGGTGGGACATCAGCATGGCAGCCCCTCCCCCGTCTCTCCCATCACCAGGTCCCATCCCCGACGATGGGCCTGTTTTCCTTCAGGGTCATCTACTTAGGTGCCAGGAGCAGACGTGTGGGGAGGAGAGGAGGCTGCAGGGAAACAAAACTGATCAACACAATGAAAGGCCCCAGAAGAAAAGTCAGTGGCCCTAAAGGGGAAACATTCATGAAGACAGCATTTCCACCCAGCACAAACTCACCTTAACGTTCGTCTACTTGTCACCACAGTTGGACAAGTTTGGGGGTGTTTTCCCCCTCATCATTTTTTGTCTAGATTTTGTGACTAGATTACCAGGGAAGCACTTGGATGAAACCCCACTGTGGATACCCCCAGCCGTGGAGAATTTAATGTACACGTCGACACACGGGAGAGGGTACATTCCTCTCCCACTGCCGCGGGGTGCTTTGCTGTGCTCAAGAACACACCGGACAACCTTGCCTGTTTTTTTTTTTTTTTTTGGTTTTTGGCCGGGGCTGGGTTTGAACCTGCCACCTCCGGCATATGGGACCAGCGCCCTACTCCTTGAGCCATAGGCACTGCCCAACCTTGCCTGTTTTTTTGCATGTGTTTATTAAAGTCACAGCGCTCTAGAGAGAATCCCATCTGTCTAGCAGGAAAGTCTGGGAGCCCAGAGGTGAGCCTGTCCACGTGCCAGTGAAATGATTTCCTGCCATGACCGACGTCCTCTGAGGAGGCCCTGCCAGGCTGACCCGAGAAGCACAGGCTGGGTGCCCACGGGCTGCCTCCCGTGTCAGGGGTCCACCTGCTGCATGGGCCTGAGGTTGGGGCACACAGCAAAGCTGCACCCGGTGCTCTTTTTAATGTCCTCCACAGTCAGGCCCTCCCAGAGCTCCATCAGCGTCAGCCCCTTCTTCTTGTGCACGTCGAACACGGCCTTCTCGGTGATGATGCGGTCCACGCAGCGCTTCCCCGTCAGCGGCAGCGTGCACGTGTCCATGATTTTGGGGGAGCTGTCCTTGGCGCAGTGCTCCATGGTGACCACCACTCTGGTCTTGACACTGGACACCAGATCCATGGCGCCGCCCATGCCTTTCACCTTCTTGCCGGGAATCATCCAGTTGGCCAGGTCGCCGTACTTGGAAACCTGCATCGCCCCGAGCATCGTTAGGTGGAGGTGCCCCCCTCGGATCATGGCAAAGGAGTCGTCGCTGGCGAAAAATGAGGCCCCTGGGATCACCGAGACTGTCTCCTTGCCTGCGTTGATGAGATCTGCATCCACCCGGTCTTTGGGTGGGAATGGACCCAGGCCCAGGATGCCGTTCTCACTGTGCAGATGGACGGTCATGCTGGGGCTGATGAAGTTGCTGGCCAGCAGCGGGATCCCGATGCCCAGGTTGGCGTACATGCCGTCCTTGAACTCCAGGGCTGCCCGTTTGATGATGCGTGTCCTCGGGCCTTCCTCCACTTGGGCTTCTCTTTCTTCCTCCTCCTGGAACCTTAAACGCTCAATTCTTTTCTCAAAATTTTCCCCCTTTATCACGCGATCCACATAAATGCTAGGGACGTGGATGTCCTCTGGGGCAAAAGTCCCCACATCCACGACTTCTTCCACCTCCACGGCTGTGACATCTGCAGCTTTGCACATGGGCACGTTGAAATTCCTGGCGCTCCTCCTGAAGATCACGTTGCCCATGCGGTCGGCCTTCCAGCCTTTGACCAGGGCGAAGTCGGCCCTGATGGCATGCTCCAGCAGGTAGTGCTCGCCTCCGATCTCCCTCACCTCCCGCGGGTGGCTCATGATGGCCAGGTGGCCGTCGGGGTAGTACCTGATGGGGGAGCCCCCCTCCTGCACCAGGGTCCCGTACCCCGTGGGCGTGTAGAAGGCGGGCACCCCGGCGCCCCCCGCGCGGATGCGCTCGGCCAGGGTGCCCTGCGGCGTCAGCTCCAGCTCCAGCTCGCCCGCCAGGTACTGCTGCTCGCACAGCCCGTTCTCGCCCACGTAGGAGCAGACGACGCGGCGGATCTGCTTGGCGGCCATCAAGAGGCCCAGGCCGAAGTCGTCCACCCCCACGTTGCTGCTCACCACCTTCAGGTCCTTCACGCGGGTCTGCAGCAGCGCCGCGATCAGGTTCTCGGGGATGCCGCACAGCCCGAAGCCCCCGACCATGATGGTGGCCCCGTCGGAGATGTCCTTCACCATCTCCACGGGGTCGGTGTAGAATTTGGCGCATGGACGCGAGCTGGTGGCAAAGCGGCGCCGGGCGAGGCCCTGGGACAGCGCGGTCACCGTGCGGCCGGCGGGGACGCAGCGCCCGAGCGCCGCCGCCAGGAGCCGCCGCGTGGCCATCGTCCGTCTGTCCCGGCTTTGAGGCCGGGGACAGGCTGGGGGCGCCCCGCGTGCGTTCCCGGGTCCCCGCCGCTGCGTCACAGAGCAGAGAAGGCACCCGCGCCGTGACGCGCGCCTCTGCTCCCGCCTGGCCACCGCGGGAACAAGAAGGGAGCCGCTCCCGCGCCGCCTAGGGCAGGGGGCCGCAGTCGCGTGGCCACTGCAGGCCGGGGACGTTGCGCCCACCGTCCACCGTGTCGCACGTACACGCTCTGGGCACAGAACCAAGGCCAGGCTCTACGTACAGGGCGCCGCCGCCTCAATCCCTCCTCGCCTGGGGGGCCTCCAACTGAAACTGCAAACCCTGCGGAGCCTCTCCCAGACCTGCCAGGGTCTAAGGAATGGGCACAGCAGGGTGACGCTGATGGTGATGAGCCACCCCCTCTGAATCCTGTGACAACTGGCAGAGTGGATGTCTGCCCCACCGCACACCCCCAGAGCTCAGGCTCACCCTCATGTGACAGTGGGGCTCACCGTCCCTCCCACACAGACATCTGGAAGGGCCTCTGCTCCTGAAGAGGCTGCCCCCCTCGTCCTCCGAACCTCACCCTCCGAACCTCACCCTTGAACTGGTCAGGAATCTCGCAATTTTCGGCCCTCCGCACTAAATCACTACCATCCCACAGAGTGCACGAGTGTCTCCTAACCTGTAAAGGCCCTGCCCTGTCCCCATTTCTGTCCAGTCACCACCCCTTTCCTCTGCTCCCCTTCCCCAGCAAAGGTTCTGGAAAGGGCTGTCCACTGTCTCCACTGCCGGTCTCCCCCACCTGCCCATCAGACTTTGTCCCCACACTGAGCTCTTGGTCATCAACAACCTCCTGTGACTAAATCCCCTGGTCACTTCTGTCCTTGTCTTCAGTGCTCACAGCAGGACACAGATGACTCCCTGCTTCTGCAAACACTTTCCTGTCTTGGTGTCTGGGTCACCTTGCCCTCCAGGTTTCCTGGTCCCTTCTGTTGGAGGCTGCAGAGTTCTGGGCTGCCCCTTTTGTCTCCAGGGACACACTCCCTCCTCAAGCGACCTGGTCCAGTCCCACGGCTATAAATCCACTTACCCAGCACTTCCCACACCTGGGTCTACACCCACCTGTCCCTGGAATGGCACTTCCGTGAGGTCCAGTGTCCTCCAGAGGATCCCAGGGGTCTCAATATTCCAGCCAAAGAAGAGCTCAGGACTTTCTACCTCACACCTGCCCTTCCTGTTTTCTGCCCACTCAGGACAAAAGCGTCTATTAAAAACTACCCACTGTTGGGCGGTGCCTGTGGCTCAGTGAGTAGGGTGCCGGCCCCATATACCGAAGGTGGCAGGTTCAAACCTGGCCCCGGCCAAACTGCAACAACAACAACAAAAATAGCCAGGTTTGTGGCAGACACCTGTAATCCCAGCGACTTGGGAGGCTGAGGCAAGAGAATCACCTAAGCCCAAGAGCTGGAGGTTGCTGTGAGCTGTGATGCCATGGCTCTCTGCCGAGGGCAACAAAGTGAGACTCTGTCTCAAAGAAACAAAAAAAACTACCCACACTTTGGTCGCGGGTGGTCCAGGACTCTTCCCTTTCCTCACCTGCTCCCCAGCTATTCCTACATCCTCCTTTCTCCATCTCTGCACCAGCAAGCGCCTCACAGCTCCACCTGCACAGCTTCACCAGCAAGCGCCTCACAGCTCCACCACGGGGCTCCCACAGGTCTCTGGAGTCACCCTTGTCCTTCCTTCTCGTCTGCCCTCCATGCTGAAGTTGCCAATTCTTTATTCTTTGCATATATTCAGTAAAGTTTTAATTTCACAACAGTAGAGATTTTCAGAAAAAATTTTAAAATGGTACAGAGAATACCTGGACCTAGTTTCCCTGAGAAATATTAACATTTTACACTGTTAGGGTACCCTTGCCACACCTAAGGAAACAATCTGCATATCCTATATTAAGAAAATGCCATCATTTATTCTGATTTAATAAAGTTTCCCCAATGTTCTCTCACTGTCCCAGGATCCCGTCCAGGACACCACACTACATTTAGCTGTTATGACTCCTTAGGCTCCACTTTCCTTGTTTTTGATGACCTTGACAGTCTGGAGAAGTACTTGTCAGGTATTCTGTGGAATAGTTTCCTGGTGCTTGGATGAGGGCTATGGTTCTGCGGGACACAGACCTCGGTGGAAGTGCCATGCTCCATACCGTGTGCTGTGGCGAACCTTCCTCGCCGGGCTGAGGCAGTGCCTGCCTGGCCCCTCACTGGGCAGGTTCTGCCACACTCCATCCACAGGGCTGTTTTAGGCAGCAAGTCCCTGAATGTCACCCACAAGGACAGGTGGGATTTATACTCCTCCCCCTTGATGGTGAATATCTCAGAGGGTGCTTCACATAAGCCCGAATCAGATCCGGTCATCCTCCATTGCTATTCATGAAAATCAACCACCCCAAACTCCAAACATCTCTCCCTGGCTTACCCTAACTCAGCCACCCCTGTCGCCTCTCTCAATCCCAGCTCCTTCCAACTCACAAGCTCCTACTGTCTCCACTGCCGGTCTCCCCCCACCTGCCCATCAGACTTTGTCCCCATGCTGAGCTCTTGGTCATTAACAACCTCCTGTGATTTAATCCTCTGGTCACTTCTCTCCTTGTCTTCAGTGCTCACAGCAGGACACAGATGACTCGCCCTCTTGCTGGACCCCAAACACCAACCTGTGCCCACCATCGGCCTTTCCCCACTGCCTGGTATAAAGGAGGTTCTTCCCCAAAACACCTATGGGGGGCGAGAGTGAATCTCATTGTCTCCAGGAGAAAACTGAGGCTTGGAAAGGTGAGCAAGGCCCCCAAGGCAGGGCATTGCCGAGCTGGGATGTGAATTCAGGCCTCCAGGGCTCAGAGCCTGGGGGTGCAGCCCTCTCCCTGCCTCCCCTTCCCAGTAGGGAAGCTGCTCAGGGGAAGAACTGCCCATGGCCTGGGGAAGCAAAGACAGGGACTCCTCTCTTCTGCAGGAGAGCAGGGCACCACTCCTGTGGAGGGCCTCCTCCTGTCCAGGATCTCATTCTGTGCTCGTCATCGACCCTCACAGTGGGCACAGCTGGGAACGGCAGGACGGACACCCAGAGCCATGTGAGGCCAGCCCTCGGCCTCTGCCGGGACAGCCTCTCAGGCCCCAGGGGGGCAGCCTCACCGTCCTCAGTTTCCACATAGAGGCGGAGTCCCAGGTCCTTGTTACGGCTCAGCAGCCAGCGGTCACTGGCTGCTGTGACATCCAGCACCAGCCAGCCCTCGTCCCCAGCTCGAAGCGTCTGAAGATCCAAAAAGAACAAGTCAGACTCCCTGTGGACACGAAAGAACAATTAACCGATGGCTGCACAGCTGCCCCTGAGTTCCTAGTGCCACCTGGGGACCGTCACTGGAGCATCTACCCATCCTGGCTCTGGGCTGGCTCCTTCCACATCTCTTCTCACTGAATCAACCCACAAAGGTGTTACTGGGCCTGAGTACGGATGGAGAAACTGAGGCAGAGTGACCTGCCCAAGGTCCCACAGCCAAGGTGGCAGTTGAGGACCTGATGCCAGAACTATATCTCTTGGCTCTTCCCGAAATGCCCAGAAGCCTCAGGCCAAACATCTTTCCCATCTCTGAGGCTCCCTTTTCCTTCCTCTGGAAAATGATCCTCCCCACACACACACCAGCCCCCACTGGGCGGGACGACACACCAGAGCCTTGACCATGAGACCCTGAGGCGGGCGGGGTGGGTGCCTGGGCCATGGGGAAGGCACCTGTTAGATCTCTCCTGCACCACCTCGAACATGCTGACACGGAGTGTCCTGTTGAGTGGGCGGGTGCTGGGCGCCTTGTAAATCCGGAACTCTGCGGCTGTGACTCTCTCCCCTGCCGGGATCTGGGTCAGGTCAAAACGGAACTCCTTCCAATGGGGCTCCTGGTGGCCCAGGGTGTGGTCTCGCTCCACTGGAAGAAAAAGTGGAGCCAGTCACTCGGGATGGCTCAGGCTCCAGAGCCGCAGAGCTGGGTGTGACCTGCCATCACCCACTGTCCAGAGGACCCTGGGAGGCCTGGGCGTAGACAGGATTCCACACTGTAGACACAGCTCAGAGACGTCCTATAGTCAGGAGCAACCTGAGCCCCAGGCCTGGGGGTTGAGCAATAGGCCCTGATTCCCAAATCCTGCTCATACCCCTCAACCTTTAGCTGGCCTTGGGACCCTTAGTGAGACAGAGGCTGGGATCCCCCCCCCCCCGAAAGCTCCCAGGCTATAGGGGAGAGTGACATCAGATCCAAATCGGGAAAGGAACAGACTCTCCCAGGGAAACCTGGTGAACAGGGATATAACCCAGGGCATCTAAGGGGGACATGGGCCATCCAGAGTCTGCCCACTGCCTGAATGGGACACCGGGAGGAGGACGTGGAGCTGACAGCTGAGGCGGGCTAAGGCAGGAGTGTGAATCTGCCAGTGTCAGGGCACTACAGGACAAAGACCTACCAGGGAAGGACCCAAGGGCAGGGCAGGGCAAGTGACTACCCCAAAATAGCAGAGGGCAAAGGAGCCAGATTCCCTTTTTGGAACAAGGTGAAGGAGGAAGGAGGGAGACATGGAAAGGAACAAGAAAAACCAGGGCAGGAGGGACAATCTCCTAGAGAGGCCAGTCAGGGGCTGGGGAAGTGGGAAGATCCCACTGGCGGTGGGATCTGAGCAGGCCTCAAGGAGAAGTGACACCTGAACTGGCCTTAAAGGATGGGACGGAGCCTTGGTCGGTGGAGCAGGAGGCAGGGAGGACCCTCTAAGCCAGTGGTTTTCAACCTTCCTAATGCTGCTATGTATTTTCATTGTTACAAAGGGGTCACAACCCACAGGTGAGAACTACTGCTCTAGGCAGAGGGGACCCCACCTGCACAGGTGTAGAGGTGCCTGCAGGGCACCAGGTGTGGGCCAGGACATGGGCTGTGCCTCTGGCCATCAGGGAGCATAAGGGATGGGGGTAGCAGGGGCAGCAGGAGCAGCGGGGTGAGTGTCAGGCTAGAGGACTCTGTGGAGGCCAGGCTAGCAGGCAGCTGGAGGTAAGACCGAAGGTGAGCCCTGGCGGAGGCTGGTGTAATAGTCTGACAGAGGCCGCGGTTGCAGAATAAATCCCACATTCCCCTGCACGGAAATGCCCAGGACGGTGTATTTAGGGCGGTCTCACTTTAGCCTCCTGTCACTTTCAAACACTAAAAATCTGTGTTTCCGGAAAGCAGGGGTGGGAGCAGCCCAGTGCCTTCCCCAAACCCAACACTGAGATTTTAATTATATGTTTGTGAATCTTTTTTAAAAAATTCTCTCTCTGGCTACTGGGCTCAGTGACCACAAGCTAGGTTTTGAAAATAAAAAGCACCGGGCTGAGGCGGATGTGGGGAGCACTTCCTGTCCTAGAGGTGGGGACCTGGGCTTGTGGTGGACGGGCAAGCAGCTGTGCTGGTCAGGTGCCAGGGCCAGACATGCTTGGGCAGGAGGAGACAGCTTTTCACCCCCAGACTAGATGGAGAAAGAATGGGTTGTCCAACAGCATCCAAGAGTGTCTTTTGAAGTCTTAATTTTGGGTCAGAAAAAAAGACTTTAAATTATCTCTTTATAAATAAATGTTTTGGGCACGGCGCCTGTGACTCAAGCAGCTAAGGCACCAGCCACATACACCTGAGCTGGCAGGTTCGAATCCAGCCCGGGCCACCAAACAACGACGGCTACAACCCAAAAAATAGCCGGGTATTGTGGCGGGTGCCTGTACTCCCAGCTACTTGGGAGGCAGAGGCAGGACACTCGCTTGAGCCCAGGAGTTGAAGGCTGCTGTGAGCTGTGATGCCACAGCACTCTACCCAGGGTGACAGCTTAGGCTCTGTCTCTAAAATAAAATAAAAATAAAAGTATTGATTAATTCATTTATTTATCCATGAATTCATCACGTTCAATTTGCCAAGTTCTTACTCCATGTACAACACTATTCTGGGCATTGGGAATACATCAGTGAAGGAGACAATTGCTCTATATCCATGGAGTTAACATTCTAATGGGGGAGGCAAAACACAAACAGAAAACCAAGTAAAACAAGGAATGTCCTTTCTGTCATAAGTGCTGGGAGGAAAAAGGAAAAGGTTCAGGTTCTAGAGTAACGGGTGCTCAGTATGGCCTTTGAGAGAGAACTGAGTTAAGATCAGACAGGAAGTTTCTCATGCGATGCTGACAGGTACCCTGTGCAGAGGAGGGATCTGGCAATACCTGACAAAATTACATATGAATTTGCCCTTTGACACGACAATCCCAAAGACACTCTGGATAAAGTATGAAAAGACATACACAAAAAGCAATTCACAGGTGGCGCCTGTGGCTCAAAGGGGTAGGGTGCTGATCCCATATCCTAGAGGTGGGGGGTTCAAACCCAGCCCTGACCAAAAACCACACACACACACACACACACACACAAAAAGCATTTCACCGAGCATAGGAAGCAGGCAAGGCTATACCTGGTTCCATGGGCAACTCTAAATGTTTATTATCCACAAAATTATAAAAGGGCACCAAATGGTCAAACACTGAATCGGCTTCTGTCTGAAAAAGAAGCAAATTGATTTACTCTCTGAACTGTCTTAATGTGGGCATGAAAAAATAAACAATCATGAATCACCAACGGGTGCTGGTGGCACCCTCAGCCTCCTCCTCCGGCCTCAGCTGAAACAACCTCGGATCCCACCTTTCCGGGAAAGGCCTGCTGTGGGCAGGAGGCGGCCTCCACCCGCCACGGCCACTGGCCATGTCCGGGACACTGCCCCTGCCACTGGCAGGCTAGGCCTCCAGATGCCAAACCCTGCAACCATCAGCCCAACACTAACAAAGGCTCTGGCTATTTTTGAGCCCCGGACAAAATTTAGACTCATCCAGACAACCTAAATCTGTCTTGTTTCTTTCTGACCCATAAGGAAGACTTCAAAAAACACCCTCTCCCTCCAGCTCTGGGTGGCTGTTAGGAAAATAGACTCCCCTGACCCGTCTGACCCGCTCGCCTCCCTCAGACCCTTCCCGCTGGAGGGGCCTAAGCTCAGCTCTGTGTTCCAGGCCCTCCCTGAGCTGGCCCTGCCTCTGTCCCTTGCAGCCTCTTACACCTCAGGCTGCAAACTCTCTCCTCCCCCGGTCTATCCTTGAAGCCACTATCTCTGGGGTCCACCTTCCCGTCATGACAAAAGGCTGCTTCCCTCTCGGTCTGACTGAGGAGCCTCCTTTCCTCTGACCCCACACAGAGCTCCCTCTCCCCTGTGCCAGGGCTCCTGTTCTGGCTTAGCTGCCCATCTGGACAGAAAGCCCTTTGAAGGCAGGGGCAGAGCCATGTGAGGTGGCACGAGAGCTCTCAGTGGTCCGCTCGTCGAGACCTCTGTTCTCCAGGGGCCCAGAGAGGGATGTCCCAGCCTGCTCTTCCCACACAGAGGCTCAGTGTCTGGCACCCATAGCCCCCTGGCCCGGGGCATTGCTGCTGGTCTGGGAGTGGCTTCCATGTCACGGGGTTTCCATCAGAAGCCACTGACATTTCACATTTGGGGCTTCCCTGAACCCCATGCGGGTGGACAGGCTGGGCCTGCCTGGGGAGTCCTGCTCATAGCAAAGGCCAAGGGCACCCCACATTAGACCTAAAGCAAGACTGGGTCTCCATGGCCCCCTGGACAATGGAAGAGCCACAGATGGATAACCTTCTGCATCCTGAAGGGGTTTCTCCCGCCCAGAAATCTCAGCGCTGCCCAGCGGAGGCCCGAAGCTTCACTTCTGAGGCATTTCAGTCAGGTCTCATTGCTGGCTCTTCTCAAGAGCTGTTTCCATAAATGCACTCGTAATTACCAGTCCAGGCCTCAGACAGCTCTGGACCCCAAATTAAAAGGGAACACCCACACACGCCACCACATCAAGCCCACCAAGGCCAAAAATAGATCCCAGGAGATGTGAGCAAGAAAGATGCAATTCCTCCAGTAGAAAGTCGGGAAATAACTGAACTCTGGGAATTTTCCAGAGAGACGTGGGCATGGTGACACATCCCTCTCGCCTGTGGGGAAGGGGTTTCCATGAGGAGGAGTGCAGTGAGCGGTCAGGGAGTGGGCACATTCTTTGGTCAGAGCTGGAAAGGCCTCCAGGCAACCGTGGCAGAGATGGGGAAACTGAGGCCCAGAAGGGGCAGAGACTTTCCAGGGGTCACAGGTCAGGTTAGGGGCCCGCAGTGTGGACATTGAGAATTGAGGCTGTGTGAAATGAGTGCCACTTGATTCAATGGGCGGACATATCTGGATTGGGGGGTCACCTGTCCACAAGGTTCTTCTGTCAGCACGTGCCTGAGAATGCTTGCTGAAGCCACCCTCCTCCAGGCAGGGCCCTGCGGGGACTCAGGGTTCCTGGGGAAGGCCCAGGAAGCTGTAGCACCACTGCTGGCTTCCACAGAGACAGGAGGGCTGGTCCCCTTCTGTCCCACGGACCAGGCCCACCTCCTGCCCTCCTCTCAGGCTCCCACACAGGGGCTGGGTACATGGTGGGGTGTGGGTGCAGTGAAGAGTCAGATTTGGTCCCTGTTTTCTGGTTGTTCATGGTTTCCTGAGGAGTAGGAGGAAGAGGGGCTGGGTCTGCCCCTAAGTCTCAGAGGCAGAAGGTGTCTAGATCCCTAAGAGAAACAAAACGGAAGATGAGCACTCCGGTCACATAGGGTCCCTTGGGAAGAAGGCATCTGAGACAACTTTTCTAGAAAACGTATTTAGGAGTGGTAGAAAAATTCTAACCAGGAGAAATGAAGAAGAGTCATCTAGGCAAAGGCACAGAGGTGGGAAACAATGTGGCAGTTCCCATTTTTTAACCACTGAACTGTGTGTCAGGCGCCATGCTAGGCACATTACCTGTGCCATTTCTGTTCCTGCTTATCCAATTGTATTCGTTATCTATTGCTGTGTAAAAAATCACTCCAACCACAGCAGCTTAAAACAACAAACACTGCTTCGCATTATTTCTGAGGGTCAGCAATCCTGGAGCTTAGCTGCTAGGTCGGGATTAGGTCCTCTTGTGGGGTCACAGCCAGGCTGTCCACTAGGCTGCAGTCTTCAGAGGCCCACTTCCAAGCTCACTCTGCGTTTCTCAGCATGAAGGCCTATCCCTGGGGCTGCTCACCTCATGACTTCCCTCAGAATGAGCAACACAAGAGAGGTGGAAGCCTCGGCCTTTTGTAGCCTGATCTAGGCAGGAACATATCATCACTACTATCACATTCTATTAGTCACACAGACCAGCTCTGGCACAAGGTCGGGAGGGGACCACACAAGAGTGTGTCTGCCAGGAGGCAGGGACCATTGAGAGCATGTTGAAGGCTTGCTGCCACAAAACCCTGTAAGAGGCATTATTCACCCCATTCTATAGAAGAGAACAGGAAAGATCAGGAGGTTGACTGATTTGCACAAGACCACACCTAGAAGCATCCAAGGCAGGATGCCAGTCTGGCCTTATTTTTCTCCAACAAAATGAGAGCAAGATCTTGTCTGTCTTCTGCCTCATGCCCATGTTTATTGAGCAGGTGAATGGCCATGTCTCCTCTTTTGTGATAATTTACATGGAGTTGTCTGTGGGCCTTTCCTTCTCAGATCTTGGGTTGGGGCCATGTTTTGTTTTTCTGAGATAACCAGGAAAGGGAACATCACTCGATAGGTTCCCAGTAATATTTGTTAGGGAATGGCCAGAGATTGCTCTTAAGACCCTGAAGAGGCTCGGCGCCTGTGGCTCAAGCGGCTAAGGCACCAGCCACATACACCTGAGCTGGCAGGTTCGAATCCAGCCTGGGCCTGCCAAACAACAATGACGGCCGCAACCAAAAAATAGCCGGGCGTTGTGGCAGGCGCCTGTAATCCCAGCTACTTGGGAGGTGGAGGCAGGAGAATCACTTGAGCCCAGGAGTTGGAGGTTGCTGTGAGCTGTGATGCTACAGCACTCTACCCAGGGTGACAGCTTGAGGCTCTGTCTCAAAAAAAAAAAAAAAAAAAAGACCCTGAAGAATTCAACTTTCTTTATACCCAGATCTTGTAGCTTTCAGCTTCTCCAGAGCCCCTTCCCATGTGCGGGGTTCAGATAGAAGGGCTCAGCCATAAGGCCAGCAGTTAAAAGAAAATAACCAGGATTTGCTTCTGGTCTGGCAGCTATCCAGCTGGCCTTGGGCTAAAAACAAAGTTGACATTTATTGAGCACTTACCAGCCACTCTTTTCATCATTTAACATCATAATGGGGTAGATGTCCTATTTCCAGAAGAGGAAACTGAGGCAAAAAGCATTAAATAACTTAGGTAACAATTATATAAATAGTATTTTAGATTGGGCTTCCTGCAAAAGACTTGGAGTTGGAATGTTTACTGGGGAATTCTCTTTGCAGGGAATGAAGGGAGTGGGTCTGAATACAATCAAACAGTGATATAATCCCAACAAGGTCTCAGCCAAGTCCGACTGCATGGGGAGCTCCAGGTCCAAAGACTCTTCAAAATTGACCCTCTTTGAGATAAGAGACCTGGACATTCATACACCACAGATCAGTCATTGGATGTGGGGTGCCCCCGATAAAGGTGACGGACCTTGGGCGGCTTCTGTGGGCCTAGTCAGTGAATGCCCAGAGAAGGACTCAATTTGGAGATATCAGCAGCCTGCACTCTGCACAGCAGGGGCATGAGCTGAAGAGCACTGAGCAGCCCACCACATCAGCCACTACAAAGAGTAGGTGGCAGAATGTGGGCCTGGCCAGGCAGTTCAATCCTGGAGCTGGGCCCTGTACTACTCCTCTGTAGGTTCCTAAGTGCACGACTGGCAGGGGTGGAGGAGGTTGGGGAGTGGAGGCAGTAAATACAGCAGGCCCCTTCATCATTGAGCAGTGCTGGGCCCATGCTAAGTTTTTACAGGCCTTAATCTATTTGATCATTGCACTATGATACAGGTGTTATTACCCCCATGTTAAGGGTGAGGAAACAGAGAGACACAGACTTTAAGTAACCTGTTCAACAACTCATGGCTCTCAAGTTGAAGACCCAGGATTAAAACTTAATGTGCCCCATTCCAGAGTAATTAAGCACTGTGCTGCCCCAGCCCAGGGTCCATTCTCCTCACGGCTGTGATCTAGTTTTCTTGCCTGCTCTTGTGGATCTGGGTAAGCAGATCTGGGGCCAGTCACTTATTGAGAATGACTCAGCTTCCTCTTCTGTCAAATGGGGGCAACAGTGGTCGTTTACCCCAGAGGTAAGAAACACTGAAGAGATAGGAGGGATTAGTCGTCAGGGATCCACAAGGCATGCCATCCTGGTGGGCAGACAAGAGTGGGGGGGAAATTAAATACCTCTGGACATACGGTCACTCTAACAGTAGGCTTTTAAGATGGATAAAAGAGGCCAGGCCCAGTGGCTTATGCCTGTAATCCTAACATTCTGGGAGGCCAAGGCTGGCGGGTTGCTTGAGCTCAGGAATTTGAGACCAGCCTGAGGAAGATCAAGACCCTGTCTCTGGGCGGCGCCTATGGCTCTGTCGGTAAGGCGCCGGCCCCATATACCGAGCGTGGCGGGTTCAAACCCGGCCCCGGCCAAACTGCAACCAAAAAATAGCTGCGCGTTGTGGCGGGCGCCTGTAGTCCCAGCTACTCGGGAGGCTGAGGCAAGAGAATCGCCTTAAGCCCAGGAGTTGGAGGTTGCTGTGAGCTGTGTGAGGCCATGGCACTCTACCAAGGGCCATAAAGTGAGACTCTGTCTCTACAAAAAAAAAAAAAAAAGACCCTGTCTCTACTAAAAATAGAAAAATTAGCTGGGTATCATGGCAGGTATCTATAGTCCCATCTACTCAGGAAGCTAAGCTAGGAGGATCCCTTCAGCCCAGGAGTTTGAGGTTGCTGTAAGCTAGGCTAATAACAAGTTAGCACTCTAGCCTGGGCAACAGAGTGAGACTCTTCCTAAAAAGGAAAGAAATAAAATAAAAAGATAGTTAAAAGATTTATTGTTAAGTGAAGGACAAAGTAGCAAAACAGCATTTATGCCTCATTTAGTAAAACCTAATAATGCAAATGTTAGTATCCATATTGATAAAATGTTGGGGCTAGTTGGGGTCAGGGTACTATACCAAAAGATTAAAACACTGATTTTCTCTGAGGTAGAAGGAAGATTTCTAGGGGCTTCCACATTATATGTTTCTAAATTTGTCATATGAACTGCCTGTAATGAAATTCTGTAATTAAATTATATTTTCTTTTTCTTTTTTTGAGACATAGTCTCAAGCTAATGCCCTAGGTAGAGTGCTGTGGCGTCACTGCTCACAACAACCTCAAACTCTTGGGCTTAAGTGATTCTCTTGCCTCAGACTCCTGAGTAGCTAGGACAGACACCCGCCACAATGCCCAGCTATTTTTTGGTTGTAGTTGTAGTTGTTTGGCAGGCCAGGACTGGATTCAAACCCACCACCTCCGGTGCACATGGCTGGCACCCTAGCTGCTGAGCTACAGGCACCAAGCCTAAGTTATATTTTCTTAATTTGATAAAAGGAACATACATTAGTGCTATAAATACCCAAACAAAAATATTTTTAAAACAGGAGTCTCCATTTACATCACGTGTTCACATTCAGCACCAGCGAATGTGCCTGGGACGGGCCAGACTGTGGGCTGGGTGGTGAGGCAGCAAATGCAGGAGCAGGGAGACAACCTGCTGTGTGTCCTGGGAAAATCACCTGCCCTCTCTGAGCCTCACTCTTCTCTTTTTAAACAAAGATGTGACAGTAATTGTGAGATGAAAAAGAAGACTAGATACGGAGGCTCTGGGCATGTGGTCATCACTGGGTATCATCTCACAGAGCCCAAAACAGCCCCATAAACTGAATATGTCCATTTTCCAGAGGAGGAAACTGAGGCTGAGAGAGATGGACTGTCAGGTCACACAAGGAGCAGGTGTTGGAGTCGGGATGCCAGTTCTGTGTGTGAGTCTCAGGTGAGAAATTCTCAACCCAGTCCTGCCTGCCCTGCCATTGTTCAGCCTCCCTGTGCACAGAGGGGGTCACTGTCTAGCACACCTGACGATTACCTTCATGGCTCCTATATTTACTATTTGTGTCTCTCACTGGAAGGTCCGCTCCATGAGGGCAAGGGCTGTGTTTTGGTCACTCTTAGATCCCAGCACCTAGAATGTAGGTGCTATACAACTATTAATATGTGTTGACTGAATGAATGAACAAATGGGAAAATGAAAGAGTTCCCTAGTAAAGAACCAAAGGAAGTGACCCTGGGGCCCACAGAGATAAAGCATCACCATTCAAGGCCATAGGCCTGACAAGGGCAGGGTGGAACGCAGGGCAAGTCCCCAGTTCCCACACAGTCCTGATTCTCCCAAACCCAGCAGCTCAGTTCAACAGCATGTCTGTCCTCAGCCACCAGAGACTACAGGAATAGATTAGTCTGGTTTGGGAAAGGGTCAGGACAAAAGTAACCCGGGCTAGACTTCTGCCTGTTAGTGCTGTTTGTGCCTCAGTTTCTCAGTCTGGAACACAGGCATCTGCCTCTCCGGTGATAACCTGGTGGAGCAGATCAGGATGAGCGTGCAGAGTTGGTCCTTCCTGCAGTCCTTCCTCCCTCAGGAGGGGCCAGGCTGGCCTGAGGCGCAAGGCCAGGGGAAGGGGATGCTGTGAGAAGAAGCCTCTGACACAGAGCCAGCGTCAGATTGGGGCATTTCATTGTTCTGACACTATCACTGTAGACTGGATGAGAGAGCAGAGGCCCAGAGAGAGAAGGGACACAGCTCAGGACATGCAGGAATGTATGGCGGGCCCAAGCAGTACCAGAACCTGGGTCCTGCCTCCCAGCTCAGGGCTCTCCTCTCCCTGAGCACAGGGACAGGATCCATCTGCTCCACGTGGAAACAGCCCCCATTACTGTTGGGACAAAGAGGAGCCGAGGGTCTCCAGGTTGATATGGACCCGCAGGCCTTGGCTGCAGCCAGACCAGCCTTAATCCACGTCACGGGCTTCATGTCCACCTGCTCCACACAGACGCCTGAGCCATGGGTAGGAGGCCGCTGGGTTCCACAGGCTGCCATGGATTGTCAGGGCCCTGGGGCACCAGGCCTGGCTTCTTGGGAGCCTGATGAGGCTGCTAAGAGAGGTGGAGCTGGAGGCAGCAGTGTGGGAGCCGGGGTGTGGGCGTTGATACCACAGTGGCCCTGCTATTATGCCTGGAGCCTGGGCCTCCAAATACAGAGAGAATCCTGGGATGTGTCTGTTCCCCCAACAGATAACCTCCATAATCGCCAGTTTACTCAAACTGAGAGAGTTCTGGTGGTGCAATCAGCACATCAGAATAAAGAAGGCCCCTCTCACAGCCGCGGTGCCACCCACAGCCTGAGCTTCCCCCAAGAAAGATCTGATTGTTAATCTCACAGCACCCGAGGCCCCATATCTTAATGAAACACATAGAACTGGTGTGGGAAGCTGAGATTCAGAATCCACAGCCATGGATGTCACCCTGTACATGCTGTATGGCCTTGGGACACTTAACTTGCCTGAGCCCATGAAATGGGGCTGGTAAAACAGTTTCACATGAATTGAATGAAAAATCATAAGGCTGTAAAAGTGCACATGTTTATTTTTGCTCTAAAAATAGGTACAAACACATTTTGGTTGTCCTTTGGAGTCCATTTCTAGGTTCTACATGTGTATAAGCCATGTGGGGATGTTTGTGTCACATCCACATCAAAGCTGGGCCATAGCTGGGAGAAACAGGAGCCCTCAGTGGCCAGGCCCAGGTGCACCCTCTGAGTGGCTGGGCACTGACTTTCTGCTCCTCCCCCTCTATCAGTCAATCACCCTGAGGACAGATCACTTGGAGCCCCACTTTACAAGGAGGGGCCCAGGCTCAGAGAGGGTGTAGAACTTCTCTAAAGTCACACCGCAGGAGTAGGCCTTGCTGGATTTACAGCGGTCACTCACTCCAGGCTGTGTGTTCCCAGGGTATACCGGGGAAGCAGTAGGAAGCAGGACCGAACGGGACATGGGCTGAATTGGTGATTCATTCTAAGAGGGAGCTCTCCTAGGATATTTTGGGTGACTCCACTCTCAACTCTTCCTTGTCCTGAGCTCCAGGTCAACCTGACCTGAAAATGGAGACCTGGTATCAGTCCCACATATGGTCTCCCCTATCACAAGTCTCCATCTTCCCTCTAACCAGGAAGATGACACCCAGATCCCATTGGCTGAATCCTGAGCCTGGCACTGGACTGGGCTCTCGGCACTGAGTAATGGCTGCCTCCCATTGCTCATTCCCACCTTGGTCCACCACTAGCTCTGAGGTCGGGGAGCAGGGGCTTGGCTGCCCCCTTCCTACTATAGGAAGCAAATGCCTGAGGGTCCCACAAAACCTGCAGCTTCTCAGAAAGCTCTCTCTACCTGGTAGCCTAACCTGACAACATAAATGTCACCTCCTTGAGCACTGGATGTACAGTAGGAGACCTGAGCCTGCCCTGGGTCAACCACATAGAGCCCATGCCATCCTGGGTGTGACATCGCCTTTCCAAGCCTCACCGTTCTCACCTGGGAGATGGGAAGAGGACCACAGCTGTGAACAGGGTTGCTGGAGGATCAAGAGGGATGAAAGGCAGCGGGGCCAAGGGTCCTCTCAGCACCATGGCTCCCTGACCTCCTCAGGCTGATTTGTGGTCTTTGAGTCCTCAGGCCCAACCTGTTGTCTGCTCAGTCCAGATCTCTGCCTGTCACTAGCCAAAAACAGGAGGCAAAGCAGATGGGGGACCTGACCAACAGCAAATACTCATGACTGAAGACTAATATCTTTGAGACCCTTAAGAGTGAATGCTCCATGGTTTGAAGAACACTGCAGAGAGGAAAAACTGGGCTTGACTTGGGAGAAGAAAGGTCAGACTGCCCATTGGACACTCACTCCATGCCAGGCTTCACTCCAGCTGCTGGGATTGGGGGCGACAGGACCACACAGCCCCTGCCCCACAGAGCTCAGAGGCTCCTCCTTCCCAGCAGCTCCCCTGGCCTCCACCCCGCCCAGGCTGGGCGACTCTGCACAGGGAAGAGCCTGCTATGGACTCAGGGCCTGTGGGTCAGCTCTGGTCACTTTGATGATGTGACCACAGGTTTCCACACTGAACTTTGTCCCTCTGCTCAGTACTGCCCTTATCACAGTGACAGCATCCCAGCCTCTGTTTATTCATCTGTCTCCCTGGGCCAGGCTGTCTTCCTGGTGCAGCCCAGGTGGGCACTGACATCAGCTGGTACTTACTCCCCTGCGCGTTAGGGGTGGGGCGAATGCCGTCCCCTGGGAGTCCACACTCCCCGCTGCGCCTGCTCAGGAAGCCTCATGCCCCTCAGACCTCCCCTGACCACAGCAGTCCCCAGGCCCCTGTGGGTTGGGTCCATCGGCCTGTGACTCCCCACGGCTGCAGCTCATGTTCACTCCCCGAGGGGCCACCCTGAGGGTCAGAGCCCCTACCCTCAGCCCGCAGTACACACGATCACCGCTGGGTCCCCGACGCCATCCCCAGCGGCCGGCACTCACCCATGTTGACGAAGCTCATGACCAGGTCCGCGCGGCCCAGGCGCCGCTCCGGGGACCCGCCGTCCTCGTCGTCGTCGCCGGCCATGGCGTGGTAGAGGTCCAGCATGAAGAGCGGCGCCGAGGCGGGCAGGCGGGCGGCGGCGGGCGGCGCGCGGGGTCGGGGCCGCCCGGGCAGCCCGAACACCGCCAGGATCTCGCGCTGCATGTCGCGGCGCTCGCGAGCGCCCAGACGACGCGGGGGACAGCCGGGCGGGGAGCGTGGGCCGGGGCCACCACTGCCCAGCGCGTACAGCGCCAGGCCCAGTATCCAGAGCGCGCCGGGGCGCACGGCCATATCGGGCCGGGTCGGGGCGATCAGCGGGCGCGCATCCGCTCTGCGGCCGGGCCCGAGGCCCCGGGATGCCCCGACGGCAAGCGGATGGCTGGGCTCGAAGGCCAGCGGGACCCGGCGGGCGTCACCGGCGGGCTCAGAACAGTTCCAGCGCAGCACCTGTCTGGGCTGGGGGCCGTGCGGACGCAGATGCCGCGGCTTCTGGGCAGGGCTACTCCGAAATCTAGGAGTCTGTCACCTTCGTGCTCGCCACTGAGTTTGAGTCCGCGCAGTGGGCAGGGACGATGGGCGAGCTGCGACAGCGATCCCAGAGGCTCAAACCCGCCAGTCTCTACGCTGGGCGCCGCCGTCTGTGCTGCCAGGGGTGGTGGCCTGCGTCCTTCGCTCCGCCCTTACCTCCGCCCCTCCACGAGACCGACCAATGGGACGCGTCAAGGGGCGTGGTGGGGGTGCGGAGCCGCCTCCCCGAACAACCTCACGGGGTCCGGTGGGCCAGCCCCTCAGTCCGCAACTTCAGAGTCCTCGGCTCAGGAATGCCAGGGTGGCGGCAGCGTCCAGGGACAGCAGGAACCTGCGTTCCTGCGGGGCGTATCCTTGATGCGACTCCGGGTCCAGCAGCTCCGCCTTGGTGCGCAGGGTGTTGCCACCCGGCCAGACACCGGGCCTCAGTCCCGTCTGGAGGGGCCGGGCGGATGCCAGCCAAGCCCCGAGGGTGGGGCACATTCCTTTGCCAGCAGCAGCCGGGCCCGAGTTCCCGGCCCGCCGCAGCACCCTGCGCCTTCGAGCGCCTTCCCGGTGTTCCATTTTTCGCGCGCTGCTGCGGGCTCCTCCTTCCCGACACCCGCTCCAGGGCTCCTCCCCGCGCGCCCACCCCCCACCCCCCCGGCTCCTGCGTGCCCTGGGCAGCACCCCACGGAACTCGGCGCTGATCGAGCGGCGCGGAGGAGACCCACACCGTCCTCCCGCCTCCACCCATGAGGAGTAACGGGGAACCCTTCACCAGCCGCCTTTGCGCCTCTTCTCAATTGTAGCTGTGCCGCTGCAAGGCTAGTAAGAGAAGCACACTGGTGGAAACACCTCGAGTGACTCAGCCCCTGTCTGTACACCTCGCTGCTCCCCAGGTGCTGTACCCCTCGTTTATTCGTTTACGGTATGGAGGAAGGGGCACCTAGACCAAGCTTGGAAGGCTGGAAGGAACTGCTGGAACAACAGGCAAGGTCAGTGGGAGGAAAGTATTTCAAGCAGAGGGAACAGCGTGTGTCAAGGTCCTGAGATTGAGTGAACCTAAGATGGCAGGTACCAACCAGCACTTACAGATGCCCGTATCACTTCTGCAATGCTCACATCATCGGAACCCTCTCTTTTTAACAGGTGAGGAAACTGAGGCACACAGAGATAAGGGACTTCCTCTAGGTGCACAACAGTGGAACTGGGCTCAGGCAGGTGGGCACGAGCAGGTTAGCTATTCAATGGAGCCCTAGGGACAAATGGCCAAGGCTGGAGGAGCTGGCAAGGGATGGACCTTAAAAGGGGGCTAGATGAGAGCCCTGGGCACCAAGTGATTATGATGTCCTCCATGTGAATTCAAGATTAAATTTCCAACAACTGTATAATGCCCAACAAAATCATATTATGAAATGATCAAAAAACTTTTTCCACATCAATGAATTCTTTTTTTTTTTTTTTGGTTTTTGGCCGGGGCTAGGTTTGAACCCGCCGCCTCCGGCATATGGGACCGGCGCCCTACTCCTTGAGCCACAGGCACCGCCATATCAATGAATTCTTAAGGTAAATAATCATTTGCCTTGTGCCTTAAGCACATATCTAGTTGTCTTTTACCCACTGCTTGTAAGCCCCAGAAGGACAATGAGCTGTATCCTAAAGATAATGCATAGTAGCCATGGAAAGTGCCCAAGGCAAGAACAGAGCCGATGCAAAGAGGCACATGGACAGGAGGGAGTGAGACAGGAGTCAGGGCCCTGCAGTTGAAGGCAGGTACAGCAATTGGGCAGTGAGTCCCTGTTAGAGAACAGTGATGGGGTGAAGCGGCAGAGGAGAAAGCTCTTTAGGAGGCTGCATCTGCAGGGCTCGATGACTGAGACAGAAGGAAGAGTCAAGGGATCATCCCCATGTCAATGTAGTAAGGATCTCTGAATTCTCTGTCCCCCCCACCACTGTCTTCTCTGCACCCTCTGCACTGTCCTTTGAGTCCACACCACACCATGTGAGGCCTCAGATCTAGTCTGTGATTCTCAGGGTGCATTCTGTGCAATGCTGGGCTTCCGGGTAAACTGCAAGATGCATGTGCTGGGCTGATTCTCAGAGATAATTTCTCTCAATTTAGGATGCGTGGAAATAGCCATGTTCTCTAAACAACTGGCTTCAAATTCCCATATACCTAGACAGCAGGCTTTAACCTTTCCAAGGGCCTCAGCCCATGGTTCAATTCAGCAACAGGCACTATGGGCTGTTGTGTGCTGGGACCTCAACCAGTGATCAAGTGGACAAGTCCCCTGCCCCTGAGTGGCCCCCACTCTAATGGGCTGACAGTTGGTGAACACAGTCATTTCCAGAGGCAGAATGTAAGCTGTGGAGCTGGCAAAGTGCCTAAAAGGGCAGAGGAGAAGTGGCTGGGAAGTAGGGATGGGCGAAATGGGAGTGAAATCCCCAGACCATGAGAACTGGAAGGGAACTGAGGTGGAGGTGGTTTCTTGAAGAAAGTAGTGTCAAAACAAGGGCTTTCCCAGGCACCTGGCAACTCTGTAATCTTGAGCAAGTTATTTAACCTTTCTCAAGCTCAGTTTCTCATCTAGGAAAGGAGGCTAATGACTGTAGGATTGTGATGGCTACTAAATGGAGGTGTACATAGAGCACTCAGCACAATCATGGGCTTATGTAAGTCCATAAACGTTAGCCATTGTTATTATTATAAAGTAGTATTATTATACTATTCAAAGCACTAAAAATACTTTTTACTGATTATAAATGCAACTTGTTTATTATAGAAACTTCTGAAAGTATGGAAAAGTAAAAAGATTACCCCAAATAACCCTTAAGAATTACCCAGGGTGGGCTCGGCTGGGCTCGGCTGGGTAATTCAAGTGGCTAAGGTGCCAGCCACATACACCTGAGCTGGTGGGTTCGAATCCAGCCCAGGCCTGCCAAACAACAATGACGGATGCAACCAAAAAATAGCCAGGCATTGTGGCAGGCGCCTGTAGTCCCAGCTACTTGGGAGGCTGAGGCAAAAGAATCGCTTGAGCCCAGTAGTTGGAGGTTACTGTGAGCTGTGATGCCACGGCATTCTACCCAGGGCGACAGCTTGAGGCTCTGTCTCAAAAAAAAAAAAGAATTACCCAGGGCGGCGCCTGTGGCTCAGTGAATAGGGCACCAGCCCCATATACCAAGGGTAGTGGGTTCGAACTCAGCCCCGGCCAAACTGCAACAAAAAATAGCCGGACGTTGTGGCGGGCACCTATAATCCCAGCTATTCGGAAGGCTGAGGCAAGAGAATTGCCTAAGCCCAAGAGCTGGAGGTTGCTGTGAGCTGTGACACTACAGCACTCTACTGAGGGTGACAAAGTAAGATGCTGTCTCAAATAAATAAAGAAAGAAAGAAAGAATTACCCAAACCTAACCAGGCACAGTGGCTCATGCCTATAATCCCAGCACTTGGGAGGCTGAGGCAGGTGGATTGCCTGAGCTCACAGGTTTGAGACCAGCCTGAGACAGAGTGAGACCTTGTCTCTAAAAATAGCTGGGTATGTGGTGGGCACCTCTAGTCCCAACTACTTGGGAGGCTAAGGCAAGAGAATCGTTTAAGCCCAGAAGTTTGAGGTTAGTGTAAGCTATAACACCATGGCACTCTATCAAGAGTGACAAAGTGAGACTCTGTCTCAAAAAAAAAAATAAAATTACCCAAACCCCATAAGTACAATGTGCACTAGACTGTTTATTGCAGCTCAATTTACAATCACCAAAATGTGGAAACAACCTAAATGCCCACCAACCCAAGAATAGATTAACAAGCTGTGGTATATGTATACCATGGAATACTATTCAGCCATTAAAAAAGATGGAGACCTTACATCTTTCGTATTAACCTGGATGGAGATGGAACACATTCTTGGTAAAGCATCACAAGAATGGAGAAGCAAGAAGTCAATGTACTCAATTCTAATGTGAAGGCAGTAGATGAGCTAATAAAGCGGGGGTAAGGGAATGAAGCCCCTGTAGCATGAGAGTCACTCTGGGAGGCCGAGGTGGGTGGATTGCTTGAGCTCATGAGTTCGAGACCAGCCTGAGCAAGAACGAGACCATGTCTTTACTAAAAACAGAAAAACTAGTCAGACACAGAGGCACACACCTATAAACCCAGCTACTTGGGCGGCGCCTGTGGCTCAGTCGGTAAGGCGCCGGCCCCATATACCGAGGGTGACGGGTTCAAGCCCGGCCCCGGCCAAACTGCAACCAAAAAATAGCTGGGCGTTGTGGCGGGCGCCTGTAGTCCCAGCTACTCGGGAGGCTGAGGCAAGAGAATCACCTAAGCCCAGGAGTTGGAGGTTGCTGTGAGCTGTGGGAGGCCACGGCACTCTACCGAGGGCCATAAAGTGAGACTCTGTCTCTACAAAAAAAAAAAATAAAATAAACCCAGCTACTTGGGAGGCTGAGGCAAGAAGATTGCTCTAGCCCAAGAGTTTGAATTGCTGTGAGCTATAATTATGCCATTGCATCATTTTACCAGGGCAAAAGAGTGAGACCCTATCTCAAAATAAAAAGGAAATAGCGGGCGGCACCTGTGGCTCAGTGAGTAGGGCGCCGGCCCCATATGCCGAGGGTGGCAGGTTCAAGCCCAGCCCCGGCCAAACTGCAACAAAAAAATAGCCGGGCATTGTGGCGGGCGCCTGTAGTCCCAACTGCTTGGGAGGCTGAGGCAGGAGAATCGAGTAAGCCCAAGAGTTAGAGGTTGCTGTGAGCTGTGTGACGCCACGGCACTCTGCCCCAGGGCGGTACAGTGAGACTCTGTCTCTACAAAAAAAAAGAAATAAAAAATAAATAAATAAATAAAATAAAACTTGTGAATTGTTAAAAAAAAAAAAAGGAAATAGCATGAGGGTGCCCATTTTCTTTCACCCTTGCCAACACTAGGTATAATTGTTAAATACATAAATTAATAAATCTCTGCTGATTTGTTAAGTAAAAATATTTCTCTCTTGGGCAGCGCCTGTGTCTCAAGGAGTAGGGCGCTGGTCCCATATGCCAGAGGTGGCAGGTTCAAACCCGACCCTGGCCAAAAACTGCAAAAAATAAAAAAAATAAAAAAAAAGGAAAAAAAAATATTTCTCTCTTTACTGCTATAATTTGCAGATGGAAGATCACTATTAACTGCTCTTTTCTTTTTTTTTTTTTTTTTGAGACAGAGCCTCAAACTATTGCACTGGGTAGAGTGCTGTGGCATCACAGCTCACAGCAAGCTCCAACTCCTGGGCTTAAGCGATTCTCTTGCCTCAGCCTCCCAAGTAGCTGAGATTATAGGCACTTGCCACAACGCCTGGCTATATATATATATTTTGTTGTTGTTGTTGTCATTGTTGTTTGGCAGGCCCAGGAGGCCTCCAGGCCCAGGCTGGATTCGAACCCGCCACCTCTGGTGTATGTGGCTGGTGCCTTAGCCACTTGAGCTACAGGCGCCAAGCTAACAGCTCTCTTCTTTTTAAAACACTCTCTTCCCCTGGCTTCAAGGACACCTGCTCTCTTGCTTCTCCTTCTTAAACATGGATATCCCCTGTGTCTGTCTATAGTTCCATTCTCCCTCCTAGACTTGGGACTTCAGGCCATCACATGGTCATGTCCAACTCCAAATATATTTGCAGTGTAAACCTTCCCTCTGGATGCCATAAGTTATATTCAATGACCAATTAGATTCAACAGGAGCTGATGCAGTTCCCTTCCTCCAGATGACAGTTCAGTCTACTGATTCTCCCCTCTAAGGCCTCTTGAGTCCCCTTACACTTAAGTGTTTCCTGCAGCATTTTCTCCCCATTGGCCTCCCCATCTCATTACCCACCTAACCCTCACTCCTTCTGCAGAATTAGTTTCTAAATAAAAATTTGTTATCTCTAAACAGCTCAGAATCCTTCCCTGGCCTTTCATTGCTTACAGCAGAATTTCCCAAACTGAGGTTTTTGAGGGCTTTCCCACAAAAGGTGTTTGGTAAACACTATAATCTATATTTCCCACCTTAGAAGGGCCCTCGTGCAATTAGCATTTTGCAGGTGCTAAGAAGTCCTGCAGTAAAAGAATCCAGTTTAGCTTTAATCTGGCATCTTCCAAATGCATTTGAGTGTAACTTTTTGGTTTTTTGAGGACCACGTCTTGGGGATCAGAAAGGCACCATGTGCTCTGGAGTCGATCACCTGCTCCCTGCTGCTGACCCCGCTCCACAGCCGGTTTGGCCACTGGCATCATACACTTGGCTGCAGTCATGTGAGACTACCTGGGGTCCCCTTATTTGTCCGGCTGTTGACATTTCTATTCATCTAAACTCGTGCCTCTTGTAACAAGCATGTCCAGATCCCCTTTGTGGGTCTGGTCAAGTGTTAGCTCCCTTTAAGATGCAGCTAAAGTACCACCTCCCTTCCTGATGCCCTCTCCACCTCCATGGGCAGAGCCGTCTCTCCCAACTCATTTTATCAAAAGGGCAGGCATTTATTTATTTGCATATTTGCTCCTGTGCTAGTCTGAGAGCTTCAAGGCAGTGACAGTCATGTTAACTTACTTCAAATTCCAGTGCCAGGCTCATGTTTAGGGTTTCAATAAGCATCTTGAAACTGAGAAGCCTCTATTTCTCTGAAATAGCCTCAGAAAATGGAGTAGACTCTCAATAGTTTCAAGAACGAATCTCAGAACCTGCCCAAATCCATTGACAAGTTCTCCACCAAGAAGAGCTCATTATTTCATGGGGGATGAAGAACAGAAGCACAACCAGCCTGAGCAAGAGTGAAAACCCAGTCTCTACTAAATATGGAAAAACTAGCCAGGCATCGTGGTGGGAGTCCAAGCTATTCGGGAGGCTGAGGCAAGAGTTTGAGCTTGAGCCTAGGAGTTTGAGGTTGCTGTGAGCTGTGATGCCACAGCACTCTACACAAGGCACTGTCAGACTGTCTCAAAAAAACAAACAAAACAAACAAAAAAGCACAGAAATTGAAGCTGGGCAGATGCCTGGGGGTCATGGCCAGCAAGACTCACTCTCTAGCTGTGTGACTGGCTCTCTTGCACACCAGCCACAAATGCAAAACCATGAACTGAACCATTACTGAAACTGCAAGGTAAAATTCATGATGGCCAACATCTACTGCATACAGAATATGAAAAGAAACGGCAATTTAAAAGAGAGAATGGTTTTCATAAGAAATACACTACAAGAATAGAGATTATCATCTACACATTTAATCTCTGTGTTTTGTGATCTGAGGACCTGTTTAATCCTATCCCAGCATCCTATGCTGAGTTGACTGTCTCGACTCCAGAGGGCACCATGGGGTTGGTGAATTGTGATGCCTCATTAAATGATTGTTGAAGGGCCCCAAAGGGTGCCTCACTCGCTTTCACTGCTAGGTGCGTGCAGAACGCTGGGAAAATCCAGTCCATCAAATGATGTGCTCACATATCATAAAAGAGCAAAATATGTAATGAGACAGTCCTGTCTACAGGGAGTCTTCAGCCAATGGGTCAGGCCACCTTCTATTAATGTACCAAATGCTCCAATTAAAAGTCAGAAGCTGGGTGTGATGGCAAAGGTCTGTAGTCCCACCTACTCAGGAGGCTGAGGCAGGAAGTTCAAGGTTGCAGTGAGAGGCTAGGCACAGTGGCTCACACCTGTAATCCTGGCACTTGAGGAAGTCAAGACAGGTGAATTGCCTGAACTCACAGGTTCAAGACCAGCCTAAGCCAGAGCAAGACCTCATCTCTAAAAATAGCTGGGCATTGTAACGGGCACCTATAGTCCCAGCTACTTGAGAGGCTGAGACAAGAGAATCTCTTGAGCCCAAGAGTTTGGGGTTGCTGTGAGCTCTGATGCCACAGCACTCTACAGGCACTCTACCGAGGGCAACAAAGTGAAACACTGTCTCAAAAAAAAAAACAGCTGGGCTTGGTGACAGGTACCTGTAGTCCCAGATACTTGAGAAGCTGACGCAAGAGGATTGCTTGTGCCCAGGAATTTAAGACTCCAGCTTCCATGGCACTGTAGCCTGGAGCAACAGAGTAAGACAAGAAAGAGAGAGAAAGAGAGAGAAAGAAAGAGAGAAAGAAAGAAAAGGGAGAAAGGAATTCCAACACATACTATAACATGGACGAAGCTTGAAGACATTATACTAAGTGAAAGAAGCCAGACACAAAAAGACAGATATTGTATGAGAATGATCAAGTGAGAAAGTAGAATGGTGGTTGCCAGGGGCTGAGGAAAGGGGAGAAGGGGATTTATTGTTTAATATGTATACAGTGCAGCCGGGCGCGCTGGCTAATGCTTGTAATCCTAGCACTCTGGGAGGCTGAGGTGCGTAGATCGCCTGAGCACACGAGATCGAGACCAGCCTGAGCAAGAGCAACACCCCCATCTCTAAAAAATAGCTGGGTGTTGTGGCAGGCACCTGTAGTCCCAGATACTTGGGAGGCTGAGGTAGGAGGATTACTTGAGCCCAGGAGTTTGAGATTGCTGTGAGCTGTGATGCTACAGCACTCTACCAAGGGTGACAGAGTGAGACTCTGTCTCAAAAAAAAAAAAAGTACACCGTTTCCCTTGGAGAGATAAAAAAGTTCTGGAGATAAGTGTGATGAGTGTAAAACAATGTGAATGTACTTAATGTCACTGAACTATATACCCTAAAATGGTTAAAATAGTAATTTTATGTAAGATGAGTATGTGTTTTACCATAATTTTTAAGCAGTGGTTCAGAGAAATGGCCAGTTATTTTAATTCAAACCAGTCTCTTGAATGGACTAAGGCTTAGTCACTAAGCAGAGTTCAGGGACAAGTTTAGGGCTCCTCTGACATCATCTAGACCAATGACTATGCCATGGACCCACCCTAGTGGCCCAAAGCTGCATTCATTCATTATACCCTTCCTTCAGTAAAGGGTGGTTGGTAGTTGAGGGCAAGGTACTGGCACAGTCAACAGCACAGTCTCTATAGCTAGGCAGGCAAGAGTTTATATCAAAGCTCCCCATCAGGCCAGCACCATGGATGCCATGGTGGGAGGATTGCTTAAGGCCAGGAATTGGAGACTGGCCTAAGCTCAAGTGAGACCCTGTCCCTACAATAAAATAGAAAAATTAGCCAGGCATGGTTGCATGAGCCTGTAGTCCCAGCTAGTTGGGAGGCGGAGACAGGAGACTTGCTTGAGCTCAGGAGTTGGAGGTTGCTGTGAGCTGTGATGCTATAGCACTCTACCCAGGGCGACAACTTGAGGCTCTGTCTCAAAAAAAAAATAATAATAATAATAAATAAAATTTAAAAAAACAAATAAAAATAAATTTAAAAAGAAAAGAAAGCAGCAGAAAAGTTTGTAAAGAGTTTGTGATCAGTGAGGGATATGTTTTGAATCAAGTATTCAATTATGATGAAACAGGCCTTTATATTTTTAGGTTTTTATATTTTTAATTTTATTAATTTACATTTTTATTCAAATATTATTTGTTAATATTTTACCTTAAAATTCAGTGTATTGGGCGGCGCCTGTGGCTCAGTGAGTGGGGCGCCGGCCCCATATACCGAGGGTGGTGGGTTCAAACCCAGCCCTGGCCGAACTGCAACAAAAAAAATAGCCGGGCGTTGTGGCGGGCGCCTGTAGTCCCAGCTGCTCGGGAGGCTGAGGCAAGAGAATCGCTTAAGCCCAAGAGCTGGAGGTTGCTGTGAGCTGTGTGAGGCCATGGCACTCTACCCGAGGGCGGTACAGTGAGACTCTGTCTCTACAAAAAAAAAATTCAGTGTATTTACTTTTAAAATCTTTTTGAAAATTTGAGTTCGTGGGATCCAGGAACAGATTAATCCAGTTTCCATTATTTTAAAGGGGAAAAATTATCTTGGAACTCAAATTATTTGGAACTCAAACAGGGTCCTGGAAAGGATTGGTTTGGATTCCAAGGTATCACTGTACTACCATATTTAGCAGCTTCATAACAAACAATTATTATCTTTCACAGAGTCTGAGCCTCAGGACTCAGGAATACTCAGCTGGGTGGTCTGGTTCAGGGTCTTCAACTGGGGCTGCAGACATCTGAAGGCTTCACTGGACCCAAGGGGCTGCTTCTAAGGTGACACACTCACACCTAGCAAGACAGTGCTGGTTATCAACAAGAGGCTGTAGTGTCTTCTCCTCCAGGGCTCACCACAGGGTAGCTGGCTTCCCCCCAGTGAGGAATCCCAGAGAGAGCAAGGAGGAAACCCCAGTGCCTTTAATGACACAGTTGCTCACCTTCACTGTCACTTTATTCCATTCAATAGAACCAAGTCATGACCCCCAGTTCACACACAAGGGATGGGAAGTAGGCCCCCACCTCTTGAAAAGAGGAGTAGCCATGAATTTATGGACATATTTGAAACCCACCCCAGCTGACAAGATGATTTTTAATTTATTTTGCCTAGCTTTTCTGGTTGTCCTCGGGAACCAGATCAATCAGGATTACCCAGTCTATTGTCGCCTGAAGTATGTCCATAAGTATGTCCATGCAGTGAGCTAAGAAGTCCATAAATCTGTTTTTATTCTAGAAATACAAATTACTTGTTTTGTTTTGTGCTGATTCTTACATACTTTACATCAATAAATATGCCGGGTTCTTCAGACTTTAGCAATAAAAGGTATTCTGGCTGTAATTTATTGTTACTGCTATTCTTTCCTCTTTCTCCCAGAAAGTGAGATTCATATTTAACAAATTTCAAAGAAACATTAAGAAACATATCCAAAAAGTTCTTTTGTCTTCATTTTGTGTTGGCTTTGAATATTTTATTATATATCTGTAATTTATAAATATCAAAGCACATTCATCCTGCATAAGAGTTAAAAGGAGAGCTGGACACAGTGGCTCACGTATGTAATCCTAGCACTCTGGGAGGCCCGGGTGGGCAGATCCTTGAGCTCACAGCTTCCAGACCAACCTGAGCCAGATCAAGACCTTGTCTCTAAAAATGGCCGGGCATTCTGGCGGGCACCTGTAGTCCCAGCTACTTCAGAGGCTTAGGCAAGAGAATCACTTGAGCCCAAGAGTTTGAGGTTGCTATGAGCTATGATGCCACAGCACTCTACCAAAGGTGAAAGAGTCAGATTCTGTCTTTAAAAGACAGAGAGAAGACCAGGCAAGGTGGCTCATGCCAATAATCCTAGCACTCTGGAAGGCCAAAGCAGGAGAGTCGCTTGAGCTCAGAAATTAGAGACCAACCTGAGCAGGAGCAAGACCCAGATTTCTAAAACATAGCCAGGTGTTGGGTGGCGCCTGTGGCTCAAAGGAGTAGGGTGCTGGCCCCATATATTGGAGGTGGCAGGTTCAAATCTGACCCCGGCCAAAAACTGCAAAAAAAAAAAAAAATAGCCAGGTGTTAGGGCTGGTGCCTGTAGTCCCAGCTACTTGGGAGGCTGAGGCAAGAGAATCGCTTATGCTCAAAATTTTGAGGTTGCTGTGAGCTATGGAGGCCACAGAACTCTACCAAGGGCGACAGAGTGAGACTCTCTCTCGAAAAAGAAAAAAAAGAGAGAGAAAAGAAAAGAAAACCAATACACACATAAGAAACTAACAAAACTGACCACTTATAAGAGACCATGAAGTAGACAATGGAATGAACATAAAAAGTAGCAGGGAGACTTCTTAAAGTATATCATTCTAAAGATGGTTTCTTTCTTTTTTTATTTTTTCTTTTCTTTGAGACAGAGTCTCACTTTTTTGCCCCAGGCTAGACTGCCATGGCATCAGCCTAGCTCACAGCAACTTCAAACTCCTGGGCTCCAGCTGTCCTCCTGTCTCAGTTTCTCAAGTAGCTGGGACTAAAGGCACCCAAAAAAAAATACCTGGCCAATTTTTCTATTTTTAGTAGAGATGGGGTCTTGCTCTTGCTCAGGTGGGTCTTACACTCCTTAGCTCAAGGGATCCCCCTGTCTTGGGCTCTCAGAGTGCCAGTATTACAGGCATGAGTCACTGAGCCTGGCCTATAGATGCTTTCTTGAATTTCACAAATATATTACTTAGCCAGAATATTAAGTAGAATTTAAAATGTGTTGAGGCCAGTCACAGTAGCTCACTCCTGTGATGCAGTCTGGGAGGCTGAGGCAGGAGGATTGCTTGAGACCAGTCTCAAGGAGACCAGCCTGGGCAACAGCAAGACCCTGTCCCTACTAAAAATAGAAAAATTGGACGGCGCCTGTGACTCAAAGGAGTAGGGCACCAGCCCCACATGCTGGAGGTGGTGGGTTCAAACCCAGCCCCAGCCAAAAACTGCAAAAAAATAAAAATAGAAAAATTAGGTCCAGTATGATGGCTCATGCCTGTAATCCGAGCTCTCTGAGAGGCCCAGGTGGGTGATTTGCTTGAACTCAGGAGTTTGAGGTTGCTGTGAGCTTTAATGCCACAGCACTCTACCCAGGTCACAGAGCAGAGACTCTGTCTCAAAAAATAAAATAAAATAAAATAAAAAATAAAAGTTCGCATCACAAGAATGGAGAAGCATGAATCCTATGTATTCAATCTTGATATGAGGACAATTAATGACAATTAAGGTTATGGGGGGGGAAGCAGAAAGAGGGATGGAGGGAGGGGGGTGGGGCCTTAGTGTGTGTCACACTTTATGGGGGCAAGACACGATTGCAAGAGGGACTTTACCTAACAATTGTAATCAGTGTAACTGGCTTATTGTACCCTCAATGAATCCCCAACAATAAAAAAATAAATAAATAAATAAAAGTTCATTTTAAAAATAATAAAAAGAGAAAAATTAGCCACTTGTTATGGTACATGCTTATAGTCCCAGCTACTCAGGAAGCTGAGACAGGAGGATCGTTTGAGCCTAGGAGTCTGAGGTTGCAGTGAGCTATGATGACACCGTTACACTCTACCTGGGGCAACAGCCTCACCAAAAATAAAAGTGTCAAGTTAATGAATGCTCTATGTAACCCTAAGGAACTTGTTTCCCCAGTCCCCACCTTAGTGTTCCCAAACGACTGGGGGACCACTGAGGGCTTCTCTGTTGGCACAGGCTCTTAAGACTCCCATCTGCTGCTCTGTCCCCACCCCAGCAGAGGGTCAGAAGGGGTCTGCCCCATTTCAGATGCCTTCTTTATTTTGCCTCTGAAGTCAGGATCAGAGCTGTTAGCGCCCTGGGGCCACTGACAGGACTTCAGTCCCTGTCCTGTTCTCAGTGGCAGGCCTGTTCACTGAGGCCTGCAGCACACAGGGAGAGAGAGATCAGGCTGAGGCCAACTCAGCTGTGTCCTCCCTGGAGACCACGTCTGGGCTCAGTGCTCAGGTGTGCTACAGCCCGGTTTGGGTCTGTGGTGGGGCCCCTGAGCTCTCTTCATATCTCACACAACCCTTAAATGGTGGCTTGTGTCTTCTCACTACACTGTAACAGAACCAAACTCTTCCTCCCACTGTAGGCACCTGGCTTTTGTCAAGCGGCTACTCTGGGCCAAGAACTGGACACTACTTCTCTTCATCCTCACATCAGCCCAGTTTGGCAGATAAGGAAACTGAGAACTAGGGAGGGTTTGGGCCCATGGCAAAGCCAGAGAAAGGGGGAGCAAAGACTCCTTTCAAATGAACTCAAAGTCACCTTTCAATGAACCCAACTGGGAGGCAGGACGATGGGCCTGAGTTGAGGGGTCATTAGGAGCCAGTGTCGTCAGAATACAGGACACAGAAAGGCACAGGTGACACATACTGTACAAGCAGGCAGTGTCCATGAGGGCCAGGCTGAGGGGCTTGGACAGACAACTAACTGTCCAGAGTTGGGGGAGGTGCAGGTCTAGGCTTGTGCAGTGGACAGATTGGATCCCTGAGTAGAGGGGCAAGACAACTAGCTGGAGTGGGTGGTGAAACCTGGAGGGATCCAGGAGAGATGTGATGAGGCCTCATTTGTCATGGCAAGGGTGTGAGAAGAGCAAAAATAAGAGGACTTGGTGACAGCTGGGACTAGAGGTTTAGGAAAAGGGGGGTGATTACCGTGATTGACATTTGGGGGTCAACTTTCTCAGCGCATGGCTCTGCAGCAGGTGTTTCCTGTTTGTTATAGTATTTAATCCTCACAACGTCCTGATGTCCCATATTAGTATGGGACTACTGAGTTTTGGCAGCCGTCACAAACCAGTCCTCAGGTCCCCGGAATCGCTCCGTGTTCCGTTATCTCCCGGTGGTGCTAGGCTGCTGGCGGCCACCAGGGGGCAGAGAGAGGCCGGAAACTGAGACAGGCCCCACGGTTTCTTGCACTTCCCTTAGCGTTTTTTGTGGTGAGAGCTTGGTGATCAAGTGGTGCGACTCCCTATTTCTCACTTTATCACGGGGTAAATTGAGGGCCAAGGAGGGTTGTTGACCAGTCAAGGTGGCAGAGCCGGTTGGGAGTCCAGGACTCCAAGCTGCTGGCAGCTTTGCCCAACAGCACCTGGGGGCAGGAGGGCTGTGGGTGGCAGTGGACTCTGATCCCCAGCCTGGGGACCCCACAGACACCCGTGGTTCCATACAGCCCATCCTCCCCTACCCTCTGCACACAGGACAGCCCCAGCTGCCATTTCCTGAGAAAGGCTCATTACCACCAAGTCACTTGTAAAATGGGAGACACCTCTGTCGTAGGACCCCTGTGAGGACTGGGGTGAAGCAGTGAACACAGAGGACGTTCCCAGGGAGTGGCAGCTGTGCTGTGGCTGCTGCTGTTTTCATTAGTAATAACAAGTCACCCAGGACCACGTGAGCACATTTCACAGGCGAGGAGGGGAGTCTCAGAGGCCCACAGCCAGTGAGTAGCACAGCCCGGGACCTGTGGCTTCCCCACTCACACCACCTCTTCCTTCGGGTGAGTCCATCAAATGAGCATCTGTGCAGGATGTGCTCCGAGCCTGGCCCTGTGGTGGGCATCAGATGCCATGTTCTGGCCCCTAAGGTAAACAAGTGGTGTGGAATGAGTGGAAACTGAGTCAGGACAGGCATCGAGCCTATAGGGCCTCTGGGTCTGGGCACTAAGAAGTGAGTCCAGGCACAGAAAGCCTGGCCTGAAAGTGGGGGCTTAGGCCACCTCTGCTTGAGCAAGACTGGCTTGTTTTCTCTTCAGAATCACACACTGGAGGTCAGTTCTACCCCTGGGGAGCATCCTGCCCTCCGGATGCCCTTGGGGCTACCCACGGGGAGGGGAACTCCCTCATCCAAGGCTATTCCAAGCCTAGAGAGTTCTGCCTGGGAAGAAGCTTCCAGGTGCTGAGAGCTACTCCTGAGTCCTTGCCTCACTGGTTGGTTCTGGCTAGCGAAGAGGGGCCACCCCTGGACTGACCTCCTCTTTTCAAGTCCAGGGAATATCAACGTCAGGGGTGAGGTTTGGCCTGGGGCTCAGGGCTCACAGTCACGTTTTAGGATTGTCCTCAGAGGTGCTGCGCCCGTGTGACACAGTGTAGGATGCGTCTGCACACGCCCATATGGAGGAGAGGCAAGTGGGGTTAAAGTCCAGCTCCACGCCCTGCTCCACTTGGCACCTCTGAGGGCTGCAGCAGTCTGCATCCACCTAGAGGAAACAGCTTCTTTTTCTGAGTCATTCTGGTACCACTCTGGGTTGGCAGTGGTCCTAATGGCAGCAGTCTCTAAAGCGCAGGGCTGGGGTGAGGCTTGATGCTGGCCTGCAGCTCCTGGGCCAGTCACTGTTTGAATGAAAGAGCTACGGTGAGGTGGTCTCTTGTCCAGACCTGGGTACCCCTTAAGAGGTCAGATTCCTCTCTGAGGAGCTTCCAGTGTAAGATATGTATACAGAGACCCACCACATACCCTTGGGGGTCTCTGCTGTGCATTTTCCCAGGCCCCTGTCCCCTATGACTCTCCCAAACTCCCAGGGTTGATTATGTCCGAATCCCCTTGTAGGGTCATTTCCTATTCACCGTAGAAACACCTCTGTCCAGTGTGCTCCTCTGACACGCCACTGCTCTGACATGACCTCTTGGCTGGGGTGATTCCAGACCCTAGAGCAGTGAAGCCACCTTCCCTGGGTGCTATGGGGGAGGGTGGCAGTAGCCAGCAGCTCAGGAAGACCAGCAGAGCCCCTGGATGGCCACTGGCCTGGATCCATGCAGCCCGATGTGGCACCAAAGGCCCCTGAGGCCAGTGTAAGCAACCGACCCAGCCTGGCCCAGAGGTCAGATTCTTCAGCCGAGGAGCTGCCGGGATAAGGAGAGGCGGCCAGCGTGGCGGGAGGACTCTTTTGTTCCAGGTATTTTCTCAACGGTGGGGCTGGGTTGCCTGCCAGGTGCCAGGGCGCGGCTCTGGCCTCCCGCCACACAAGCCACTTTGCCGCCAAGCCCTGTACCTGGCCCAGCAGCTCCTTCCCGCGTCTCTGCTGCCAGGCCCGGCACAGTAAGGGCAGAACCTGAGTTCCCGGCCAGCCAGCCTTGTGTCTCTGGCAGGAGCCCTGAGCCCAACAGAAAGGACTTATTTGGGGCTCCTTGTGGTATCTGGCATTCAGAACTCCCAGGAAAATGGGTTTAAAAATACACTTTTGTTCATTAAAAGGTGATGATACTACAATACCGGATATGGTCTCTATCTGGACTTGATCCCTAGCTCCACCACTTACTAGCTGTATATGTTGAGCATGAACAAGCTACTGTAACCCATCTGCACTTCCATTTCTTCACCTGGAAAACGAGGACAATAGCTGGGCTTACCTCACAGGACTGCGGTGAGGACTTAATGGGTTATTACACATAAAGCCTTCAGAACAGTATTGGGATGTTGTAAGAGCTATAGAAGGGGCTCAGTGCCCATAGCTCAGTGGTTAGGGCACCGGCCACATACACTAAGGCTGGCAAGTTCGAACCCAGCCTGGGCCTGCTAAACAACAGTGACAACTGCAACAACAAAAATAGCCCGATGTTGTGGTGGCCGCCTGGAGTCCCAGCTACTTGGGAGGCTGAGGCAAGAGAATTGCTTAAGCCCAAGAGTTGGAGGTTGCTGTTAACTGTGATGCCACAGCACTCTATTGAGGGCAACAAAGTGAGCCTCTGTCTCAAACAAAAAAGAGCTGTAGAAGAGTCTACATGATTGCGATAGTCAATGCGGACAATACTAGTCAGAACAGAAACTCACTCAGGCAGGCTTGAGCAAAGAGAGGAAATTAATAGCGAGTCTTCAGAAGTATCACAGGGAAACTAAAGGGAGGGGGAAGCCAGGTCTCAAGAAGAACAAGAACCAAGATCTTAAAACCTGTTGAGCAGGGTGGCGCCTGTGGCTCAGTCGGTAGGGCGCCGGCCCCATGTACCGAGGGTGGCGGGTTCAAACCCGGCCCCGGCCAAACTGCAACCAAAAGATAGCCGGGTGTTGTGGCGGGCGCCTGTAGTCCCAGCTACTCGGGAGGCTGAGGCAAGAGAATCGCTTAAGCACAGGAGTTGGAGGTTGCTGTGAGCTGTGGGATGCCACGGCACTCTACCGAGGGCCATAAAGTGAGACTCTGTCTCTACAAAAAAAAAAAAAAAAAAAACCTGTTGAGCATCCAAGAACCTTCTCTCCTTCTCTGGAACTCACCACCTCCAATAGGAAGATGAATACACCTTTTTTTTTCTTCTTTTTGTTTTATTTTGTTTTTGAGATAGTCTCACTCTGTTGCCCAGGCTAGAGTGCAGTGGCACCAGGCTTACAGCAACTTCAAATTCCTGGGTTCAGGTGATTCTCCAGCCTCAGCCTCCTGAGTTGCTGGAACCTCAGGCAACCCTCACAACACCCAGCTAATTTATCTATTAGTAGAGATGGGGTCTCGTTCTTTTTTATTTTATTTTATTTTTGAGACAGAGTCTCACTTTGTCACCCTCAGTAAAGTGTCATGGTGTTATAGCTCAAAATAACCTCAAACTCATGGGCTCAAGAGATGCTGTTGTCTCAGGCTTCTGAGTAGCTGGAATTACAGGTGCCCGTCACAACACCCAGCTGTTTTTTTAGATAGTGTCTTGCTCTTGTTCAGCCTGGTCTCAAACTCCTGAGCTCAAGTGATCCACCAGCTTTGGCCTCCCAGAGTGCTAAAATTACAGGCATGAGCCACTGTGCCCAACCTCAGGGCCTCACTCTTGCTCAGGCTGGTCTCGAACTCCTGAGTTCAAGTGATCCTCCCACCTCAGCCTCCCAAGAGCGCTGGATTATAGGCTGAGTGAGTCCCTGCACTGGCCCTATTCACCTTCTTTCTGCACATTTGGTTCACTCTTGTCTTTCTCAGCAGATCTACTTTCCCCACCCCTCACACCCCAGACACATGGCCAAACTTGGCCAGCTTTCAGTCCCCAGGTCAGGGAAAGGGATTGGAATCTTTGAATCCCAACAGCAAAACCATGTAGGGAGAACCCATTCATGCACCAAGAGCCAGTCCTGTGGTGCTGAGAGAGTGACATAAACTGGGCAGGCATCCTCCCGAGTGGGGACTCCAGCGGCACTCTGAAGTGTGGTTCAACAGCCCGTGCACTAGTCCTGGTGGTGCTGAGGGAAATCCCATGTCTCTGGCCCTTTTCTCTTTTCTGCTACTCAGTGACTTCTACAGTCCTTTCTCACAGCACTTAGGTGAGATTATAACTGTGTGTTTGTCTTCCTCTTTAGGCTGTGATTTTCATTCATCCTTTCTCCATAATACAGTAATGACCAAGCACCAGCCATGTGTCCAGAACACAGAGATGGCTCCAACTTAGTGCTTGATGTCTGGCTGGGTGTCCAGTCCAGTGTAACCAATCAGCCTCACTGACTAGGTACTTCCAAGTTCAGGTCTTGGGGACTGTCTTTCTCCCACCATTGACAGTGTCAAGATCTCACCCGTTGTTTTAGGAGGCTTACAAGATTCACAAACTGTTATGAAAAGTGAGTGTCCCTTGCTCATGCCTATAATCATAGCACTCAGGGAGGCCGAGGCAAGTGGATCGCTTGAGCTCAGGAGTTCGAGACTAGCCTGAACAAGAGTGAGACACCTCCCAACCCTCTGTCTCTTTTTTTTTTTTTTTTTTTTTTTTTTTTAATTTGGCCGGGGCTGGGTTTGAACCCACCACCTCCGGCATATGGGACCGGTGCCCTACCCGCTGAGCCACAGGCGCCGCCCCAACCCTCTGTCTCTTAAAAATAATAGCCTGGCTAGCCGGGCATTGTGGTGGGCGCCTGTAGTCCCAGCTACTCGGGAGGCTGAGGCAGGAGAATCGCCTAAGCCCAGGAGTTGGAGGTTGCTGTGAGCTGTGTGACGCCACGGCACTCTACCGAGGGCAATAAAGTGAAACTCTGTCTCTACAAAAATAAAAAATAATAAAAAATAATAATAGCCTGGCATTATGGCAGGCACTTGTAGTCCCAGCTACTTGGGAGGCTGAGCCAAGAGAATTACTTGAGCCCAAGAGTTTAAGGTTGCTGTGAGCTGTGACATCACGGCACTTTGCCTTCTTTCAGGATGTTTGCCTTCTACACATATAATCAAATAATTGTAAACACAATGTAAACACAGAGCCCAACAGTGACTGTGGCTCCTCAGCACAGGTGACAGCAGTGACAAAAGGAGGCCCACAGATGGCTACTTGTGGCTTGGCTGCCACAATGCAGCCTGGTGCATGACTGGATAATGGGTTCTCTCTACATGATTTTGCTGGTGGGATTTGCCAAGGGTGGCAAAGTGAGACTCTGTCTCAAAAAAAAAATGTGAGTGCCCACAGGAAATGCCTCACAAGGGACAAGGCATGGGTGGACATCACTTTAGCTGGATGACTCAAGGGCGATGGCAGGCGGCTGACAAGAGCAAAGCTTCCCAGCAAGTGAGGAACCAGTGACTGTGGCTCCTCAGCACAGGTGACAGCAGTGACAGAGGGAGGGCCATGGATGGTTACTTGTGGCTTGGTGGCCACAATGCAGCCCAGCCCTGCTGCCAGACAGTGTCTAAGCTGTGACCCTCCCCTTTGCTTCCATCTCAGCCCACTCTGATCTCTCCCCAAATCTGTTCCTCACCTGAGTTAGCTATTAGCATCCTTGAGAATAGGATGGGCCAGAAACCCTTCTCCACCCTTACTAGACTACTAAGTCCAAAACTTTCCACTCTGTTTCCTTCAGGGACATCCCTTTGGGTTCTTGAAACCCCTTCTCCCCCAAAGAACCGGCACTTGACTTTCAAAATTATTTATATGGGAGATCACATTGAAGCTTCATCTGGAAGTCAAAAAAATAAACTTAGTAGTTATTTTCTCCTTTTCCTTCTCTTTTTCTTTCTTTCTTTTCTTTTTTGCATTCTTGCTTATAAAAATACTAATTCTTGAAGACAATAGAAGGCCTCTGACTGACCAGGGGGAGGAGCACATACAAGGAAGTGTGGAAAAGAAAAGTACAAATATTAGTATTTCAGGATGTTTGCCTTCTACACACATAATCAAATAATTGTAAACACAATGTGGTAGGGTCTGGAGTTAGGGCTGACAGAGTTCTCGGAGTCCAAGGGCTGCAGAGAACAAAGTAGCCAGTTCACCTGGCACGTGGTAGGAGGGCACAGCCTGCAGGCCTGTGCAGAGGACAAGAAGCTTGAGCTGAGCCTGGAAAGGATGGGTAAGAATTTTCAGGGAGAAAGGTGTGGGGACAGCATTCTGGATAATGTCAACAGAACTGAAAGAACATGGACAGAAGACGGAACTGTTCTGGGCGGCGCCTGTGGCTCAGTCAGTGAGGCGCTGGCCCCATATACCGAGGGTGGTGGGTTCAAACCCGGCCCCGGCCAAACTGCAACCAAAAAATAGCCAGGGGTTGTGGCGGGCGCCTGTAGTCCCAGCTGCTTGGGAGGCTGAGGCAAGAGAATCGCTTAAGCCCAGGAGTTGGAGGTTGCTGTGAGCTGTGTGATGCCATGGCACTCTACCGAGGGCCATAAAGTGAGACTCTGTCTCTACAAAAAAAAAAAAAAAAAAACATGCCAAGCACTGTCTTAATAGGTACTTGAAAAATATTAATTAAATCACCACAACCACTTTTTTTTTTTTGAGACAGTCTCACTTTGTTGTCCTTGGTAGAGTGGAGTGTTGTGGCGTCATAGCTCACAGCAACCTCAGACTCCTTGTCTTAAGCAATTTTGTTGCCTCAGTCTCCCAAGCAGCTACGATTACAGGCACCTGCCACAATGCCTGGCTATTTTTAGAGACGAGGTCTCGCTCTGGCTCAGGTTGGTCTTAGGGCAATCCACACGTCTCAGCCTCTGGATTTTCTTTTTTTTTTTTTTTGAGATAAGAGTCTCATTCTGTCTCCCTGGGTAGAGTGCCATGGCATCATCACAGCTCACAGCTGTGATGGGCTTAAGCGATCCTCTTGCCTCAGCCTCCCAAGTAGCTGGGGCTACAGGCACCCACCACAAGCTTGGCTAATTTTTCTATTTTTAGTAGAAATAGTCTGGGCCAAATTTTTAAAAAGATGAAACTAAGGCACAGACATATGAAGTAACTGGGCCAAGAATTCCTATCTGACAAGTGATTGAGCTGAGATTCAAGCCTGAGGTACTGGTTTCTGAAGCACTAAGACTTACATTATTCTCTGTCTTAAGGCATTGAAAGTAGCTTTGCAATGGCAGGTAGGGGATTCAGTTGAAGGACTGAGCTGGCGAAAGACCTCAGAAGATTGTGCCCTCCATCTAAAGAGCTCAAACTTGATCCTAACAGTGGTGGGAAGGGGGGAGGGGTCAGTAAAAACTTTAAATTAAGAAAGACACAGAAGACAGAATGAGAAGGATAACATCTGAAGGGGCAGACCAGAGGGAGGGACCAATTAGGAGGCTGGGCTTAGGCCGGGCATGGTGGCTCATGCCTGTAATGCTAGCACTTTGGGAGGGCAAGGCGGGCAGATTGCTTGAGCTCAGGAGTTCAAGTCCCTGCCTCTACTAAAAATAGAAAAATTAGCTAGGTATTATGGCAGGTGCCTGTAGTCCCAGCTACTCAGGAGGCTGAGGCAGGAGGATTGCTTGAGCCCAGGAGTTTGAGGTTGCTGTGAGCTATGACACCATAGCACTCAACTTAGGGCGACAGAATGAGACCTGTGTCAAAAAAAACAAGGAGGCTATATGTAACAGACAGATGATCAAGACTTGGCCTGAAGAGCTGTGGCACTTAACCGAGGGGGGGAGGGCAGAGGTCAGGAATGTTAAGTGGTCAGAATGGTGTGAAAGAGTCCACATCCTAATCCCCAGAACCTGTATTATCATTCTACATGATAATAGTGAGCTTACAGATGTGACTAAAGATCCTGAAATGAGATTAAATATTTTAAGTTATCTGGGGGGCCCAATGTGCTCTGAGTCTGCAGGAGGGAGACACAGAGAGTGAAGGGATGCAGCCACAAGCCCAGCAGCGCCAGCAGCCTCTGGAAGCTGGAGGAGCCTCTGGAATCAAGCCCTGCCTTGATTTTAACCCTTGCAAAACTCACTCCAGAATTTTGACACCACAACTGTAAGACAATAAATGTGTGTTGTTTAAACCACAAAATCTGTGATTACAGTCCATCCTCAGTATATGCAGGAGATTAGTTCCAGCCCACCCCTCCCATATACACCAAAATCCGCACACACTCAAGTCCTGTAGTCTGCACCATGGAAGCCGCATGTACGAAGCTGGCCTTCTGTGTTCATGGGTTTCGAGTTCCATGAATAATGTATATTTGATCTGCACTTTGTTAAAAAAAAAAAGTCCATGTTAGTCATCCCTATCTATTAGAGAAATGCAAATCAATGGGCGGCGCCTGTGGCTCAGCGGGTAGGGCGCCGGTCCCATATGCCGGAGGTGGCGGGTTCAAACCCAGCCCCAGCCAAATTAAAAAAAAAAAAAAAAAGAAATGCAAATCAAAACCACCCTGATACCATCTAACCCCAGCGAGAATGGCCCACATCATAAAATCTCGAAACTGCAGATGCTGACATGGATGTGGAGAGAAGGGAACACTTTTACACTGCTGGTGGGACTGCAAACTAGTTCAACCTTTTTGGAAGGAAGTATGGAGAAACCTCAAAGCACTCAAGCTAGTCCTCCCATTTGATCCTGCAATCCCATTACTGGGCATCTACCCAGAAGGAAAAAAATCCTTTTATCATAAGGACACTTGTACTAGACTGTTTATTGCAGCTCAATTTACAATCACCAAAATGTGGAAACAGCCTAAATGCCCACCAACCCAGGAATGGATTAACAAGCTGTGGTATATGTACACCATGGAATACTATTCAGCCATTAAAAAAAATGGAGACTTTACATCCTTTGTATTAACCTGGATGGAAGTGGAAGACATTATTCTTAGTAAAGCATCAGAAGAATGGAGAAGCTGGGCGGCACCTGTGGCTCAGTGAGCAGGGCGCCGGCCCCATATACCGAGGGTGGCGGGTTCAAACCCAGCCCCGGCCAAACTGCAACAAAAAAATAGCCAGGCGTTGTGGCGGGCGCCTGTAGTCCCAGCTACTCGGGAAGCTGAGGCAAGAGAATCGCTTAAGCCCCGGAGTTAGAGGTTGCTGTGAGCTGTGTGACGCCAGGGCACTCTACCGAGGGCAATAAAGTGAAACTCTGTCTCTACAAAAAAAAAAAAAAAAGAATGGAGAAGCTTGAATTCTATATACTCAATTTTGATATGAGGACAATTAATGACAATTAAGGTCACGGTGGGGGTGAAGGAAGGGGAGAGCAGAGAGAGAAAGAAGGAGGGAGGGGTGGGGATAGGAAGAGCAGAGAGAGGGAAGGAGGGAAGGGTGGGCCCTTGGTGTGTGCCACACCTTTTGGGGGCAAGACATGATTGCCCCCCAAAAGTTAGGGACTTTACCTAACAAATGCAATCAGTGTAACCTGCCTTATTGTACCCTCAATGAATCCCCAGCAATTAAAAAAAAAAGAAAAAAAAATCCCCAGATGAGAAGAACCACTGGTCCAAGGTGAATTGGAGTTCCAAGGTAATAGATGGACCTTATGTTTTCATCAGCTTAGAATGGCTTCGGGTACTTTGGGGTGATTAAAAGAATGTTATACAAATAAACGTGGCAAATACATAAATGTCAAAAAAAAAAAAGTCCATGTTTAAGGACTCATGCAGTTCAAACCCATGTTGTTTAAAGAGTCACCTGTATTTGTTAGGCAGTGCCTGTAGCTCAGTGAGCAGGGCGCCGGCCCCATATACCTAGGGTGGCGGGTTCAAACTCAGCCCCGGCCAAACTGCAACAAAAAAATAGCCGGGCGTTGTGGCGGGCGCCTGTAGTCCCAGCTACTCGGGAGGCTAAGGCAAGAGAATTGCGTAAGCCCAGGAGTTGGAGGTTGCTGTGAGCTGTGTGACGCCATGGCACTCTACCGAGGGCGATAAAGTGAAACTGTCTCTACAAAAAAAAAAAAATAATAATAAAGAGTCACCTGTATTTGTTATCAGCAATAGGAAACTAAAAGAGAGGACTAAGGAGAGGGAAGGGTAACAGAAAAAGCTGAGGATGATGGCCAAGATTTTTGCTTGGGTGATGGGGCCAGTAGTGAGACTATTAGTCAGGACTGGGCAGAGTGAGGAGGAAGCAGTTGGGGAATGGTGGAAGGGTGGTGTGGTCAGTCTTGGATATATTGAGTTTAAAGAGTCCATGGACACCCAGAGGAGGGTTCAGAACCCAGGATGGAGCTTGGGAGCCACTGGTGTACATAGGCTCCAGTCTGAGAACTGTTAGATCTTGTGGCCAGCAACATGTGTTTTCTTTTTTAGCTCATCCTCTGTGACTTGGGAGCAAGAATCTCTCACAAGTGCAGCTTTTGGATACTAAAACTCCAGTCCTAGTACCCTTCTCACACCTTTCCTTGTTTGACAGTGGCTAGAAGACTTATTCTAGATGGTAGAAACCAAATTGACTCTTTCATGGAGGCACCCAGCACGTCCCCTCAGGTGGCACAAGCAGCCTTCACCTGCCAGGGGCTTCCTTGCAGGGCAGCCCACAGCACAAGTCCAAGTAGATCAGCTCCATGGAGTTGCTTCTGGGTGAGCTCTGTTGGCTCCTGGAGAGCCAGATTATCCCACTGGTCCATTTGAAGATGGCTTTTAGTATATAAACCAATTTAACTAGAGCTGTTATGGACAGCACCAGGGTGTTCCCAACAGGAACAGAAATATCTCAGCAGAGAGCCCCATGAGTCAAATGAACATTTAAGCACTAAATACAAAGTATATGGGGTAAATGTCACACATCATTAAAAAAATTTTAAGGTGGCGCCTGTGGCTCAAAGGAGTAGGGGCTGGCCCCATATACCAGAGGTGGCAGGTTCAAGCCCAGCCCAGCAAAAAAACTGCAAAAAAAAATTTTTTTTTAAAAGCCTGTTCATCTTGCAGAGCAGGTGAGAGCTGAGCCAGAGAGCAAATTAGATCACTCCAGGGGTCCTCAAACTACAGCCTGCGGGCCACATGCGGCAGTGTGATTGTATTCCCGTTTTGTTCTTTTACTTCAAAATAAAATATGTGCAGTGTGTATAGGAATTTGTTCATAGTTATTTTTTTTTTTAAACTATAGTCTGGCCCTCCAACGCTCTGAGGGACAGGGAACTGGCCCCCTGTTTAAAAAGTTTGAGGACCCCCAAGGAGGAGCGGGAAAGTGAAACCAACTTCGGTAGGGTGGGCAAAGAAAGGAAGGGTAAAGGGACCCAGGGCTGATAATATAGTAGGAACTCAAAGGATATTTGATGAATGAATTGATTTGTATTTTATGTCCTGTAGAATACAAAAAGGAAAGAGAATAGGAAAAGATATCAATTAAATTTTATATAAATAAATGTATATTATTTCTGAATTATTTCCATCCTGAATTAAGTATGGAAGTGTGAAACATTTAAGCACTAAATACAAAGGATATGGGGTAAATGGGCTTACATTTTAAGCCCTATTCAGAAAGGGCTTAAAATGTAAGCAACATGCATGTTAATGTTGTCTCAGGAAAATGATAGTCTGACCACTGAATAAATGCAGATATAGTCACCCTTAAGCTAATCTTATAGGCCCATAAAACCAGAAAAAACAAAAACAGGTAAGAAAGTCCTAAATCAGAGAGGCTGCTGAGTGAGGGCTCCACCAGTCACAGATGACACAAGGTGGACACAGGGGGCAGGAGCCATGAGCATGCACACCCTGGAACAAGAGTCCTTGGGGTACAGTAAAAGAAATGCACTTGGGTAAAAATGCGGGTGTTTTATAGGGAAATAAGGGTATCTCAGGAACCCAAGGAGGCAAGCTAGGCCTCAGGAGGGTCAGAAACTGGGAACTGGTAAGTGAACAGGAAACCTCTTTGTCTCTGTTCCTTGTCTGGGCTCCCCTCCCACGTCTGCCTCATTTCTCCTTCTCTGCAGATCAGCCTTCTCTGTTTCGCTGTGCACCCATTCATACAATAAGTATTTGTGTGTATCCCCAAATGTGGCTGTTCTATTTCCATGTTCAAGTGTACCCAGCTAAGACTGAGTTGCAATTTGGAATTCCCAGTCATCCTGAATGGCACAGCCGGTTGGTCTTCTATTGCTCTAAGCTAGAGCCCTGAGGGGCCAGATAGTCATTCTTCTAAAGGGGTTATATCTCTGATCCCTTTTCCCACAGGAAGTTCCTACATCTCCGTGTAAATTAGTGAATGTGATACCATAAACTGGAGAGGGGATGCCCTAAGGCAGAGAGATAGCTAACATTGACCCATCCAAAACTTCTGAACTCCAGGCCCTAGTCTCAGCCACAGCATCCTGTTAAACTTTTTCCTGCTTCCACATCTCACATCTTAGTTATGCTTTTACAGTCCATTGGCCATATAGCAGCCAGGCTTACCTTTTAACATGTAAATCAGACCATGTTCTTTCCTAATAAATAAAAGAACCAGAAAACTCTTCAACTACTTTCTTTGCAATTAGAATAAAATCTAAAATCCTGGGCGGCGCCTGTGACTCAGGGCGCCTGTAGTCCCAGCTACTTGGGAGGCTGAGGCAAGAGACTCGCTTAAGCCCAGGAGTTGGAGGTTGCTGTGAGCTGTGTTAGGCCACGGCACTCTACCGAGGGCCATAAAGTGAGACTCTGTCTCTACAAAAAAAAAAAAAAAAAAGAATAAAATCTAAAATCCTTACCAAGGCATGTCACGCCCTACCTATCTATAGTTCTTTGTCTTACATAAATCTTCCCCTCATTCTTCTGCCATGCTCACACTGGCCTTCTTTCTAGCCCTTGAACGTGCCAAGCTCATTCCTGTCTCAGGGCCTTTGTACTTACTCTTCCCTCTATTCCATACTCTGCTATGGTTACCAGCACATCATCCTGAACTAAGATGATGCCATCTCTTCAGAGGCTCTTCCCTGACCGTCCCATCTGAAGTAGTAGGAGACACCTGCCTCAAAACACAGAAAACAGTCACTCTCTACCCAAGTTTTTCAGTTTTTTTTTTTTTTGGTTGCAATTGTCATTGTTGTTCAGCTGGCCCAGGCTGGGTTTGAACCCGCCAGCAAACCCGCCAGCCTTGTCTCAAAAAAAAAAAAAAATGCTGCACAGTATACTATAAAGAACACTCTTCCTAAACCAGGAGACCAGGGCCCCAGGCATACCAACTCTATACTGTTGTCAGTGACTCGCTCAGCATCTCTGGGACTCAATTTCGCCATCTGCTAAAGAAAGTGGCTAATCTAGACCAGTGATTTTTTTTTTTTAGAGACAGAGTCTCACTTTATTACCCTTGGTAGAGAGTGCTATGACATCACAGCTCACAGCAACCTCCAACTCCTGGGTTTAGGCGATTGATTCTCTTGCCTCAGCCTCCCCAGTAGCTGGGACTACAGGTGCCTGTCACAACACCCAGCTATTTTTTGTTGTTGTTGCAGTTTGGCTGGGGCTGGGTTTGAACCCACCACCATTGGTATATGGGGCCGGCGCCCTGCTCACTGAGCCACAGGCGCCACCCTAGACCAGTGATTTTTAATGTATGCCCCACAGCGGAGAAGACTATAGCAGAAGGACCAGAGGGATGTGTGCCCCATCTAGACCCCAAGTGACCCTACTCTTGATCTATGTTACATACTGAATTCATGTATGATTTGAGGGAAATAAAGAATTGGATCTGTACCACTGAATTCTCGGCATGAAAGCCATGGTTGTCCCTAATAAGAAGGGACAGAGTCTCCCTATGTTGCTCAGGGTAGTAGAGTGCCATGACATCACAGCTCACAGCAACTTCAAACTCTTGGCCTCAAGCAATTCTCTTGTCTCAAGTGTTAAGCACATTCACATTGTTGCACAACCAATCTCCAGAACTTTTTCATCTTGCAAAGCTAAGACTATTCCATTAAATGATTCCATCTGGGCTTCACCCTATCCCCTAGCAACCACCATACATCCTGTTTCTATGACTCTGACTACTCTAGATAGCTCATATAAGTGGAATCATACCATAAATCTTTTTGTGAATGGCTTACTTCATTCAGCATAATGTCCTCAGAGTTCATCAATGTTGTAGCAGGTGTTAGAATTGCTTTCCTTCTTAAGGCCGAATATTCTATCATATGTATCTACCGTATTTCATCCATTCATCCCGAGTTGGATGCTTGGGTTGCTTCTACTCCTTGGCTATTATGAGTAACGGGCTTTGAACTTGGGTGTACCTCTTACAAGACCCTGCTTTCAGTTTTTTTGGATATGTACCCAGAGTTGGGACTACTGGATCGCATGACAATTCTATTTTTAATGTTTTGAGGAACTGCCATACCATTTTCTACCATGGCTACACCTTTTCACATTCTCACCAATAGTGCACAAAGTTCTGATTTGTCCACATCTTCACCAACACTTGTTATTTTCCAGTTTTTTTGACATAAGCCAACCTAATGGATATGAGGAGTCCTGGGACTTTTGAACTTAGAACCAAAATAAATATCAGTACAATCTCTCTCTAGTTGTCAAAGCTGTAAGAGGTGATGGCTGGGAATAGTGGCTTACGCCTGTAATCCTAGCACTCTGGGAGGCCAAGGCAGGTGGATTGTCCTGAGCTCACAGGCTGGAGACCAGCCTGAGCAAGAGTGAGACCCCCGTCTCTAAAAATATCTGGAAGGTGGTGCCTGTGGCTCAGTGAGTAGGGCACTGGCCCCATATACCAAGGGTGGTGGGTTAGAACCAGACCCTGGCCAAACTGCAACAAAAAAATAGCTGGGCGTTGTGGCAAGCGCCTGTAGTCCTAGCTACTTGGGAGGCTGAGGCAGGAGAATCGCCTAAGCCCAAGAGCTGGTGGTTGCTGTGAGTTATGACAACATGGCACTTAGCTAGGGTGACAAAATGAGACTCTTGTCTCAAAAGAAAAAAAAAGCTGTAAGAGGTCAAACTCAGGCACCACCAGCAGCCCTGTCTCCTGCTATACAGAAAGCCTGCTTGCAGAAAAGAGAAGGTAAGCTGACCTGCAGAGAAAGGAGAGAGGAGCTTCCACACAGCCTCAGATTAGGTAGTGTAAGTTGTACTTGGAGCCTGGGTGCTTTCCTGCCCTTGAATTTGATAAATGACTTCAGTAGCCCAATCATAAATTCACCCTTTTCTTCAGTTTGAGTTGGGCTTGTTTCATCTATACCAGGAGTCCTCAAACTGCAGCCCGCGGACCACATGAAACGGTGTGAATTGTATTTGTTCCCATTTTGTTTTTTACTTCAAAATAAGATATGTGCAGTGTGCATAGGAATTTGTTCATAGTTTTTTTTTTAAAACTATAGTCCGGCCCTCCAACGGTCTGAGGAACAGTGAATTGGCCTCCTGTTTAAAAAGTTTGAGGACGCCTCATCTATACCCATGAATTTTAACCAACAAACACCTTAGCAAAAGAGTTCTTCAGTAATTTTTTTTTTGGACAGAGCCTCAAGCTCTGGGTAGAATGCCGTGGCATCATAGCTCACAGCAACCTCCAACTCCTGGGCTCAAGCAATTCTCCTGCCTCCGCCTCCCAAGTACCTGGGACTACAGGCGCCTGCCACAATGCCTGGCTATTTTTTTTTGTTGTTGTTGAGACAGAGTTTCACTTTATGGCCCTCGGTAGAGTGCCGTAGCCTCACACAGCTCACAGCAATCTCCAACTCCTGGGCCTAAGCAATTCTCCTGCCTCAGCCTCCCGAGTAGCTGGGACTACAGGCACGCCCGGCTATTTTTGGTTGCAGCCCTCATTGTTGTTTGGTGGACCCGGGCTGGATTCGAACCGGCCAGCTCAGATGTATGTGACTGGCGCCTTAGCCGATTGAGCCATAGGCACCGAGCCCAGTAATCTTTTTTTAGTTTTTTCTTCCCTTAGTTCCTTTTTAGAAGTAGGTGGGATGTAAATAATTTGTATATTTACAAAACCCTAGAGGATGGCTCAGCACCCATAGCACAATGGTTGTGGCGCTGACCACATGCTCCGAGGGTGGCGGGTTCAAACACAGTCTGGGCCTGCAAAACAACAATGACAACTGCAACAACAACAAAAAAATAGCCAGGTGTTGAGGCAGGCCCCTGTAGTCCCAGCTACTTAGGAGGCTGAGGCAAAAGAATCGCTTAAGCCCAAGAGTTTGAAGTTGCTGTGAGCTGTGACGCCACAGCACTCTACCAAGGGTGACATAGTGAGACTCTCAAAAAAAAAAAAAGAAAAGAAAAAAACCTACAGGAATGCTTTTGCAGAAGTAGAGGGTAGTGGTTAGAGCATGTATTTGGAGTCAACCCAAACTGGCTTCAAATCCTAGCTCAACAACTGTTTAGTGGTGTGTTAGCTAACTTGCGTGGCAATCATTTCACTACACACACACACACATATACACATGCATATATACATATGTATAATATATAACTCAAATCATCACATTATGTGCTTTAAATACAATTTTATTTTGTCAATTATACATCAATAAAGCTAGAAAAAACTAATCGGCTTAAAGAAAAACACACACAGATTTCACTGAGTGCCTTCCTGCACCTGGTCCTTGTAGGTACTAGAGATAAAGCAGTGAATGATGGAAAAAATCCCTGCCCTCAAAGAACTTTTTTTTCTTTCTTTTTTTTTTGAGACAGAGCCTCAAGCTGTCACCTTGGGTAGAGTGCCATGGCATCACAGCTTACAGCAACCTCCAACTCCTGGGCTCAAGTGAGTCTCCTGCCTCTGCGTTCCAAGTAGCTGAGACTACAAGTGCCCGCCACAACACCCAGCTATTTTTTGGTTGCAGCCATCATTGTTGTTTGGCGGGCCCGGGCTGGATTCGAACCTGCCAGCTCAGGTGTATGTGGCTGGCACCTTAGCTGCTTGAGTTACAGGTGCCGAGCCCAGCCATTGTTAATTAAGTTGTCTAAATTGGCTTGGTTATTTTTAAAATGGTGATAGTATGGGCACCAGCCCCATACACCTGGGGTGGCAGGTTCAACCCTGGCCCTGGCCAAAAACTTAAAAAAAAAAAAAAAAAAGCTTCTTTTTTTTTTTTTTTTGAAGTTTTGAATTACCCTGTCTATTTGCTCTAAGGAATCATTGTCAGACATGTGCCCAGCACACAGCAAGCACTCAGTGAAGAGCAGCGATGCCTGTGTTTACACACGGAGATGGGCCTTACAGGATTCAACCTCAGCATCTATTGGGTTCCAGCTGTACATTCACATTAATTTTTTTTGTTGTTGTTTTTTTTGCAGTTTCTGGCCGGGACTGGGTTTGAACCCGCCACCTCCGGCATATGGGGCCGACGCCCTACCCCTTTGAGCCACAGATGCTGCCCTGTTCCACATTAATTTTAAAACAGGATTCACATTCTGGCAGAATTTATTTTCCAACAAAGAGCAAGAGATAGTTACAGATAGAATGTGCTGTAGCAGAGTAACAGGTAACACAGACTCTGAAGCCACCCACCTATTTTAAATCCCAGTTTGCCCTTTGGAAAATCACTTAACCGTTCTCTATTCAAGTTTCTTCAGTTGTAAAACACAGTTAATAATAATAATAATGCCACTACTACCTCCTAGGGCTGCTGTAAGGATTAAATGAGTTAATGTGTTTAAGACTACATACAACTATGTAAGTATCTCCTGGTATTAATACTACTACATATAAACTTCTGGCAAACACACAGGAAAAGGAGAACTAAGCCTCCCTGGAGAAGTCAAGGAAGCTTTTTCTTTTTTTTTTTTGTAGAGACAGAGTCTCACCTTATCGCCCTGGGTAGAGTGCCGTAGCATCACACAGCTCACAGCAACCTCCAAATCCTTGGGCTTAGGCGATTCTCTTGCCTCAGCCTCCCAAGTAGCTGGGACTACAGGCGCCCGCCACAACGCCCGGCTATTTTTTTGTTGCAGTTTGACCGGGGCTGGGTTTGAACCCGCCACCCTCGGCATATGGGGCCGGCGCCCTACCCACTGAGCCACAGGCGCCACCCAAGGAAGCTTTTTCTAAAAAGAGAACATTAGATCTGGGCCTTGAAGGATATGCAGAAGTTCACTAGGTGAAGGTTAGAGGAAAGAGCATTTCAGGCAAACACAGTTGAAACAAATGAGCTGAAACATGGAAGAAATCATATGCGTTAAAACAATCAACAATCAAATCAAAGCTAACAGTCGGAGGTACTATTTTTGGCCATTAGTACTTTGGTCCACCAAATTAGTCAGTTTTAAGTCCCAGCTTGCCCTGATAACTTCCGAGAACTGACACCACACCAGGTAAGCCAACATTTTAGTAGCATTAACCATTTTTCCCTAATAAAGCAAATAAATGCAATTGAAACTTACTGTTTACTGGGCTCTACAACTAAACACTATGCAATTTATAAAAGGCCTTTCTTTAATCTTTACCATGTTCCCTGTAGGAAATAATAACACCATTCTATATGTCAGGAAACTGAAGCTGCTTAAGCAATTTTCCCAAGGTCCACAGATAGTGTATCAGATAGGAAAGTGCTCAGCTGCAAATACAAATAGTGGTTTCTTTCCCCTCCCCCTCCCCACCCCTGCACAACACAAAGCCTAGAAGTAGGTAATCCTTAGTTCAGTTATTCCACAATGCCAGCACCCCAAAATACTTTTTTTCTTCCCCATCATTTTTAAAGTATCAGCCATTGGCTTTATTGCTCACATAGTCCCATGTTTCCTATAATGCTTGTTTATTCTCATCTTGAAGTCCCACCAAGGAGGATTTTTATCAAGCTTTCCTTTTTGAAATATTACATAGGTCAACTCACACAATTCACTAATTTCACAGATGGAGAAATAGATTTGCCCCTAGCAAACTTAACAGTTAATTAGTTAAATGGGTCTGGAATTCAGCACTCTTTTAGTGGAGACTGCAAGTTGTCCCCCCAAATCTACTCTCCCATTCCTTCTTGGCACCTGTTGACTACATTTCTCAGCCGCCCTGGCAAGTATGTGTGGCCAGAGGACTAAGTCCTTGCCAGTGGAGAGCACCGCAGGGTCTAGGCCTCCAGGCAGTGGGCACACCTTCTCCCTGCTCCTTCTCCCCTCCCACCAAGCGGGATGGGCGATGACCTACCTACAAGCACACACCAAATGAAGACAGTGATCCAGAAGATGCAGAAGCAACATGATACCAAGAACCTGTGTCCCTGAATGACCATTTAGAGCTCAGCTGCCCCACTGACCTGGAGCGTTCACTTCAGACAGGTTAAATTCCCTCAGAGCTGCTTGGTGAGGAAGAGCGAACTTCTGTTCTTAAAGCCACTGTATTGTTGATTGTCTTTGTTACAGCAACTTAGCCTTTTTACCCTAACACAACCTGTAGCTTCCCTTTGTACACATTCACAATAGCTGGTTAGTCAGCCATCATTTTAGAAAACAGCTCTAACTGCCTAAGTAGGTGATAAACAAATACTGAAATTTCTGCCTGTGGCTAGTACCACAAGATTTCTTTGTCCTAGTTAGGTTATGTAGAGAACCACTCAATTTTTGTTTCTGTGAACTGACTTCAGTATTACAGCCCCAAGTATTTGACTGTTTCCTCATAAAAGCTTGCTTTTATGCCAGGTGTGGTGGCTCATTCCTTATAATCCTAGCACTCTGGGAGGCCAAGGCAGGAAGATTTCTTGAGCTCAGGAGTTGATGCCATCTCTACTAAAAGTAGAAAAAATTAGCTGGACATTGTGGTGGGTGCTTGTAGTCCCAGCTACTTGGGAGACTGAGGAAAGAGGTTCACTTGAACCTAGGAGTCTAAGGTTGGTGTGAGCTAAGTTGATGCCATGCACTCTAGCCTGGGCAACAGAATAAGATTCTTTCTCAACAACAAAACTTGCTTTTATGCATTTGTGTATAAATGGGGAGGGCGCTGTTATTTTTTAATGTTATACTGTATGTTTTGTTTTAAGCAAAAAAATCCCCTTTGTAGAATGTGGAACTAAGGCTAAAAGCACAAATAATTACTGAGCATTACAAAGAATCTTTAAACCACCTACCTGGACTACAGATGAGATGTTCTTTCTTAGACCTAAAGATTGAGCAAAATGTTTTAAAGACGAAGAATTCAGGCTTGGTCCCTGTAGCTCAGTGGTTATGGCACCAGGCATATACACCAAGGGTGGCGGGTTCGAACCTGGCCCGGGCCAGCTAAATGACAACTGCAACAAAACAAAAATAGCCAAGTGTGGTGGCGGGTGCCTGTAGTCCCAGCTACTTGGGAGATTGAGGAAAGAGAATCGCTTAAGCTCAAAGTTGAGGTTGCTGTGAGCTATGATGCCATAGCACCCTACCGAGGGTAAAACTCTCTCTCAAAAAAAAAAAAAAAAAAAAAGACTAAGAATCCAGCTCTCTTCAAAGTACTTCCTATCCACTTGAGACATTGTCGGAACTACCGTTAAGTATCTGAAGTCCAATCAAGATTTTTTTGAGTCTTACTTTGTTGCTAAGACTTACAGCAACCTCAAACTCTTGCTTCAGCCTCCCTAGTAGCTGGGACTATAGGCGTCTGCCACAACGCCCGGCTATCTTTAGAGACAAGGTCTTGTTCTGGCTCAGGCTGGTCTCCAACTCGTGAGCTCAGGCAGTCCACCTGCCTCGGCCTCCCAAGTGCTAAGATTACAGGAGTGAGCCACCTTGCCCAACCTCTAGTTAAGATTTTTACTCAAAGAGGGAGATGAACCTAATAGCTCACTGAGTGTTGGAATTAATCACCAAAGCCATTTAGATAGCACAGCTGGTGTGCGGCACTAAAGGCACTGAGTACCTGGACTAGAGGGCTCTGCTTGTCTGGGGATTATTTGCGGCCAAACAGTGCAAAATGGCATTCCTCACCTTCACTCCAGGTGGAGCAAACAGACCAAAAGTACTCTATGGTACTTCTTGGCTCTCAGATGAGATCTGGTATGAGATATAGTAGTCGAATAAGAGATGACCTGAGATTTGTCCTGGCCTTGCCACAGACTTTGTAACTGTAGAACATCCATATTTTGGGCCTCAGTTTCCCATCTGTACAAGAAGGGGTTAAAGATTATTTTATCTCTGTATTTAAGACAATCACAAGACAGAATTGCTTTCCCTCCCTACCTTCAATGGCAAAGTCATTCAGAGGACAGTGGGCAAAGAAGAAACCTACTCAGTCCGAAACCTTCCATCAGAGTGCAAAGCAAATTTCTATTGAGTGTTCTGCCTTCCCCAGGCTCATTGCTGCTGGTAAAGGAATTATTACATCTTGCCGAATTTACAGTTTCTAAGTAGGCGAGGCTCAACGGTAATTAATGCCTTGAACTTAATAGATGCTTCATAAATTATTAGGCACTTTTTTTTTTTAAGTAAAAAAACTCCTCATTTCCAAATGCTATAGAACAATGAGTTCAATGGGAAGGTATTTCAGATGGGAGGATTAAAGGCTGCTTGAGGTAGGATTATTAAAACTAGTTTTTCCTGTTAGTCCACTGAAACTTTTTAAAGCTTTAAAACATATTTAGCAACTGAGTGAAAAACATTTCAGAGAGACTAAGTTTCCTCCCTCCCTTTTAGGCCAGCTGAATACAGTGCTTTAACAGCTCATGTTTACTGGCCTCACCCCAATTCCAGCTCTGAGGCTTCCTAGCTATGCTCCTTTGTGGAGCCTCAGTTTCTCCAGTGCTTAATGGCAATGGGAACACCATCTCCCTCCCACCGCTGTAGGAGAAGATAGTGTTTATAAAGTGCTTGGCACTGCTTGGCTCACTCTGGGTGGGTAGATGTGGCTTCCCACCCTGTTAGATCCTAAAGCAATTAACAAACTGAGAAATTAGACCACATAAAGAACAAGACAGGGTGGATGCAAGAATGATTTCTTCTTTGACCAGAGAATAAATTGATTCTTGAGATTCAACTCAGTTAAAGGCGGGTGAGGTGCTAGAATTCAGCACTGTTAAAAAGGTCAAGTAAGTTAGTTTTTTTGATTCTGCTTTCTCTGTGCAGTCTAGTATGCATAGATAAAAATATATGCACCAAGAATTGCTTTTTAAGGTCCAGCAGAAATGATTCTTTTTCTATGATCCCTTCCTCCTCCCTCTGAAGTTCTACAGAGCTTTTATGGCTTTAATACTTTCTTGCCTAGATTGGTCGCTTGTGTACATATATTTACAAGCTCCCTAAAGGCAAGGTCCACATCTCACTTCTGCATTCTCTCTAGCCCAGTCCAGGAACTCTCAAAGTAGAAGCTCCGTAAGCTGACTACCATAGGGATTGTAACAAACTGGTCAATATAACGGAGGTGGTCAACATAAGGAACTAGGCCTGCTATACTGATAATGTATGAATGGTACATGTCTAGTCTATGAAAATTAGGTCAGCTTATGGAGGTAGTCAAGTAGGAAGGTGGTCAATTATGGAGATTCTATTACAGTAGATTCTGAACAAATATACTCAAGTGGGGAGTTGCTGCTGAACAAGAACAGAGTTTCTGTTTGGAATGACAAAAATATTTTGGAAATAAACAGTGGTGATGCTTGCACAGCAATGTAAATACCAATGTCACTGAATTGTACACTTAAAATGCCCTATTTTATTTATATAAAATAAATATTTATTTAACACTGCTGGTAGCTCAGATCATTCCAGAAAGATGGCTTCAACTGGAAATAAATAAATCTCCAATAAACAACCTTCTACAAATGTCTTCAGGGCATATAATAAGTGCTCAATAAAGATCTCCTATATAAATGGCCAGATGATTATGAAGGTTGTCAATTTTGAGAAAAACCTATCCTGCTGATAACAGTATGTTGTGTATAAACTAGACATGGACATACATATCTTTTTAAGGATCAAAGAGGCTCTTACACACTTTTTTATTTACCTTTTATTACAAATATAGAGTCCCAATTCAGAATGACAGCAGTGTTAGGAACCATCACAGAGGAGCTCAACAAATTTCAAAGTCTTCAGTCTTCAAGTCCCATGTCACAGCTATCCCAGGCTGATTTCCTCCTTCTTGGTGAAATTCTAAGAACTGGTTGGTTCACTTAATCATCTCACTGGGGCTGGTCCATTCCTGCCATTCATTCAAATCTAGAACTCCTAATTTGTGGCTCACAATACTTCAGTCATCTGCAAAGGCCCTGGGAATTAGATAATTTTAACCAGAGTCGATATAAAAACTTTGTAATGTAGTGAATCCTGGTAGTCACCACTAAAAAAGATCCTGAAGTACAAAAAAGTACAATCTGTGCCTCTTTTAAAAATAGAACCTTTAAGGTTCAAAGAAAAAAAAAATCTCTTTCTGAACTACATCATTACCAGACAAATCAGCCACACAAGGAGCTGCTGGTTCCTTTATAGAGAACATGAGGCTTTAAAATCACCCCACTAAACGAAAGAAAACAGGGACAGCTTTCTGCACAGCACCCCTCAGTCCAGACAGGGAGATGGACACACTCCTCTCTCCTGAACTGGATCCCCACCATCTTCACAAAAGCTACTGGACATGTCTCTTAAATGTTTACTTTCAGATCTTGATCACTGTGCCCTGGGGATCCCTTCTCTTTAAGCTCTTTGTCATGGTCTTGGTAAATACTCTGACTTTCTCCAGTGTTGACAGCAACAGAGTCCAGCCTTCTTCTTTTCTTCAGTTGATGCAAGTGGGATTTGGATTTTATATGCGCTGATAAGACAAAACCAACCCAAATAAACAAAAAAACTCAATAGCATTTTCTAGAATTAATCCTAGAAGCAAATAAAATTAACTTACAATTCTTCTTTTTTTTTTTTTTTGTAGAGAGAGTCTCACTTTATGGCCCTTGGTAGAGTGCCGTGGCATCACACAGCTCACAGCAACCTCCAACTCCTGGGCTTACGCGATTCTCTTGCCTCAGCGTCCGGAGTAGCTCGGACTACAGGCGCCGCCACAATGCCCGGCTATTTTTTTTGTTGCAACTTTGCTGAGGCCAGGTTTGAACCTGCCACCCTGGGTATATGGGGCTGGCGCCATACCCACTGAGCCACAGGCATTGCCCAATCCTATCTGTCAATGTTAACAACAAATAACAGGATTGATACATGTATTGCTTTCGCTGCTTAGTATTTTTATTTTTTATTTATTTACCTTTTTTAGACACAGCCTCAAGCTGTTGCCCTGGGTAGAGTGCCGTGGTATCACAGCTCACAGCAACCTCCAACTCCTAGGCTTAAGTGATTCTCTTGCTTCAGTCTCCCAAGTAGCTGGGACTACAGGCGCCTGCCACAATGCCTGGCTATTTTTTGGTTGTAGTTGTCATTGTTTGGCAGGCCCGGGCTGGATTTGAACTCGCCAGCTCAGGTGGATGTGGCTGGCACCATAGCTGCTTGAACTACAGGCGCCAAGCCTGCTTAGCATTTTTAAAGGAAGAAAAAACTAAATGGCCAGCTGGCAAGCAAACTAGAGTGAGCTACCTCGTATCAAGTGCTCCTTGCTAACTAAGTACTTTCCACCACTAATCCTTATAACAGTCCTATAGGATGGTACTATTCTGCTCATTTCATAGAGGGGGAAACTGAAGTTCAGAGAGGTTTTAACATTTTGTCCAAGTCTAAGGTCATACAGGAGATAAAACTCTTTTGCTTAGACCGATAGCTTTAAAAAGAGACCCTACTTTCTGCATTTCAACTCATAAGGCTAGAAAGTCAGTAATTTAAATTTTCATCTGTTGGGTGGCACCTGTAGCTCAGTGGGTAGGGTGCCAGCCACATACACCAAGGTTGGCGGGTTCAAACCCAGCCCAGGCCAGCTAAAGCAACAATAATAACTGCCACAAAAAAAAAAACAGACAGTCCCAGCTACTTGGGAGGCCGAGGCAAGAAAATTGCTTAAGCCTAAGAGTTTGAGGTTACTGTGAGCTATGACGCCACAGCACTCTACCGAGGGTGACATAGTGAGACTCTGTCTCATTAAATAAATAAATAAATGAATAAATAAATAAATCCTCATCTGTAGTGCAGGACAGATGCAGCACTGGCCCTACAGAATGGTGAGAAATACAGCTGCTTTGCCCAGTCCTTCCCTGCTCTCCCAGGCTGTCCCGCCCTGTCGGCCATCCCCACATGTGAGCTAGACAGGCCATTTGAATGACTACCCTCCAGAGCTCCCATTATCCAAACACACGATGCTCCAGGGAGACAGTAAGGAGCATTCAACTCTGACAACCTCTTCCAAGGGACCACAGAAGCAATAAGCTTAGAGGCCACTGTTACCTGACATCAACTTATCTGTCACCTCTAAGACAGTTCTCACCTTCTGACTAACTCAGATAGGCTCATTTTTACTAATCCAGATCTTTTTTCAAGGAAATTTCATCTGGGAACACCTAAGAGATAGACAACTGGATTAAATTATTTTTTATACACATTAAAAACATCATTTTTAAGAGTTTAGAGGCAAGGAAGAGATTAGAAGTCACAAAAAAGTTTACTTGGGAAAAAAATGTCAGCTTTGTTCTCTAGCTAGAGCCTAAGGCAAAAGAAAGGGGGGGGCTTCTGGGCTGGCTCTCTATGACAGCAGGAGATGGGAGCAAGGACTTACTTGACAGATGGCACTACAGAAGGGCTTACACAAGCTAAGCTCACAAAGGCTCACACATGTTGCTTCTCTAAGGCTATCCCTGAAGGACATTTGACAAATCGAACCACTAAGTTTCCTTTAGAAAAAACAATCAGACACTTTCTATCTTTTCCCCTTTCATCATTATAAACCAACCACAATTGACAATCAAGGCTTCTTCTGCTGGTTGGGCAATCACAGCCATCCCCAATCTCTGACAATGGAGTCCATTTTACCAGAGTTATCAGCTAATAGACTTAATCATTCTGTTGGTTGGTATGAGGAGAAAAATCTACTTCTTTGAGAATCCCATGCAAAACAGTACTCAGAACAGAAGGATCCCAGCCACTGGGTGATCTACAAGCCCTACTGTGCCTAAAAGGAGCAGGCCTTACACCAGGGGCATGTAAATTCAAGGCCTGGAATTTTTAGGCTCTTGGATGAGGTGCCTTGCTTCCCTCACAATCCTGTCTTACTCTGCCTGAGTAGTAAACGCGGAAGGCCGAGAAATTCCTCCAAGGCAAGGCTGTGAAGTCAAAGGAGCTCTAGAAAGTTAACTGCAGACCTTTCAGTACAAAATATCTATTCCAACTAAAGCTGGAGGGCATCTGATCTTCCTTTGAATTTCAGAATACTACTCCCCAAATGGGGGGGACTCTAAGAAATTCGAGCACAATGTCCTAGAAAAATCTGGCTATCCCTTTACAAATAAACAGACTCTAGCATTCAACCTACCAAAGCCCTTAAATGTCATGAAGTCAATGTGACTCCCACCCTTACAGGTTTCTCCACGCCCTTCCCCATACTTTACCTGCCCATTCGCGGTCCCCAATGATGATTCGATCACAGAGATCACACATGTGGTAACTTCTCTTGTTCTCAGTTTCATTGTATGGCATACTTACTGGAGCAGCTGCAGGCTTGTGCCCCTGCAAGAACAATGGTAGGGGAAGCATTCTATTCAAAGAGATCTGGACATAATCCCTCAATATTAAGGGGAGTGGGATTTTCCTAAGATTCCTTTTTCTCACCCCAGAGAGTAGGTGAACTGTGAACAGATTTTGGCAACAACCTTTCTAAATATGAAAGCAGAAATACAACCTCCAGGTACCCAAAAGCAGCAAACCATTCTTCTATATTCCATGGAAAAGGATTGATTCCACAATATAGCAACAGTTAGCTAAGGAAAGTGCTCTGAAAACCAGACAAAAGATTATACCGTAATTAATAATCACCTGGATGAAACTTTGCACGATTCCAAGAGCAGGTTTGAGAACAGACTCCTCCCACTTCGAGACATCAGATACCTCTAAGCCATATACAGGGGGGACACTGGGACCAGGTCCTAATGGTAACAAAGAAAAGCTATGAGAGGTTGGCCCGAAGACCCAATCTATTCTGCTCCCAGGACTCTAAAAATCCTCAAGGGAAACACATAGGACCAAAGGAATAAACATTCTGCCATGCTGTTTACTTTAACCAGGAACACGGAACCACAATCCAAGAAAGATCTGGAGGTTTAATTGGTCTGCAGCCAATAAGCCTTGCTGTATAATCTGGAGACTCAAGTGCAGCATCTTCCAGATCAGTCAGGAAACCAGAATAGAGTAACAGCTCTAATAACCACTGCATGCACTGTATGGGTTACAATATAAAGATAGCAAACTCACTGTAGGAAGAAGTAAACTAATACTTTAAGTAAGTGCCTGGGGTTTTTTTTTGTTTTTTTTTTGAGACAGAGTCTATGTTGCCTTGGTAGAGTGCCATGACATCACAGCCCACAGCAACCTCAAATTCTTGGGCTTAAGTGATTCTCTTGCCTCAGCCTCCCAAGTAGCTGGGACTTACAGGTGCCAGCCACAATACCCAGCAATAAGTGCCTGTTCTAAGTTCTATGTTATCCAGAGTGATGGCACTCTGTGGCAAGAGAGTTTGCAGCTTCCTTTAGGAGCAGACAGTAGTCTCAGGTTTGTAGTCTCAAAACTTCAAATCCCTTCAGAAGCCTGGTATTCATCAAACTCCTTGACAGCATGCTGATAATCACAGGCTGGGAGGAGAACAGCATTAGCCAATGAGCTGTTGAATCTGACAACTAGAAAGAAGCCTTGGAACTATCTAGTTGAGCCCTCTTTTAAGAACCAGATCTAGAAAGTATTCGAGAAACACCCTCTGGTGAACACTTCTGAATGGAGAGGAGACTGGAGGTAGTAAAGAGCACAGCTTACAGGCATTTCACCCATCTCAGTCAACCATGTTGCAAGAGTTTAGTCTCTGCTGGTAGCTTCTCCAGCCTACAGACACACTAAATTGCTTCCCATAGTTAGTTTAAGTCAGTTGCCCAAAGGCAAAGAGCATCGCCCCATGGACAAAAACATAAAAGGCCTTGGGATGCCAACGGCTGGCAGGTGCTAGCCTTTTGATTATGCCAACCACAAATAAGAAAGATTCTTCATAAACTGGACTGGGCTGCACCTGCCACCACATGGAAAGGTGAGACTGGGAGGGCGCAGGCAGCATCCACAGCACACCTGGCCTTGGCTGAGCTCTGCACCTGTTTCCAGGCCACTCTACATTTTCCTTTCTCCTCTAAGTCCTTTGTTGGGCTTCTGTGCCCTGTCTAAGCACCTTTCAACAAGTTCTCGGCTCCCAGCTGCTATTTCTGGCTTGGGTCCAAGGCCAAGCTGGGGTGGGGAAGTCCCTCTGGCTTCCAGCCAGAATCATATCCCAGCAGACCAGCCCTGGCCAATCGCATGCAGCTTCTGATTTACAGAGCAGCTGTGCCTTTCACTCTAGCGCCAGGACTGGGCCGGCACACACACGAAGGAGGAACAGGCACATGACACACTATGCCATCAACTCCTCTTGCCTCCGACATGGAGAGGTCATTGTGGCTTTACCACAGGAGGAAGTTCCAAATTATTACCAAAAAAAGCCTTTTGTTATAAACTTACTGTCAGGCTTGGTGAGAAGAGAAGCTGCATTAGAAATGGCAGCATAGTACTGAATTTCAACATCAGCTGGCCCTACGACTTCTATTGAGCGGGGCATGCAGAGAAAGCAGGATAAGCACAAGACAGCGTAAAGAGCTCCACTGAGAAGCTCCGACAGAGAGGGGGAGGTAGTGATCAGCAGCACAGATCAAGGTGTGTTATCTTCAGAGGCCCTAAGGAGCAGGAGGCAAACCTGGGAAGATTCAGAAGCATATGAAGAAAGCACTGCCTGTTAGCTGAGGGATGAGGGCAAGTTATTTACCTTCTCTAAGCCCTCACTTTCTTATCTATAAAAAGAAAAGAATAAGACCCACTCAAAGGCTTAATAATCTATGAATAGCATCACATTTAGTGCCAAAGACAACAGCACAGGGTCAATGAATGAGAACATCCTTTCCTTTCCCTTAAAAGTGCTGTTCAATAGAAGTTTCAGTTTGAACAATCTGAAGCGCCATGTACATGACCACTTTTGAGATAGGGTCTCACTCTGTTGTCTGGGCTAGAGTGCAGTAGCATCATCACAGCTCACTGCAACTACAAAATCCTGAGCTTAAGCCATCCTCTTGCCTCTGTCTCCCAAGTAGCTGGGACTACAGGCACACACTACAAGGCTGGTCTCAGACTCCTGGCAATCTTCCTACCTCAGCCACCCAAAATGCTGAGATTACAGGTAGCAGCTACCACACCTGGCCTGTTCTGTCTTTTTATACTGCTCATCTGGCCAAAAAAAAACACTATAATTAGGAAATCCTCCTTATAGAAATCTGACTGCTCTTCAGGTACAAAATTGAAGCCGAAATCAGCCTTGAACAACAATTCTGGTAAGACATTGCTATTTTGTTCTTAGCTGTTTGCAGTCAGTACCCATCTGTTCAAGATATAAGACCGACTCCTCAGTGGAAACTTAATTTTTTTTTCTGAGACATCACAAGAGAATATCCCTGGATAATCATTTATGCAATTCACCCTCCCCCAAGTCAGTTCCAAAATCTTAGAATAGGTCCAGAAATAGTTCATTTTCTGGGTGAACTGAGGACATCTATATTCTATTGAAGAAAGACCAAAGGATTAAGAGAAGCATAAGACTTACTGCTCAAAAAACGGTTTTTAACCCATCGGTTTTGCTTCCGGGCATATTTCTTAGTTACTTGTTTTAGAGCCTCAATACCTGAAAGATACAGTAGATATAAGAACATCTAGGTAAGCACTCTTTACCCTGCAGAGAAGCAGGCCCTCCCAGCTCAGCAGAAGAGAAAATTGGCCACAGCAGTCCCATGTTAGACGTGGTGAATGAAAATGTTACTTCTGAGCTGAAAGCTACTTCGTACTCTTTTAGCCTCAGCTCTTTCTCAGGCCATACTGGCAGGGTACTCTGTTACGCAAGGATGTCCAAGACTAGGTTAGATGGAGGAATTCACACCTTTCTTTAGAAGCTGGTTACTAGTCTCTGGTGTGCATTTTCCCTCAGTGATCAGGTACTCGTGAAATTCCTTGAAGCCAATTGATTGGAAGATACCATGTTGATAGTCCTGGCTGGGAACAGGAGAGCATCAGCAGATGAGCCATTGCTTCTGAAAGCTAGCAGGGGCCTTGGAGATGATCTAGGTGAGCCATTTTATTTCACAGATGAGGAAATTTAGGTTCTGAGCAGTTAATAACTCTGAAATTCTCCTCTTCCCTACCCACCAGCTCCTAGGTTACTTCCTGGGAATGTCTGAAAGTCAGAAAAATACAACTGTATTTACCAGAACTCCTTCCAACAAGTCTTAGCAATGCCAAGGACAAAGAGCCAAAGCCAATATTACGTCTGTCATCATTCAACCATAGGCAAGAGATGGAGAGTAGATCAGAGTAATAGCCAAATGCTCACCTATTTTCCGAAACCTTCTTCTGATTATAGCGTCTATGAAAATTTCTTAGTTCTTCCAAGAGCCCAGCAGTAAGCATATTGTCCACCCTCTTATCCAAGCGCTCATCTAGAACTTGAAACAAATCAGTCCATCAAACCAGCAAGCATGTTGTAGATGCCTATTGTACACTAATAAGGTAAATGAACAGACTGCCACACAACGAGAATCTGTCCAAATGGAAGAAAGGATTCAGATTCCAGATTATATAACACCTCACATTACATTTACTCACACTTAAGACTCTGTGGCTTCAAACAAAAACAGCCAAAATGAAGCATATGCCTTCTTTTATGTAAAGAGAAAGCATAACATTATAACTATTATGAAGGACAAATATTTTATTCTCATGTAGAATGTATATCCAATGTGTTTTAAAAGTAGCTGAGGAGGGGGCGGCGCCCGTGGCTCAGTGAGTAGGGTGCCGGCCCCATATGCCGAGGGTGGCGGGTTCAAACCCAGCCCTGGCCAAACTGCAACAAAAAAATAGCCGGGCGTTGTGGCGGGCGCCTGTAGTCCCAGCTACTCGGGAGGCTGAGGCAAGAGAATCACGTAAGCCCAAGAGCCAGAGGTTGCCGTGAGCCGTGTGGCGCCATGGCACTCTACCGAGGGCAGTAAAGTGAGACTCTGTCTCTACAAAAAAAAAAAAAAAAGTAGCTGAGGAGGCTCAGTGCCTGTGGTTCAGTGGTTAGGGCGCCAGCCACATACACAGGGGCTGGCAGGCTCGAACCACAATGACAACTACAACAAAAAAATAGTTGGCTGCTGTGACAGGCTCCTGTATTCCCAGCTACTTAGGAGGCTGAGGCAAGAGAATCACTTAAGCCTAAGAGTTTCAGGTTGCTGTGAGCTGTGATGCTAAGCACTCTACCAAAGATGATATACTGAGACTCTGTCTCAAAAAAACATAAATAAGTAAAAGTAGCTGAGGGGGCTCAGCGCCCATAGTTCAGTGGATAGGGCACTGGCCACATACACTGAGGCAGGCAGGTTCAAACCCAGCCCAGGCCTGAAAAACAAGAATGACAAGCGCAACAACAACGAACAAAAAAAATAGACATTGCGGAGGGCACCTGTAGTCCCAGCTACTTGGGAGGCTGAAGCAAGACAGTCACGTAAGCCCAAGAGTTTGAGGTTGCTATGACCTGTGAAGCCCAAGAGTTTGAGGTTGCTGTGAACTGTGACACCACAGCACTCCACTGAGGGTGACATTGTAAGACTCGGTCTCAAAAAAAAAGTAGCTGAGGAGGGCTGGGAGTGGTGGCTCAAGCCTGTAATTATAGCACTCTGGGCGGGTGGATTGTTTGAGCTTATGGGTTTGAGACCAGCCTGAGCAAAAGCAAGACCCCATCTCTACTAAAAATAGAAAAAACTGAGGCAAGAGGTTCACCTGAGCCCAAGAGTTGGGGGTTGCTGTGAGCTATGACTCCTCGGCACTCTACCCAGGGTGACAGATTGAGACTCTGTCTCTCCCCCCGCAAAAAGAAAGAAACTTTAATACAATGTCATTCTAAATATATTCTGAACTACTACATCAAAGGAGCAAAGTTTGTTAGGTCATAATTGTTCAATAGGGTGGGCAAATACAGCTTTACTGTGAGTCAGATACCATATTTTATGTTGAATTGTAGTAGCTTTAATTTACAAAATTTTCATTAAAAAATTTCATTCTAGGGCAGTGCCTGTGGCTCAAAGGAGTAGGGCGCCAGCCCCATATGCTGGAGGTGGCGGGTTCAAACCCAGCCCCAGCCAAAAACTGCAAAAAAAAAAATTCATTCTATACATATAAGGCAGATTAATTTAACAAATTTTCACCATTTCAATTATGCTTTTCTACATCTCCACTAATGCTACTTCTCAGCCTCCAACAACAGTTTCTTATCTTCCTAAAAAGTTGGTGTTTACTGAAGATCGACCATGTGTCAGATACATTCTGAGCACTTTCTATTAATTCATCTAATCCTCAATGAACCTATGAGATATGTACTGTTATTATTATCTCTACTTTATAAGAGAATTTGGGTACACAAAGGTAACCTCCCTTGTCTTTCAACTCACATAGCTAGAAGATGGTAAAACAAGAATGTGAAATCAGTCTGCCTCAGAGCCTGTGCTCTCAATCACTACACTATACTGCCTGTCCACATAATAATCTCATCTCTCCAAACCTAGCTCATGGGTTACCATTGTAACTTGGTCCCTGATGCCCCCTGGAGAACATTCATCATCCCTTTTCTGTGGCTCCACAGCACTCTAAACATATCTCTAGCCCAACATTTATCACAGTAGTATCTGCTTCCTCATCTGTCACCCCACTAGACTGGAGCTCCTTAAGAGGAGGTCTCTTTTCATCTCTGAAACCCAAGTACTATGCAGAATACTCGATGCTTCACTGAATGTTTGCTACATAAAGAAGTTACTTTCATCACAGGGTATTATTTTATTTTAGCAACAAAATGCCATCAGGCTAGCTAGCTAATCATCACAGAGACTCTCAGGCCTATTGCTTCTAGAATAATCAGTGGCCTCTACCCAGCCCTGGGATCAGACCTCCTTCCACAGGAAGACTTCCCCTTTCTCCTTTGGACCTTCCCTGGGTGGCATCTCCTTCCCATTCCATCCTACCCCACCACTCTCTTATCCTAGTGCTAGGTCTATCCTCCTTCCCTTTCCAGACAGACACTGAGGGGAATGGCACTACACCTAAATCAATGAATAATGACAATGTTAATAAAATTTGTAGGGTGGCGCCTGTGGCTCAGTGAGTAGGGCGCCGGCCCCATATGCCGAGGGTGGCGGGTTCAAACCCAGCCCCAGCCAAACTGCAACAAAAAAATAGCTGGGCGTTGTGGCGGGCGCCTGTAGTCCCAGCTACTCGGGAGGCTGAGGCAAGAGAATCACGTAAGCCCAAGAGCTGGAGGTTGCTGTGAGCCGTGTGACGCCACGGCACTCTACCGAGGGCAGTAAAGTGAGACTCTGTCTCTACAAAAAAATAAATAAATAAAATAAAATTTGTAGCTTATACTTGTTTAGTGCTTATTATGAGCCACTCATGGTTCTAAGCTTTTCATATATAGTAACTTATGACTCTAAGTTCTATCTCAAGATAGACTCAAACAGCTTTTACCTGTCGGGTCAGCATGAAGCCAAAGGATGCAAGGATTGGGGAACTTCAGAGGACCTCCAAGAGGACCACCACCTTCCTCTGTATGTTGACGGTGCAGAAATTCACTGTGAGAGATTCCAGTTTCTTCAAACACTTGTAAGCTCCTAAGTCATTTAAAAAAGGGGAAAGAATGGACACGGCCATAAAAAACACTGGGAAATACTCATTCTCAAGTGAAACAAGGAGAAATGCTGTTTATTACAGCAATACTCATTCTCACTTTCACTGCACAAATCCCAGAAGACATGAAGGACTGGGGGACTCTAATCCTACAGCTACTCACAAAAAGGTCCTAAAGAAAACTTTAGGTGAAGTAAGAAATGATACTATTTTTTCTAAACATACATCAATTTTCCTGAGATCAGTTTAATACATTCAGAAACAGGTTTCTTTTACACAAACAGAATGGTACTCACTCACTTTCAGGTAAGCATAAAAGAGCTTGTTGGGACACTTTGTTATAAGCCAACAAGTCTGGTCTTGCTGGCATGCCTTTCCCACAGTACAAAAAGTATGTCGTATATCCAGCTCATCAGCTTTCTTTTCAAATATGTCTAAAATTAATGAGGAATGCTTCTGGCTAATCCAGTATTCTACTGGCAGAAAGATCTTTGAAAAAGGAACTCACATACTCATTCTTTTTGTTTTTTTGTTTTTTGTAGAGACAGAGTCTTACTTTTTTGCCCTTAGTAGAGTGCCGTGGCATCACACAGCTCACAGCAACCTCCAACTCCTGGGCTTAGGCAATTCTCTTGCCTCAGCCTCCTGAATAGCTGGGACTATAGGCGTCTGCTACAACGCCAGGCTATTTTTTTGTTGTTGCAGTGTGGCCAGGGCTGGGTTCGAACCTGCCACCCTCGGTATATGGGGATGGTTCCCTACCCACTGAGCCACAGGCGCCACCCCACATACTCATTCTTAAGCCACCATCCACACTTGTCTGTTATCTATTACTCTCTGCAGCAATAGGTAATTTAACCCCCAAATCCCTACTGTACCACTCTGAGTGACTGAGACTTACCAGCTTGAAAGTGACCTTACCCTTCTTGACCCAATTCTAACTTTCTGAAACTCTTTTTTTTTTTTTTTTTGTAGAGACAGAGTCTCACTTTACCGCCTTCGGTAGAGTGCCATGATATCACAGGACTCACAACAACCTCTAGCTCTTGGGCTTCCGCAATTTTCCTGCCTCAGCCTCCCAAACAGCTGGGACTACAGGCGCCTGCCACAACGCCCGGCTATTTTTTGGTTGCAGTTTGGCCGGGGCTGGGTTTGAACCTGCCACCCTTGGTATATGGGGCCGGCGCCTTACTCACTGAGCCACAGGCAACACCCACTTTCTGAAACTCTTAACACAAGAGTGAAGATCCCTTGTCTTCTAGTGTCTCTGGTCACTCAAAGATCTATGAGAAAAAAACGTAGTAACAGATATCTCACTTATCTGGAGGTTGGAATACAGCCTCAAACCAAAAGAAAGATGAAGGAAGTCTTGCAATCCTCTCTAAAGGAAAGAATCTAAATCTCTGGCTTGGAAGCTCTTGACTCTTAAGACAAAATTCTCCAATGTATTGCTAGTTTAAAAGCAGCAAATGGAGGAGAGCAGAAAGAAAGAAATGGAGAGAATAAGACCAAGCTCTATAATCAGGTAATAAAACAACATGAAAATGAATGCTCATTAAAATGTTCCTGAGTTTTTTAAAAAATGGAAAACTTTCTATTAAAATGTTTAAAATAAAATGTTTGGATACTGGAAAGTATAAACTCCATTAATTTACAACATGCATTCTTAATATTGACTAGAAGGAGGTGAAAAACTTAAGACATAATTTATGCCTCCCCAAAAGGACAACCCTACCTAAAAAAAAATCCTATTCCTTAACATTAAATTTCATTGGCAGGCTCGACACCTGTGGTTCAAGCAGCTAAGGCGCCAGCCACATACACCTGAGCTGGTCGGTTCGAATCTGGCCCAGGCCCGCCAAACAACGACGGCTGCAACCAAAAAAAAAAAATAGCCAGGCGTTGTGGTGGGCACCTGTAATTCCAGCTACTTGGGAGGCGGAGGCAGGAGAATCGCTTGAGCCCAGGAGTTGGAGGTTGCTGTGACCTGTGACGCCACGGCACTCTACCCAGGATGACAGCTTGAGGCTCTGTCTCAAAAAATATATGAATAGGGCGGCGCCTGTGGCTCAAGGAGTAGGGCGCTGGTCCCATATGCCGTAGGTGGCGGGTTCAAACCCAGCCCCGGCCAAAAACCACGAAAACAAACAAACAAAAATAAATAAATAAATAAATAAATTTTATTGGCGGGGAAACAACTAGGAAAAATTTCTAAGAAGACTCCTGGGGACAAGTGCAGTAGCTCACACCTATAATCCCAATACTTTGGGAAGCCAAGGTGGGAAGATCCCTCAGCCCCAGGAATTCAAGGTTACAATGAGCTACGAGGCTCACTGAATTCAAGGGTACAGTGAGGCTACTACTTTTTAGCCTGGGTGACAAAGTGAGGCATTGTCTTTATAAAAAGGCTCTTGGGGGACAACAATGAAAAAAGGATTAAAAAACACTGATCTAGAAATTCATTTGAGTGGAATACTTTATAACCCCTATCAATACTAGCTCTTACTACATTTACTCTACATAAACATCCATATAGTAGATCCTTCATTGGATATTCTATTATACCAGAAGTGGTATCATTCCCAATACTGCAGAAAAACAAACCTAATACATGAGGCTGCAATTTCAAAACAACCTAAGAAAACATAACCTTATGATTTCATTCACCACCTTTCTTCCCAATAAGAAAGTCTCCATGTGCAAAGGTGAGGTGATCTACAAGGCAGGTTATAAAATCTACCTCCCACTGGGAAAGCTGCCGGGGCAGAACTCAGCATTGCAAAATCAATTATGAAACTCAAATCACAATATAAATGGACTACATGCCAGAAAAAATTTATATGAAAACTGTTATACAAGCAAAGATCAAATAGAAAATGAAGCAAGATTACATAGGCCCTAGGGAAAAATCATATTGTACTGTGCATTTAAAAGGTAACAACAAAGTAGGATGCAACTATTTATTGAGGGAGTTGAACTGAGGTAATAACTCAGAGCCTCCCAACCTGCTAAGCTAGAACAACACATCAGTCTCCACTAACTCCTACTACCAAGCCTCTCTCATCACCTAGGCAGGCTGAAGAACTGTCTGCCCCCTAACTCTAAAGGAGTTCAGGGTCAGAGGGCCAGCTTTCTTACCTGGCCACTTTGCGCTTGTCATGTGGGTGCAGCCTGGCGGCCCTTTCTGGGTCCACCTGGCTAAGGCGTTTGTGGAGTGCGTGGCCATCCTCCTTTTCAAGTTCTGCTTTCCGGTCAGCTGCTTTCCCAGTGCTCATGTCCTGGGGCTATTAAATGAAGATTTTAGCAGTAAATTTAATTCAACAATTCAACAAACATTGAGACAGTGTATATGCCAGACACAGTGCTATTAGGAATATGAAATACAGATGAATTAGAAACTCTTACGAGACAGATTATAAACAAAAAATTCCAAAATGCTATGGTAAGTGCTGAGATACCACAGCAAACAAAGAGGAAGGAGGACTTACTGCACTGGGAAGTACTCGGCTGCCCTGCTTCCTGGCCAGAAGTACAAACAGGTCCCACAGCTACCACATCTAATTTAAATACCGAGAGCTCCAGGGTTCTCAGCAAAGATGACCAAAAAGTAGACCAGACTGCTAGTATTATTAGAGTTTGCAAAGTCTTTCCCAATGTTATAGCATCTCTACAAGTAGTATCACTATTGGACATTTCCCTGACATATACATTGTGCTGTCAGCCACTTCTGGCTAAATCAGACTAATGTACTGTTAATTTATGTGGAGATGCTAATTAATCCACACAGGAGCATTTTTCCCACACATAGCCCCTGCCCTTAGGCCAGCCTGGAGGAGCACACTTCACATATGGAGGTGGCATTTGCTTCAGAATATTAAGTAGGAAAATTATAGTTGCTGAGTATAAGAAACAGGCAATAGTCAACCTTCCTCCCACTAAAATTAGACAACAAAAAAGAGGAACCCGGGCGGTGCCTGTGGCTCAGTCGGTAAGGCGCCGGCCCCATATACCGAGGGTGGCGGGTTCAAACCCGGCCCTGGCCAAACTGCAACCAAAAAATAGCCGGGCGTTGTGGCGGGCGCCTGTAGTCCCAGCTACTCGGGAGGCTGAGGCAAGAGAATCACTTAAGCCCAGGAGTTGGAGGTTGCTGTGAGCTGTGTGAGGCCACGGCACTCTACCGAGGGCCATAAAGTGAGACTCTGTCTCTACAAAAAAAAAAAAGAGGAACCCATTTCTTAGTGAATCACAAGTGTACTAAACCTACCTTGGTATTGACAAGAACTTTCCACAGCAGAGACTCAATGTAATAATTGGTTCCTCCCACAACAATAGGAATTTTGTCTCGGGCAAATATATCTTCAATGTGAACGTTAAGAAAGACATCATCATATGTAGTATCAAGAAGAGAATCCTGACTCACTTGGGAAGAGGACTAGCGAGAAAACACATTCATCTCCAAAGCAGAAGAGAAAGAGCAGAAACCAGAATGAACTGACATCACTTTCAATGTTAGGTACGATGTTTCTACTAACTTTTCAGAACATCAACTAGAAACAAATCCTGGATGGTAATGCTTTCCAGTTCTAGCATTTTCTAGGTCTTGCTGCTAAAAGTTAAACTTCTATTGGTATTCCAAATAAGTTTAACAAGGGCCAGGCACAGTGGCTCATGCCTGTAATCCTAGCTCTCTGGGAGGTGGAGGCGGGTGGATTGCTTGGGCACAACAAAGCAAGACCCCCATCGCTACTAAAAACAGAAAAACTGAGGCAAGAGGACCACTTAAGCCCAAGAGTTGCAGTAAGCTATGATGCCACGGCACTCTACCCAAGGCAACAGCTTGAGACTCTGTCTCAAATAAAAAAAGAAAACTTCAAGCACAAGCCCCCAGGACTCTCATAGAACCAAGTGTCAGCTACTCAGGAAGCCACCAAGGTGACATCCACCGTGTGACTTTGCCCTAGATGACAAAACATAAGCTAGTTTCTCTGCTGTTCTTAGACTCAATCAGTCTCTACCATTACATGGTAGAAGTGTACATTTTTGCTACTTGAGACTTCATGGTTCTGAACACAAACAAATTTCAATTACCAGGTCTGAGCTCAAGCTCAGCCTGAGCTTCAGTGTTCTCACCTATAAAATCCCCAACAGTTCTTGTGAGCATTAAATGTGACAAAGCATATAAATCCCCTACCATGATGCCTGAAAACAGTAAGCACTTGATTTATAATACTTTAGCCACTATTGTTTTCATATCTCTATTACTTTGAATTTTTCTCTTTTAAGTCTCTGTTGAACAGGGCGGCGCCTATGGGCTCAGTGAGTAGGGTGCCATCCCTATACACTGAGGGTGGCGGGTTCGAACCCAGCCCCGGCCACACTGCAACAAAAAAATAGAAGGGCGTTGTGGCAGGTGCCTGTAGTCCCAGCTACTCGGGAGGCTGAGGCAAGAGAATCACCTAAGCCCAAGAGCTAGAGGTTGCTGTGAGCTGTGATGCCACAGCACTCTACCAAGGGTGACAAAGTGAGACTCTGTCTCTTAAAAAAAAGTCTCTGTTGAACAGATAATTATCTGCTTTATGAAGGGCTATGTATCTGAAGAAAACTGATTAAAAAGAAAACTTTCAATAGCCAGAAAAAGAACCATTTCCACTTTCTTCCTCTTGACAGCCAATCTGTGGGCATACAGACAGATGACCTCTTTTCTATCAAAAGCCCACTAATCTGGCCTGGATGAGGTTGCTCACATCTGTAATTCTAGTATTTTTGAAGGCCAATGCTGGAGGATTCCTTGAGCTCCAAAGTTCGAGCACAGACTGAGCAAGAACAAGACCATTTCTACTAAAAATAAAAAAATGAGCCCAGCATCATGATATGCACATGTATTCCCATCTACTTGGGAGGCTGAATAGGAAGACGGCTTGAGCCTGGGAACTGGAGGTTGCTGTGAGCTAGGATAATGCCACAGTACTCTGGGCCTGGGCAACAGAGTGAGACTCTGTCTCCAAAGAAAAAAAAACCCCGCTAATCTATTCAGCCCAATTTCTATCAGAACCCCCACTTAACAGGTAGGATGAGGTAAGATAAATATTACCAATCAAGGATCATAAAGAGGCTCAGCGCCTATAGCTCAAGCAGCTAAGGCGCCAGCCACATACACCAGAGCTGGTGGGTTTGAATCCAGCCTGGGCCTGCCAAACAACAATGACAGCTACAACCAAAAACTAGCCAGGCATTGTGGCTGGTGCCTATAGTCCCAGCTACTTGGGAGGCTAAGGCAAGAGAATCGCTTAAGTCCAGGAGCTGGAGGTTGCTGTGAGCTGTGATGTCACAGCACTCTACGCAGGACGATAGTTTGAGGCTCTGTCTCAAAAAAAAAACTAAGAAACAAAAATAAAAAAGTATAAGGAGCACACAATTGTACTGTGTAATTACATATAGACTTCACATCCCCCAAAATGCTTGTGACCAAGAAAGTGTTTCAAATTTCAATTTCTTTTGAATTTTGAAATACCTGCATTATACTTACTGTTTGAACACCCCAAATCTGAAAATCTGAAATCTGAAATGCTTTGAGCATCATGCTGGCACTCAAAACGGTTCAGATTTTAGAGGATTTCAGATTTTCAAACTTGGGATGCTCAACCTATGAAGTGATTAAAAAAGAGAAAGTGAGCAAGGAAATAAAAAGGGGAAGGGAAAAATAGTAAGACACCAAAAGAGGAGAGAAGGTGGGAAAGAGAGGGGGAGATGGGGGGTAGGTAATTTCATGGGTCTGCCTAAATCATGAAATGACTGTGACGCTGGGCAAAGCTGTTCTCTCTGGGCCTCAGTATACAGAACCTTCACCTGTCAAATCAAGGTTAATTAGAGGCTCAGCGCCTATAGCTCAAGCGGCTAAGGCACCACATACACCAAAGCTGGCGGGTTTGAATCCAGCCCAGCCCCGTCAAACAATGACAACTACAACCAAAAAATAGCCGGGCGTTGTGACGGGCACCTGTAGTCCCAGCTACTTGGGAGAGTCTGAGGCAAGAAAACCCGCTAAGTCCAAGAGTTTGAGGTTGCTGTGAGCTGTAATGCCATGGCACTCTACCCAGGGTGACAGCTTTAGGCTCTGTCTCAAAAAAAAAAAAAAGAAGATTAATTAGATACTTCTTTTTTTTTTTTTTTTTTGTAGAAACAGTCTTACTTTATGGCCCTCGGTAGAGTGCCGTGGCCTTACACAGCTCACAGCAACCTCCAACTTCTGGGCTCAAGCGATTCTCTTGCCTCAGCCTCCCGAGTAGCTGGGACCACAGGCGCCCACCACAACGCCTGGCTAAATTAGATACCTCTTGAGGTACTTACAGTCTGATATTCTGATTCTAGACTCTTACTAAAATTCACAAATCTCCAACTTGCAGCCTTCTGATTTCAAGAGTATCTTTTCTAAGCACCTAAGTGAGAAAGAAAAGCTTCCATCTTATTCTGCTGGACCTTTTTGTTGTTATTTAGCAGGCCTGGGCTGGGTTCGAACCCACCAGCCCAGGTGCATGGGACTGGTGTTCTAACCATTGAGCTACAGTTACCCAGCCACTGCTGCACCCATTTTAACAAAAGATTTGTTCTGTAAAATTTGGATTGAGTGGGCCTTTGGCTCAGAGGAGTAGGGCACTGGCCCCATATACCGGAGGTGGCGGGTTCAAACCCAGGCCCGGCCAAAAACTGCAAAAAAAAAAAAATTTTTTTTTTTTTATTGAGTCAAAAGGCCACAGTGAAGGACATATGTAGTCTTAAGGCTGCAGGCTCCCCACCTCTGTCAGCCTTTAAGGAATCTGATTAAGTCATTCCCTATTGTTGTTGTTCTTTGAAAATCATAATTAACACTCCCATTTCGTATCAGTTCTTTCTTTGGTTTTTTTTTTTTTTTTTTGAGACAGAGTCTCATTTTGTTGCTCTTGGTAGAGTGCAACCTCAAACTCTTAGGCTTAAGCAATGCTCTTGCATCAGCCTCCCAAGTAGGTAGGGCTACAAGTACCCACCACAACACCTGGCTTTTTTTTTTTTTTCTTTAGAGATGGGGTCTCGTTTGGGCTCAGGCTAGTCCAGAACCTCTGAGTTCAGGTAATCCACCCACCTCAGCCTCCCAGAGTGCTAGGATTATAGGCATGAGCCACCGCGCCTGGCCTATATCAATTCTTTCTGAACTGTCTCATAGCAACCAACCTACATTTGGTATTATGTCTTAATTTGCCAAGCACTTTGATATACATTATCTCATTAGACACAACAGCCTTGTGAAGTAGATAGGGCAGGAATTATTATCTGCATTTTAATCATTGCCATGTGCTATGCAAAAAATACTATCTCATTATTTTGATCTGCATGTCCCAGATTTACAGCAAGCATAAACCTTTTTCATATTTATCACTATTTATATTTCTTCTTTTATGAATTACTGCTCGTGCTTTTTTAGTAATTTTTTTATCTCTTTTTGCACTGATTCATCAGAGTTCTTCATATATTAAGAATACTAACCATGAGCCTTTTCTATGTTACAAATATTTTCCTCCAGGTTTAGAGTCTGCTTTTAAATTTTGTTTAGAGTAAGCTGTTTTCCTTATTTCCACACATACAAAAGGATATATGTAGCACATGTAAATCATATCTTTTTTTTTGGAGATAGAGTCTCACTTTGTCACCCTCGATAGATTGCCATGGCGTCACAGCTCACAGCACCTCCCACTCCTGGGCTTACGCAATTTTCTTGCCTCAGCCTCCCAAGTAGCTGGACAACAGGCGTCCACCACAACATCTGCTATTTTTTGTTGCAATTCTCAATGCTGTTTTAACCAGCAGGGCAGAGTTCAAACCCGCCACCCTCAGTATATGGGGCTGACGCCCTACCCACTAAGCCACAAGCACTGTCTGTAAATCATGAATCTTAATAATAAAACACAAACCCAATGTAAGAAATGGAGTATTACCAATTCCTGTGAAGCCTTCTTTCTGTGTATTCATCCCAAGCCCTACATCCTGTTCCAAAGGGAATCACCATCCTGTATTGCTTTGGTTTTTTGGTTTGTTTTTCCCCATACCCTTTTCTTTATCTTATTAGTAATATGTATGTATCCCTAAAACAATATATTAGTTTGTTCTGCTTACTTTTTTAACTTTTATAATAACATATAATGACATGAACATATATGCATCCTTCTGTAATTTCCCACACTTTACATAGTTTCTGGAGATCATTCCACATTGATTGATGAATGTAGTTGCAATCTATTAATTTTTACTGTTGAAAAGCACTTATGTGAGAAAGGCAAATGTTATAATTCTCCTGCAATAAGTGGGAATTTGGGAACTTAAATTTTTTGCTTTAAGTACAATGCTATAATGAGTAAGTTCTACCACGTATCTCCTGATGGACCTATGGCAACAGTTTCTCTATAGTACATACCTAGGAGTTCTGGTTAATACACATTCTTATCAATACAAATTCTTACATATTCAAATCTAACTATTTTCCTTTTTTTTTTTTTGCAGTTTTGGCTAGGGCTGGGTTTGAACCCACCACCTCTGGCATATGGGATCAGCGCCCTACTCCTTTGAGCCACAGGCGCCACCCCTATTTTCCTTTAAAAAAAAAAAAAAGTTATGGGAAGCGCCTGTGACTCAGTGAGTAGGGCACCGGCCCCGTATGCCGAGGGTGGCGGGTTCGGACTCAGCCCCGGCCAAACTGCAACAGAAAAATAGCCGGGCGTTGTGGCGGGCGCCTGTAGTCCCAGCTACTCGGGAGGCTGAGGCAAGAGAATCGCATAAGCCCAAGAGTTAGAGGTTGCTGTGAGCCGTGTGACGCCATGGCACTCTACCCGAGGGCGGTACAGTGAGACTCTGTCTCTACAAAAAAAAAAAAAAAAAAAGTTGGGCGGCACCTGTGGCTCAGTCGGTAAGGCACCGGCCCCATATACCAAGGGTGGCGGGTTCAAACCCGGCCCGGGCCAAACTACAACAAAAAAATAGCCGGGCGTTGTGGCGGGCGCCTGTAGTCCCAGCTACTCGGGAGGCTGAGACAGGAGAATCGCTTAAGCCCAGGAGTTGGAGGTTGCTGTGAGCTGTGTGATGCCACGGCACTCTACCAAGGGCCATAAAGTGAAACTCTGTCTCCACAAAAAAAAAAAAAGTTATTATCAACAATGCCCTTCCCTACTCTAAAATCCTATAACTATTCTTTTCCCACATTTTAGGGTCTCATTAAAAAAATGTATGTTGGATCGGCGCCTGTAGCTCAGTGCTTAGGGGGTTAGCCACATACAGCGAGACAGGCAGGTTCGCACCCGGCCCAGGCCTGCTAAACAACAATTAACTGCAACAACAAAAAATAGCGGGGCATTGTAGTGGGCACCTGTTGTCCCAGCTACTTGGGAGGCTAAAGCAAGAGAATCGCTTAAGTCCAAGAGTTTGAGGTTGCTGTGAGCTGTGATGTCATAGCACTCTATCGAGGGTGACACAGTGAGACTCTGTTTCAAAAAAAAAAAAAGTATATTAAGGCCTGGCACAGTGGCTCACGCCTATAATCCTAGCACTCTTGGAGGCTGAGGTAGGTAAATTGCCTGAGCTCAGAAATTCGAAACCACCCTGAACAAGAGTAAGACCCTTTCTCTAAAAATAGCCAGGCATTGTGGCAGGTGTTTTTTTTTGGTTTGTTTGTTTTTTTGGTAGAGACAGAGTCTCGCTTTATGGCCTTCAGTAGAGTGCCATGGCATCACACAGCTCACAGCAACCTCCAACTCCTGGGCTTAAGCGATTCTCTTGCCTCAGCCTCCCGAGTAGCTGGGACTACAGGCGCCCACCACAACGCCCAGCTATTTTTTGGTTGCAGTTCAGCCGGGGCCGGGTTTGAACCCGCCACCCTTGGTATATGGGGCCGGCACCTTACCAACTGAGCCACAGGTGCCGCCTGTGGCAGGTGTTTATAGTTCCAGCTACTCGAGAGGCTGAGGCAAAAGAATCACTTGAGCCTAAGAGTTTGAGATTGCTGTGAGCTATGATGTCACAGCACTCTACCTAGGGCGACATAGTCAGACTCTGTCTCAAAAAAAAAAGAAAGAAAAGAAAACAAGTATATTAAGCTCCAAAATCCATCTGCAATTTATCATGCCAATTATAATGTATCACGTATAATGAAAACCTGGCTTTTTGTCCAAAACAATTAACTGTCCCAGGAACAATTATGAACTATAGCTGTCTCCTGGCTCGGTGTCTGGTAGCTCAGTGAGTAGGGTGCTGGCCACAGGCATCAAGGCTGGTGGGTTCAAGTCTAGCCTGGGCCTGCTAAAAAACAATGACAACTGCAACAAAAAAATAGCCGGGTGTTGTGGCAGGCACCTGTAGTCAGTCCCAGCTACTCAGGAGGCTAAGGCAAGAGAATCGCTTAAGCCCAAGAGTTTGAGGTTGCTGTGAGCTATGATGCTACTGCACTCTACTGAGGGCGACATAGTGAGACTCTTGTCTTAAAAAAAAAAAAAAAAAAAAAATATATATATATATATAGCTGTCTGTATATATATAGCTGTCTCCTATAAGGTTAGGGTCAGGGTTAGGGTTAATCCCCACCCCCACCCCCACCAATCTATGGGCGATTAGTTTTAGGACTCCCCTCAGATACCAAAATCCAAGGATCCTCAAGTCCCTCATATATAATGACATAGTACTTGCAGATAACCTACACACATCCTCTTATATACTTTTTTTTTTTTTTTTGGTAGTTTCTGGCCGGGGCTGGGTTTGAACCCGCCACCTCCGGCATATGGGGCCGGTGCCCTACTCCTTTGAGCCACAGGCGCCACCCTCCTCTTACATACTTTAATCCCTTCTAGATTACTTATAATATCTAATACAGTATAAATATATAGAGGATTAAACAGCATACTTACTACAACAGTCATCAATATCATAACTCATCTGAGAAATTACTAAAAACAAGACATTCTCCTGGCAAGCCTGGAAATCTCTTGTGACTTGGAAGGCAAGCCACCAAGTAACTCAGTAATACTGAAGGAGCAAAGTTCAGTCCTGTAGTAATAGTAAGGCTATTGTTAAACATTACCCATTTTATGACAGTTCCTTAAAGGATTATTGGCGAAAAATTGCATTTAGTATTTTAGAAATCATTTCCTTACCACCCTTGAAGATCATTTCCTTGAATATACTCTGTTGGCACCTATGAGACCATTTCCCTGAGCATGCAGCCCCTGCATGTCTGTGCTTAGTAATCTTTCCGCCTATTATGCATCTTCTCAATAAAAAGACTCACAAGAAGTGCTCAGTGCTATCCTGCACCTATAGTTAGCCTCACCTCTTGCAGCGTGTAATACTACTTAAAAAGTTGTTATACTTTATTGGTTTTGTTTATTGTATTATTTTTTATTGTTATACCGTGTGGGGGGTTTTAAATATTTTCAATCCACAGTTGCCTGAATCTATGGATATGGAACAAGTGGATACTGAGGGTTAACTGTACTTTATTATTACTCCAAAGTTTTGAAATACCACCTTGATCATAATCTAAATACAATTTGAATTCATATCTGGGTTTTCTATTCTGTGCCATAAATGTATCTAGTATTAAATCAACTCCACGTAGTTATAGTTAGTACAACTTTTCAGTATTTCTTTTTTGAAATAGAGTTTGACTCTGTGCCCTGGGTAGAGTGCTGTGGCATCATAGCTCACAGCAACCTTAAACTCTTGGGATCAAAGGATCCTCTTGCCTTAACTTCCTGAGTAGTTGGAATTATAGGTACCTACCACAACAACCAGCTAGTTTTTCTATTTTTAGTAAGGACAGGGTCTTGCTCTCACTCAGGCTGGTTTTGAGCTCCTGAGCTCAAGCAATCCACCTGCCTCAGCCTCCTAGAGTGCTATGATTATAGGCATGAGCCACCATGCCTGGCCTGACTGTTCAAGATTTTTAATAGATGGCAGTCCAAAAATTAAAGGCAGCTTGGATTTTAAAATACTGCTCATAATTCACCCTGTTACTCTTTTTCCAAAAATTTCTTAGTGTTACCCAGAACTACTTTTTCTAATCCTTCCCCACCCAAATAATCCCTTTGAAATTTTAACTGTAACTCCAATAAATTTTAAATTAACTTTTATCCATTTAAAGGGCAGGAAACTGAAGCTCAATAGGATTAAGTAAATGGTTTGCCCAATAAAATTCACAGTCAAAAGAGACAGTTCCAGAACTAGAACACATATGTTCTGACTCTTAAATCAATGTTTTCATCACTATTACAGTGCTTCTCAAATTTTTATAACTATACATCATCTGGGACTCAGGTTACAATGCAGATTCTAATTCAGTAGGTCTGGAATAGGGCCCAAGATTTAGCATTTCTAAGTTCCCAGGGGATGCTGATGCTGTAGTATAAGGACAAGAATTTGAGTTGCTCTGCGTTTAGTATAGTGGTGAGTAAAAAGAAGAAAAAAAAAGAAAAGAAAAGAATTTGAGTTGCAAGGGCACTGTATTTTTTTTTTTTTTTGTAGAGACAGAGTCTCACTTTATGGCCCTGGGTAGAGTGCCGTGGCCTCACACAGCTCACAGCAACCTCCAACTCCTGGGCTTAAGCGATTCTCTTGCCTCAGCCTCCCAAGTAGCTGGGACTACAGGCGCCCGCCACAACGCCCGGCTATTTTTTGGTTGCAGTTTGGACAGGGCGGGCTTGAACCCGCCACCCTCGGTATATGGGGCCAGCGCCCTACCGACTGAGCCACAGGCGCCGCCCAGCACTGCATCTTTTAATCCATAGTCTGATGAGGCTGCTACCTATTGGTAGTTAAGTCTTGAATACTCTTACTTAAAAGAATTGCCACTAAAAGGAAACTTCTGTGTAGCTACCAAGTCTAGCTGCTAACTTTCTTAAGGATATCAGAGCAGTTGCTTTGTTCCTGAAGTCCACCACTGTGTAATTGGTCACAAGAGGATCCACAAAGCTGATCATGTGATGGCGGCAGATCCTCTGTTCTTGGGCAGAAACCTTGTTGGTGATGATGTCAAGGCCTTCATAGACCTAAAGGAAAGAAAATGAACATGAGAAAACCATATGCTTCCATAAAATGCACCTTTGGTGGGTGGAAATGGCGATCTATTTCTCCCTCCAGACAAATACTTGACTGACCCAAAGCACCATGGAAGATGTATTCTTTTTTGTTGTTGTTTTTTTGTAGAGACAGAGTCTCACTTTACTGCCCTCGGTAGAGTGCCGTGGCGTCACACGGCTCACAGCAACCTCCAGCTCTTGGGCTTATGTGATTCTCTTGCCTCAGCCTCCCGAGCAGCTGGGACTACAGGTGCCCGCCACAACGCCCGCCTAGGAAGATATATTCTAATAGAGAACACAGCCAGATCAACAAAACCCAAGACAAAGAAAGGAGAAAATAGAGGATTGGTTTTCTTTTTTTTTTTTTTTATTTTCTAATAAGACTAAATTTATTCAATACCCTAGTAAAAGTTTTGATTATAAGTATCCAACAGTATAAAAAGTACAAAACAGATGTGTAGATTTCTAATATATTAATACAAAGTGCATGACTACATACAGTACATCCTACCGGCAAAGAGAGGTGGAAGGGAAAAAAGAAGACTGTGGTTGAGGTCTAGTAATAAATAAATAAATACAGAAGTAGAGATGATCCATATCATAGTATATTCTACCACCAATACTGTAGCCAAAATGTACAAAAAAAAAAAAAAACATTTCAAAAGAACTCAGGAGGATGATCATGGCTGGACTCCTGTAATTCACCTCAAACGCCATGCGAGCCGGCCCAACTAACTGTGTAGTCTGTGCATATGGTGGCTTATCACATGTAGGCTTTTTCCAAGAGGAGGAAATATAAAATGTTTAGATTAAGAACTACAAAACTATAGGGTGCCCATAAAAAGTGGCTCACTCCTTATTGTTATACTACCCAATTTTTAAAATCCAGTTCAAAAAATAAAAACTAATCATGTCATTATAAGGCAAGCAAATACTCCTCCCTCATGAAAAGTCTGAACTGGTAATATTTTTCTCCTGAACTTTCAGAAAAGAGGCAATAAGAACACTTTGGTTTGGGTTCAAGTGAGAGGCTTTGAATGAGGATTTTAGAACTGAAGAACTCCAAGCACAGTATCTCAATGTCCAAAAAGCCTGACTAAAAGAAGCCAAACCAAAACCAACCCACTTACCACTAACACACACCTCTTTTCTTTTAGTAAATTTTACTTTAAATATAGAGTGAAAAAAATAATAATAAAAACCCTAACAGGTTAAAAGAAGTTAAACATCCACTCTACACAGATAAAACCTTCACAAAGGTCAACTGAAGTAATCCAGAGCTAAAACTGAATTGTGCAGATTTTCAATGAAGTCATCAAACAGTCATTTAACACAAACAAAAGTCAATTATTTACATACTCAGCAAGCCCTCTAAGAAATATGCCCCCCAAAGCATTAACCTTTGTTTTGTGCCATCTGAAGACTTAAACATTTTATTTTTCAGATAGTTAAACATTTTTCATGCTGTCTACCATGTGGTAACACTTTGGTACTATTCATATGGGGTCTCACCTCTCTTAAAGACTTGTCATTTCCTTAAGAGGAGCTTTCACTCTGCTTTAGAAATTCCACATAAATCAAAATCTTTTTTTTTTTCTTTTTTTTTGGCCAGGGCAGGTTTGAACCCGCCACCTCCGGTGTATGGGGCCGGCGCCCTACTCCTTTGAGACACAGGCACCACCCCATAAATTAAAATCTTTCTCAAATATTAATATGAAGGGAGGTGGCACAGGATGCAAAATACACAGTTACCTCTCTGTATATTTTCCGTCAAGGTATTTGTAACAGAAATCTCAGTCTGTCCTGCTTAATAATCAGTAGTACAGGTTTGAATTGTCACAATCTTGGCAAGACCTTAATATTCAAAATTATTAACAATTACCTCTAGGGGCAAGTCTATGTTACTGTATTATGACAAAATTATTATCATGAGGGAAAACAAGTATAGCCAGCCATCTTTAAAAATGCCCCAACCACTGCTTCTCAATAGAGAAAGACTAAAACTACATACTGTTTATCATACAACAAATCCCATCTCTGTCCCCTGAAATTCCCCTTAGTTTCATTCATTACAGGGGATTAAAAAAAAGAAGACTTAAAGAGCACTTTACAGCAGCATTCAGCTTTCCTATGAAATACTCAGCATCTTAAATATTATGTACAATTCTTTTTTAGTCACCTAGATACTGGCTTCAGAGTTTGTGGAACTGGGGGGAAAAATAGCCCACTCAAAACTATTCTAAAAGTTGTCTTTTGGCAGAATAGCAGGTATCCAAGTTAAAAATAGGAGGGTCAGTTTGTTGCTTTGTGGTCTTTTCAAAATTTAAATCATTTTTGCTCCCCTTCTACATGAGAACCTCAGTCACCACTCCTGAGTGGAGATGGGCAGAGGCTCTGGGCCCTGCTCCTCCAGCTTCTCAGCAGCAGCTTTCTTGTTGCTGCAGCAAGGCTTGAACAGATGTGTATCAATGAGGACTTCCCCAAAACGGCCTTTATAGATAATCCCACAACATATTTTCTGTCTTTTCCAGTATGTGAGATCTAAAAAGGAAAAAACCGGTGTTCTATTAGAACCAGAAGCCATCTCTGTATCTGAACCATCATCTGACTGGTTACTGTAACAAGGAGATTGAGCTGGGGAGGCACTTGAGGTGGTACTGTGAGCATCAGAATTATGACGTTTAAATTCCTTCTGCAGTTTATTGATCTGGTTACTTTTTATCCTGTTCCCAGACAGAGTTTTCACTTTCTTTGGTTTCAATGTGGTCTTTAGACTGGGTCCTGCCCTTGCATCTACCACATGATTCCAATTTTTTTTTGATCCTGCTGGCAACTTCTTCCATCTTTTCACAAGCAGGACACAGGCATTGCAGATGTCCCCTGAACGAGTTTCATGCAACCCAAAACAGCTCTGGAAGTCCTTTTCATAGCGTTTACTGTCAGTGAATCAAGAACTGGAAGACTTAGCTCTGCAAATACAGCAGCCCTCTATACTTCGGTACATCTTTGGCTTGTGAAAACCAAACATCTTTTCTTCTGGGCAAGTCTAACAGAAGCAGCCGTTCCACGCGCAATAGCGTTGCCGAGGTGCGGAGTGCACGCCAGGCCAACCCACCCCCCACTCCAATCGCTCCCTCCTCCTCAACTGCCTTCGAGGATTGGTTTTCTTATCAAATAGTAGCCCAGACTTAAGATAAGAAGGGTATGTAAACCCATGCCCAAGTGAGAACTAATTTTGCAAGATTAAAAGGAGGTTCTTTAGGCTTGAATTTTATGCATTTAAAAATGGGTAGATTTTTAAATTTATTCTATTATATTTATCACAAGTCTCCAGAAAGGTTTGTTGCTCACAGTTCTACTTCAAGATGCTTAGATATTTCTTAGATTCAAATGGCTGTAAAAAAGGTTTTCAGAATTTGTGTAAGATTGGTTCGTTTGTGGAGAAGTGGTCTAACTACAAAGATACTTATAAAATATACACCTACACACTCTAAAGTCACAACCCCTAATACCATTGTATTCAGGTAGAAACATTGCGATCTATCCAATTGATGCTTCAGGGGGTCAGCATGTATAGTCTAAATTCTCAAAGGCAATATCCTGTCTGTAAGCTCTTGATCTGCAAATTCAAAAAGTTCATGTGTACTTCTTCTAAATGCAAGCTCTCAGATGGAGAACAGATCTGAAAATACTAGTTTGAAAACGGGGAGGAATGCTCTGAGATTAAATGTTCTTCCTGTAATCACTAAGTCTATAGAAGCACTGAATGAACAAATAATAAGTTCTGTAGCACCCACAAAGATGTTAAAAGCATTTTTATCTCCTATTTCCCTTTACTTATATGGGTGTCAAATAAGTACAGTGTAGTGTAATGGTTAGGAGGAAGGACCCTGGCGCCAGGCTGCCTTAGATCAGTTCCTAGCTCTGCCACTTACTGGTTACTTGTACTTACTTGGGAGTAGTCAGTTACTAACCTCTCTGTGCCTCAATACTTCATCAGTAAAATGGGGATAATAACATCTAACTCACAGGACTATTGTGAGGATTAAATTAGTTACTACATGTAAAAAGTACTTAGTTTTTACCTGTAGACTGTTAAGTGCCACATCAGGGTCATTATATTACTACCCAAATCACTGCCAACTATTCTCACAATAACACAAGGGGAAATAATTTTAGTGTCACTGCTTAACACTGTCAAGCCTCTGTGCTCTTAGTGAATGAGATTATCTACCCAGCAAAGATAGATGCTATCTTCAAGTAAATAAAATTATTAAACAGTAAAATAGCACACAGAAAAAAATAAACAGAGCCACAGGGAAAGTACTAGCTCTGCCCTGTTAGTTCATTTAATCTGTGCCTGACAAGAGACTTGCATTCTTACACCTGAAAAGTGTAGAATGGTAAATCATAGGATATTCTGTTGTATGTATGCTGAACAAGAATTCCTACTGCTGGCTCGGCGCCTGTGGCTCAAGCGGCTAAGGTGCCAGCCATATACACCAGAGCTGGCGGGTTCGAATCCAGCCCAGGCCCGCCAAACAATGACAACTACGACCAAAAAATAGCCGGGCATTGTGGCAGGCGCCTGTACTCCCAGCTACTTGGGAGGCTGAGGCAAGAGACTCGCTTGAGTCCAGGAGTTGGAGGTTGCTGTGACCTGTGATGCCACAGCACTCTACCCAGTGCGACAGCTTGAGGCTATGTCTCTAAAAAAAAAAAATTCCTACTGCCAGCATGGCTCACACCTTTAATCCTGGAACTCTGGAAGGCAGAGGCGGATAGACTGCTTGAGTTGAGGAGTTCAAGACCAACCTAAGCAAGAGCAAGACCCCTGCTCTACTGAAAAATAAATTAATTAATTAAATAAATTAAAAAAAGGGCGGCACCTGTGGCTCAGTCGGTAAGGCGCCGGCCCCATATACCGAGGGTGGCAGGTTCAAACCCACCCCGGCCGAACTGCAACAAAAAAATAGCCGGGCGTTGTGACGGGCGCCTGTAGTCCCAGCTACTCGGGAGGCTGAGGCAAGAGAATCGCTTAAGCCCAGGAGTTGGAGGTTGCTGTGAGCTGTGTGATGCCATGGTACTCTACCCAGGGCCATAAAGTGAAACTCTGTCTCTACAAAAAAAAAATAATAATAATAAATAAATAAATTAAATAATAATAATAATAATAGAAAACCTGAGTCAGGCTGGGCATGGTGGCTCATGCCAATAATCCTAGTACTCTGGGAGGCCGAGGTGGGTGGACTGCTTGAGCTCATGAGTTCAAGACCAGCCTGAGCAAAAGCGAGACCCCATCTCTACTAAAAATAGAAAAACCAAGGCAAGAGGATCTCTTGAGCCAAGTTGGAGGTTGCTGTGAGCTATGATGCTACAGTACTCTAACCAGGGCAATAGCTTGAGACTCTTGTCTCAGAAACAAAAATAGAAAATGAAAAAAGGAAACCTGAGGCAAGATGATCGCTTGAGCCCAAGAGCTGGAGGTTGCTGTGAGCTATGATGCCATGGCACACTACTCAGCTATGCCAGAATGAGACTCTGTCTCAAAAAAAAAAAAAAAAAAATTCCTACTGCCATCATATAGGGGCATACACATACACAGGGGTCTTCCACTGTGCAAAGTAAGAAAACTAAATAGGGGAAGAAAGTTAGGAACTGTGTGTTCCTGTCAAACCCTCAAATTTCACAAAGCCCTTGGTTGGCTTTGCTATAGCACAGAATTCCAAATGATCCAATGTTAAGAGTTCACATAGTTGATTTTGCCAGTAGAGAATTTCTGAATATTGACAAGTATGTTACAATAAAAAGGATTCTCATTTTTTATACTTAGATTAATGTTAATTAACTTAATTAATGTTAATCAGTGTTAAATGCATAGCTGCAAATGTATAATTACCCAGACTTCAAAAAAAGCCAAAATGTAAATATCTCTACCAGCCATTCTGTATTCTAGCAGAGGCCCAAGAAGCCTACATAAAATGTTACCCCATGATTTGCTTTTTGGTTTATCTTCTTCTTCTTTTTTTGAGACAGATTCTATGTTGCCCTAGGTAGAGTGCAGCGGCATCACAACTCACAGCAACCTCCAACTCTTAGGCTTAAGCAATTCTCTTGCCTCAGCTTCCTGAATAGCTAGGACTACAGGCGCCTGCCACAACGCCCGGCTATTTTTTGGTTGCAGTTGTCATTATTGTTTAACAGGGGGGCTGGGCTCAAACCTGCCACCTTTGATGTATGTGGTCAGCACCCTACTCACTGAACTACAGGTGCCAAGCCTTTTTTTTCCCCAAGGAAACAGGATCTCGCTTTGTGGCCCAGGCTGGAATACAGTGGTATGATCATAGCTCCCAACAAAGTCAAATTCCTGGGCTCAAGAAATCTTCCTGGCTTGGTGCCCATAACCCAGTGGTTAGGGTGCCAGGCATATGCACCAGGCTGGTGGGCTCAAAATCATCCTGGGCCTGCTAAACAACAATGACAACAATAAAAATAGCCAGGCACCTGTAGTCCCAGCTACTCAGGAGGCTGAGGTAAGAGAATTGCTTAAGCCCAAGAGTTTGAGGTTGCCGTGAGCTGTGATGCCACTGCACTCTACTGTGGGCGACATAGTGAGACTCTGTCTCAAAAATAAAGGGGGGGGCAGCGTCTGTGGCTCAAAGGTGTAGGGCGCCAGTCCCATATGCCGGAGGTGGCGGGTTCAAACCCAGCCCCGGCCAAAAACCGCAAAAAAAATTAAAAAATTTAAAAAAAGAAAAAAGAAATGAGACAAAAAATGTGGGTGACACGAAGAACTAAGATATCTGATGATAAAGGAATTATTATTAATTTTTATGTATACACATATGGTTTTATGGTTATGTTTTATAGAGGCTTAACTTTCTTTTTTTCTTTTTTTAAATTTAATTGTTTTGTTTTGTTTTTTGTAGAGACAGAGTCTCACCTTATCGCCCTCGGTAGAGTGCCGTGGCATCACACAGCTCACAACAACCTCCAAATCCTTGGGCTTAGGCAATTCTCTTGCCTCAGCCTCCCGAGTAGCTGGGACTACAGGCACCCGCCACAACGCCCGGCTATTTTTTTGTTGCAGTTTGGCCGGGGCTGGGTTTGAACCCGCCACCCTCGGCATATGGGGCCAGCGCCCTACCCGCTGAGCCACAGGCGCCGCCCGAGGCTTAACTTTCAGAGGTATAGGATGAGAATCCCAAATCTGAAATGCTGTAAAAGATGAAACTTTTAAACAATAGCCATGACACACAAAGAAAATGCTCACTAGAACATCTCAGATTTCAGAACTGGGATGCTCAACTGGTAAGTTTATTACAAATATTTAACAATCAGAAAAAAATCTAAAATCCAAAGCATTTCTGGTCCCAAGCTTTTTTGATAAAGGACACTCAACCTGTATGCTTTCATTCACATAAAATATACGACTGGGATTTGCAGTGCAACAATGGGGGAAGGGGAAACAGACTATATCTGAAATAAGATTGGCTAAGTGTTAATAACTACTAACACTAGGTGATGGATATATGACAGTTTGATCTACTATTTTCTTTATATGTTGGGAAATTTCCATAACAAAAAGTTTCTTTAAAAGAAAGTTGGCAGCAAGGGCACAGTGCAGGGGTCCTCAAACTGCGGCCCACGGGCCACAATGAGGTGGTTGGACTGTATTTGTTCCTGTTTTGATTTTTTACTTCAAAATCAGATATGTGCAGTGTGCATAGGAATTTGTTCATAGTTGTTTTTTTTTAAACTATAGTCTGGGCCTCCAATGGTCTGAGGGAAAGTGAACTGGCCCCCTGTTTAAAAAGTTTGAGGACGCCTGGCACAGTGGCTCTTGCCTATAATCCTAGCACTCTGGAAGGTCCAGACTGGAAGATCTTGAGCTCAGGAGTTCCAGATCAGCCTGAGCCAAAAGCAAGACCCTGTCTCTACAAATAGAAAAATCAGTCAGGCATGGTGGGGGTGCCTGTAGGCCCAGCTACTCAGGAAGCTGAGACAAGAGGATGGCTTAAACCCAGGAGTCTGAAGTTACTGTGAGCTAGGCTGACGCCATGGCACTCTAAGCTTGGGTGACAGAGTGAAACTCTTATCTCCAAAACATAGACAGATAAATAAATAAATAAATGTGGCTATACTTCACACTCATCATGAGAGCTATGGGGGTTGGGGGAAGAAACACAAATAACAAATGCTGGCAAGGATGAAGAGACATTTGAACCCTATGCATTGTTGATGGAAATGTGAAATGGTGCATCCGTTATGGATAATATGGTAGTTTCTTCTTAAAATAAAAAATAGAATTACTATATGATCCAGCAACTCCACTTCAGATATATACACAAAAGAATTAAAAGCAGGGTTCTGAACAGGTATTTACACATCCATGTTCACAGCAACATTATTCACAATAGCCAAAAGGTAGAAGTAACCTAAATGTCCATCAATGTATAAAAAATGGTTAAGAAGGGTGGCGCCTATGGCTCAAGGAGTAGGGCGCTGGTCCCATATGCCAGAGGTGGCGGGCTCAAACCTAGCCCCGGCCAAAAAAAAAAAAAAAAAATGGTTAAGAAGTGCTTGCTTCGGCAGCACATATACTAAAATTGGAATGATACAGAGAAGATTAGAATGGCCCCTGCGCAAGGATTACACGCAAATTTGTGAAGCGTTCCCTACTTTAAAAAAAAAAAAAATGGTTAAGAAAAATGTGGTCTCGGGTGGCGCCTGTGGCTCAGTGAGTAGGGCGCCGGCCCCATATACCGAGGGTGGTGGGTTCAAACCCAGCCCCGGCCAAACTGCAACAAAAAAATAGCCGGGCGTTGTGGCGGGCGCCTGTAGTCCCAGCTACTCGGGAGGCTGAGGCAGGAGAATCGCCTAAGCCCAGGAGTTGGAGGTTGCTGTGAGCTGTGTGACGCCACGGCACTCTACCGAGGGCCATAAAGTGAAACTCTGTCTCTACAAAAAAAAAGAAAGAAAAATGTGGTCTCGGCTCGGCGCCTGTGGCTCAAGCAGCTAAGGCGCCAGCCACATATACCTGAGCTGGTGGGTTCAAATCCAGCCTGGCCCGCCAAACAACAATGATGGCTACAACCAAGAAACAGCCGGGCGTTGTGGCGGGCACCTCTAGGCCCAGCTACTTGGGAGGTGGAGGCAGGAGACTCCCTTGAGCCCAGGAGTTGGAGGTTGCTGTGAGCTGTGATGCCACAGCACTCTACCCAGGGTGACAGCTTAAGGCTCTGTCTCAAAAAAAAAAAAAAAAAAAAAATGTGGTCTCACCTACGGTGCATCTTAGAATGGGTACAGAAGAAACTTACTAAAGGCAGAATACAAATGTCTACATACAATAACTAAGAAAATGCCATGAAGGCTACACTGAACAGCTTGATGAGAATATTTCAGATTATATATGAAACCAGCACATTGTACCCCTTGATTGCACTAATGTTCACAGCTATGATTTAACAATAAAAAAAAAAAAGAGGGCAGCACCTGTGGCTCAGTCGGTAAGGCGCCGGCCCCATATACCGAGGGTGGAGGGTTCAAACCCAGCCCCGGCCAAATTGCAACCAAAAAATAGCCAGGCGTTGTGGCGGGCGCCTGTAGTCCCAGCTACTTGGGAGGCTGAGGCAAGAGAATCGCTTAAGCCCAGGAGTTGGAGGTTGCTGTGAGCTGTGTGAGGCCACGGTACTCTACCGAGGGCCATAAAGTGAGACTGTCTCTACAAAAAAAAAAAAAAAAAGAAAAATGTGGTCTATACATTTAATGGAATTCAGCCTTTAAAAGGGCAGGAAATTATGACACATGATACAATATAGATAAACCTTGAAGACATCATGCTAAATGAAATAAGTCATCCACAAAAGGATAAATACAGTATGATTCCATTTATATACGGTGTCCACAGTAGTCAAATTCATAGAGGCATACAGTAGAATAGTGGTTATTGAGAACTAGGGGAAGGGAAAAATGGGGACTTGTTTAATGAGTACAGTTTCATTTAAGAAATATAAAAAAATACTGGAAGCCAGGTGCAGTGGCTCATACATGTAATCCTAACACTTTGGAAGGCCAAGATGGGCGGATTGCTTGAGCTCAGGAGTTCAAGACCAGCCTGAGCAAGAGTAAGACCCCACTCTAAAAATAGCCGGGCATTGTGGTGGGCACCTGTAGTCCCAGCTACGTGGAAGGCTGAGACCAGAGAATCCCTTGAGCCTAGGAGTTTGAGGTTGCTATGAGCTACGATGCCACAGTACTCTAGGGTGACAGAGTGAAACTATGTCTCAAAAAAAAAAAAAGACATTTATAACATAAATGCCATAATAATTTTATTACTTGCCTAGAAAAAAATCACAAGTTAGATCTGTAGCTGAATGCTTTACATTTCCCCCATTTCCCCAATTTAATTATAGCTTCAGTGCAACTCTACCTATAAAATACTCAGCCTGGGCACTAGGATGAGCTAAAAGGATCTGTGTTATCTTTTTCTTTTTTTTTTTGAGACAGAGCCTCAAGCTGTCGCCCTGGGTAGAGTGCTATGGCATCGCAGCTCACAGCAACCTTCAACTCCTGGGCTCAAGCGAGTCTTCTGCCTCCACCTCCCAAGTAGCTGGGACTATATAGGCACCCACCACAACGCCTGGCTATTTTGGTTGCAGCCGTCATTGTTGTTTGGCGGGCCCAGCTGGATTCGAACCCACCAGCTTAGGTGTATGTGGCTAGCGCCTTAGCCACTTGAGCCACAGGGGCCGAGCCTGTGTTATCTTTTAAAAGCAGTATGCCACTCTATTCCATTTCCCCTTCTCCCAGAGGACACTTGTGATCTATGTAGACAGAAATGTCTTTGAATAAAATGCTTCTCTTTGCACAAATCCTATTTTGACAATACTAAGAGACCTCTGGCTTCTTTGTGAGGTCTGACCACTGAAATATTATGAAAAATTAGAGGTTTAACCCACTTGACCAATCACCCAAAATATATGACTTATTTCTGCAAACATTTACTAAGAGTCTACTACTATGTGCTGGGTACTGTGCAAGATGTTAGGCATGCAAAGAAGATTAAGAAAGAATCCTTGTCAGTCCAAGCTAGCCAGAGACACACACAAAATAGCTACAATAAAAGGAGATAAGTGATATAAAAATTTATGAGATAGTCAAGTTTAACTGTGTAGTCTTTAAATATCATAACCATTAAATATTTCATGTTTCTAAGCATTGAACATTATACTGGTATTACAGAGAAATATATATCTTTGCCTCACCTCTACTAAGGGTTTATTTCCAGACTGAAAAAATTTTGGGAAAAGGCCAAATGGCTAAAAGACCCTGAATTCCCCAAATCAACAGAGTTGAAGTACCAGAGGAGATACTGAAGACAAGAGAAATCTAGGAGAGACCTAGATGAAAACCAACAGAAATCAGACCAGGTGTGGTGGCTCACACCCGTATTCCTAGCACTCTGGGAGGCCAAGGAGGGTGAATTGCTTGAGCTCAGGAGTCCGAGAGCAGCCTGAGCAAAAATAAGACCCCATCTCTAAAAATAGACAGGAGTTGTGTAGCTACTTGGGAGGCTGAACTAACAGGATCGCCTGAGCCCAAGAGTTTGAGTTGTGAACTATGATGACCCCATGGAACTCTACCCAGGGCAACTGAGTGAGACTCTGTCAGCAAGGAAAGAAAAGGAAAGGAAAGGAAAAAAGGCCAGGCACGGTGGCTCACGCCTATAATCCTAGCACTTGGGAGGCTGAGGTGGGTGGATTGCCTGAGCTTACAGTTTCAAAACCAGCCTGAGCCAGAGCAAGACCTCATCTCTAAAAATAGCCAGGCATTGTGGCAGGTGCCTGTAGTACCAGCTACTCGGAAGAGAATTCTCGGAAGAGATTCTCTCTACTCAAGAGAATCGCTTGAGCCCAAGAATTTGAGGTTGCTGTGAGCTGTGATGCCACAGCACTCTACCAAGGGTGACAAGACTATCTCAAAAAAAATAAATAAATATTAGCCGGGCGTTGTGGCGGGCGCCTGTAGTCCCAGCTGCTTGGGAGGCTGAGGCAAGAGAATCGCTTAAACCCAGGAGTTGGAGGTTGCTGTGAGCTGTGTGATACCATGGCACTCTACCGAGGGCCGTAAAGTGAAACTCGGTCTCTACAAAAAAAAAAAAAATAATAAAATAAATAAATAAATAAAACAAAATAAAATAAAGGAAAGGAAAAAGGGAAGGGAAGAGAAGGGAATGGAAGAAGACAGCAAAATCTATAGCAGTGGTTCTCAATTGAGAATGATTTTGTTCACCAAGGAACCACCCAGATACATTTTTGATTGTCACACCTTCAAGGGTTCAGGGGTGCAGTTGCTACTTATAGTGCTGCGGTTCCCAATCCCAATCCCCAGGCTGTGTTAACAACCAGGCTGCACAGCATCAGGGATTAAGCTCTGCCTTCTGCCCCTCCTCCCCAACCCTGCCCCCTCAAGTCTATGGAAAAATTATCTTCCACCTGGTCCCTGGTGCCAAGAAGGTTCCAGCCCTGAGTGAGAGCAAAGCTTCTTCTTACAGCCACTCCTCATTCACCTCACTGTCCTCAGTCCCTACAACAAGGAATTATCTGGCCTAAAAATGTCTATAGTCCTGAAGTTGAGAAACCCTGATCTGAAGAAATTTTACCTTGGGAAACTCCTCTAGATTTTTAAGAACACAGCCAGAGAAGCCATCCATTTAAGGCTCCTGCCCTTTGGGGCTGTCATCTAGGGTGGCTCTAATGAGTATGCTAATCAGCAATGTCCTGGGCACTGGGCAGATCCTAGACGTCAAAATGCTGACTATGATGTCCCAACATAGCTGTCCACAAACAAGAGGAAAAGCTGCCCCCAATTTGTCTCCTTTCCCTCAAGTTATTGTTCCCATTTTGACTTCATTTCCTTCCAATTTAGACCCTGAAGTCCTTAAATCAGTTTCTCGCTTCTATGGATTACACCTGACTTGAAAACCACACTGTTCGATTATATATCAATATAACTACCTGCCTTCTCTGCTTGCTGCTCTCCAATGCCCATGGGTATTTCACTGAAATCACTAAGAAGCCAGGACTGCCTAATATAACTCAAAAAAAGTCATGGAAAAAGCAACAATCTGATACTATTGAGCTCTCTCCTTTGGAGCTTCAATGGCACCATTCTTAATAGGTTTTTCTGGTATCTCTCTGGCCCTTCCTCAGTCTCCTTTACTGAGGCCAGCTACTGATCTATTAGCAATGTCTGTCATGGCAACAATATTGAGAACTGGCAGGGCGGCGCCTGTGGCTCAGTCGGTAGGGCACCGGCCCCATATACCGAGGGTGGCGGGTTCAAACCCGGCCCCGGCCAAACTGCAACCAAAAAATAGCCAGGCGTTGTGGCGGGCGCCTGTAGTCCCAGCTACTCGGGAGGCTGAGGCAAGAGAATCGCTTAAGCCCAGGAGTTGGAGGTTGCTGTGAGCTGTGTGAGGCCACGGCACTCTACCGAGGGCCATAAAGTGAGACTCTGTCTCTACAAAAAAAAAAAAAAAAAAAAGAACTGGCAGTCTTTATGGCATCTACCTGCCCTTTCTGTACTAAAAACTTTCTTTGGGTGACAATTAAGCCTTACACAACCATTTTCTTGCTCACAACTCCCAATATCCATATCCACATTCTAGTTCTCTCTTGTGGTGCCAGACTGTATATTCAACTTGACTGGGGGACATTTCATCATTTTTTTTTAATTAATTTATTTTTTTTGGTAGCGACAGAGTCTCACTGTACCGCCCTCGTGAGTCACACGGCTTACAGCAACCTCTAACTCTTGGGCTTACGCGATTCTCTTGCCTCAGCCTCCCGAGCAGCTGGGACTACAGGCGCCCGCCACAACGCCCGGCTATTTTTTGGTTGCAGTTTGGCCAGGGCTGGGTTTGAACGCGCCACCCTCGGTATATGGGGCTGGCGCCCTACTCACTGAGCCACAGGCGCCGCCCGACACTTCATCATTTATGAGGCATATAGTTAAAGTAGTTAACAGCAAGGACTTGGCAGCTGATCGCCAGTATTTAAGTCCTGGCTCTACCACTTACTAGCCGTGTTATCCTTGGGCAAATTATTTAACCTGCCTATGCCTTCAATTCCTCATTTATAAAATGAAGATTTTCTTAAATCCAACCTCAAAGAGTTAGTGTGATGATTAAGTAATTAACACATGTAAAGCATATGGAATAGGGCTTTCTTCTAGAACGCAGTCAGTAAATGTTAGCTAGCTAGCTATCACCACCACCCTGAACAAGCACCATGACATATTCAACTGATTATCTTCTCAGCTGTACTTGGGTGAACCACCTAGTTCTAGATAATCAAACCAAAAACCTGAAGTGCTCCAGTCTTCTCTCTCTCTCCATGTTCCCATTTCCCTGTCTCAACTTCTATCCATGCCGGCTCCTAAAATCATCTCAAAGCTCACCACCATCACATTTCCCACTGCCATTCCATCAAGTGAAATCTTCATGCTCAACCAGACTATTCCATCAGCTTCTTCACTGAACTTCTTATTTTTAGGATATAAACTCTACAATTTATATCCAGTCATCATTCTAAAATGAAAATCTGGGGCCAGACACAGTGGTTCATGCCTATAATCCTAACACCTGGGAGGCCAAGGTGGGTGGACTGCTTGAGAAGTTCAAGACCAGCCTAAGCAAGAGCAAGAGCAAGACCTCAACTCTACTAAAAATAGAAAAACTAGCCATGCATTGTGGTGGGAGCCTACAGTCCCAGCTACTTGGGAGGCTGAGGTTAGAGGATCACATGAGCCCAAGACATTGAGGTTGCTGTGAACTATGATGCCACAGCACTTTCCCAAGGGTGACAAATTAAGACTGTCTCCAAAAAAAAAAAAAAAAATTCTGATCTTATCCAGACCAAAATTCTTTTTTTATTTTTGAGACAGAGCCTCAAGCTGTTGCCCTGGGTAGAGTACCTCACAGAAACCTCAACTCTGGGGTTCAAGCGATCCTCTTGCCTCAGTTTTTCTGTTTTTAGTACAGAGTCTCGCTTTTGCTCAGGCTGGTCTCGAACCCGTGAGCTCAAGCAATCTACCTGCCTCGGCCTCTCAGAGTGCTAGGTTTATAGGCATAAGCCACTGCCCCTGGCCTAGACCCAAATTCTTTAGCATCACCTCCATATGAAAGTCATCTCTGAGATCTCTCTCCAGCTCTTGTCCTATCTATACTCATCCCTGTGCCCCTACACTAGCCTACATTTACTTCTATCATAGAACTGATTGTACATTGACTTTAAAATACTATATTTCTATCTCCCCTACAAGACTACAAATTCTGAGGAAAGAAATTGTGTATGTATCTCTAGCTTCAGCCATCTGTGCAAGCACCCAATATATGGAAAACACTCAAAGAATACTCTGTGTGAAGAGTTCTAGACACCACACTAAGGGCTTTACATTGTTCAAAATTACCTAACCAACAACAAGAAAAGGCTCGGTGCCTACGGCTCAAGAGTCTAAGGCGCCAGCCACATACACCCGAGCTGGCGGGTTCGAATCCAGCCCGGGGCCCACCAAACAATGATGGCTGCAACCAAAAAACAGCCGGACATTGTGGCGACACCTGTAGTCCCAGCTACTTGGGAGGCAGAGGCAGGAGAATTGTTTGAGCCCAGGAGTTGGAGGTTGCTGTGAGTTATGATGCCACAGCACTCTACCCAAGGCGACAGCTTGAGGCTCTGTCTCAAAAAAACAAAACAAAACAAAACTGGAACTCAGAAATATTAGGTAACCTGCCCCAAATCACACAGCTAATTGGTAGCAGAAACAAACTCTGAATCTTTGTCTTCAGACTTCACCATCAGTCTTCTATTCCCACCATGTCGTTAATCCCTGTTCTGAACAAATCAGATTTGTGACTTTAGGAAATCCCCCCCCCCTTTTTTTTTTTTTGCAGTTTTTGGCCGGGGCTGGGTTTGAACCCGCCACCTCCAGCATATGGGACCAGCACCCTACTCCTTTGAGCCACAGGTACTGCCTCCAAGAAATCACTTTTTTCTTTTTTTTTTTCATAGAGACAGAGTCTCACTTTATGGCCCTCAGTAGAGTGACGTAGCCTCACACAGCTCACAGCAACCTCCAACTCCTGGGCTTAAGCGATTCTCTTGCCTCAGCCTCCTGAGTAGCTGGGACTACAGGCGCCCGCCACAACGCCCAGCTATTTTTTGGTTGCAGGTTTGAACCCAGCTATTTTTTGGTTCCAGGTTTGAACCCGCCACCCTCGGTATATGGGGCCAGCACCTTACCAACTGAGCCACAGGCGCCGCCCGAAATCACTTTTTTCTTAAAGACAGAGTCTCACTTTATCGCCCTCAGTAGAGTGCTGTCACGTCACAGCTCACAGCAATCTCCAACTCCTGGGCTTAAGCAATTCTCTTGGCTCAGCCTCCTGAGTAGCTGGACTACAGGAGCCGGCCACAACATCTGGTTATTTTTTGTTGCTGTTTGGCTGGGGCTGATTCGAACCCACCACCCTCGGTAAATGGGGCTAGCGCCGTACCCACTGAGCCACAGGCGCTGTCCAGGAAATCACTTTCTGTACTGAAATCTGAAACCTCAAGTTTCTCACATCTAACATTGCTTCTAGTTCTTTCTTTCTTTTTTTTTTTTTTGAGACAGAGTCTTACTTTGTCGCCCTTGGTAGAGTGTCGTGGCATCATAGTTCACAGCAACCTCAAACTCTTGGGCTCAAGTGATTCCCACTACCTCACCCTCTCAAGTAGCTGGGACTATAGGCGCCCACCACAATGCACAGCTAGTTTTTTTTTCTTTTTTTTTTTTTTTTTTGTAGAGACAGAGTCTCACTGTACCGCCCTCCAGTAGAGTGCCGTGGCGTCACATGGCTCACAGCAACCTCTAACTCTTGGGCTTACGCGATTCTCTTGCCTCAGCCTCCCGAGCAGCTGGGACTACAGGCGCGTGCCACAACACCCGGCTATTTTTCTGTTGCAGTTTGGCCGGGGCTGGGTCCGAACCTGCCACCCTCGGCATATGGGGCTGGCACCCTACTCACTGAGCCACAGGCGCGGCCCTCTGTTTTTTTTTAGTAGAGGTGGGGGTCTTGCTTTTCTTTTCTTTTTTTTTGCTCAGGCTGGTCTTCCAACTCCCAAGCTCAGCCAATCCATCTGCCTAGGCCTCCCAGAATGCTAGGATAATAGGTATGAGCCATCGCACCCAGCCAAATCATCTAATTCTAATCAGTAAATATTTACTGACCACTATAAGACCAAGCATCAGTTTTGTTTCGTTTTTTTTCGGCCAGGACTGGGTTTGAACCTGCCACCTCTGGCATATGGGGCTGGCGCCCTACTCAGTTGAGCCACAGAAGCCACCAGCATCAGTATTTTTTTAATGCTTTCCAGGTGATTCTAAATGTGCAGCCTGGCTTGGGAACAACTGTTAACAACTACCTGTACTGTGTTGGGCAGTAATAAGTAAACCAAAAAAAAAAAGAAGGTAAAGAGTGAGAGCGCACATGTACAACAGGACAGGCAAGCAGAAATCAGATGGGTAGCTAACCAAAAGCATCCAGACCCAACACATTACCTACACATACCTGAAGGGAGGGAACTCCAAGAGAAGAGCAACAGGGCAAGAAAGCCTGGGACATGTGTTCATTTATGCCAAACAATCAAGGGTATTTTTTATTCAGATCTCTAAATTCAAACAACTCAAAAGTATTATAAACTTCAGACATAGGCTCTTTCTTTTTCTTTTAGAGACAGAGTCTCACTTTGTCACCCTCGGTAGAGTGTTGTGGGCCGGATATTTTTTTGTTGCAGTTTGGCTGGGGCCAGGTTTGAACCCCCCACCCTTGGTGTATGGGGCCAGTGCCCTTCTCACTGAGCCACAGGGGCCGCCCAACATGGGCTCTTTCTAAAAGAATTTTAAAACTGACTTGTACTCCTAAAAAAAAAAAAGTATATAAATACAAATTTCAAACCTCTGTATACCTCCTCCAGAAAAATCATAAGTCATAAGACAAATGGCCACCAGAAAAAATACTTCCAACACATGAGACTGTGCAGAGGGTTAAAACCTATAGCAAGGGTAGCACCCGTAGCTCAGTAGGTAGGGCGCCAGCCACATACAACAAGGCTGGCGGGTTTTAACCCGGCCCAAGCCAGCTAAACAACAACAATAGCAAAAAATATATAGCCGGGCATTGTGGTGGGCATCTATAGTCCCAGCTACTTGGGAGGCTAAGGCAAGAGAATCACTTAAGCCCCAGAGTTGGAAGTTGCTGTGAGCTGTGACACCACAGTACTCTAGCCAGAGGGACACAGTGTGACTCTGTCTTAAATAAATAAATCCTGTAACACAAAGCTCCAAAAAGTCAATAAACACAAAATTGAAAAGAATTATATAGAAGTAGGCACAACAGGCTCGGCACCTGTGGCTCAAGCAGCTAAGGCGCCAGCCACGTATACCTGAGCTGGCAGGTCCGAATCCAGCCCTGGGCCTGCCAAACAACAATGACGGCTGCAACCAAAAAATAGCCAGGCATTGTGGCAGGCGCCTGTAGTCCCAGCTACTTGGGAGGCAGAGGCAGGAGAATCGCTTGAACCCAAGAGTTGGAGGTTGCTGTGAGCTGTGAAGCCATAGCACTCTACCCAGGGCGATAGCTTGAGGCTCTGTCTCAAAAAAAAAAAAAAAAGAAGTAGGCACAACAGAAAATTCAAAAGATAAAACAATGGTCAATATAACCTTGCAAAGATAATTAGCCTCAAAAGAAGTGAAATTAAAATGAAATCTACCATGAATGTATTAATAAATTGTGGTATATGTACACCATGAAATATCATGCAGCCTTAAAGAAAGATGGAGACCTTTTTCATGTTTACATGGATGTAGCTGCAACATATTCTTCTTAGCAAAGTATCTCAAGAATGGAAGAAAAAGTATCCAATGTACTCAGCCCTACTATGAAACTAATTTATAGCTTTCATATGAAAGCAATTATAACCTAAGAATATGGGGAAATGGGAAAGGGGAGGGGAAGGATGGGGGGAGGAACGGTAATTGGTGGGACCACACCTACGGTGCATCTTACAAGGGTACATGTGAAACTTACTAAATATAGAATATAAATGTCTTAACATACACACACACACACACACAGAAAAATTAAATCTATTCTTGTTTACCAGATTGACAAGAATGAAAAAGATGGGTAATAAACAAAGAATTGCAAGGGTAAAGGGAAAGAGACACACTACCTATATAAACTTTCTACAAAGCAGCATGGCAACATGTATCAAACTGTAATGCGTGCACTCAACAACAAAAAGACAAACAAGCCAATTTAAAAAGGAGTAAAGCTTAGCAGGGAGTGGTGGTGCTAAGGCAGGGCCTGAGGCAGGAGGATCACTTCAGCCCAGAAGTTTGACGCTATAGTGAGCTATAATCACACCACTGCACTCTAGCTTGAGCAACAGACTGAGACCCTGTCTCTTAAAAAAATAAAATAGGGGGCGGTGCCTGTGGCTCAAAGGAGTAGGGCATTGGCCCCATATGCCGGAAGTGGCGGGTTCAAACCCAGCCCCGGCCAAAAACTGCAAAAAATAAAATAAAATAAAATAGGCCCGGTACCATGGCTCATGCCTGTAATCCTAGCACTCTGGGAGGCTAAAGTTGGGTGGATTGGTTAAGCTCACAGGTTTGAGACCAGCCTGAGCCAGAGTAAGACCCCGTCTCTAGAAATAGCCAGGCGTTGTGGTGGGCACCTGTAGTCCCAACTACTCACGAAGCTGAGGCAAGAGAAATTACTTGAGCCCAAGAGTTTGAGATTGATGTGAGTTAAGATGCCAGGGCACTCTACCAAGGGCAACAAAACAAGACTCTGTCTCCAAAAAAAAAAAAAAAAAAATTGTAAATTTGTTTCTCGCAGGAGTAACTGCTGAAACTACTGTACAGGTTACACAAATATGTAAATTTTGAGAGCCAGATTTCTTTCTTTTTTTTTTTTGAGACAGAGCCTCAAGTTGTCGCCCTGGGTAAAGTGCCATGACATCACAGGTCACAGCAACCTCCAATTCTTGGGCTTAAGTGATTCTCTTGCCTCAGCCTCCCAAGTAGCTGGGACTACAGGCGCCTGCCACAACACCTGGCTATTTTTGTTGTAGTTGTCTTTTTTTTTTTTTAGGGACAGAGTCCCACTTTGTTGCCCTCAGTAGAGTGCCATAGCATCACCACTCACAGCAACCTCCATCTCCTGGGCTTAGGTGATTGATTCTCTTGCCTCAGCCCCCCGAGTAGCTGGGACTACAGGTGCCCGCCACAACACCCAGATATTTTTTGTTGCAGTTTGGCAGGCAGGGGTATATGGGGTGGGGGCCCTACCAGTTTGGTATATGGGGTGGGGGCCCTACCCCCTGAGCCTAGTTATCACTGTTGTTTGGCAGGGTCAGGCTGGATTCAAACCTGCCAGCTCTGGTGTATGTGGCTGGCACTGTAGCCGCTTGAGGTATAGGCGCTGAGCCGAGAGCTAGATATCTTACTCTCAGAGAAAGAAGTCACAAGCAAGGCGAGAGTTGGGAGAGATAGGGAGACCAGAAAGAACCCTGTGGGTCGGGCACAGTGGCTCACACCTATAATACTAGCACTCTAAGAGGCCAAGACGGGTGGATAGCTTGAGCTCACGGGTTCGAGACCCGCCTGAGCAAAAAAGCAAGACTCCACCCCACCCCGTCTCTACTAAAAATAGAAAAACTGAGACAAGAGGATCACTTGAGCCCAAGAGTTGGAGGTTGCTGTGACCTATTACGCCACAGCACTCTACCCAGCTTGAGACTGTCTCCAAAAAAAGAACAAAAATTAACAAAGGAGCAGCCAGCTGAAGTAGCTCACACCTGCAATCCCAACACTTGGGAGGCTGAGGCAGATGGATTGCCTGAACTCACAGGTTCAAGACCAGGCTAAACCAGAGCAAGAACTCATCTCTAAAAAATGGCAGGGTGTGGCTCGGCACCCTTAGCACAATGGTTACACTGCCAGCCACATGCACCAAGGCTGGCGGGTTTGAACCCAGCCCAGGCCAGCTAAACAACAATGACAACTGCAACAAAAAATAATAGCCGGGCATTGTGGTGGGCTCCTATAGTCCCAACTCGGGAGGCTGAGGCAAGAGAATTGCTTAAGCCCAAGAGTTTGAGGTTGCTGTGAGCTGTGATGCCATATCACTCTACCGAGGGCAACATTGTAAGCCCAAGAGTTGGAGGTTGCTGTGACCTGTGACTCAAGCCTCCGTCTCAAAAAATAAAAATAAAAAATAAAATGCCCACAAGGGCATTGTGGCAGGCGCCTGTAGTCCCAGCTACTCAGGAGGCTGAGGCAAGAGAATTGCTTGAGCCCAAGAGTTTGAGCCATGACGCCAGGGCACTCTAGCAAGGGCAACAGAGTGAGACTCTGGCTCAAAACAAAAGAAAGAAAGAAAGAAAAAACCCTGTGGTGCCAGATTACAGTCAGAGATACCAGCATAAACTCGTGCATATATACACACTCACAGATGGATAGAGAAATATAGATGTGCATATACATAGATTAGTAGACATACACATTTCATACATTTATTTCCTAGCTTTTTCCACTGAGAGGCACTAGATCACTAGAAGAATCTTGTAGTACCAAAAAGAAAGGAAGTATAATACTCAACGCAAACACACACACACACATACACAAAGTAGGAGGCATGTGAAAAGACAAAAAGATTCTATTACCCAAGAGCAGGGTGCATTGGCTCACACCTGTAATCTTAGCACTTTGGGAGGCTAAGGAGGATGGAATGCTTGAGCTCAGGACTTTGAGACCAGCCTGAGCAAAAGCGAAACCCTGTCTCTACCAAAAATAGAAAAACTTGGCTCGGTGTCCATAGTTCAATGAGTAAGGGCATCAGCCACATACACCAAAGCTGGCAGGTTCGAGCCCAGCCCAGGTCTGCTAAACAACAATGACAACTGCAACCAAAAAACAGCCAGGCGTTGTGGCGGGTGCCTGTAGTTCCAGCTGCTCGGAAGCCTGAGGCAAGAGAATCACATAAGCCCAGGAGTTGGAGGCTGCTGTGAGCTGTGATGCCACAGCACTCTATCAAGGTCGACAATGAGACTCTGTCTCAAAAAAGGAAAGGAAAGGAAGAAGAGAAGGGAAGGGGAAGGAAGGAGAAGGGGAAAAGAAAAGAAAGGAAAGGAAGGAAAGAAAGAAAGAAAGAAAAACTAGCCACACGTGACAGGCACCAGTAATCTCAGCTACTTTGGAGGCTGAGACAAGAGGACTGCCTGAGCCCAAAAGTATGAGGTTGCTGTGAGCTATGATATGATAATGCCATGGCACTCTATCCAGAGCAACAGAGTGAGACTCTGTCTCAAAAAATAAAAATTAAATTAAAAAGTACCCAATAACCAGAGCTGGAACAATTTAAGCAACAAAATAAATGATGTAGTACTGGATTATAACCCAAAGAATAAAACAAATATCCATAATGATGTAAGTAAATAGTATAAATAAACGGGAGAAGGGACAAATGTAGAATTTCCATTAATAAAGGTAGGAGGGATTGGCAGCAATGGCTCACACCTGTAATCCTAGCAGTCTGGGAGGCTGAGGTAGGAGAATTGCTTGAGGCCTGGAATTCAAGGCTAGCATGAGGAAGAACAAGATCCCATCTATACAAAAACTAGAAAAACTAGGCTCGGCTCCTGTGGCTCAAGCAGCTAAGGCGCCAGCCACATAAACCTAAGCTGGAGGGTTCAAATCCAGCCCGGGCCCGCCAAACAACAATGACGGCTGCAACCAAAAAATAGCTGGACGTTGTGGCAGGCGCCTGTAGTCCCAGCTTCTTGGGAGGCAGAGGCAGGAGAATTGCTTGAGCCCAGGAGTTGGATGTTGCTGTGAGCTGTGATGCCACAGCATTCTACCCAGGGCGACAGCTTGAAGCTCTGTCTCAAAAAAAAAAAAAAAAAAAAAAAAAAAACGGGTGGCGCCTGTGGCTCAGTGAGCAGGGCACCAGCCCCATATACCGAGGGTGGCGGGTTCAAGCCCGGTCCCGGCCAAACTGCAACAAAAAAATAGCTGGGTGTTGTGGCGGGCGCCTGTAGTCCCAGCTACTCCAGAGGCTGAAGCAGGAGAATCACCTAAGCCCAGGAGTTGGAGGTTGCTGTGAGCAGTGTGATGCCATGGCACTCTACCAAGGGCGATAAAGTGAGACTCTGTCTCTACAAAACAAAACAAAACAAAACAAAAAAACAATTAGGAAAACTAGATGCGTGTGATGTTTCCTGGCTATAGTCCCAGCTACTTGGGAGGCTGAGGCAAGAGAATCGCCTAAGCCCAAGAGTTGGAGGTTGCTGTGAGCTGTGTGATGCCATGGCACTCTACCAAGGGCGATAAAGTGAAACTCTGTCTCTACAAAACAAAACAAAACAAAACAAAACAAAAAAACAACTAGGAAAACTAGATGCGTGTGATGTTTCCTGGCTATAGTCCCAGCTACTTGGGAGGCTGAGGCAAGAGAATCGCCTAAGCCCAAGAGTTGGAGGTTGCTGTGAGCTTTGATGCCACAGGACTCTACCGAGGGCAACAGAATGAGACTCTGTCTCAAAAAAAAAAAAAAAAACCAGCTGGGCATTGTGGCGGGCACCTATAGTCCCAGCTACTTGAGAGGCTGAGGCAAGAGAATCACTTAAGCCCAAGAGTTTGAGGTTGCTGTGATGTCATAACACTCTACTGAGGGTGACATAACACTCTGTCTCAAAAAAAAAAAAAAAAAATTATTCTTCCCTGGTGGTGCTTAATTTTCTATTCAATGTGACCAAGACACAGCAACCCATTTCTAACAAATATGACTGGATAATGTTGTATTATAGAAATGAAAAGAGTAAATAATCTGAAAGGGGGCAAATCATGACTTTAATAGTAGAGAAATCTGACAAACATAACCTTAACCAAAGGATCTACATTAACATTGAGAAATCATGCTGACCTCTGGGAGGCCGAGGCAGGTGGATTACTTGAGCTCAGGAGTTCAAGACCAGCCTTAGCTACAGCAACCCTGTCTCTAAAAACAGTTGGGTGTTGTGGTCGTCACCTGTAGTCCCAGCTACCGGGAGGCTGACTCAAGAGGATGGCTTGAGCCCAAAAGTTTGAGGTTGCTGTGAGCTATGACATCACGGCATCCTACCCAAGACGACTGAGTGAGACTCTACCTCAAAAAAAAAAAAAAGATAAACCCTGCTGATGTCAGGTTGATATTATACCCTGAAAAGATGCAATGAGTAGGGTACTTCACTTCTATGGTATGCATTCCCAAAATCCATAATGCCAGCTAGGTGTGGTGGCTCACACCTGTAATCCTAGCACTTTCAGAGGCCAGACAAGTGCATCATTTGAGCTCAGGAGTTCCAGACCAGCCTCAGTGAGACCCTGTCTCTACTGAAAATTGAAAAAATAGCTGGGCATTGTGGTGGATGCCTATAGTCCCAGATACTCTGGAGGCTCAGGCAAGAGGATCACTGATTCCAAGAGTTTGAGTTTGCTACGAGCAATGATGCTAGGGCTCTACCCTGGGTGACAGAGTGAGACTCTGTCTCAAGAAAAGAAAAAACAAATCCATAATGCCAGTCTAATCAGGAGAAACTGTTGGGACCGAAATAGCCACTGAGAGACCACCGTAGGCACATGTAAAAGCGAAGGAGTGTCTTTTTTTTTTTTTTTTTTTTTTTGTAGAGACAGAGTCTCACTTTATGGCCCTCGGTAGAGTGCCGTGGCCTCACACAGCTCACAGCAACCTCCAACTCCTGGGCTCAAGGGATTCTCTTGCCTCAGCCTCCCGAGTAGCTGGGACTACAGGCGCCCGCCACAACGCCCGGCTAAGCAAAGGAGTGTCTTTATTCATGCATATGCCTGGGTTACTCCAACCTACAGCATAGCTGTGGAGGGGCAACCTCAAAATGGTGCAGGGTGGGGGAGGGTGGGGGGGTGGTTTAAAGGCGCATAGGGGAATTCCATCAGGCGTTTGTCGAGAGGGGTTGCCATTGGCTGAGCTGTTGTCTAGGGGTGCTTGGAGGTGCCATAGGGTGAGTTTGCGTAAGAAACTTTCTAGGAAGGGATGCCTGTCCACTTCCTTTTTTTTTTTTTTTTTTGTAGAGACAGAGTCTCAATTTATGGCCCACGGTAGAGTGCCATGGCCTCACACAGCTCACAGCAACCTCCAACTCCTGGGCTCAAGCGATTCTCTTGCCTCACCCTCCCGAGTAGCTGGGACTACAGGCGCCCGCCACAACGCCTGGCTATTTTTTGGTTGCAGTTTGGCTGGGGCCGGGTTTGAACCCGCCACCCTCAGTATATGGGGCCGGCGCCCCACCGACTGAGCCAGAGGCGCCGCCTGCCTGTCCACTTCTGATAGGCCGGCCCCACCTGGGCTGATTGGTCCTTCTCAGAAGAGGCATTACTGTGGTTTTTCCGGTAATGGGGCTGGGTTCTAATATGGAGCCTTACTTACAAAACGGAGTCACATGTGGCCTCTTCAAAACCAAAACCCAAACTGGAAGGCATCCACCTATAAAAGAACTGACCAGTATTCTTCAAAAGTATCACAGCCAAGGCCAGGTGCTGTTGGTCACACCTATAATTCTAGCACTCTAAGAAGCCAAGGTGTGAGGATCAACTGAGTTCAGAAGTTTAAGACCCATCTGAGCAAGAGCAAGACACTCTCTCTACAAAAAATAGAAAAACTTAGCTAGGTGCAGTGGCACACTTGGGCGCCTGTAGTCCCAACTACTTGGCAGGCTGAGGCAGGAGTATAGCTTGAGCCCAGGAGTTTGAGGTTGGTATGGGATAGGCTGATAACATGGCACTCTAGCCTTACCCAACAAAGCTAGACTCTGTCTCGAAAAACAAATACTGTAGCAAAGAAAACTCACAACAGAGGTAAACTCACAATGCAAGTGAACCAAGGGAGCTAGAAACTCATGTTAGTTGAGTCAAAAAATTCAAGATTTCCTTCTTAGCCACTTGTCAGGTACATTCCTTTTAAAAGATTCCCTTTGTCAGCTGTGGCAGGTAGCCTCCAGATAAGCCCCACCTCTTCCAGCTAACAGCTTAAACAGGTCTTCTGCCTTTTTTTCTTTGTCCCATTAGGCCACTATGATGTACCATCCCATCTCTCCTTTTGTATCCCTCCCCCCACGCATCCCAGATCTCCCTTGAGCACTATGGAGACAGACCATCGTTTGGTAAAAAAACACTGCTCCTAAATTATGTCCCAAAGCAGACAAAAAGAACAGAGTCCACATCTATTAGATGACACATACTCTGCTTTCTAGTCAGACTGCCAAAAAATCATTTGCTTCTCCTCTTGTAAATTTTAGCAAACATGAAGGGAACTGTGCCCTATGTGTTGACTACTGCCTCTCCATAGGCCTTGAAGAACAGAGGCATTAGAGATACTTCCTCTCTATAACCCACACAGAACACTTCCTTTATTTTCTCTTAGCATATATTTAGTAGTCTGCATTTCCAGCTGGTTATTGTACATGTTTAGCAAGTACCTTCAAGTACCTTCTTGATACAATGTTTCATCTCATCGCTGAAGGGGATGCCTTATACCTTGAATGCACATGCTAAGATAAAGACTCAGACTGAAAAGAAGACCTTCAGTATCATCTTCCTGAAGTACATCAGCCTCTCCCAGGGAATTACAAGACCCAGATCCAATTCCCAGCATCTTGCAGTGTGATCTCTAGACTGCTCTTTAATCTTTCTATACCTCAGTTTTTCCATCCTGGAAAACAAGGATTGTATTACCTGTCTCACCCTGAATTCTTTCTATACCTCAGTTTTTCCATCCTGGAAAACAGGAATTGTATTACCTGTCTCACCTTGAATTCAGACTCTCACTACCAAATGAGAATATTTGTTTCTATAATTTGTGAAACAACTAGGGTTGAGAAAACTCAGAAAATTAAGCACAAATGTTGGTTTATTTGTTTTTTGAGACACAGTCTTGCTCTGTCACCTGGATAGAGTGCCATGGTGTCTTCATAGATCACAGCAACCTCAAACTCTTTTTTTTATTATTATTATTAAATCATAACTGTGTACATTAATGTGATCATGGGGAACCTCAAACTCTTGGGCTTAAGGATCCTCCTGCCCCAGTTTCTTGACTTTTAGTAGAGACGGGGTCTTGCTCTTGCTCAGGCTGGACTCAAACTCCTGAGCTCAAGCATTCCACCCTCAGCCTCCGAGAGTGCTAGGATTACAGGAGCCATCATGCCTGGCCAAGCACAAATGTTATTTCTCAGTTTTATCAGATCTGCCACGCAGATATGAGCCCAACAGGAGTCCCTAGGCAAATAATCCCTCAGAAAGTAGTTCTGACTTCTAGCTCCACAAATTCTGTACATAGAATAATGTGAAGTAAGAAGCCAGGCAGGGCCTTCAGATGCTAAGTGGCTATAGAAGCAACTCACTGCATATCAGATTCCACGAAGAAATTATCACTCTAGACTAGCGATTCTCAACCTGTGGGTTGTGACCCACAAGAACTGTATTAAAGGGCCATGGCATTAGGAAGGTTAAGAACCACTGCTGTAGCCATTAACAATACCACTGTATTGTCATTTTACCTCAAAGAAGCTGAAAGCCTGGCTCGGCACCCATAGCACAGTGGTTACGGCACCAGCCACATACACCAAGTCTGGCAGGTTTGAGATCAGCCTGGGCCAGCTAACCAATAATGACAACTGCAATAAAAAATAGCCGGGCGTTGTGGTGGGCGCCTGTAGTCCCAGCTACTTGGGAGGCTGAGGCAAGAGAATCACTTAAGCCCAAGAGTTTGACGTTGCTGTGAGCTATGATGCCACAGCACTCTACTGAGGGCAACATAGTGAAACTGTCTCAAAAAAAGAAGAAGCTGAAAGCCTTACTTATCCAATGGTTACAGTTAAGTCCTTCTCCTGGACAAGAAGTGCCCCATAAGTGTTGCCTTGGAACAACCATACAGTTCAGGGAGGATTAAGGGGTGACAAAAGAAGTATGAGGTATAAGACAACTTAAGATTTAGGGTAGTGTTTTGTGTTAGTTTGTTTTAGTTTTGAGACAGTCTCACTCTGTCACCCTGGGTAGTGCTGTGGCATCATCATACCTCACAGCAACCTTAAGCTCCTAGGCTCAGGCAATCCTCTAGCCTCAGTCTCCCCAGTAGCTGGGATTACAGGTACCTGCTGCCACAGTACTCTGCTATTTTTCTATTTTTTTTTTAGTAGAGACGAGGTCATGCTCTTACTCAGGCTGGTCTCAAACTCCTAAGCTCAAACAATCCATAAGGTAGTGTTTTCTTTTTTTTTTTTGAGACAGAGTCTCACTTTGTTGCCCTTGGTAGAGTGCCGGGGCATCACAGCTCACAGCAACCTCCAGCTCTTGGGCTTAGGCGATTCCCTTGCCTAAGCCTCCCAAGTAGCCGGGATTACAGGTGCCCACCACAACGCCCAGCTATTCTTTTCTTATTTCTTTAGACAGAGTCTCATTTTATCACCCTTAGGGTGCCATGAGGTCACAGCTCACAGCAACCTCAAACTTCTGGGCTTAAGCAATTATCTTGCCTCAGCCTCCCAAATAGCTAGGACTACAGGCACCCACACACAACACCTGGCTATTTTTTGGTTGGCGTGAGTTATCATTTTTGTTTAGCAGGCCCGGGCCAGGCTCAAACCCGCCAGCCTCAGTGTATGTGGCTGGCACCCTACTCACTGAGCTACAGGGGCCAAGCTGTAAGGTAGTATTTTACAATAATTTTTTGAGCTTCTGGTATAATTCTGAATACAAAATTATTGGCAGCATACCAAAAGGGATTACTGTAATATAAATGCTCGTTTTTTTTGTTTTTTTGAGACAGAGTTTCACTATGTTGCCCTCAGTAGAGTGCTGTAGCATCACAGCTCACAGCAATGTCAAACTCTTGGGCTTAAGCGATTCTCTTGCCTCAGCCTCCCAAGTAGTTGGGACTACAGGTGCCTGCCACAATGCCAGGCTATTTTTTTGTTGCAGTTGTTTAGCTGGCTTGGGCCGGGTTTGAACCTGCCACCCATGGTGTATATGGCTGGTGCTGTAATCACCATGCTACGGGCGCTGAGCCATAAATACTTTTTTTTTTTTTTTGTAGAGACAGAGTCTCACTGTACCGCCCTCGGGTAGAGTGCCGTGGCATCACACGGCTCACAGCAACCTCTAACTCTTGGGCTTACGCGATTCTCCTGCCTCAGCCTCCCGAGCAGCTGGGACTACAGGCACCCACCACAACGCCCGGCTATTTTTTTGTTGCAGTTTGGCCGGGGCCGGGTTTGAACCCGCCACCCTCAGCATATGGGGCCGGTGCCCTACTCACTGAGCCACAGGCGCCGCCCTAAATACTCATTTTTAAAAACTCAATTTTGAGGTGCAATGGGTCATACCTATAATCCTAGCACTCTGGGAGGCCAAGGCGGGAGGACTGCCTGAGTTCCAGACCAGCCTGAGGGAAGAGCAAGACCCTGAGACCTCATCTCTACTAAAAATAGAAAAATAAGCTGGGGATCATGGTTGGCGCCTGTAGTGCCAGCTACTTGGGAGGCTGAGGCAGGAGAATTGCTTGAATCCAGGAGTTCGAGGTTACAGTGAGCTAGGCTGATGCCATGGCATTCTAGCCTGGGGCAACAAAGTGAGACTCAGTCTCAAAAACAAAAAACTCGGGCGGCACCTGTGGCTCAAAGGGGTAGGGCGCTGACCCCATATGCAGGAGGTGGTGGGTTCAAACCCAGCCCCAGCCAAAAAAAAAGAAAAACAAAAAACCCTCAATTTAGAAACTTGAAAAACTTTCTAATTATCGTATTTTCTATTTGCTTACCCTCTGGTCTTCATGACTGTTGCAACACATAAGTTTACTACTCTGTCTAGGCTCTACATAAGGCCAAATTTCATTTTGGTTCAAATATATAGTCTGTCTTTGGTACCAACCTGACATTAAATTTTATCTCTAGGCTGCAGCAAATTTTATCCCCCTATAATCCATCAAGTGGCTGCCAATCAGCTCAACACTTCACTTGACAGACTTCACTACAAATTCACGCTATGATTCACAGTATGAATCCTAAAATACATTCTATATCCTGATCAAAATGTAGCACATGCCTATGAAAGAGGAATGCCATATAAGAACCACTCTCTCGGCGGCGCCTGTGGCTCAGCGGGTAGGGCGCCGGTCCCATATGCCGGAGGTGGCGGGTTCAAGCCCAGCCCCGGCCAAAAAAAAAAAAAAAGATATAAAAAAAAAAAAAAAAAATATATATATATATATAAAAGAAAATAGAAAAAGTATCAGAATGTCATGGCAAGCACCTGTAGTCTCAGCTAGTTGGGAGACTGAGACAAGAGGATAGCTTGAGGGCAGCGCCTGCAGCTCAAAGGAGTAGGAAGCTGGCCCCATATGCCGGAGGTGGTGGGTTCAAACCCAGCCACGGCCAAAAACTGCAGGAAAAAAAAAAAAGGATTGCTTGAGCCCCCAAGTTTGTGGTTGCTGTGAGTTATGACATCACGGCACTTTTCTCAAGAGGACAGAGTGAGACTCTGTCTCAAAAAATAAATCAATAAAATAAAAACTGTTCTGAAGTAGATTCAGGTCTGAAGCATTTTCCACATATCCACTAACTAGCCTTCCCCTCAGATGTCCTGTTGCTGCTCCCACATGCTCAGCAAGATCTTTCTGACTTCCAGGTTCACCACACTCTGCCAGCCACCCAAGCCTGCATCCTGAATCACACTGTGGAAATTAATTCTCTTCTTTCTCCAGTCATAAACTCATACTGTAACACGATACAGTTACAAATACTACATCTTTCTCTTCCTCTCCATCTACTCTAACACGATACCACTAACACCATACCAATTCAGAATAATAGAAATTATAGAACATAAAGACTGGAATGGATCTTAGATATTATCAGTTTAACTCCATCTTACTGAAAACCATAGTACTCAAGTCTCCAAGTATCCGGCCAAAGATCTATTAAGACACCATATTTGTATTTTTGTGTGCATCCACCTCCCACTCACTCCAAATTCAGTTCATCGTGTGTGCTGCTCACAAATGAATGCTCCTTACACATTCCTGCATGTGACTTATTTCCCATTCCATAATATCTATAATACCTCACTACTGTTCTACACACTATACCCATTTCACCTTCTAAATCTTTACGTTCCTTCCTTTGACATGCCCCTTCTTCTGTCTTACCTATCCAAATTTGACCTGTTTTTCAAGTCCCTTTTAGAGAGCTTTCCGTAAATGCCAGCCTTCATTGATTTCTCCCTTCCCAGAAATTCTGTAATACTTAAGTTAATAGCTTATCATAAAATTCAGCAACCTCCCAATCTTATCTACCTTGCGATGTACCATTAATATTTCTGTTCAAAAACATATTAGCACTGCCTTGTTTCATGTTTAGCTGAACTAAACTCCTCCAGAACAGGAATTATGGTTTTCTCCTTCCAAAAGGGCCTTGCAGAAAATACTAATAGCAGCTACCATGTTGTGTTGTTTTGAGACAGAGTCTCACTTTGTCACTCTCGGTAGAGTGCCATAGGGTCATAGCTCATAGCAACCTCAAACTCTCGGGCTCAAGCAATTCTCTTGCCACAACTTCCCAAGTAGCTGGGACTACGGGCACCCACCACAACACCTGGCTATTTTTAGAAACAGAGGTCTCGCTCTGGCTCAGGCTGGTCTCGAACCTGTGAGCTCAGGTGATCCACCTGCCTCAGCCTCCCAGAGTGCTGGGACTACAGGCGTGAGCCACCATGCCTGGCCCGCAGCTACCATATGTTTAACTCTTACTATGTGCCATAGGTTGTATTAAATATTTCTCATACTTTATCTCATTTAATCATCAAAATAATGTTGTCTCTTTTTTTTTTTTTTTTGCAGTTTTTTGGCTGGTGCCAGGTTTGAACCCACACCTCCAGTATATGGGGCCAGCGCCCCACTCCTTGAGCCACAGGCGCCACCCAATGTTGTCTTAGTGATATTATTATTCCTACTTTAACTCTACTGGCTGATCCAAGTTGGGGAGGGAGGGGCCTTTATTCTCTTCTTTGAGCATTGAGGCCCAGAAGGGCTGTACTCATTCCATCTGGAAGCATTTGGCACACAAGGTAACCGCCATCACTCAACTACCCGCATCTTAAGTGGAAAATAGCAGCCCTATTTAAAATAGCTTTAAAATGGAAGCCCTATCTAAAATAGCTAAAAGAGATCTGTTCCTATTTTCTCACAGAATCCAATCTTTTTTTTTTTTTTTGTGGTTTTTGGCCGGGGCTGGGTTTGAACCCGCCACCTCCAGCATATGGGACTGGCGCCCTACTCCTTGAGCCACAGGCACTGCCCAGAATCCAATCTTTTTCTATGATATACAACAGAAAAATATTTTATACAATATAAGATTATATGGAGAACAGCAGCAAGAACTGCCCTTCCCTGCTGAGTGCCCATCGGGCTAAGTTTCAGAAGAAACAAAGGCACAAAGAGTTTAGGCTGAAGTTGCCTATCGGAAAAGATGGGGCTGGGATTTGAGCTAAACTGTCTCCCTAAAACAGGCCTAAAAGTAAGAAGCAAACAAATTTCTGCTGAATAACCTACTGTTTTCCACATGCTGATGGTACTATCACCCCAAATGAACTAATGAAGATAGAAACCATGCCTGGAACCCTATGTGGTAGAGTGAGGGCAAGAACTGCCCTTCCCTGCTGAATACCAATCAGGTGTTAGGTTCAATGCCAGGCATTTTATGTTCAATATCTCATTTACTTTCTGAAGACTCCTAAGTATAAATTCTCTTAAATAAATAACTTGTAAGGCGACGCCTGTGGCTCAGTGAGTAGGGCGCAGGCCCCATAAGCCGAGGGTGGCGGGTTCAAACCCAGCCCCGGCCAAACTGCAACAACAACAAAAAAAAATAGCCGGTCGTTGTGGCGGGTGCCTGTAGTCCCAGCTGCTGGGGAGGCTGAGGCAAGAGAATTGTGTAAGCCCAAGAGTTAGAGGCTGCTGTGAGCCGTGTGATGCCACGGCACTCTACCCGAGGGCGGTACAGTGAGACTCTGTCTCCACAAAAAAAATAATAATAAATAAATAAATAACTTGTAATTTCTTCAGAATTTCTCTGAAATTCACCCAAAATGTTACCCACTTTCAACAGAGCCCAAACGCTCCCAGATGCACTGAGCCCCTTCTGGGCATGAAAGCTCAAAGAGGACAAAACCACCTCAACTTGGATCAGCCAGTAGAGTTAAAAGCCTCAGCTCCAACAAGCATTTACCACACGTCTGCCCTTCTTCAGGACAGGCTACTCTGCGCTTCATTCTGACACTCGTGATATCATTTATTACACACTACAGCTCTGTGAAGTAGCTGACATTTCCCCCCCACTTTACAGATAAATAAAATATCGTCCAAATAAAAGAGATTGTTAATTCTAAATCACATCTTCATGGCAGATTCGGGACTAGAATCCAGGTCTGTCTACACTGGCCCACTCCCCCAGCAGACTCGCATAGGTGGTATCCAATTTATTCTGGTCTGGCTGGGTTAGAGTTCTAACAAAATCTCTGCAACAATTTTCCTTCAAAGGTATTTATTAGACAATACGTCAACCTTGTAGCTTCAAATACCATCTCCAGGTATTCGCTACGTGACTAGAGAAAGAAGTTTCACCACCCTGGGTTCCAATTCCCTCATCGGCAAAAGGAAATACTAAGAGCACCTACCAAACAGTAATGTCCTAAGAAGTTAATGAAGTGAAAAAGAAAACAACCAGCACTGTATATGGCTTATGCTGGGGTCCAGTAAGAACAGGTTCCCTTCATCTATCCCCTCTGCTCTCACAAGCCTCGGGGTTCACCCACTATGACCATGCCACCCGTGTCCAGTCGTCCAGAGGCCACGCGCGACCTCAGCGTTATCAGGAGCCTGGGGCCAGCTACACTACCATACCTGCATGGAGTCAGCACTGATGATTTCGCCATCGAGCCGCTGGCCTAGCTGCAACGCCAGGGTGGACTTGCCGGTGCCTGTGGCCCCGAGAATCACTACAAGAGGTAGGGTCCGCCGCAGGCCCCGGATCCCCGTACCCACAGGAACGGCTCGTGCAGCAGCCACGGCCGCCATCTTAAAGCCATGTGCGCTTGCGCCGGAGCAGTCATCCACATGGCAACCGCCAGTGCGCTTGCGCAGATCTGGGGCCTGTCGGGAAAGTACAAAGGAAGGAGCCACGGAAGGAAGGTCTTAAGCTCAGGAGCCGCACGAGGTGACTGCTATTCCCGAGCTGGTGCCAGACCTAAACTACCGGCTGTTTAAGTGGGAGATGGCACCCCTATCTAAAATATATCTGTCCCTATTATTTTTTATAGCACCCAGTTCTTTTTCTGTGATATACAATAGAAAAAGAATTACACAATAAAAAATTGTATATTGATCTCGTGTTTATTTTCTTGGGACACATTCTGCCCAGGTCATTGCTGTATTTCTAGTGTCTAGCACAGTACTTGGTACCGAATAAACACCCAATAATTGTTAAACGGAAAGAATGACCTGCCTAGCTAGTGCTGGAGCCAGTGAGCTCAGGTGTAGCATTTTCTAGACTCAGACCTGCCTAGTTCCCAGGTAAGGGCGGTTGTTCATTTATATTTTCATCCCACAGTGCAACCTCGGAAAGCAGGACCAAACTTTACGTCCCCTTGGCCAAAAAACGCAACAGATGGGATAAGAACAGAAAAAATCAAGTAAATCCACAAAATAGAGCAAAAAGGGATCGGCACCTGTAGCCCAGTGAGTAGGGCGCCGGCCACATACACGGAGCCTGGCGGGTTTGAGCCCGGCCCGAGCCTGCTAAGCAACAACGACAACTGCAACAAAAAAACATAGCCGTTATGGTGGGCACCTGTAGTCCCAGCTACTGGGAGGCTGAGGCAAGAGAATCGCTTAAGCCCAAGAGTCTGAGGTTGCTGGGAGCTGTGACTCTACAGCACTCTACCAAGGATGACATAGGGAGATCTTTCCCCCACAAAAAAAAAAAAGGGAAAAGGAAGGCAGATAGAAAAGATAAAGTAGTAGCAACAACCCTCATATTAAATTAGAGGCACAGCTCAGTACCTGTGGCTCAAGCGGCTAAGGCACCAGCCACATACACATGAGCTGGTGGGTTCGAATCCAGCCCGGGCCCGCCAAACAACAATGACGGCTGCAACCAAAAAAACAGCCAGGCGTGGGCGGCGCCTGTGGCTCAGTCGATAAGGCGCTGGCCCCATATACCGAGGGTGGCGGGTTCAAACCCGGCCCCAGCCAAACTGCAACCAAAAAATAGCCGGGCGTTGTGGCGGGCGCCTGTAGTCCCAGCTACTCGGGAGGCTGAGGCAAGAGGATCGCTTAAGCCCCAGGAGTTGGAGGTTGCTGTAAGCTGTGTGAGGCCACGGCACTCTACGGAGGGCCATAAAGTGAGACTCTGTCTCTACAAAAAAAAAAAAAATAGCCAGGTGTTGTAGCGGGCACCTGTGGTCCCAGCTACTTGAGAGGCTGAGGCAAGAGAATTGCTTAAGCCCAGGAGTTGGAGGTTGCTGTGAGCTGTGATGCAACAGCACTCTACCCAGGGTGACGGCTTAGGCTCTGTCTCAAAAAAAAAAAAAAAAAAGTAGAGGCAGAAAAAATTAGAACCAGAAAAGACCAAAATTGTAGAGACTGCTCGTCATTTTAAGAAAGGGCTTTGGAGTTGATGGAGCTGAGTGCAAATTCCAGTTTTGTCCCTTGCCTGCTGTGTGACTGCCCTTATTTTCACCTTCTAGCCTTAGTGTTCCTATCTTTAAATTCCTCTCAGGATTGCCTTAAGGAGAAAATGAAGTAATGTCTGAAAAGTGTTCACTATACTATAATGCCCTGTCCCAAAACAACCACCATTTGTTGAATGCTAAATTATTGTAATGGTAACACCTCATCTGCCTCTCTAAAGAGATAAGAGCAACTGCCTAAGGACAGAGAAATTTTCAGTAATGTGTAAAAGTGCCAAAATATAGCCAGGCGTTGTGGCGGGCGCCTATAGTCCCAGCTACTCGGGAGGCTGAGGCAAGAGAATCGCTTAAGCCCAGGAGTTGGAGGTTGCTGTGAGCTGTGTGAGGCCACGGCACTCTACTGAGGGCCGTAAAGTGAGACCCTGTCTCTACAAAAAAAAAAAAAAAAAAAAAAAAAAGTGCCAAAATACCTATTCTGCTAACGCCTTGTTAGCCAATAAAAAAAAAAAAAAGTTCTAATTGCTGGCTCGGTGCCTATGGCTCAAGTGGCTAAGGTGCCAGACACATACACTTGAGCTGCCAGGTTCAAATCCAGCCTGGGCCTGCCAAACAACAGTGACAGCTGCAACCAAAAAATAGCTAGGCATTGTGGTGAGCCCTTGTAGTCCCAGCTTCTTGGGAGGCTGAAGCAAGAGAACTGCTTAAGCCCAGAAGTTGGAGGTTGCTGTGAGCTGTGATGCCATAGCACTCTACCATGACGACAGCTTGAGGCTCTATCTCAAAAAAAAAAAAAAGAGTTCTAATTGCTTTCTCCTAGAGATTGGCTCTGCCTAGTTCTCAGGTTATATCACCAGGATCCCCTGGGCCAGAGGAGTGACCCCTGGAAGTTTTGAGCATATGACAGGCCTGGCTGCAATGACTGCCAATACATTTCTCAATCACTTGAATCACCATTGGCATAAGGACCTGTCTTGTAAACCCAGTGTAAACCTTGTAGCCACATATATTGTTGGAAGAACACCGGTTCCCATTTCTTGGTCCCCTGTACCTCCTTTTCTCAACCCCGCCTGCTTTGATCAAAAGCCTTGTTCTCTCCAATTTGTGGTACCCGCCTGAGGCTGGATTTAAAATGGAGATACATGGCCACATTTTGGCAGATACTCTCACATGATGGTTGTTAACTGTAGAACCTTTGCCTGGAGACTTTCAGAGGGTATGGTTACCATGACAACCAGTAGAAAGATGGCAGGCCAGAGAAATGATGCAATTAAAGGAAAGGAGAGGCTGATTTCATGATGACAATCTGACCATAACAGAATATGCTCCCTCACAGATGGGACAGCATTGTCCAAGTCATGACCAGGTGACTGTTACTAGAGAAATCAAAAAAGAGGGGGTGGAATTTACCATCTAGAGACCAGAAAAGGAAGAGAGGGGTTACCAAGGTAACTACGGAGAAAGGAATGAAAAAATGGGGCTTCACCACAGCAGCAGAAAATTGCTGCCAGCCAAGCAACACAAGACTGTTGCTATAGAAACAAGGAGAACAGTGATCCTATAGACCATGGGGAGAATTATCACTGAAATGCTGAGCAAGAAACACTCCTATATCAGAATGAAGCCTGTGGTCCAAAACAAATGAGAAATGAGAAAAACATAGTACCATTTCCATTCATCATAATTCTACCAGTTTCACTGAAAGACAATGGGAATTTTTTTTTTTTAATTCCTAGGCTGATTTATTTGTAGCTGTTTGTCTCCTTAGTGATCTTCTGAACTCTAAATTATACTAAAAATAGTTCCTGAAAGATATTCTGTAACTTGAAATTCTAATTGGAGACATTAAAGTCAAGGGAAAATTTGGAAAGTGAAGTCTATCACCAAGAGTTAATAAGTATTTCTAAAAACAACATAGGGCTGTGCCCGTAGCTCTGTGGGTAGGGCACTGGCCACATGCACCAAAGCTGGTGGGTTTGAGCCTGGCCCAGGCCAGCTAAAACAACAATGACAACTGCAACAACAACCAAAAAAAAAAAAAAATAGCCGGGCATTGTGGCGGGCGCCTGTGGTCCCAGCTACTTGGGAGACTGAGACAAGAGAGTCTGAGGTTGCTGTGAGCTGTGACGTGATAGCACTCTATCAAGGGTGACTAAGTGAGACTCTGTCTCAAAAAAAAAAAGGATAAGGCAAAAGATGAAGGGGCATTCTACGAGGATCACCCCCCAAAAGCTCAAAGATTTGAGGTGGGATTCTAGACAATGCAGTGACATTGGGGACAAAAGAGGAATGTTAGCCAGGGGCAGTGGTTCCTGCCTGGGAGGCCAAAGCTTCAGGATGGCTTGAAGCCAGGAGTTGGGGACCATCCTGAACAAGAGCAAGACACAGCATCTCTACAAAAAATAGAAAAATTAGCTAAGCATGGTGGTGCATGCCTGTAGTTCCGGGCTAATTGGGAGGCTGAGGCAGGATTGCTTGAGCCTAGGAATATGAGAATGCAGTGAGCTATAATGATGCCACTGCACTCTAGCGGTGACAGAGCAAGACGGAAGGGAAGGGAAGGGGAGGAGAGAGGAGGGGAGGAGAGGGGAAAGGGAAGGGAAGGGAGAGGATCATTCCATGGGAGGCCTGGAGCATCTGTCTCCTAGGTAAGAGACTAAAGTTGGGTCAAAGACAAATACCAGCTTTTTTGATATAAGATAGCTTTGTAGCCCAGGCAGCGCCTGTGGCTCAGTGAGTAGGGTGCTGGCCCCATATACCGAGGGTGGCGCATTCCAACTGCCTGGCCAAACTGCAACAAAAAAATGGCCAGGCGTTGTGACAGGCGCCTGTAGTCCCAGCTACTCTGGAAGCTGAGGCAAGAGAATTGCCTAAGCCCAAGATCTGGAGGTTGCTGTGAGCTGTGACAGTACGGCACTCTACTGAAGGCAACAAAGTGAGACTCGGTCCTGCCCCCCAAAAATAAAGATAGCTTTATAGCCCAACCTTCATGCTGATTAGGTAAATATTTCCTGTAGGAGATATTTCATGATGAACTTGATTCCTGTATTAAATTCTTAGGCTGTCATAACAAATTAACACAAACTGGGTGGCATAAATCCACACAAATTTATTTTTTCATGGTTCTGGAGGGTAGAAGTCCTAAATCAAGGTGTTGTCGGGAACATGCTCCTGTGCTTCCCTCTAGGACAGAATCCTTCCTTGCCTCTTCTAGTTTCTGGTGGTTTCCAGCAATCTTTGGTAACATAACCCCAATCCCTACTTCTGTCTTCACATGGCCACTATATGTGTCTGCATCCCTCTCCTTGGAATATCAGTCACTGAATTATGGTCCACCCTAATCCAGTATGATCTCATCCTAACTTGATTACATCTGCAAAGACCCTATTTCCGAATCTCTGTAAGTTGACCACCCAAGGGACTAAAAGGAACTGTTCGATGTATGGAGGAGGTGGTCAACATAAGAAACTAGGCCTGTATGTACTGATAGATATGTGGGTGCATGTCCAGTCTGAATGTTAGGTCAACTTAAAGAAGTGGTCAACTTTGGAGGTTCTACTATATTTCCAAATAAAGTAAATCATAAGCTCTGAAATGACATGAAGTTTTTTTTTTTTTTTGAGACAGAGTGTCAAGTTGTCACCCTGGGTAGAGTGCTGTGGTGTTGAAAGAACCAAACCAGCGCCATCTTAGGAGTTAAGTTTCGCACCCCCCCACCCCCACCATTTAGTTTCACTTTCCAGGCATGCCTGGGCATGCCCAGGCAAGACCAGGCAAGACCAGGCATCATGAGACAACTGCCCCCCCCCAACCTATCCAGAAGCGCCCCCTTAGTTTCAAGCTGTGCATGCCCACCCGCTGCACGGGACCGTAAAAACCCCTCGCTCCACAACTCTGGCTCCTGGCTTGGATCCGTTGTAACGGAGACCCAGGGAGTCCAAGTTTGAACTTGCAATAAAACGGCTTCTTTTGCTTTTGCATTGGTTTCGGCTCCTCGGTGGTCTTTGTGGGGGATTTCAAGATCTGGGCACAACAGTGTCACAGCTCACAGCAACCTCAAACTCTTGGACTCAAGCAATCCTCTTGCCTCGGCCTCCCAAGTAGCTGGGACTACAGGCACCTGCCACAACACCCAGCTATTTTTTTTTTGTGTGTGTGTTTTTTTTGGCCGGGGCTGGGTTTGAACCCGCCACCTCCAGCATATGGGACCAGCGCCCTACTCCTTGAGCCACAGGCACCGCCCAACACCCAGCTATTTTTGTTGTTGTTTTTGTAGAGACAGAATCTCACTTTATTGCCCTCAATAGAGTGTCTTGGCGTCACAGCTCACAGCAACCTCCAGCTCCTGGGCTTGGGCAATTCTATTGCCCCAGCCTCCCGAGCAGCTGGGACTACAGGTCCCCGCCACAACACCTGGCTATTTTTTTTGTTGTTGTTGTTGCAGTTCGGCTGGGGCTAGGTTGGAACCCGCCACCCTTGGTATATGGAGCCAGCGCCTTACCCACTGAGCCACAGGCATCGCCCCTGTTGTTGTTGTTGCAGTTGTCATTGTTGTTTTAGCTGGCCTGGGCCAGTCACGTTTAAACCTGCCAGCCTCAGTGTATGTGGCCAGCACCCTAACCACTGAGCTATGGGCACTAAGCCGAATGACATGAATTTTGGTGGGTGGAGGAATAATATTCCCCTTCATACAGCACCTATGAGTAGTTATATTACCTTATATTGATTCATTGAATTGCTGGTTACATTATTTTCCCATTGGCGATTGGCCAATCAAAATTTGAATTTGGGGGAGCATCAGAATTGCTCAAAACAAGCGAGAGGACCAGGCACAGTGGCTCATGCCTGTAATCCTAGCACTCTGGGAGCCCGAGGCAGGTGGATTGCCTGAGCTCAGGAGATGGAGACCAGCCTGAGCAAGAGTGAAACTCCATCTCTACTAAAAAAAAAAAAAAAAAAAGAAAACTAGTTGAGCATCATAGAAGGTGCTTGTAGTCCCACCTACTCAGGAGGCTAAGGCAAGAGGATTGCTTGAGCCTAAGAGTTTGAGGTTCCTATAAGCTATGATGCCACAGCATTCTACCAATGGCAACAAAGTGAAAGTCTGTCTCAAAAAACAAAACAGAATAGAACAAAACAAAACAAAAAACAAGCCAGGGGAGAAAGAGTAGAGCTCACCTTTTTACAGGGTTTGTATTACACTGAAGTTGAATTATAGGGTTTGTTCCAAAGCACACCAGAATATGTTCTCAGGAGGAGTTTACTTTCCAGCTGGCTCAGCCCTCTCTAAGAGAGCCTGCACACCACCAGAGGATCCTTGAAGGCTGTAAAATCAGAGTGGGGAAGATGCAAAAGGGAAAAAGCCACCAGAGCCCCTAATCTCACGCTCTCTCAAGCCCTTTCCTTTACTTCTCTGGCTTCTTTTTTTTTTTTTTTTTTTTTGCTAAATCGTAGCTGTGTACATTAATGCAATTATGGGGTACAATGTGCTGGTTTTATATACAATTTGAAATACTTTCATCAAACTGGTTAACATAGCCTTTGCCGCATTTTCTTAGTTATTGTGTTAAGACATTTATATTCAGCTCCACACCTGTGGCTCAAGCTGCTGAGGCACCAGCCACATACACCTGAGCTGATGGGTTTGAATCCAGCCCAGGCCCGCCAAACAACAATGACGGCTGCAACCAAAAAAATAGCCGGGCATTGTGGCCAGTGCCTGTAGTCCCACCTACTTGGGAGGTGGAGGCAGGAGAATCGCTTGAGCCCAGGAGTTAGAAGTTGCTGTGATCTGTGATGCCACAACACTCTACCCAGGGTGACAGCTTGAGGCTCTGTCTCAAAAGAAAAAAAAAAGAGGGCGGCGCCTGTGGCTCAGTGAGTAGGGCGCCAGCCCCATATGCCGAGGGTGGCAGGTTCAAACCCAGCCCTGGCCAAACTGCAACAAAAAAATAGCTGGGCGTTGTGGCGGGCGCCTGTGGTCCCAGCTGCTTGGGAGGCTGAGGCAGGAGAATGGCGTAAGCCCAAGAGTTAGAGGTTGCTGTGAGCCGTGTGACGCCACAGCACTCTACCCGAGGGCGGTACAGTGAGACTGTCTCTACAAAAAAAAAAAAAGACATTTATATTCTACCCTTAGTAGATTTAACATGTACGCTTGTAAAATGCACTGTAGGTGTGGTCCCACCAATTTCCCTCCCTCTACTAATCCTCCCCCCACCCCTCCTCTCCCTCTCCTCTTTCCCCTTCATCTTGAGCTATAGCTGGGTTCTAGCTTTTATATGAAAGTGTGGGTGCTTATAGATTAGTTTCATAGTAAGGCTGAGTACATTGGATACTTTTTCTTCCATTCTTGAGATACTTTACTAAGAAGAATATGTTCCAGCTTCATCCATGTAAACATGAAAGAGGTAAAGTCCCCATCTTTTTTAAGGCTGCATAATATTCCATGGTATATGTATACCACAATTTATTAATCCATTCATGGGTCGATGGGCATTTGGGCTTCTTCCATGAGTTAGCAATTATGAATTGGGCTACAATAAACGTTCTGGTGCAAATATCTTTTTTTAAAGTGATTTTTGGTCCTCTGGATATATACCTAATAGAAGAATTGAAGGATTGAATGGCAGGTCTATGTTTAGATCAAAAATATGGAACGCTTCACGAATTTGCGTATCATCCTTGTGCAGGGGCCATGCTAATCTTCTCTGTATCTTTCCAATTTTAGTATATGTGCTGCTGAAGTGAGCACCTTCACTTCTCTGGCTTTGTCTGTTTCTCTTGCCTTGGCATTCTGAGCCTTAATCATCTTCATATCCCAAACCAGTATCTTCCATTCATCTCTCTTTCTAAAGCCTCAATATCACATTTCCAACTTGTTGGGGCTTTATTTTGGATGACCCTATCACCTCATTTTCATTGTGTCTCAACCACAAGCAGTTTCATCCCCTGACTTCCCTATTTCAAAGAATCACAAGAGGATGTTTGCCACCAGAAGGATCTCCTTAGACTCTAGTGCAACCCTCTTTGTTGTATAAAAGAGACTACCCAGCCAGCAATTCAGACCAGATTCCTCCTCTCTCCCCAGATTTGACAGGAAATTCCCAACTGCTCTTCCCCAAAGCTGTTCCTTTAGCCTGTAACGTCTTCCTTTTCTTCACTAAACTAAATGCTAACAGTACTTCTAGTTCCAGTTAAAGTCACGTTCTCTAACAAGAACTTTCTTGATGACTACAGACAAAATGTTCTCTTCCCCTTCTGAGGCTTGTAGTCATTGTCTGAAACACAAACTGCCTTAATCTGTGATCAAGTTAAAGAAACCATAGCTTCATGTATCATTGCAAACATACTGCTCTTACTCTGTGGCAAGAACTGTTCTAGGCACTCTACATGTAACTATTTAATCTTTACAACAGTCCTGTGATGTAGGTATCATTATCTCCATTTTACAGGAGACTTGTAGGATTCAGCAAGGTTGAATGATTTGCCCAACATCCCACAGGTAGTAACCCTGAGTCCCTGTTCTTAACAATACTATGTCCTCTATATTATACTATATCCTCTATACCACCATCTGTGAATACTTTTGTATCTTTGAAAGACCTAGGCTTGAACCCCTAATACCCATGGTTTTCTAAGTTTGGTCTCAGGATTACACCTCCCTGCCTGCCTGTTAGCAATGCAGACTCCTGACTCCAAGCTACTGCATCAGGGTCTCAAGGGTGGGTAGATTCTTAAGAAACACTCAGGTTTGAGAATCAATGTCTTAACAAGATAGACAACAAGATAGACAAGATATTTTAACGAGATATTTTAAATATCTTAATAAGAGTTTTTTTGTTTTTTTTTTTGCAACAGAGTCTCATTCTGTTGTCCAGGCTACAGTGCTATGGCATCAGCCTAACCCACAGAAATCTCAAACTCCTGGTTTCAAGGAATCCTTTTGTCTCAGCCTCCTGAAGCTGGGACTACAGGCGCCTGCCACAGTGCCCAGTTATTTTTTTAGAGGAGTCTCACTCTTGCTCAGGCTGGTCTCAAACTCTTGAACTTAAGCAATCCACCCTGTGCCTGGCCTAATTTTTCTATTTTTAACAGAAACTCATTCTTGCTCAAAGTAGTCTCAAACTCCTGAACTCAAGGTATATACTCTTTTTTTTGTTTGTTTTTTGAGACAGAGTTTCACTTTGTCGCCCTCAGTAGAGTGCTGTAGCATCACAGCTCACAGCAACTTCCAACTCCTGGGCTTAGGCGATTCTCTTGCCTCAGCCTCCTGAGCAGCTGGGACTACAGGCGCCCGCCACAACGCCGGCTATTTTTGTGTTGCAGTTTGGCTGGGGCCGGGTTTGAACCCAGCACCCTAGGTATGTGGGGCTGGTGCACTACTCGCTGAGCCACAGGTACCACCCTCAAGGTATATACTCTTGCCTCAGCCTCTCAGAGTGTTAGGATTACAGGCATGAACCATCACACCTGGCCATAGGCATAATTTTCAGCAACATACTGCATTTACATAGGAAAGCACAAAAAACAAGTGGTTAAACATCTTCTTTGTCAACTAAATGATACATCCAGTATCTTCCTTGATTTTAATAACTTATGTGGCTACATTACGATCTTTGAGTGCAACTATCAACCCAAATCAGGCTAGTAAATACTTGTTGGATAAAAGAACCATGTTTAAGTTTCTTGCTATTAAAAAAAAAGATAGGAATTAAATATTTGATGACTAAATGGAGTAAGTTGCCTCCAGGTCAGTTTTAAAAAAGCACCACAGTGTCCAGTGGGGAAAGCGGATGGATTTTGTGCTCAACAGCTTTACAGTTGCACAGCCTCTGTCCATCATGGGCCGTGGATGCTGTGGGCCAATCAGAGGCTAGATTCTTTCCCCCCTCTTCCTCTTCTGCCTATCTCAATGTCCCCAAACTCTGGCTATTTTTTCCCTGATGATTTACCATCTCTTGAGGCATCAAGATGTGCACTCCATATTACTTTAAGTCCTCCTACTGGGAAGATGTGTTTTTTTTTTTTTTTGAGACAGAGTCTCGCTCTGTCACCCTGAAGTAGAGTGCCAAGGTGCCATAGCTCACAGAAACCTCAAACTTTTGGGTTTGAGAGATCCTCATGCCTCAGCCTCGCAAGTAGCTGGGACTACAGGCATATGCCACTATGCCCAGCTAGTTTTTTCTATTTTTAGTAGAGATGGGGTCTTGCTCTTGCTCAGGCTGGTTTCAAACTTCTGAGCTCAAACAATCCATCTGCCTCAGGTTCCTAGAGTGCTAGGATTATAGGCGTGAGACACCACACCTGGCCTGAAGATTTCATATTTTACCAATTCCTTCTATCACTTTTAAAATCTGACTAGGCCAGGTGGGTGGAACATGCCTATAATCCCAGCACTCTGGGAGGCTGAGGTGGGTGGATCACCTGAGCTCAGGAGTTTGAGACCAGCCTGAGCAAGTGCAAAACCCCCATCTCTAAAAACAGTTGTGCATTGTGGCAGGTGCCTGTAGTCCCAGCTACTCAGGAGGCTGAGGCAAGAGGATTGCTTGGGCTCAGGAGTTTGAGGTTGGACTGGGGTGGTGGCTCGCACCTATAATCCTAGCACTCTGGATTGCCTTAGCTCATGGGTTCCAGACCAGCCTGAGCTAGAGCGAGACCTCATCTCTAAAAATAGCTGGATGCTGTGGCGGGCACCTGTAATTCCAGCTACTCGGGAGTCTGAGGCAAGAGAATCACTTAAGCCCAAGAGTTTGAGGTTGCTGTGAGCTAGAATGGCACAACACTCAACCCTAGGGCGACTGAGTGAGACTCTGTCTCAAAATAAATAAATAAATTAATTAATTAAATTATACTAATCTATACTCTAGGTGTGGCTTGTTAACATGGTTTAAATAACAGAAATCATTTACTGAGCACTTACTATTGCACACAATGACCAAATGAAGCAGATGTTATTATTCATACATCTAGTTTGAAGATGAGAAAATAGGAGCCAGGAGAGTTTGATGACTTGCCCAAGGTCAAGAAAATGCTAGAAAATGCAGAGCCAAGATCTGGAACTGAGATCTTGAGATCTTCCCATAAGCTTACAGGCAATCTAGTATTTGCTGGACACCTACTGGACCCCTGGCACTGAGCCTAATCACTTAATGACACATCTGATTAGAGACTTAAGAACATATTTACATTTCCTTGCCAAGAGAATGGTAACATTAATACAGTTGATCCCTTTGGCCAGAGCAGTTGTAAATAAACAGACATTAACAAAAGCTGCCCACTAAGCTTACAGTAGAAATGCCCCCACATTCAGGCAACCTTAGCTGACACATTTAGATACCTCCCCTTTCCCATTCCCTAGTCACCCCATCAATCATCTCCCAAGTGGTCATCTTATCTTTACAAAGGAACTTCTCTCTCACTCCCTCCTAACACTTTCCAGATTAGCAAAGACATCTCCATCCCAGTTTCTCTATTTACTTATTTGAGACAAAGTCTCACTCTGTTAACATGGTTAATCTGGGCTAGAATGCAGGGGTGTTATCATAGCTCACTGCAACCTCAAATTCCTGGGCTCAAGGATCCTCCTGCCTCAGCCACCCAAGTAGAAGGGACTACTAGTATGTATCACCACACTAGGCTAATTTTTTGTAGAGATGTAATCTCACTGTGTTGCTCAGACTGATCTCAAAACTCCTGGGCTGAAGCAGTCCTCCCACTTTAGTCTACAGGAGTGAGCCACCAAGTTCTACCTCTTTTCCCCCTTTCAAAGTGAATATTCTGACCTCAGGAGCACTTTAGACAAATTCAATACATCTAAGATGGTTCAACCTTCTCAATTCCCCAAAATAACTGCCAATAGGGGCAGAAGTTAAGCAAATGCTTTAGCCTTTTATTGACAAAGAGCGAGGATGTTCTCTCTTGTACACTAAATACAGCTTCTGAGCTACTCCTTATTGTCTATGTCTCAAGTTACGAGTGTGATCCCTTAGGTGTTTTATTCAGAGGCAAATCTAATTTGTAGAAATTGTTCTCAAAATCCACGAATAAAACCCCGGCTATTTTCAGACAAAGATAGAGGTAGGAGTCTGTAGAAATGAGTTAAGAAGGAGCTTAAAATACTTCACATTCCAGAAACACCCTGCCTCCCCCCCAGGAGATGGCTTGTATTCCTGCTCCTTTCTCAGCAGAGTTAACTCAAAAGAGCTGAAGCTTGGAGTGAGGCAGCTGGTACTAACTGTGTGGGTTTAGACAAATGACTTCCATGTCTCTGAGCTTCAGTCTGCTTATCTGTAAAATGGGGCTGACGCCATCATTTTATTGAGCACCCACAAATTCTTTCAAGGTCCAACAAAGAGAAAAATGTCCTACAAATTGGTTTCTCTCCCTCTTTTTTTTTTTGAGACAGAGTCTCATTATGTCACCCTGAGTAGAGAGCTGAAGCATCTTAGCTCACAACAATCTCAAACTCCTGAGCTCAAATGATCCTCTTGCCTTAGCCTTCCAAGCAGCTGGGACTATAGGCACCTACCACAATGCCCAGCTAGTTTTTCTATTTTTAGAAAAAATAGAAACCCATTAGTTTTTCTATTTTTATTTATTTATTTATTTAGAGACAGAGTCTCAAGCTGTTGTCCTGGGTAGAGTGCTGTAGCATCACAGCTCACAGCACCCTCAAACTCTTGGGCTCAAGCAATCCTCTTGCCTCAGCCTCCCAAGCAGCTGGGACTACTAGCGCCTGCCACAATGCCCAGCTATTTTTTGGCTATAGTTGTCATTGTTATTTGGTGGGCCCAGGCTGGATTCAAACCTGCCACTCTGGTGTATGCGGGTGGCACCCTAGCCTCTTGAGCTATAGGTGCTCAGACTCTATTTTTATTTTTATATATTTTTTGAGACAGAGTCTCACTATGTTGCCATGGCCTCACAGCATACAGCAATCTCAAACTCCTGGGCTCAAGTGATTCTCTTGCCTCAGCCTCCCGAGTAGTGGGGACTACAGTTTTTAGAGACAATGTCTCACTCTGGCTCAGGCTAGTCTTGTACCTATGAGCCCAGGCAATCCACCTGCCTCAGGCCACCCAAGTGCTAGGAGTACAGGCACAAGCCACCACGCCTGGCCTATCTTTATTTATTTCATTTTGTTTATTCTATTTTTTTGAGATGGAGTCTCACTCTGTAGCTCTAGGTAAAGTGCCATGGAGTCACAGCTCATAGCAATCTCAAACTCCTGGGTTTAAGCAATCCTCCTGGGCGGCGCCTGTGGCTCATTTGGTAAGGCGCCGGCCCCATATGCCGAGGGTGGCGGGTTCAAACCCGGCCCCAGCCAAACTGCAACCAAAAAATAGCCGGGCGTTGTGGAGCACGCCTGTAGTCCCAGCTGCTCGGGAGGCTGAGGCAAGAGAATCGCTTAAACCCAGGAGTTGGAGGTTGCTGTGACCTGTGTGAGGCCACGGCACTCTACCGAGGGCCACAAAGTGAGACTCTGTCTCTACAAAAAAAAAAAAAAAAAGCAATCCTCCTGTCTCAGCCTCCCAAGCAGCTGGATCTATAGGCAACCTCTACAACACCCAACTCTCTATTTTTAGTAGAGATGGGGTCTCACTCTTGCTAAGTCTCGTCTCAAATTCCGGAGCTCAAGCAGTCCACCTGCCTAGGCTTCCCAGAGTGCTAGGATTACAGGCGTGAGCCATAGTGCCCCGCCTACAAATTAGTCTCTTGACAAATGAATACACTGGGAGTTAAAAAAAAAAAAAAAAAAAGAAGACCTCTAGTAATTCAAGTCTGTTTTATAAACAGCTTTTTTTGGAAACATACTCTGGCTCTGTTGTCCTGGGAAGAGTGCAGGGCATCATTACAACTCACTGCAACCTCAAACTGCTGAGCTCAAGCGATCTTCCTACCTCAGCCTCCCCAGCAGCTGGGACTACAGGTATGTGCCACAGTGCCCAGCTAATTTTCCTTTTTTTTTTGAGACAGAGTCTCACTTTGACACCCTCAGTAGAGTGCTGTGGCATCAGCAACCTCCAGCTCTTGGTCTTAAGCGATTCTCTTGCCTCAGCCTCCCAAGTAGCTGGGACTACAGGCGCCCACCACAAGGCCTGGCTATTTTTTTTTTTTTTGGGGTTTTTGGCCGGGGCTAGGTTTGAACCCGCCACCTCCGGCATATGGGACCGGTGCCCTACTCCTTGAGCCACAGGCACCGCCCAGCCTGGCTATTTTTTTGTTGCAGTTTGGCTGGGGTCGGGTTTGAACCCACCAACCTCGGTATATGGGGCCACCACCCTGGGATCCTGATTTTGCTACAAGACTTTTGAGCAAGAAAGCTCTCTGGACTTTAGTACCACAGGGGACCACCTTACTTATTTACCAGGTTATTGTGTCACAAGAAAATCATTTTGTAAATGTTAGAAATTAGGAGTAGCTTTTTGACCCTATTCCAATTTCCTAGGCCCACAGGCCAGGCAGACAACCCTACCCAACCCAAGTCCCAGCTGTAAAGGGGGATCAGTGGAGGCAAAGTGAAAGTAGACTTTTCTCACCCTGAACCATCTTCTCATAGTCCTAGAGTGGGCCTCTTTGCAATAAGACTATGGCACCCAGCATCCAAATGCTTAGAGTAGCTGGTCACAGAACACTCACTCCATTTCATCCCAATACATGACAGAAGCAGTAGTCCCAAAGAAAGACAGTTCCAACAAGCAGTCAAGAAATGGAATTCCTGGGTCCGCACCTGTGACTCAAGCGGCTAAGGCGCCAGCCACATACACCTGAGCTGGCGGGTTGGAATCCAGCCTGGGCCTGCCAAACAACAATGATGGCTGCAACCAAAAAATAGCCGGGCATTGTGGCAGGCACCTGTAGTCCCAGCTACTTGGGAGGCAGAGGCAGGAGAATAAATCGCTTGAGCCCAAGAGTTGGAGGTTGCTGTGAGCTGTGATGCCATTGCACTCTACCCAGGGCAACAGCTTGAGGCTCTGTCTCAAAAAAAAGAAAAAGAAATGGAATTCCTGGGCAGCACCTGTGGCTCAAAGGAGTAGGGCGTCGGCCCCATATATGGAAGGTGGCGGGTTCAAATCTAGCCCCGGCCATAAACTGCAAAAATAAATAAATAAATACATAAATAAAATAAAAAGATTAAAAAAAAAAAGAAAGAAATGGAATTCCTGGGGTGGTGCCTGTGGCTCAAAGGAGTAGGGTGCTGGCCCCATTGGGTAGGGTGCTGGCCTCATAACTGAGGGTGGCAGGTTCAAACCCGGCCCCGGCCAAACTGCAACAACAACAAAAATAGCCCGGCATTGTGGCGGGGACCTGTAGTCCCAGCTACTCAGGAAGTTGAGGCAAGAGAATCGAATCACCTAAGCCGAGGAGTTGGTGGTTGCTGTGAGCTGTGTGATAACACGGCACTCTACCGAGGGCAATAAAGTGACACTCTCTCTCTTTAAAAAAAAAAGAAAAGAGGGCGGCGCCTGTGGTTCAGTGAGCAGGGCGCCGGCCCCATATACCGAGGGTGGCGGGTTCAAACCCAGCCCCGGCCAAACTGCAACAAAAAAATAGCTGGGCGTTGTGGCGGGCGCCTGTAGTCCCAGCTACTCGGGAGGCTGAGGCAAGAGAATCGCTTAAGCCCAAGAGTTGGAGGTTGCTGTGAGCTGTGTGACGCCACGGCACTCTACCGAGGGCAATAAAGTGAAATTCTGTCTCTACAAAAAAAAAAAAAAAGAAAGAAAAGAAAAAGAAATAGAATTCCATGTTTATCTCCTCCACATGCCCCATGCTAATAAACAAGGTGATATAGTGGTTAAGATCTCTGGTTCTGGGAATAGGCAGAGCTGGTTTCAGATCCCAACTCATGAGCTGTGTGAACTTGGGTAGTTTTGTTTGGTCTTAGAACTTCTGTTTCCTCATTTGTAGCCCAGGCTTGGTGTGGTGTGATATGAAGAAATCAGGAGTGTTCAGACATAATCTGTTGCTCTGGTGGGAATAGGCTGTTACTGACTTCTCCCCTCTTGCATTTATAGCAAGTTTATATGAACTGTGGGAGGGGAAGGGAGCCTTAATTTCTTTCATTAATCAGGTGAGAATTTTTTTTTTTTTCCTGAGACAGAGCGTCACTATGTTGCCCTCAGGAGAGTGCCATGGTATCACAGTTCACAGCAACCTCCAACTCTTAGGCTTAAGCGATTCTCTTGCCTCAGCCTCCCAAGTAGCTGAGACTACAGGTGCCCGCCACAACACCTGGCTATTTTTTGGTTGTAGCTGTCATTGTTGTTTGGCAGGGGCTTGAACTCGCCAGCTCCAGTGTATGTGGCTGGTGCCCTAGCCACTTGAGCTACAGGCACCGAGCCAATTAGGTGAGAATTTTTTAAAGACTACCTTTTTGTAAGGAAAAAATTACCTTGCTTGACAAATTTCCAGAACATTTTATAAAAGACATCTTATAAAAGGTCATCATACTGATAACAGCACCACCCTAGAGGGTATCAGGCTTTATAGTTTAGAAGGCAGTTTCCAGATCACTGCTTCATTTAATACCTGCAAAAACCTTGTGAAGTAGCATTTATTCCCGTTTTACAGGTAAGAAAACTAGGACTCATAAAGATAAAGTTAAAAGGCCACAGAAAATTTGGCAGAGCTTCGATTTCAAGCCTTCTAAAGTACAAATGCAGCACACTTTGCAATTCACAAGAGAATTTCATGTTCACTGATTACTAAGCCTACATTGTTTAGACATGTCTGAAAAGGCATTTCAGGAACCCAGAGTGGAATGACCAGGTTAGCAACATGGTTAAAGAAATGCAGCCATCTGGATCACTTGTGCCTATCCTGAATGAAGGAAATACTTTTCCTCCTTCATTCAGGAGGATTCTGATGGCATAAGCTAACCCTACTCTGACATGTTTGAGTAATCTTTTATTAGAAGATGTTCCAGAAGGCAACATTTTATTTATTTTTTTTTTTGAGACAGTCTCATTATGTCACCGTCAGTAGAGCTCTGTGGCGTCGCAGCTCACAGCAACCTCAAACTCTTGGGCTTAAGTGATTCTCTTGCCACAGCCTCCCAAGTAGCTGGGACTACAGGCACCCACCACAACGCCTGGCTATTTTTTGTTGCAGTTGTCATTGTTTAGCTGGCCCAGGCTGGGTTCGAGCCTGTGAGCCTTGGTGCTATGGGCACCAAGCCAAAGCAACATTTTAAAATCAGGCAAACAGGGCGGCACCTGTGGCTCAAGGAGTAGGGCGCCGGTCCCATATGCCGAAGGTGGCGTGTTCAAACCCAGCCCTGGCAAAAAAAAAAAAAATCAGGCAAACGATAATCACAACTAAATACAATATTTCAGGTGAACTTGCCTTTCAAACTAAATCAGACCCTTGCAATGGGAAACTTGTCCAAGAGTTTTTATTTTTTTCCTTATACAAAAACAGTTAACACCACTTTGTAAAAGGCATACAAAAATACAGTATTAAAAAAAAAAAAACTCCCCCAAGAGCATAATACCCAAGAGCAGCTTATAAAACACAAGCTATTCCGGTGAGATATCAGTAATCTACACCCTACCTGTCCTCCAAAGATAATTCCAGAAGTCAGGTGGCTTCTGAAAACCATGCTCCAAAAGGTAGAGAGGCTATTTCCAAACTTCCACTGGGATTCTCTGAGGCCAAGAAGCAACCTCAGAATGAAATCATAATGGACAATAGGTTTGGGAGTGGCAGCTGGTTTTTCAGAGGCAAATATAATGCTTACTATCCCTCTCCCCCATTGTCAAACCCAGAGCCAGTAGGCACCTGCTATCCTGGGCTGAGTTCTCAAGAGGTTGGTCCTTATTTCAAGACAGGCTTAGGGGTTCCTGAGGTTGCCTATATGACACGTGCTGGGTTGGGTGACTTTCTCAGATTGGAGGCTGCACCTGGATCCCACTTGGAGCTGCATGGTCCTGCTGGGGCAAAGTCCATCATGGTTGGCTAAGCAGAGCTCCTGGAAGCTCCTTTGAAACCCACCAGGAAGTATAAATCCATCTTCTAGAGTGCTGGATGAGTCCCAACTGCTCTCCCCAGAACTTCAGTAAGGCCAAGATTCTGGGAAAGGGATCTGAGTCATGGCAGGCTGGCAGGAGCCCAAAGGTGGCTGTAGAGCCAGCAAGCTCCTTGGAGCTGCTGAAGGACAGATTTGCATGGTTCCAGTAGAACTTCAAACTCGTCAGTCAAGTATTGAGAGGCAGGTGGAAAAGAGGAAGTGTTACAGTTCTCCCTTCTGAGGTGCCTTGAGAAAAGATTCTAAGATGGGCCTCGCGTGCTCCTTGGAAATCACCTGGGCAGGAAACAAGTTCACTGGCCAGGACTCTAAGCCTTCCCCAGGCCCCAGGCTAGGACCCACTTCCCTGTGTCTTGGGGAAATATTTGACTTATGGGAAAGGGTGTTGTAGAGCCCATTGCATAACAAAGGCAGAATGAAACAAAAAAAGTCTCTTGTGAGGACAGAAAGGTCCCTCCCTCAGAGGAGAGGGCCCAGAGGACTCTGAGACAAAGAATTTAGAGGCCAAGCTCTTTAAATGTTCTCAGGGTCGCAGCATTGAGAGCAGAAGGAGAGGTGTCATCGAACAACGTTAACATTATATTATAGGTTTCCAACTCCTCAGCTACTATAAAGTGTCTGACAGTGAGGTAATGGTCCATATTATCAAGTCTGTGAGCTTGTCTTTACCCAAGACAGCTCATGTGTCTCCTGGAAAAAGGAGACTCAGGGACAGCATCCAGGCCCAGCTGTCCTTGCATCACCCCAGAGACACCAGTGGGAGCATCCTTTCCTAGCCTAAAGCTCATTCGGAGTGTGAGATTTCGTGCAGGCTGGAGCCCTCGATAACGACCACCACCTGTTGCATAGCATCTGTCAGCCTTTTCTTCAGAGCTAGTGAGCTAGGCAGACCCCAAGTCTCCTCAGTCAGCTGCCTGCTGGGAAGCCAAGGCGCCAGGGAAGACACAGCACCCCCATGAGTTAGGGAAGAGGGAGAGCTGGGTTTCAAGGTCTCCAAGAACGCAAGCCCTATTCTTTGTGCACTGGCTGCAATGCATCCTGGGATCTACCGTCCAGATCGTCCTGCCATAACCAAAATGTGCAAATTACTAAAGGGGAAAGGGAGGTTAAAAATAAACTGTCTTTGTAAGACAGAACAGTCAGGCTTTTTGGTCAGTTAGTAGCCACTGAGGTACGCAATTCTTTTCTGCAATTGCTGTTGCCGGCATCGAAGCTGCCTTTTCTCTGTCGCCATCCTCTTCTCAGCCCCTACCAGGGCTTGCAAGTATTCCAAGGCCTTGCTTAGGATCACTACTTTGGGGGCCTTAGAGCAGCTGGCCAGGGTGGGTACCTGGTCCCTCAGGGCCAAAAACCGTGACCGCAGGTCATTCCGCCTTTTACGCTCCAGGAAGTTGTGGTTCTTCCTCTTGGTCACATCCTCAGTATCAGAACTGACAGGTTTGGGGTGGCAGGACCGGGGAGCCTCCCTTTCTGTAGGCAGGGGGCTCACAGTCTCTTCATCCTCCTCGCCTTCCTTCTCCTCTGGAGCATCTCCATCCCCAAGAGCCTCTTCTTGGGAATCCCTCTCTGGAGCCCCTTCTCGGGGGCAACTTTCTGGAGGAAAACGGGCTGCGTAGTTGTGCTGCTGCTGATGGATGGCAATGTGGAAGTGTTTCATGCAGGGGTCCAGCGGGTCTGCTCGCACTGTAATGGTGACAGGCTTCCGTATACCCAGAGACCGTCTCTTCTCTACTGTCACAACGTCGATTTCTTCACCCTCTGTCCAAGAAGAGAGATCAAGAGAGGAAACACATCCCATGAGAAAGTATACACACACCCTACAGCTTTAGCTCTCTATGCTGGGGCTTGGGAAAGTCGGTAATATTTTCTCAATTTGGAGATAAACAAATTGAAGTGAGGAGAAAGTGGGCTCGTGTGTCGTGGGGTAAGGGCAGAGCAAAGGACAGGACGGGAAATAAGCAAGAAGGAAAATATTCTCCGATTTCCTTTTGCACAGTAAGGCTTAGATAAGAACAAAAGGCAGACCCAAGCCAACAGCCCCCAGTCTGCAAAGCCTCTCCCCTCCCCCACTGAGGGGATGTAGAGAAAGAGCTACCAGCCTGGGACAAAGTTTAGCTATAAAGATCTTCCCCAGTCGGGCTCTTTCATGCCCCATCAGAATTGTAAATGAGGGGTCTGTGGGCAGAGCTGCCCTTTGTTCCTGCCCAACACAGCCTGCACTTGGGGAATTGTTACTTTTCACAAGTTATAAATCCTATTATTCCCCTACCTCTCTATTCTGCCATTCCCTTTCAGCTGGAGATTCAGAGAAGGGAGGGCTACAACCCATTCCTCATCACCCACGGGGTGGAGGGTAGGTGGGGGGGTGTCCCTTGGGAGCATTTTGCTCCTAGGTTCAATGGTTTTCTAAAGTCATCCATCATTTATAGGTCATCCACCCTACCCCCTTCCCTGGACCAGAAGGTTGGATTTGTAATCATAGGTCAGCAGAAACTGCAGGAACTTCACAAATGTACAAGCAACCTTCTCCAAGCTACCTGCACCAAAGGCAGAAACTGGGCAGCAGGATAATGTCCCAGATACAAGAGCCAAAACACCAGGGACCTAGAGACACTTGGACACTTCCCTATTATTCCCTGGCTCCAAGGTCTCTTAGGCTAACCCAACCAGGGGAGGGGCAATTGGAGGAAAACCCTCCAGCTCCACACAATTTTATAGCCCCCACACAGAGGGCCACCTTAACGCATTTCAGCCTGACAGTTGAAGAGCTCCTTTCTCAGTCTCTTTGAATATCAGGAAGCTTGAGCCCCTTTGTCAGGAAGGCTCCCATTGTGTGGACAATCGCATTATTTCTCCATTAATAAAACCTGACCATTCAGCCCTCCTGGCCCCAAAGCCTATGATTGGCTGTTTATGCTGTGTTTGGAATGCAGTTTTACACAGCCCCTAACCCCTATTGGCTAAACTCTGCTGTCAGTCACTCTCCCCACCGCCTCCTCATTGTTTGCAATCTGTTGCATTTTGTTCTAAGCCATGTGGCCTGTGAGTGAACCAAGAGCCCACAAACAGGTTCAGGTTAAAGGGCAGGCCAGAAAGTGATTCAGGGAGCCAGCTTCCCTACATCCCGAAGCTTTAATTTTCACTGTTAAACCTCATGGCTCAGGAAGGTTCTGCTTAAGGAAGAAATAATTTAAGACACTATTCTCCCTTTCAGAGAGTTGTGTCTAACTCTACTCAGAAAAGGAAATGTCATCAGAACAACTCCAATCCTCTCATGTGCAGAAGGAGAAACTGAGACCCAGATTTCAAATCTTTGAAACAGTCTGTATGTCAAACTAATCTCTTTCCACCCTACCTCCCCCAGCCTTTGTATATCTTTTTTCTTTAAGGCTAGTCAGTGAATAGATATATTTTTATTGGTTTCTTGATCTCAAGATTCCCATGCCAGCCATTAAACAAATTAAGCTCTTGGTGTAGAAAACAAGCAGATTAAAAATGACCTTAACGCAGTGAATGGAAAAAATTGACTTTTAATTTGTCTTGTCATCCTCACTTTTCCCTTCAAGTGTATGACAACTCTCATACTCCATTCCCCAGTTTGCTCTCAAATGATCATGTAAAAGTTATTCTTTTAAAAGCTACGGTGAGTTTTCTCTGTTCTGATTTACATGCTGCTAGCCTCAGTCTACACCCTAAAAAAGCACCCTCTCCAGTGCTTCTGAGTACAGATGTCAAAGATGTTGAGGTAAGAACACAGCCTGGTGGAACAGCCCAGTCCACTCTGCCCTCAAGGTTTGCACTTGAATCAAGCATCAGGGAGGGGGGCCTGGAGCTCTATGGCCAGAGGTTGACCCAAAGTAGGGGCCAGTGAGTATTTGTTGAATGCAAGGGGGCATCTGAAGCCTGCAGACATATTGGAGGGAGCTAGGAGAACCTCAGGCCAAAGTAGCAAGGCAAAGTGTAGTCCTCAGTCCTCAGATAACCCACCACAGAGAACCTATAACACCAAAGTAGTGGTACCAGGTTGGGAGCACCTAGCCACTTGGGGAAGAGAGGCTAGCTAGATGAGAGAGAGCTGGGGCTCACTTCTAGCAAAATTTCTATCTCTAATTCTCAGTTATTCCATCTGTTAATGGGGAGTGTTCATTCCTCCCATCTCATGAGTGATGGAGGGGACGATGCACAAGTTAAGGCTGGGAGGTGCAAGGGGAGGACACTCATTATTGGCGTTTTAAAGTAAAGCTGACTGCAGACCCAGGTTTTTAAAAGGATGAAGGCTTTGGCTTTGCACAAAAAGCTCCTCAGAGTCTTTGCTCCCTAGGGGAGTGTGAATTTCTCAGGGAAAGAGGCGGCAACAAAAACGCTTCAAGCTTGGAGTGACTCCTCCAGCCTCCTTTGGAAAGAAATCCTTTACAGTCCAACCCCAGCATTGTTCTCTAAGTGCCAACCCTCACCACGTCTCCCTTGTCCCCTGGGGCTCCAATCATCAGCGAGGGGATGCTGGCTCCCACGCCACATCTTGAAAGTGTTTACCAACACACCCACGTGCCAGACAGACACTGCTGGGGGCTAACTCAGCAGCTTCTGCCAAAGAAAGAGGTGATCGAAGGGCTTGAGAAGACCCAGTGCTTGACCTGACAGGGGTAGAGCTTTGGCCACCCATGGGGTGCCCCCCTCTTGGATGGCCCGGGGCAGTCCTTACCCGAGTCACTAGGGCTCTCAGACCCCGAGCAGGCCTGGGTCTTGGGCTCACCCAGCGGACAGGGGGCGGCGGTGGCCGGAGTGCCGGCTTCAAGGCTGGGGGTGCAGTCCGGAGCGGTGGGCGCCTTGGGCGGGTTCCCTCGGGGCGCGCCAGCAGCGAGCCTGTCGCTCACCGCTCTCTCCAGCCGTTCCCGGGCGGAGAAGCCGCTCCACATGCAGTCACGACGAATGATGGAGGCGTAGTTCCTGCCCCAAGCTTTCGAGTGGCCCCGAGATTCCGCCTCGTCCCCAACGCCCCCTCCGGGCCACGGTTCCGGGGGACCAATCGCAGTGGACAGGTCCCCGGTGCCGGGACCCGAGCCCCAAGGCGGCGACGTGGGGGGTGACGGCACCAGCTCGAATTTCTTCCAGATGTCCTCACTGGGCGCCGTGGAGCGGTAGAAATCCTCCCCGCAGTCATAATCGTAGAAATAGTGCTGGTACGAGTCGAAGTCCATGTCCGCTCCCTGCGGGAGGAAGGGGGGACGTGCTGGCTGGGTGCCGGCCGGTGGAAGGAGGCGTCCCTGGGTCCCTGGGCACAGACCGCTGCCAGGCTCTCCTCCCTCCCTGACCCCTCCGGCTTGCAGTCTGAGTCCTGTCCTAGCGTCCTGGGAAGCCCAGCCCTGGGTTAGAGCGCCCAGGGAAGCCGCTCACAGAGCGCGGACCAGGCTGCAGGGAGCGAGTTCAAAGCAAACTTTGCCAGCGACGCCCGGAGCGCAGCTCCCAGGGCCCAGCCCGGGGGGGGGCGCGCTGTGCCCAGAAGGCAGCCTGCAGCCAGCCCGTCTCCCGGCACCCGCGCCCGTGCTCGGGACACCCGCAGCCTCACCTCGCTCCCGCCGCCCGCCACCTGGAGCGTACCGGCTCCCGGCCGGCTCGGGGCAGCCGGGCCGTCAGCACACAGGCACATGCGCGCCACCGAGCGCGCGGCCCGCACTCACGAGCGCGCTGCCTCCGCGCGCGCCTTCACCCAAGCTCGTGCACGACGGCCCGGACGCTCCCAGGATTGGCGCGGGAGCGCGAGCTGCAGGCGCATTGTTTCCCGACTGCCTTATATCTGGTCGCGCGCCCCGGACTCGGGGACTGGGGGGCGGGCCCTATGGGAGAAGCTCCTCCCACTCCCTGCCCCCGTCCCGGCTGTTGACTGTCGGGCAGGCCACACCTCCTGGCTGCGCTCGCCCCTTCTATTCTATCCCTTATAGCCCCTATATAAATTGCACGCTGGGGAGCGTAGAGCAGGAGGCTAGCTGATGCAACCTGGTCGTCTGGTGGAGGCGTGACTCTTCAGCGAGGATCTGGAGGTCCTCACTCGACGGAACTAAACGGCGTTGCTCCTTGCCCACCCTGGGCTGGGGAATAAGGGCTACTCCCCTCCACATCCTGGGAGCCTACTTCCTTGGACGCGCCCGGCTTGGTTCAGGTGCTAGCAACCCGCGGCTGGGGGCAAGCGCACCTCCACGGCGCCACCTGGCGGCCCTCGGCCGTGAACTAGGGCTGGTTCCCGAGTTCTGTTCTTCACCGGTTGGCCGGTTTCTTTATTTTATTTTGTTTTATTTTTTGTTTGTTAGTTTTGAGACAGAGCCTCAAGCTGTCTACCTGGGTAGAGTGCTGTGATATTACAGCTCACAGCAACTTCCAACTCCTGAGCTTAAGCGATTCTCTTGCCTCAGCCTCCCAAGTAGCTGGGACCACAGGTGCTCGCCACAACACCCGGCTATTTTTTGGTTGTAGTTGTCATTGTTGTTTGGCAGCCCTGCGCAGGGATTCGAACCCGCCACCTCTGGTGTATGTGGCTGGCGCTTTAGCCGCTACAGGCGCTGAGCAAGGCCGATTTCTTTAGCTCAGTGACCTAAGCCTAGAGGGCTAAGTGGTAAAGATTACAGGCTTCAGCGGAAAAACTTAAGCTTTCTGAGCCTCAGTTTCATCTGTAAAGTGAAAGGATGTAATACTTGCTAAAACGAAGGGTGGTTGTGAGGATTTAAGAAGATAGAGCATAATTGAAAAAGGAACAAAAAGAGAAAGAAAAAAAAAAGAAGAAGAAGATAGAGCATCTAGGGAAGGGACCTGATCTTGGAGGAAAGGCAAGCAGGATTGGCCTAGCTCCGGGGGTGGGGCGAGGGAGCAGCAGTGAAGAGGAAATATCCTAGCCAGGAGAACCAAGGGCTGTGACCTACTCCGCTTCCTCACCGAGCGTGGGGATTTGGAGTCTGGCAACTTCCCTCAAGCTCATGCTTTGCCCACTTGCTAGCCAAGTCCGTTGAAGCTTTGCCCTGCATCTCTGGCCTTTGGTGAAAGAGTAAAAACTAAACTATACGGCTAGTTTGAGATTAGACCTGAGAAAGGTAACTGGGGATAGCAGCCAAGACATCTAGATTCCTCCACCTGGCATGGAGGTTTTGTCTACCCTAGGCTGCTTGTATGCTGTCTCTCTTTTCCTCCCACCCTTGTGGTATAAGAACACCAAACTGAGGACTGTTGGCATCCCGGCAGAGGAAGTGAGACGTTCAGTTTGGTTAGAGGCAACAGGTGTGAGTTGATGTATGGGTTGGGAGAGAGGGCAGGGAAGATGCAACCCTCAGTTTTGGAAAAGTTAGGTCTAAAATACATACGAAACATCCTTAAAGGCAGAAACTATCTCTAGCTTTGTAATCTCAGCACCTAGAACAGCTTCTAGAAGATCCTTGTGAACTATTTTGCTGAGAGACTTAGCCAACCACATTTTCTTTTTCTTTTTTTTTTTTTAAGACGGAGTCTCACTATGTCGCCCTTGGTAGAGCTATGTGATGTCACAGCTCACAGCAACCTCTAACTCCTGAGCTTAAGCAATTCTCTTGCCTCAGCCTCCTGAGTAGCTGGGACTACAGGCGCCCATCACAACGCCTGGCTATTTTTGTTGTTGTTGTTGTTGTTGTTGTTGCAGTCGTCATTGTTGTTTCAGCAGGTGGGGGCCACGTTCCAACCTGCCTGCCTCAGTGTAAGTGGCCGGCGCCCTACCCATTGAGCTACCGGCGCTGCCAGCCAACCAGATTTTATTGAGACAGACTGTGTGCCATGCTTTGTGCTGAATGGAAGGCACAGATCAGAAAGGTTCCAAGTTTGGTGGCAGCCTTGAGGCAGAGAGATTAGACTGTTTTTTGGTTCTTTGGTCCACAGATGTCTGAGATGGTTGTTGTACCAGTCAGGGTTCTTGGTTACAAATGACAGAATTCAACCCTAGATAAATGTAAGCAGAAAATGACTTAATTGGAAGACTGTGGGGTATAGAATTCACAGGAGGCTGGGAATCCATGCCTGGAGTATAGGCCCTCTCTCCCTAGAGTAGCATCCCTACTTAGGTGCCCCTCCCCGTGGTTTCATTGTTATAGATAGTGTCTGGGAGCAACCAGGAGTAGGAAAAAGGAAATTAAGTCATCTTCTGAGAGTAAAGCTGCTCCTTCACTTTGCATACTTTTGTTTCTTTAATGTCCTTCTCACCAGATTGTAAACTCAATGAGGGCAGGGACAAATGTCAGTATTGTTTACTGAGGTAACCCCAGGGCTGAGAACAAAGCTTGACATTTCATGGGTGCTTAGTAGAAGTGTTGTCTGTTTGATTGAACATAAACCTCTAGTACTTTAAAGTAACAATGTGCCAACTTACCTGATGGAGACAATAAGTCTTAGCCCAAGTCTAGACTATAACATGTTTGTTTTTTAATTTATTTTGTTTATTTATTTATTTATGACAGAGCCTCACTTTGTTGCGCTTGGTAGAGTGCCGTGGAGTCATAGCTTATAGCAACCTCAAACTCTTGGGCTTAAGCAATCATTTTTTTTTTTTTTTGTCACCCTCAGTAGAGTGCTATGGCGTCATAGCTCACGGCAACCTCAAACTCTTGGGCTTAAACAATCATCTTGCCTTAGCCTCCTGAGTAGCTGAAACTACAGGTGCCCACCACAATACCCAGCTATTTTTCTTTGAAATGGAGTCTTGCTCTTGCTCAGGCTGATCTCAAACTTGGGAGCTCAAGCAATCCACCCGTCTTGGCCTCCCAGACCAGAGTGCTAGAATTACAGGCATGAGCCACAATGCCCCGCCTATAACATGTTTAAAGGTGTTAATACAGCTAAAGAAAGAAGGGACCAGTCAGAGGGGTCTGGGCAGTCAAGGAAGCCAAATATCAAGGAAAGTTGCCAAGGAATTCACCAATTATAGCTTCAGTGCAACTCTACCTATAAAATAGTCAGCCTGGGTGCTAGGAAGAGCTAAAAGGATCTGTGTTATCTTTTCCTTTTTTTTTTTTTTTTTTTAGACAGAGCCTCAAGCTGTCACCCTGGGTAGAATGCCGTGATATCACAGCTCACAGCAACCTCCAACTCCTGGGCTCAAGCGATTCTCCTGCCTCCACCTCCCAAGTAGCTGAGACCACAGGCGCCCGCCACAATGCCCAGCTATTTTTTCGTTGTAGCCGTCATTGTTGTATGGCGGGCCTGGGCTGGTCTCCAACCCACCAGCTCAGGTGTATGTGGCTGGCGCCTTAGCTGCTTGAGCCATAGGCGCCGAGCCCTTTTTTTTTTTTTTTTTTTGAGACAAAGCCTTAAGCTGTTGCCCTGGGTAGACTGCTATGGCATCGTAGCTCACAGCAACCTCCCCTGGGCTTAAGTGATTCTCTTGCCTTAGTCTGCCAAGTAGCTATGACCACAGGCGCCCACCACAACGCCTGGCTATTTTTTGGTTGTAGTTGTCATTGTTGTTTGGCAGGCCTAGGCTGGATTCGAACCCACCAGCTCTGTTGTATGTGGCTGGCGCCTTAGCCGCTTGAGCTACAGGCACCTAGCCAATCATTCCATTTTTAATAAATAATGATTCAAGTCAGGCATGGTGGCTCAACTGGGAGGCCGAGGTGGGTAGACTGCCCTAACTCATGAGTTCAAGACCAGACTGAGCCAGATCAAGACTTCAACTCTAGGGCAGCGCCTATGGCTCAGTGGGTAGGGCGCTGGCCCCATTAACAAGGGTGGCGGGTTTGAACTCAGCCGTGGCCAGCTACTTGGGAGGCTGAGGCAAGAGAATCTCTTAAGCCCAAGACTTTGAGGTTGCTATGAGCTATGATGCCACATCACTCTACCCAGGGCGACATAGTGAGACTCTGTCTCAAAAAAAAAAAACCAAACCATTCAATTTTTAAATAAATAAATATTCAATATTCACAGTACTTTGGTGATACAGTATGGTGTACTATGTCTATGTTTCCTTTTCTTTTTTTTTTTTTAATTTGGCCGGGGCTGGGTTTGAACCCGCCACCTCCGGCATATGGGACCGGCGCCCTACCCGCTGAGCCACAGGCGCCGCCCATATGTTTCCTTTTCTATATTTTTTATAGTTAAATTATTTACTTTTGCTTTGATTTTTATGTATTTGTTATGAATTTAACTCTACACATTTCCCACCAGAACTATAAAATCTCTCCATATGGTCAAACACTTCAGTTAATCGATCTATCAGTTACTTTTTTTTTTTTTTTTTGAAACAGCCTCAAAGCTGTGGCCCTGGGTAGAGTGCTATGGCATCACAGCTGATAGCAACCTCCAACTCCTGGGCTCAAGCAATTCTCTTGCCTCCACTTCCCAAGTAGCTGGGACTATAGGCACCCGCCACAACGCCTGGCTATTTTTTGGTTGTAGCTGTCACTGTTTGGCAGGCCGAGGCTGGATTCGAACTCACCAGCTCAGGTGTATGTGGCTGGTGCCTTAGCCACTTCAGCCACAGGTGCTGAGCCTGTCAGTTACTCTTTTTTTTGCAGTTTTGGCCGGGGCTGGGTTTGAACCCGCCACCTCCAGCATATGGGGCCAGCGCCCTACCCCTTTGAGCCACAGGTGCCGCCCAGTTACTTTTTTTTTTGAATCATCTCTCTTAGAATCCTTTGTCTTCCTGTTCCAGTCAAGATTTATTAATCTCTAAGGGCCAGGTTCGTGGCTCACACCTGTAATCTCAGCACTTGGGAGGCTGAGGTGGATTACCTGAGCTCACAGATTCAAGACCAGCCTGAGCCTGAGCGAGACCCTGTCTTTAAAAATAGCTGGGGGTTGGGCGGCGCCTGTGGCTCAAGGGGTGGGGCGCCGGTCCCATATGCCGGAGGTGGTGGGTTCAAACCCAGCCCTGGCCAAAAACCAAAAAAAAAAAAAAAAAGAAAGAAAAATAGCCGGGGGCACGCCTGTGGCTCAGTGGGTAGGGCACCGGCCCCATATACCGAAGGTGGTGGGTTCGAAGCTAGCCCCAGCCAAACTGCAACAAAAAAATAGCTGGGTGTTGTGGCGGGCACCTGTAGTCCCAGCTACTCAGGAGGCTGAGGCAAGAGAATCACCTAAGCCCCAGAGAGGGAGGTTGCTGTGAGCTTTGACACCATAGCACTCTACCAAGGGTGACAAAGTGAGACTCTGTCTCCAAAAAGAAGAATTATTGATCTTTTGACCTGGTTCACGATTGTCATCTTGTGGCTTCCCTTCACTATTATCTTGGAAATTCCCTCTGCTTCTGTGTTTGATCCCGTTTCCAGAGCTCATTTCTTCCTCTTTCTTGATTTACTTCCTCACTTTGGTGGAACATATCCTCATGTAGCTGCCTGAGAAAGGGTATCTGGGAAGTAAAATTTTTGAGACTTTGCATTTCTGAAATTGTTTTTATGGTACCCTTTGGTTGACAGTTTGGCTGCGTATAAAATATTAAATTGGAGGCTCGGCACCTGTGGCTCAAGCAGCTAAGGTGGGTTCGAATCCAGCCTAGGCCTGCCAAAAACAATGACAGCTGCAACCAAAAAAAAAAAAAAATAGCTGGGCATTGTGGTGGGCACCTGTAGTCTCAGCTACTTGGGAGGCGGAGGCAGGAGAATCGCTTGCGCCCAGGAGTTGGAGATTGCTGTGATCTGTGATGCCACGGTACTCTACCCAGAGCTTGAGGCTCTGTCTCCAAAATAAAAAAATATATATATATATATTAAATTAGAAATACTTTCTCCCAAGAATTTTAAAGGTACTACTTTCCTGTTTCTTAGCAACTCATGTTGCTATTGAGAAGACTGATATCATTTGATCTATAAACCTTTGTGTGCAAATTGTTTCTGCAGTATAGTTCAGGATGTACCGTTTGTCCCTATAATTCTGAACTTTTCAATGATGGGCTTTGGTATGGATCTATTATAATAAAGAATTTGAGTGGCCTTTGTCTCTAGTTCCTAGGAGGTAGCCTCTAAACCCTTGGAATTTCCCAAGTAATAGAAGTGTCTTTGGGTGGCACCTGTGGCTCAGTGAGTAGGGCGCCGGCCCCATATACCCAGGGTGGCGGGTTCAAACCCGGTCCCAGCCAAACTGCAACAAAAAAATAGCCGGGCGTTGTGGCAGGCGCCTGTAGTCCTAGCTACTCGGGAGGCTGAGGCAGGAGAATCGCCTAAGCCCAGGAGTTGGAGGTTGCTGTGAGCTGTGTGATGCCACGGCACTCTACAGAGGGCAATAAAGTGAAACTCTGTCTCTACAAAAAAAAAAAAAAAAAAAAAGAAGTGTCTTTGTTATTTATGGTGGGTCCTGATCATTTTTGCTAATAAGGTTACCTATAATGAACCCCTGGATAGTTTAAGGTGACTCACAATAGACAATAGGGACTGGCAATACCAGAAAGACCAACCATATGATTAGAGTGTTGGGGCTTTGAACCACACAATGATAGTCTGACCTCTGGGTTGGGAAAGGGGACTGAAGATTGAGTTCAATTATGTGGACAATGATCCAATCAATCTTGCCTATATAATGAACCCTCAATAAAAACTCTGGATACTGAAACTCAGGTGAGCTTTTATAATTAATAATACTCTGTACTGTTACACATTAATGTGTCCTGATTTCATGGGAAGAAGACAATGAAAGCTTCACATCTGAGACCCTCTGAAAGTACATGTAGTGGGTGGTGCCTGTGGCTCAGTGAGTAGGGCACCAACCCCATATACTGAGGTTGGTGGGTTCAAATCCAGCCCTGGTCAAATTGCAACAAAAAATAGCCAGGCGTTGTGGCGGGCGCCTGTAGTCCCAGCTACTCAGGAGGTTGAGGCAAGAGAATCGCCTAAGTCCAGGAGTTGGAGCTGTGAGCTGTGAGCTGTGATGTCATGGCATTCTACCAAGCATGACAAAGTGAGACTCTGTCTCTAAAAAAAAAAAAAGAAAGAAAGAAAGAATGAAATAAAAGAAGTACATGTAGTAAGAATAAAATGGAGTTAGGCTAAGGCCAAAGTGACACAGCTGGTCTGGTCAGTTTAGGGTCTAAGCGAGGTCCTGAGTGACTGCTACCTCCTGTCTCCTATTCTTATTGTTCTATAAATCTAGCTCCCACCCTAAAGATGCCTATCTTGAGTAGTTTAGGTAGATTGATTTAGGAGATTCATTGTTGAATTGGAATATTGTAATAGGTCACTGAGTTATGCTGATTATTATTTAAAATAAGGGTTAATGTGGTCTTTGCTTTGAACTTTTACATATAAAACTGTAATTTTGGGGGCGGTGCCTGTGGCTCAGTGGGTAAGGTGTTGGTCTCATATACCTAGGGTAGTGGTTCAAACCCTGCCCCAGCCAAACTGCAACAAAAAGAATAGCCGGGCGTTGTGGCGGGCGCCTGTAGTCCCAGCTACTCGGAAGGCTGAGGCAGGAGAATCGCTTAAGCCCAAGAGTTGGAAATTGTGAGCTGTGTGACGCCATGGCACTCTATAGAGGGTGATAAAGTGAGATCTGTCTTTACAAAAACAAACAAACAACAACAACAAAAAAAAAACACTGTAATTTTGGAAATGGAAGAACGGAACAGTCTTAGAGAGGCTACTGGCACTGTTCTCCAGAATTGCTGGCCTTTTGACAAATAAAGTTTGGTGGACCTATACCCATCTCTACATATTGCCTGACAGTGACAGGTGGCCAGACCCTCTTCATTCAGTAACACCTCCAAGACCTTGCCCTTTGAGACTCTTCTTTTGATTGGTCCTGATTTGTATCATCTTTGCTGTTACTATAAGTATAGCATTTTCCTGAGTTCTATGAAGTATTCCACAGAATTATTGAACCTGAAGGTGTAGTGGGAAGCTCCAAATTTGTAGCTGGTTGGTCAGAAGTGTGAGTGGCCTAGGAAACCCCGTGCATGCAGCTGGTTTCTGAAGAGAAGTGTGTCTTATGGAAATCGTGCCATTAACCTCTGAAGCTGGCCTAATTCCAGATGGTGTCAGAATTGCACTGTAACTTCTTTTTTTTTTTTGTAGAGACAGAGTCTCACTTTATCGCCCTGGATAGAGTACCGTGGCCTCACACAGCTCACAGCAACCTCCAACTCCTGGGCTGAAGCCATTCTCTTGCCTCAGCCTCCCGAGTAGCTGGGACTACAGGCGCCCGCCACAATGCCCAGCTATTTTTTGGTTTGCAGTTCGGCCGGGGCCGGGTTTGAACCCACCACCCTTGGTATATGGGGCTGGCGCCCTACCGACTGAACCACAGGCGCCGCCCTGCACTGTAACTTCTTTTGCATTCTTTTTTTTTTTCTTTTGAGATAGAGTCGCCCTCAGTAGAGTGTTGTGGCATCACATCTCACAGCAACCTCAAACTCCTGGGTTCAAGCAATTCTCCTGCCTCAGCCTCCCAAGTAGCTGGGACCACAAGCGCCCACCACAACGCCTGGCTATTTTTGTTGCAGTTGTCATTGTTGTTTAGCAAGCCTGGGCCGGGCTCGAACCTGCCAGCCTTGGTGTATGTGGCTGGCACCCTACTCACTGACCTACGGGCGCTGAGCCCTGATAGTGTTTTTAAAAACCTTTTCTTGGCTCAGCACCTGTGGCTCAAGCAGCTAAGGCGCCAACCACATACACCTGCGCAGGTGAGTTGGCGTCCAGCCCTGGCCGCCAAACAACAATGAGGGCTGGAACCAAAAAATAGCTGTGTGTTGTGGCAGACGCCTGTAGTCCCAGCTACCTGGGAGGCGGAGGCAGAAGAATTGCTTGAGCCCAGGAGTTGGAGGTTGCTGTGAGCTGTAGCCATAGCACTCTACCCAGGACAAGTTTGAGGCTCTGTCTCAAAAAATAAATAAATTAAATAAAATAAAAACCTTTTCTCTTACTGGGCATGGTGGCTTTTGCCTGAAATCTAGCACTTTGGGAGGCTGAGGAGGGTGGATAGCTTGAGCTCACAAATTTGAGACCAGCCTGAGCAAGAGTGAGACCCCCATCTTTAAAAAAATAATAATAATAAAGCTGGGCGTGTGGTAGGCTCCTGTAGTCCCAGCTACTCTGGAGGCTGAGGCAAGAGATTTGCCTGAGCCCAAGAGTTTGAGGTTGCTGTGAGTTATGATGCTATAGCACTCTACCGAAGGCGACATAGTGAAACCCTGTCTAAAAAAAAAAAAAAGGTTTTGATGTATTTTTTAATTTAAGAACTCTTTTTTTTTTTTTTTTTTTTGCAGTTTTTGGCCAGGGCTGGGTTTGAACCTGGCACCTCCGGAATATGGAGCCGGTGCCCTACCCCCCTGAGCCACAGGCGCCGCCCTTTTTTTTTGCAGTTTTATGGCCGGGGCTGGGTTTGAACCCAGCACCTCTGGTATATGGGGCTGACGCCCTACTCATTTGAGCCACCCTAAGAACTCTTTTTTGTTCTCTAAATGTTCCATTTCCCCAGGTTTGGGCGGTTTTTGGTGTTGTTTGTTTTCGAGCTCAGGAAATCTACCCCATATGAGCCTCCCAAGTGCTGGGATTACAGGTGTGAGCCACCGTACCTGGCAGCTTTGGGTTTTTTAAAACATGGAGACAACTTTTCTATTTTTTCTGTGAGACTATTAATAATAGTTTTGTATTAATTATGAATTTTGAAAGCTTTTCCTGCTCCTTGTTTTCTCTATTTCCTCTGAATCTTCCCCTTTTTACTTTACTCCATGTTTTTTTGTTAGAGGCTTTCTTTAAACAGCACACCTGTTACCCTAGCACTCTGGGAGGCCGAAGTGCTTGAGCTTAGGCCTTTGAGACCAGCTTGAGCAAGAACAAGACCCCATATCTTGTGTAGGCTTGGTGCCCGTAGCTCAGTGAGTGGGGTGCTGGCCACATATACCAAGGCTGGCGGGTTTGAGTCCGTCCTGGGCCAGCAAAACAACAATGACAACTGCAATAACAAAAAATAGCTGGGCGTTGTGGTGGGCGCCTATAGTCCCAGCTACTCAGGAGGCTGAGGCAAGAGAATCACGTAAGCCCAAGAGTTTGAGGTTGTTGTGAGCTGTGACACCACAGCACTCTTCATAGGGCAACATAGTGAGACTCTGTCTAACAACAACAAAAAAAACATCTTGGCTCAGTGCCTGTAGCTCAAGCGGCTAAGGCGCCAGCCACATACACCAGAGCTGGCGGGTTTGAATCCAGCTTGGGCCTGCCAAACAACAATGACAATACAACCAAAAAATAGCCAGATGTTGTGGCAGGTGCCTGTAGTCCCAGCTACTTGGGAGGCTGAGGCAAGAGAATCGCTTAAGCCCAGGAGTTTGAAGTTGCTGTGCTGTGATGCTATGGCACTCTACCCAGGGCGACAGCTTAGGGCTCTGTCTCAAAAAAAAAAACAAAAACCAAAAACCATCTCTACTAAAAATAGAAAAAAATTAGCCTGGCATCATGATGGGTGCCTGTAGTCCTAGCTACTCAGAAAGCAAGGCAGTTGAACCTCTGGAGCCCAAGAGTTTGAGGTTGCTGTTGTTGCAGGAAGATGAGGTTCAATGGAGAGAAGGAACACCCAAACATTGTCTTTATTTTAGCCAGGAGAGCAAGGGCAGGGAAGAGTTCAAAATGGCCACCCTCCCTGTCTGGCTCAGTCTTCTTTTTATCTCTTGTCAAAAAGTTCTGGCCCATGGGTACCTTTCTCATTGGTCAGTTTGAATCAAGGTGGAGAAGCTGGCTCTGGCTTTTACCTAAGGAGGGGGGCTTTTTTTTGGAAGGGGAACAGTCTCAGGATGTTGCCCTCAGTAGAGTGCTTTGGGTTACAGCTCACAGCAACCTCAAACTCTTGGGCCATCATTGTTGTTTGGCAGGCCCAGGCTGGATTTGAACCCACCAGCTCAGGTGTATGTGGCTGGCGCCTTAGCCACTTGAGCCACAGGTGCCCAGCCCATTCCTTTTTTTTTTAAAGATGGTAGTCTTGCTATGTTGTTCAGGCCAGAATGCAGTGGCATTCACAGGTACTATTATAATGCACTGTGGTCTTAAACTTCTGCCCTCAAGAAGTTGATCCTCCCACAGTGGCCTCCCCAGTAGCTGGGACCACAGGTGTGCATCACCATGCCCAGCTAATTCTTTTGCGTGTGTGTTTTGTAGAGATGGGGTCTATATGGCCCAGGCTGGTCATGAACTCCTGTCCTGAAGCAGTACTCCAGCTTTGGTGTCCCTCACTATGTCACTCTCGGTAGAGTGCTATGGCGTCACAGCTCACAGCAACCTCAACCTCTTGGGCTTAAGAGATTCTCTTGCCTCAGCCTCCGAAGTATCTGGGATTATAGGCGGCCGCCACAATACCCAGCTATTTTTTTTTATTTCAGTTGTCATTTTTTTTTTTTTTTTTTTGCAGTTTTTTGGCCGGGGCTGGGTTTGAACCACCACCTCCGGTATATAGGGCCGGCGCCTTACTCCTTGTTGTTTTAGCTGGCCCGGATTAGGTTCAAACCCTCCAGCTTTGGTGTATGTAGCTAGCGCTGTAACCACTGTGCTATGGGTGGCAAGCCTCCTCTTATCTTTTCTTCTAAGATTTTTATAGTTTTAACTCTTACATTTAGGTCTTTGATCCATTTGAATTAATTTTTGTAGCCGGGCGTGCTGGTTCACACCTGTAATCCCAGCACTCTGGGAAGCCAAGGCTGGTGGATTGCCTGAGCTCATAGGTTTAAGATTAGCCTGAGCCAGATTGAGACCTTGTCTCTAAAAATAATAGCTGGGCGTTGTGGTGGGTGCCTATAGTCCCAGCTATTAGGGAGGCTGAGGCAAGAGAATTGGTTTAGCCCAAGAGTTTGAGGTTGCTGTGAGTTATGACGCCATGGCACTCTACTGAAGGCAACAAAGTGAGACTCTGTCTCAAATTGTTTTTTTGTATATGGTCCAACTTTTCTTGTTTCTTTCTTTTTTTTTTTTTTTTAAGAGATGGGAGTCTTATTCTGTCATCCAGGCTGGAGTTCAGTGGTGTGGTCCTAGGTCACTATAACCTCTGATTCCTGACCTCAGGTGATCCTCCTGCCTCAACCTCCCCTGTGTGCACTATCATGCACGGCTAATATTTTTAAATTTAATTTTTACCTGTTCCCTCCTCTCCCCATCCCCAGTTTGATTTTCAATGAGATTTACTTATACCTGGCTACTTTAAATCTTTTTTTTTTTTTTTTTTTTTTTTTGTGGTTTTTGGCTGGAGCTAGGTTTGAACCTGCCACCTCCGGAATATGGGACCGGCGCCCTACTCCTTGAGCCACAGGCACCGCCCTACTTTAAATCTTTTTTATAGAGAAAGGGGATCTCATTATGTTGACTAGACTGGTCTTCAATTTCTGGCCCCATGCAACTACCCATCCCCTGGGCCTCCTAAAATGCTGGAATTATAAGCATGAGCCACTAAGGCTGACCATCTTTCTTTTTTTATTTTTTTGTTCTCATGAATTTAAACTTTTTTTTTCTTTTTTTACGGGGAGAATTTAAACTTTAAAAAGTCCATTTGCTGTCATTTTAGTGAAATTTGGGGAGTGAGTGAAGAGTGAGCCAGGTGGTCTGAGAGGGCTTTCTAGAAGAGGGAAATTTAATCTGAGCCATAAAATGTCTAGGATTCCAGTAGAAGTAAAGAGACAAAGGTGGAAAAGGATGAAAAAGAAGAGTGAAGTGGGGGGAAGGGAGGATGAGGACGGGCTCTGGGGCCAGCATCAGAATTTAACCAGAGGGCAATACCTGCGGCTCAGTGGGTAGGGCGCTACCGAGGGTGGCAGGTTCCTGCCAAACTGATCCCGGCCAAACTGCAACAGAAAAAGAGCTGGGTGTTGTGGCAGGCACCTGTAGTCCCAGCTACTAGGGAGGCTGAGGCAAGAGAATCGCCTAAGCCCAGGAGTTGGAGGTTGCTGTGAGCTGTGACGTCACAGCACTCTATGGAGGGCGACATAGTGAGACTGTCTCCACAAAAAAAAAAAAAAAAAAGAATTTAACCAGACTCAGTCAAATCTGCTTTCTTAACCCTCTGCCTGGGTTTCCCTGCAAACCAGTCCTTTCCTTAGAACCCGGAGGAGTGTGGCTGTGCTTTAAGAGCAGTGAGAAAGGGGTTCTGGAGACTTTGCACCTTATTCTGCAGTCAACCTGGGAAGAGGCCTAGAGAGACAAGAGCAGCTTTCAAGAAGAAAAAGAAGCAGTTGAATGAAGGACTCTGTTTGCAAGCTGTGTCACAGTGGGTTTTCTCATCTGTGAAGTAGTTAAGCTTATCCAGCAATATTATTCCAGAATTAAACTGTTTACAAAGTGTTTAGCACAGAGGAAAGTTACAAAAATGTCAGTTTCCCCCTCTGTCTTTGGAGATTTAAGGTGAACAGTTTGGGTAGGATCCAAATCAAAGCCCTGAACGCTTGGCTAAGGAGCTTGGACTGAAGCTGAAAGTGACAGAGAATTATAGGATGTTTAGAGCAGAGTAACACAGACATATCTGTGCTTTGGAAGATCACTTCTGGAAGAAGAGAGTCCAGGCAAAATTCAGGAGGGGGGTGTCCTGAGCCCCAGATCTGCATCTGATTAACTCCATTTTCTCATATGTACCCAACACATGAATGGTCACTGTCAATGTTTCCCCAGTGGGCTATGAGTTGTGTGACAGCTTAATTCCTAACACAAACTGGGTCTTCCAGTTAGTCTTTTTAGAGATAGAATTGAATGTTGGACAGGGGAAAGATGTGTCCCAAACCTGTAGGGCTAAAGTAGCCAGCCTGTACTATCACATGGGGTATGAGATGGGATTTCTGAGAAGCTCTGGAGATTGTTTTAAGGATTAAAGCCCAGGGGTACTCCTGGCATAATAGCAAGTGTCCTGTGCCTGAGGACAACCGTGAAACTGTACGGACCCTCCTTAAGAAATTCTTGCTATGGGGTGGCACCTGTGGCTCAGTTGGTGTGGCGCCGGCCCCATATACCGAGGGTGGCGGGTTCAAACCCGGCCCCGCCTGAACTGCAACCAAAAAATAGCTGGGCGTTGTGGCGGGCACCTGTGGTCCCAGCTACTTGGGAGGCTGAGGCAAGAGAATCGCTTAGGCCCAGGAGTTGGAGGTTGCTGTGAGCTGTGTGATGCCACGGCACTCTACCGAGGGCCATAAAGTGAGACTCTGTCTCTACAAAAAAAGAGAAAAAAGATGGGCGGCGCCTGTGGCTCAGTCGGTAGGGCGCCGGCCCCATATACCGAGGGTGGTGGGTTCAAACCCGGCCCCGGCCAAACTGCAAAACCAAAAAATAGCCGGGCATTGTGGTGGGCACCTGTAGTCCCAGCTACTCGGGAGGCTGAGGCAAGAGAATCGCTTAAGCCCAGGAGTTGGAGGTTGCTGTGAGCTGTGTGAGGCCACGGCACTCTACCGAGGGCCATAAAGTGAGACTCTGTCTCTACCAAAAAAAAAAAAAAGAAAGAAAAAAGAAATTCTTGCTATGAATGACAATAAACTTCATCCCTATCCCTCTCTGGATGCTATGGGCACAGGTGGAGCTAGATAATCACCTGGAAATGACTCCTCTGTCCACTAGAGGGAAACCCAGGCTAGAGAGATGGGGAATCTGCGTGTAGGGGCCTTGAGGCTGGAGGAAGTGGAAGGAGTTGACAGTCCCAGGACCTGAGCAATCTGGGCTCAGTGCTGTGCTGCTGCTGGCCTATATCAGCTTGGTGAGAGCTAATTGTTGTATTTTCAGGAATGTGGTCATTAAAAATTAAGTTATGGGGCTCAGCGCCTGGGGCTCAAGCGGCTAAGGCGCCAGCCACATACACATGAGCTGGTAGGTTCAAATCCAGCTCAGGCCCACCAAACAACAAAGATGGCTGCAACCAAAATATAGATGGCCATTGTGGCAGGTGCCTGTAGTCCCCGCTACATGGGAAGCGGAGGCAGGAGAATTGCTTTAGCCCAGGAGTTGGAGGTTGCTGTGAGCTGTGATGCGTTGGCACTCTACCCAGGGTGACAGCTGAGGCTCTGTCTCAAAAAAAAAAAAAAAAAAAAAAATTAAGTTATGGCTCGGCGCCTGTAGCACAGTGGTTAGGGCACCGGCCACATACTCTGAGACTGGTGGGTTTGAGCCCGGCCTGGGCAAGCTAAAACAACAATGACAACTGCAACAAAAAAATAGCCAGGCGTTGTGGTGGGTGCCTGTAGTCCAGCTACTTGGGAGGCTGAGGCAAGAGAATAGCTTCAGCCCAAGAGTTTGAGGTTGCTGTGAGCTATGACACCATGGCACTCTACCGAGGGTGAGAAAGTGAGACTCTTTCTCAAAAAAAAAAAAATTAAGTTATATAGATTTACATTTAAATCAACTATATTAAAAACAAAGTAAACACAACTATAGCCCAGGATGAAAGAGATAAATGGGAGTGGGAAGGGAAGGGAGAGGGGAGGGCTGATAGAGGCAGGGTAAACAGCCGGACCACACCTATAGAGCATATTGCAAGGGTACAAGTCAAATCTGTCAAGTATAGAACATAAATGTCTTAACACAATAATCAAGTAAATGAGGCGAAAACTATGTTGATTGGTTTGATGTAAGCACGTCAGAGTGTATAAAAAAATCAACACATTGCACCTCACATATGCATAAATGTATTCATGATCTATGTGTATATGACTTACTAAAAAAAAAAAAAAAAGTAAAAGGGGAGATAACCATGATCATGGAGGTTTGCCTATGGCAAGGCTTATCTATTGAACTTTTGATGTGCTGACCCCTGGGATCTCCCCAAAGGTGAGAAACTTGACTGCCTAATTTGTGGTAATGGGAGACTGCATGTACATTTTCCCCTGATCTTTTCCATATTAAAAAACCAAAGCAAAACAACTAAAACAAAAACTTCACACTCATCATTCCCTAATTACCTCTGTCTTTTTTACCTATGTAAAAGTACTATATCATGGTGTGCCACTATCCACCTTCAACTCTGATAACTTGAAATTGACAGTGGCAGAGAATTTACTCCACAGGGCAGGAAGATCCCTTGAGCCCAGGAGTTAAAGTTTGCAGTGAGCTATGATCATACGACTGTACTCCAGTCTGAGTGGCCAAGGGAAATCTTCTCTAAACAAACGAACAAACGAAAACAGAAAAGAAAAGAAAAAAATAATATTTACTCTATGGAACCCACAAATTCTACAAATCAGCGTTCTCTGCCTGCCACTGCTGCCCCTCTAGGTTGTTAAACATCTGTCAGAACATCACTTGAGTCTTTCCCACATCAGGTATTGTGAGTAGATGGTCTTTTCCAGAGGTCTTGCCAGCACAAACACTCAGAAATTTCCTTGGGGGAGAGTACCCCATTTCAGCAGGCAGAGGAGGGGGTAACATTGGGTTGTTGCAGGAACTTGTACTAAGGGTCTTACCCCATGTAGAGCTTTGGGCAAGCTGGTCCATCCACCGGAAATCCATTTTTATTTAAGTGCTCAGGCATGCCTTTCTGTCTGCGTAGCAATGAAGTGAGGTTCTAGATCATCCAGTGCCAGAAAATGTTCACCCCCAACAGAAAGAGAGCTTTTATGAGGGCTAGGGAAGTGCCCAATGGGGTCTATATCCCAGGCCTGACTCAAGTCCCTGGACCTAAATATTGGAGTAGCCACACAGAACACTTGGGGAAAACACAAGACAGACATTAGACTTAGACAGATCTGGGCTGTGCCACCTGGTTAACGGTATGACCTGAGAAAATCACTTACCCAATTTTGTCTCTAGTCTCTTACTTGTAAAACCTAACTTGTTAAACAGGGAGACTACTGCTCATCATGCTTGGCTGTTGTGAAAATTAAATGGGATCATCCATGTAAAACTATCAGCTGGCTGTTTCCTTCACCTAGATGGTGTTCTGTGATGTAGAAGCTATTATTGTTATCATCATGGGTGTGTGTGGGGGTTTGCTGAATTTAACTAGGCTCTGAGTGCCTGACTACGGGCTCAAACCTGTGTGTCAAGGAGGAAGGTGGGGAGTCGGAGTAGTGGGGCAATAAAGATTAGGAGGAAATAAATCCACGATGGCACAGTTGGCAGATGTGGCCCAGTAACGCAGGAAGTGGACCCCACCACTGGACACCAGCTCTCCAGCCAGGACTCAGCCAAATGCTCCATGCCTGGCAAGGAGCGCCTCTCCTCTCCCGCCCTTCTCAGCCTGATGCTTGGGGAAAGCAGGGCGGCAGGCAGGGGACAGGGGCGGGGTGAGGGTAGGGAGTGCGGGCAGCCGGATGTCCCAGGCCGGGGGCTGAGGGCAGGAAGCGTTGGCCCGGGCTGTCCCGGAGCCTCAAAGCGGCGGAAGGGAGGGAGCAGCCCGCACTCGCATTGTGCGAGCCCGGCTCCCTGCTGAGCAGCCGCGGACCCCTGGTTCGTGTTCTTGGCTTGGGCTTCTGGGTGGGGCCGGCGGCTTTCAGGCAGGTATTAGCTGGACAGAGAAGGCTAGATCTTCAAGTTCATTCATTCATTCATTCATGCATTAACCTACTCATACATCCATCAGTCACTGAGCTGTGGCAGGAATAAGTGCACAAAAGCATAGTCCATAATCCTAGGACCTTTACAGTTTGCGTCTGTGTGCACCGTCAGGCAGTTGGGCTGGAATCCAGCTCCTCCACTGATTCGCTGTGTAATTTGGGCAAATAACTTTTCTGGGCCTCATAGGAGGAGTGTTGGATTATATTAATGCAGGTCGTTCCACTATTTTGTGGGGTGCTGGATTGAATGAATTCTATGTGAAGCATTTGAAATCATGTAAGCATGGTTATGTGTAGGAGTTTTTTTTTTTTTTTTTTGAGACAGTCTCCCTATGTTGCCCCTCCATAGAGTGCTGTAACATCACAGCTCACAGCAACCTCAAACTTTTGGGCTTAAGCAATTCTCTTGCCTCAGCCTCCCAAGTAGCTGGGACTACAGGTGCCCGCCACAACACCCGGCTGTTTTTAGAGACAGAGTCTGGTTCTTGCTTAGACTCAGACTGGCCTCAAACTCCTGAGCTCAAGCAATCCACCTGCCTGGCCTCCCACAGAGCTAGGATTACAGGTTTGAGCCACCACACCCAGCCACCTGTAGGATTTTTTTTTAATTGTTATTTTAATTACTACAAAAGACCATTTCAGGAGCAGAACATGGATTAAAGGAGCCCAGAGTTGCAAACTGAAGGCCTGAACGGTAGTTATAATTTTTTAAATTGATTGCTAACTTTTAAAAGTTGTGAAATTTTGACAGGGCCTGGTGGCTCACACCTGTAATCCTAGCACTCTGGGAGGCTGAGGTGGGTGGATACTTGAGCTCACACTCAGCCTGACCAGCCTGAGCAAGAGCGAGACCTAAAATAGAAAAACTGGCTTGGCGCCTGTGGCTCAAGACGCTAAGGCGCCAGCCACATACACCTGAGCTGGCAGGTTCGAATCCAGCCCAGGCCTGCTAAACAACAATGATGGCTGCAACCAAAAAAATAGCCGGGCATTGTGGCGGGTGCCTGTAGTCCCCGCTACTTGGGAGGCTGAGGCAGGAGAATTGCTTGAGCCCAGGAGTTGGAGGTTGCTGTGAGCTGTGATGCCACAGCACTCTACCCAGGGTGACAGCTTAAGGCTCTGTCTCAAAATAAACAAATAAATAAATAAATAAATAAAAATAGAAAAACTAAGACAAGAGGATCACTTGAGTCCAAGAATTGGAGGTTGCTGTGAGCTATGACGCCACAGCACTCTACCCAGGGTGACAGCTTCAGATTTTGTCTCAAAAAAAAAAGACGTTGAGAAATTTCATCTAAAAACTCAGATTTTTGGGTGGCGCCTGTGGCTCAGTCGGTAAGGCGCCGGCCCCATATACCTGAGGGTGGCGGGTTCAAACCCGGCCCGGCCAAACTGCAACCAAAAAATAGCCGGGCGTTGTGGTGGGCGCCTGTAGTCCCAGCTACTCGGGAGGCTGAGGCAAGAGAATTGCTTAAGCCCAGGAGCTGGAGGTTGCTGTGAGCTGTGTGATGCCACAGCACTCTACCGAGGGCCATAAAGTGAGACTCTGTCTCTACAAAAAAAAAAAAAAAAAAAAACTCAGATTTTGGCGTGTTTTGAAAAGATTGAAGATCTGGGAAACTTGTGTTTTATAAGCTAATATTGGCTGTTATGCTATAGGCATATTAAAAAATATAATGTATTCTTTTTTTTTTTGTGGTTTTTGGCCAAGGCTGGGTTTGAACCCACCACCTCCAGCATATGGGACTGGTACCCTATCCCTTTGAGCCACAGGCGCCGCCCATATAATGTATTCTTGTATGACTTTTGCAAAGTGCTGTTACTTGTTGAGGAAAAATACTCTTGGGCAGTGCCTGTGGCTCAGTGAGTAGGGCGCTGGCCCCATATACTGAGGGTGCCAGGTTCGAACCCGGCCCCAGCCAAACTGCAAAACAAAAAAATAGCTGAGCATTCTGGCAGGCACCTGTAGTCCCAGCTACTTGGGAGACTGAGGCAAGAGAATCGCCTAAGCCCAAGAGCTGGAAGTTGCTGTGAGCTGTGACGCCATGGTACTCTACCAAGGGCGACAGGGTGAGACTCTGTCTAAAAAAAAAAAAAAAAATTAATGGCGGCGCCTGTGGCTCAATGGGTAGGGCGCCGGTCCCATATGCCGGAGGTGGCGGGTTCGAGCCCAGCCCCGGCCAAAAAAAAAAAAATTAAAAAACAAAAAGAAAACTCTTGAGCCATTCCCCTGTTACAATGGTCTGAAAGGCGAGTCTATTTGAAAAGGCAGATATATGGGCAGCACCTGTGCCTCATACCGAGGGTGGCGGGTTCAAACCCAGGCCCGGCCAAACTGCAACAAAAAATAGCTGGGCTTGTGGCCTGTAGTCCCAGCTACTCGGGAGGCTGAGGCAAGAGAATCGCCTAAGCCCAAGAGCTGGAGGTTGCTGTGAGCTATGACTCCATGGCAATCTACCGAGGGTGACAAAGTAAGAGTCTCTAAAAAAAAAGAAAAAAAGAAAAAGAAAAGGCAGATATTTTATTTAGTTATAATACCTGATTGCCTGAGTTTTAAAATATTTCTGAAGGAGCTAAGGAAATTTCACCCCAAAATATGATTCCTTAGTATAAAGAATATTTTGAATTAAAGCCCAGTCATGATCAGAAAGCATTGAAAGAAGCCTTCGTCTATCTACATAAAACCTGAGTAACCTGATTGGGAATCAGAAGGGGGCTGCTGACTTCCTTATTGCATATTTATAGACCCGGCCCTAAGGTCATTTGAAGCAGAGACCTGTCTCTCATTTTTTTTTTTTTTTGTTCTGTTTTTTGTTTTGAGACAAAGTCTTACTTTTTTGCCCTCAGGAGAGTGCCCTGGTGTCATAGCTCACAGCAACCTCAAACTCTTGGGCTTAAGCGATCCTCTTGCCTCAGCCTCCGGAGTAGGTGGGACTACAGGCGCCCTCTGCAACGCCCAGCTATTTTGTTGTTGTTGCAGTTTGGCAGGGGCCAGGTTTGAACCTACCACCCTCGGTATAATGGGGCTGGCACCCTACTCACTGAGCCACAGGTGCCGCCCTCTAAAAGGCATCTTTAAAAGTCTCTGACCATTACCAAGACTTTGGGTGGTCATTCTTGTAATTCCCCCTACGCACATGGTGTATGGAAATAAACCTTTCTCTATTTTTTTTTTTTTGACACAGAGTCTCACTATGTCGCCCTTGGTTAGAGTGCTATGGCATCACAGCTCAGAGCAACCTCAAACTCCTGGGCTCAAGTGATTCTCTTTTTTATTTATTTTCTTTTTTTAGAGACAGAGTCTCACTTTGTCACCCTTGATAGAGTGCTGTGACATCACAGCTCACAGCAACCTCCAGCTCTTGGGCTTAGGTGATTCTCTTGCCTCAGCCTCTAGAGTAGCTGGGACTACTGGCGCCCGCCACAACACCCAGCTATTTTTTTGTTGCAGTTCTGTTGGGGCTGGGTTTGAACCCACCACCCTCGGTGTATGGGGCCAGCGCCCTACTCACTGAGCCACAGGTGCCGCCCTCAAGTGAGTCTCTTGCCTCAGCCTCCCAAGTAGCTTAAACTTTTCTCTTATTAATCTATCATAATTGTAAGTTGATATTTCAGCAAACCAACCAAAGGGAAAAAGGCAAGTTATGCTGTGATCCCTTCATTGCCTTCTGGGACATCTTATATAAAAGATTTCTCCAGCTTGGATTGGCAAGCTGTGGTATATGTATACCATGGAATACTGTTCAGGCATTTAAAAAAATGGAGATTTTGCAGCATTTGTATTAACCTGGATGGAGGTGGAATACATTATTCTTAGTGAAGCATCACAGGAATGGAGAAGCATGAATCCTATATATTCAACTTTTTTTTTTTTTGAGACAGAGCCTCAAGCTTTCACCCTGGGTAGAGTGCCATGGCATCACAGCTCATAGCAACCTCTAACTCCTGGGCTCAAGCGATTCTCCTGCCTCAGCCTCTCAAGTAGCTGGGACTACAGGCATCTACCACAACGCCTGGCTATTTTTTTTTTTTTTTTGGTTGCAGCCGTCATTGCTGTTTGGTGGGCCCGGGCTGGATTCGAATCCGCCAGTTCAGGTGTATGTGGCTGGCGCCTTAGCCGCTTGAGCCACAGGAGCCAAGCTGATAGACATACTTTTATCTGACAATGTGAATGTTACCTTTTTTGCATTATTATTATTATTATTGCTCAATATTTTGTTGCAGCAATCATCTGATTTCTTTTCCGATTGTATTTATCTTCGTTCATTCTTTACAAGGTTTTTGTTTCTAGTCCTTAGCTTAAACATTGTTATTGTTATTAAATTTTAAACCCCTTTAATTTTGTGAAGGCAAAAAGTGGAAATCAAAAAAACACATGTGGGTGGCGCCTGTGGCTCAGTGAGTAGGGCGCCGGCCCCATATACCAAGGGTGATGGGTTCAAGCCCACCCCCGGCCAAACTGCAACAAAAAAATAGCCGGGCGTTGTGGCGGGCGCCTGTAGTCCCAGCTGCTCGGGAGGCTGAGGCAAGAGAATCGCGTAAGCCCAAGAGTTAGAGGTTGCTGTGAGCCATGTGACGCCACGGCACTCTACCCGAGGGCTGTACAGTGAGACTCTGTCTCTACAAAAAAAAAAAAAAAAAAAAACACATGTACATGTATAGAGAAAATTAAAAAAATAAAAGATTTCTCCAACATGTCAGAATGGAACAGCTTATATCATTTGAATCCCCTGAACCAAGAGAAAGATCTGTAGACCTTTGAGTTTGCAGAGCTCAGCTAGAGACCAGAAGAAGTTAATGATTGGGTAGAATAGGTGGCAATCTCACCAGGAAATGCAGGTGGAGAGAAGGGGCAGACAGGAGACAGGTATTTAAAAAGTAGAATTGAGGCCAAGCAAGGTGACTCACTCCTGTCATCCTAGCACTCTGGGAGGCCCAGGCGGGTGAATTGCTTGAGATCAGGAGTTTGAGGCCAGCCTGAGCAAAAGCAAGACCCTGTCTCTACTAAAAATAGAAAAACTGAGGCAAGAGGATCGCTTGAGCCTAAGAGTTGGAGGTTGTTGTGAGCTATGACACCACAGTACTCTACCCAGGGTGACAGCTTGAGACTGTCTCAAAAAAAAAAAGTAGAATTGATAGGCTGTGGGGTATGGAGAAAAGGGAGGCGACAAGGTTGACTCTTGGGTTTCTGGCCTGGGAGAATGGGTGGGATGTGGAAACATTCACTCACCTGAGAGTCCAGTGGAGGAGAATGAGTTCTTTTTTAGCCACATGGAGTCTTGAGAGTCTGGGTCAGCCATGAGATCAGTGGAATATACGGGTTCTGGTCCCCAGGAGGGCTTTAGATTCACCACTGGTAAGACAAAGTGTCTGGGATGTGGTAAAATCACACCCAGTGCTGCGTTCAAAGAGCCAGAGACTAGGACAGACCATGAGGATCTCTTTATATTTAAGGGATTAAAGATGTTTATGGAGGGCGGCGCCTGTGCACAGTGGTTAGGGTGCCGGTCCCATATGCCAAGGGTGGTGGGTTTAAACCTGGCCCCGGCCAAACTGCAACAAAAAATAGCCAGGCGTCATGGTGGGCGCCTGTAGTCCCAGCTACTCGGGAGGCTGAGGCAAGAGAATCTCCTAAGCTCAGGTTGGAGGTTGCTGTGAGCTGTGACACCATAGCACTCTACCTAGGGCGATAAAGTGAGACTCTGTCTCTAAAAAATAAAGAAATAAATAACGTTTACGGGAGTTGGAAGGATGTTAGAGGAGAAAGACAGGAGCCTCAAAGACTGTACAGGGTCTACCTGCCTCCCCAAGTGGTCTTAGCTTCCAACCTGCAGGGCTGGACCTCTTCCAAGTATCTCACTTCAGAGGCAGACTGAGGAACAGGTGGGGAGAGGGGAATTCTGACAGGCACCTGCTCTAGCCAAGTAAAGGCTGAGATGAGACAAAATCCCAAGAAATTTCAGGAGGCCTAAGTGCCCTTCACCAGCTTTTTTGTTCTCTAAGGCCACTTGGTGGGTCTGTTAGACCCTGATGGGAAGGGGAGCTCAGAGGAAGAACCCTGCTGGGCCCCACTGGCTGAAGAGTGAGCAAACAGGACACCCCGGATATCTTCTCAGATGTGGGGAAGTTGGGAGGCCAGAGGTACCCAGGGCTCCCGTGTTGGCTCTTCAGACCATTCCTGGCAGAATACCAGGCTAGCTGAAGGCCAGGCTAGGGAGACCACTGCTTGTGGCCAGAAGGTATTGAGATCAGCATTGATAGGAGCCAGCATCTTGCATGGGAGCTGGAGTTCTGGGCTAGGGCAGGGCTGAGCTTTAAAACATACACTGACTCTTACTATACAACAAATACTCTGGTGTTGGGCGGCACCTGTGGCTCAGTCGGTAGGGCGCCGGCCCCATTTACCGAGGGTGGCGGGTTCAAACCTGGCCCCAGCCAAACTGCAACCAAAAATAGTCCCAGCTACTCGGGAGGCTGAGGCAAGAGAATCGCTTAAGCCCAGGAGTTGGAGGTTGCTGTGAGCTGGGTGAGGCCATGGCACTCTACCGAGGGCCATAAAGTGAGACTCTGTCTCTACAAAAAAAACCCAAAAAAACAAATACTCTGGTGTTTTGTCTAATCCTCATGAAAACCCTATGGAGGAAATAAAAATTTCCCCATTCTACAGAAGAAGAAACTGAGGCTCAGAGAGTGTAAGTCACATGCCAAGGATTCCCAGCTGGCTGGTGACAGGCAGAGTTGGGAGGACAAGCCCAGAGCTTAGGCTTTGTCCCTCTGGTTTCTCCTGGGGTGGTCCCAATTCTGCAATGGCATCTCAGCCTCCCTGACACTGGGGCCATGCCCTGGGTGGCTCCCTAGCCTTTACCCTCTCTTACACCCAGCCTCCAAATGCTCAGCCAATCCTGTCAATCCTGCCCCTCTGCAGATCTTGCATCTCTCCTGTTCTTCCCTCTCCTGGGTCACTCTCCCAGCTTGGGGTTCATGATGTCCTGCCTTAGCTACTACATCCACTTCCCCCTCCGTCTCCCTGTCCTCCAGTTCTCTCACCGCCACCCCCTCCTTCTTCCACATCAGCAACCAGAGGGCTCTTCTGAAACACAAGTCTGACCACATCACAGTCCTTTCTGCTAATGATATCCTATTGCCCTCTGGATAAAGTTCAAATTCCTGGGCAGATCACCCAATACTGTGGGCTCTTGTCACCAACCTCAGCAGCCCCATGCTCACTGCTCTTCTGGCCTTGGGTGCACTCCAGCCACACAGAATGCTCACTTCCTCCCCTATGAACAGGCCCTGGGCTGGGCTTTCTTGCCTCTGGGCCTTTGTTCTCACCACTGTCAGCCAACCATAATCTCTCTCAGCCATCTCTGCAGACTGAAGTTCTGGCTGCCTTTCAAAGCTAGAATTCGTGGAGGGCCCTTTTGCCAGAGCCCAGTGTATCTTAGATTTAAGTTTTTCATGTTCCTCTCTCTCCTACTGAGCACTGTGAGCTCTTGCGTGTTGCTCCCTCTGTGCCTACATCATGCTGGACATGCTGAGGAGGCTCTGTAAGCATGTGGTGGTGGTCCCTTAACTTTTGTCTCCCATCCCCGCCATCCTGGCTCTGGCTCCAGGTTCAGCTCCTCGCCCTGGCCTGAATCTGCCCAGCAGCATTAGCAGTTCTAGCTTTGTCTCTGGACTCAGCTCCTGCTCTGATTCTAGCTCTGACCCGCCCTAAGATTTAGCCCCAGCCTCTAGCACGGTGGTGTCAGCTTTGGCTCAATATCCAGACTCACATGGGCTTAGTCTATGGCACTGGACCAAACTCACAACCCATTCAACTGTTTCTCTGTCTCCTGGTCCTCAGCTCCACTTTCCTGGTGTCTTGTGTCCTGCCTCAGTATTCCCCACTTAGAAGGAAGGAGGAAGAAGCCTGGGACAGAGCCCCACACAGCTCTGATCACGGATCAGTACCACTGCCATGGAGCCATCTTGCTCTTCTAGCATCGCAGCCCAACCTGAAGGTGCTGGCCAGTGCTGTGGGAAAACGTAGCCCCAGGTTCAAAGCAAGACCCTACCATTTACTGGCGGTGAGGATTTGAGCCCCAGTTCTCTTATTTATAAAATGGAGTTAACATTTGGTGTGAGAACAAGAGGAGACAATACTGTGGTGCTCTGGGTACAGTGCCTGGCACAGAGTAGATGTCAACAACCATGAGGGCCTTTCTTTTTGCCCTTTTCCCAGGTCTGTTGGGTCAGCTCCTGCAGGTGCCCTGCACATTTCACAGTAACTATTACATAAGGGCTTTCTCCACCACCATGACATTGGTGGGCCTGGCACAGCCTTGCTGCCAGGGTGCTGGCTGGGACTCTTGTCCCTGTGGAATCTTGGGCAGTGGGGGCAGGGCTGAGGTGTACTTGATCCTCTGCCCAGAACTCCATGTCCCTGATGTTGGGGCAAACATGGGTCCATAGGGTAGTAGGGGAAAGGCCAGCTTCCCTTCTTGGCTGTGGGCTGAGTATACACATCTGGGTCCGTGAGGTGGTGATACTTCCTTTTCTTCTCCAACTGCCTCTCTGGGTCTCTGTCCTATCAAAGCTCAGAAGGCAAAGTTTCCCGCGGATAGAGAACTTGAGGATCCTACTCCCCAAACATAAGAAACAATAATGATGGAGGTCTAGGGGTGAAGTGTAGGTGAGTGAGTGTGTGGATATGGGTTATGTATGGGATGTACACACATGGCATGGTGTGCGGTGGATGTGGGTGTGTTGGAGTATTGTGTGTAGAGTGTGTATGACTATATGCCTTGTGTACATCAGGGTGTGGGGGTCTATATGTAATGTAGGTAGTAGGAGGGCTCTCCATATGTAGCATGTGTGTGGTGTATGTGACTTTCATGTGTGAATCTTGTATATCTGGAGATGGATGAGGATCTGGGTGTAACAATCCAGGATCTGTGGTGTAAACAATGTGGGTTGGTGTGTTTGTAGAGAGGGGACTAGGGCCACTGTGAGTTGTGTTAGGCAGTAGAGAGGTGTTAGAACATTTGGGATTCCCTGTTGAACTCTCTGAGGTGACCTGAGCCAAGGTCATTGTGCATTTGTTGCAGGAGCAAAGAAGGACAGTGGGGGTAGAGCCAAGGGGATTGAGTCCACTCCTCTCAGAGGCAGACACCCCACGCCCAGCTAGCTGCCCTGCCCTGGTGTCTGCAAACACACCAGGGAAATAAATACAACCTTTGGAAGTCCTGGTGATGTGTCTGGGGAGGAGACAAAGCTGGCAGTTCATGTGGGCTATGCTCCCATCCCCACTGCCCTGACACTGACCATGGTGGAGGCTGGTAGGCCAATTGCCTTGCTGCCACTAACCAGTCCTTCATTCTTACCTCAGCACTTTTGCCAGCTTCAGAGCTTCCAGAACCTCTTTGCCAAGAAAACCTGGTTCAACTGCAAATTAGTGTCTCTTGGAATTCCAGGTCTGTGAGGAAGAGAGGTTAGGGACTTCCAAGGCCACTGTACCAGCCTGCCTATCTCTGGAGGAACCTAATTTTAACCCAGGCCAGCCCCTCCCCGCTCTACCTTTGGGTGTGCCTCTTTCCTCAGAATGGGCCAGGTCTCCCCCCCAATGACTCCTTTAAGAAAGTGATTCGCTTCTGTCTCCTGTCACACACCAATATACATTCTATGCTGGAGACACCCTAAATCACTTGCATTTCCAAAAATGCACTCTGCCACTCACTGACAAATATGTTCCACTCTGCCTAATTCTGATTCTTCTCTTAAAATTAAGGTCAAGTGTCAGTTCATCAGGCAGAGGCTAAAACTACTAGTTCCCTAGTATCCATTATCTTGCATGCCCTTAGTCATAGAAGCCTGATTTTGAGCTGGGTACATGTTTGGCCTGGAGTAAAAACCAGCTTTACAGAATTCCTTGCAGCTAGGTATAGACATGTGACTAAGTGCTGGCCAACAGCTTGTAGGCATTGTTTTTGCAACTTCCATGAACTATTTTATTTATTTATTTATTGTTGGAGATTCATTGAGGGTACAAGAAACCAGGTTACACTGATTGCATTTGTTAGGTAAAGTCCCTCTTACAATTGTGTCTTGCCCCCAAAAGCTATGTCACACACAAAGACCCCACCCCCTCCCTCCTTCTCTCTTTCTGCTCTTCCTTTCCCCACCCACCTCCCTCCTTCTCTCTCCCTCTGCTCTCCCCTTCCTTCACCCCCACCGTGTACTAGGTCATTAATTATCCTCGTATCAAAATTGAATACATAGGACTCATGCTTCTCCATTCTTGTGATGCTTTACTAAGAATAATGTCTTCCACTTCCATCTGGGTTAATACAAAGGATGTAAAGTCTCCATCTTTTTTAATGGCTGAATAGTATTCCACGGTATACATATACCACAGCTTGTTAATCAGTTCCTGGATTGGTGGGCGATTGTAAATTGAGCTGCAATAAACAATCTAGTACAAGTGTCCTTATGACAAAAGGATTTTTTTCCTTCTGCATAGATGCCCAGTAATGGGATTGCAGGATCAAATGGGAGGTCTAGCTTTGAGGGTTCTCCATACTTCCTTCCAAAAAGGTTGTATTAGTTTGCAGTCCCACCAGCAGTGTAAAAGTGTTCCTTTCTCTCCACATCCATGCCAGCATCTGCAGTTTTGAGATTTTTGTCATGTGGGCCATTCTTGCTGGGGTTATATGGTTTTGTTTTTGTTTTTGTTTTAGAGACAGAGTGTCATTTTGTCATCCTCAGTAGAGTGCTATGGCGTCACAGCTCACAGCAACCTCCAGCTCCTGGGCTTAGGTGATTTTCTTACCTCAGCATCCCAAGTCGCTAGGACTACAGGTGCCTGCCACAATGCCAGGCTATTTTTTGTTGCAGTTTGGCCAGGACCGGGTTCGGACCTGTCACCCTCGGTATATGAGGCTGGTGCCCTACTCACTGAGCCACAGGCACCTGTTTTTGTTTTTTTTGTGACAGAGTCTCACTATGTTGTCCTGGGTAGAATGCCATGCGTCATAGCTCACAGCAACCTCCAACTCCTGGGGTTAAGCAATTCTTTGCCTCAACCTCCCAAGTAGCTGGGACTAAAGGCGCCCGCCACAATGCCAGGCTATTTTTTGATTGTAGTTGCCATTGTTGTTTGGCAGGTCTGGGCTGGATTCAAACCCTCCAGCTCTGGTGTATGTGGCTGGCGCCCTAGCCCCTGAGCTACAGGTGCTTACCCTCTCAGGGTGGTTTTGATTTGCATTTCTCTAATATTTAGGGATGATGAGCCATTTTTTCATATGTTTGCTAGCCATTTGTCTGTCTTCTTCTTCTTTTTTTTTTTTTTTTTTGAGACAGAGCCTCAAGCTGTGGCCCTGGGTAGAGTGCTGTGGCATCACAGCTCACAGCAACATCCAACTCCTGGGCTCAAGTGAGTCCCTGCCTCCACCTCCAAAGTAGCTGGGACTACAGGCGCCAGCTACAACACCCGGCTATTTTTTGGTTGCAGCCATCATTGTTGTTTGGTGGGCCCGGCTGGATTCGAACCCTCCAGCTCAGGTGTATGTGGCTGGCACCTTAGTCACTTGAGCCACAGGCGCTGAACCTTGTCTGTCTTCTTTAGAGAAGGTTCTATTCATGTCTCTTGCCCATTGATATATGGGATTGTTGGCTTTTTGTGTGTGGATTAATTTGAGTTCTCCATAGATCCTAGTTACCAAGCTTTTGTCTGATTCAAAATATGCAAATATCCTTTCCCATTGTGTAGATTGTCTATTCCATGAACCGTTTTAAAAGGGAATGTGCCATGTTTTGCGCCTTCCTGCTTGGGCTTGTCTGGAATGCAGATATGATGTCTAGAGCTTGAGCAACTATATTGGACAAGGAGGTAGAAGCATTGTGTCAAGGACGGCAGAGAATTGCAGAGCAATAAAACAGAAAACACCAGGGTTCTGATGATCATGGATCCACCATACTAGCACTGTGTTAATTATTTCCAGACTTCCAACTGGTTGTAATGACTGTGATTTGGGATTTTCTGTCACCCCCAACCAAGCCCAAGCCTAACTAACACACTTTCCTTGACCAAGCTGTCTCTTCCCTTGTCTCATCAGCTCTTTCTGCAGACACACTCTGTTGTGATTGCTTGATTCTATCTGCTCCCTGGACTGTGATCTCATAAGGGCAGGGTCCATGTCACTTTCCAAGCACAGTGTCTAACAAACCAAGAAATGTCAGTTGTATGAACAAATGTACAAAACATATGTTCGGGCATGAATATTTAGGTGGAGCTATAGATTTAAGGCTAGGCGTAGTGGCTCACACCTGTAATCCTAGCACTCTGGGAGGCAGAGGCAAGTAGATTGCATAAGCTCACAGGTTCGAGACCAGCCTGAGCTAGAGTAAGACACACATACCCCCATCTCTAAAAAATAGCCGGGTGTTGTGGCAGGCACCTGTAGTCCCAGCTACTTGGGAGGCTAAGGCAAGAGAATCACTTGAACCCAAGAGTTTGAGGTCGCTGTGAGCTGTGACACCACAGGACTCTACCAAGGGTGACATAGTGAGATTCTGTCTCAAAAAAAAAAATAATAATAAGTTAACTAGTATAATATGGTCACTGAAGTGATGGGAGAGGATGGGGTGAAGAGAAAAGAGAACTAAAGGAAGAAGTCCTTAGAACTCTATCCTTGAAGGTTGTGTTGAGGAGAGAAAGCCCTAGGACAGTTGTTCTCAACCTTCCTAATGCCACGAGCCTTTAATACAGTTCCTGTGGGTCGCGGCCTAGGGTAAGGCTAAGGAAGAGCCAGAGATCTGGTAAGGACCAGGCAAAGGGCTGTAGAGCAAGTGAACTCAGAGACTGCATGGCTTCCCACAGCTGCTCACAGTAGCCTGAGACAGGAGCAGAGAAAGGAATCATTTGGGTCTGACCCAGGAAGAGGGCAGGGGAAGGTGCAGAAAGAATCATGCCAGCCATGGGGGGAGGACAGGCAGAGTAAAACTAGCCCTGTCTGATAGTCTGGGAGAAGATGGTGGGGGAGCAGTATGGGTGGTCCTGATGAGGTTAAAAGACAGGTGACGTGGGAGGAAATGCAGACATGAGTGAGCAAAATGTAATTTGGCATTTTTTAGGTGTAAGCAGGCCACACCATGCCTATAATAAAAACAACTTCACACAAATAGTGTTTTTCTGGTGCTACAGCACAATAGCCTCCCTCAAATTCTCCCCAGAGAGCTCTGGGAATCCCAGGGGCTTCTTATATATGCTGAGAGTCCCTATCCGTCTCCCCTTCTCCTGCTCAGAAGCTCAATGGGGCTGACCCCTGTGAATGAATGCCCATACCCACCAAGGGCACTGCTGCTGGCAAAGCCCAAAGGGGGCCTGACATGACTTCTGGTGTCCCCTGCATCTGCACCCAGGCCACCGCTACCTAAAGTCAAAGGCACTGATGTTGAAGGAAGGCAGTGGTCAATGGCTCAGGGTTCTAGAGCCAGGAGATATGGGTTTTCGTCCTCACTCTGCCCTTCATTACCTCTGTGACCTTGAGTGAGTTGATTAAGTTCCCTGAACCTCAGTTTCTTTATCTGCCAAGGGGAGGATAATAAAGAACCTACCTTATGGGTAGGTTCATGGGGGTTGTTGTGAAGTTAAATTGAGAAAATGCATGTAAACCACTTAGCACGGTGCCTGGCATAGAGAGAGTAGTTAACAAATGTTGGTAATTATGACTTTCGTTGTTATAGTTCCTGCACTCATTAACTAATTTAACAAACAAGTTCTAGGCATTCCTCCACATGTGCTCAGTGCGTCAGCCAAAATTATTTCCTGATCTTTCCCAACACTTTAACATGTTCTCTCGCCCCTTTGCAGCTTTTCACATGCCGTTTGCTCTTCTTCATCTGCCCAGCAAACTTGCCCTTTGAGCCTCAGCTAAGACCTGTTCTTCTTGAGGCACTTGCCTGGACTTCCCAGCTGGGTCAGATGCCCACTCTGGGCTTGCACATGACCGTGGCTATCTTATTGCACAACTCCAGGGGGGACCAGTCATATGGACCCTGAGAGTCGTGCAATGTGGCAACTTTGCCCATATCTCTCCTCTATTTCACTCTATCATACTTTTTATCACACTCTCACCATAATGATTTATTTATTTGTTGGTCTCTCCCTCAGACTCTGAACTCCTCAAGGACTCTGCTTCACACAGTCAGGGCTCAGAAAATGCTCACCTGAATGAAGGCATTCTGGCCTACTTCCTGTATCCTGAAGCTCCCAACCTGCTTGGGGAGACAGAATGAACCAACATGAAACATGTCAAAAAGTAAGCATGAGGGCAGCACCTGTGGCTCAACGGAGAAGGGCGCTGGCCCCATATGCTGGAGGTGGCGGGTTCAAACCCAGCCCTGGCCAAAAACTGCAAAAAAAAAAAAACACTAAGCATTAAAAGAAGTTGACATCTCTGACATTTCCTAGGACAAGCAGAGCTATGAAGGACACAGCGATCAGAGTGGGGGATTAAAGTTGGACATGGGAAGAATGAGAGTGTATATTTAGAAAACCCAGGCCCGCGTGGCGCCTATGGCTCAGTCGGAAGGCACCGGCCCCATGTGCCGAGGGTGGCGGGTTCAAACCTGGCCCCAGCTGAATTGCAACCAAAAAAATAGCCGGGCGTTGTTGCGGGCGCCTGTAGTCCCAGCTACTCGGGAGACTGAGGCAAGAGAATCGCTTAAGCCCAGGAGTTGGAGGTTGCTGTGAGCTGTGTGATGCCACGGCACTCTACCCAGGGCCATAAAGTGAGACTCTGTCTCTACAAAAAGAAAACCCAGGCCGGTGGCTGGGCCTGGTGGCTTGTGGCCGGGCCTGGTGGCTCACGCCTATAATCCCAGCACTTGGGAGGCCAAGGCAGGTGGATTGCCTGAGCTCACAGGTTTGAGACTAGCCTGAGCCAGAGGAAGACCCCAACTTCAAAAAAAATAGCTGAGCATTGTGGGTGGGTGCCTGTAGTCCCAGCTGGTTGGGAGGCTGAGGTAAGAGAATCACTTGAACCTAAGAGTTTGAGGTTGCTGTGAGCTAAGACGCCACTGCACTCTACCAAGAGTGTCCAAGTGAGACTGTGTCTCAAGAAAAGAAAACCCAGGCAGGTGTAGTGGCTCACGCCTGTTAGCCTAGCACTCTGGGAGGCTGAGGTGCATGGATTGTCTGAGGTCAGGAGTTCGAGAGAAGCCTGAGAAAAAGTGAGACCCCATCTCTAAAAATAGCCAGGCATTGTGGCAGGAGCCTGTAGTCCCAGCTACTCAGAAGGCTGAGACAAGAGGATCACTTCAGCCCAAGAGTTTGAGGTTGTTGTGAGATGTGACACCCCAGCACTCTACTGAGGGCGACAAAGTGAGACTTTGTCTCAAAAAAAAAAGAAAGAAAGAAAGAAAGAACACCCAAGGCCTCACAGTTCTGGATAGCTTTGCTTAGGGCTGGAAAGAATTACAGCCCCCAGCCCATGATTTTCATCTGTCCTAAAAATCAAGAAAATAATTGTTTCAAAACTCTTGCAGGGGCTCGGCACCTGTAGCTCAGTGGTTAGGGCACTGGCAACATACACCGGGGCTGGTGGGTTCCAACCCGGCTCAGGCCTGCTAAACGACAACTATAACAAAAAAATAGCCGGGCATTGTGGCGGGCACCTGTAGTCCCAGCTACTTGGGAGGCTGAGGCAGGAGAATCACCTAAGCCCAAGAGTTGGATGTTGCTGTGAACTGTGACATCACAGCACTCTATCAAGGGTGACATAGCGAAATTCTGTCTCAAAAAAAAAAAAAAAAGAAAGCTTTTGCAGGGATATTAGGTATCGAAAGAGAACCATGGGTTGAGTCTCTTCACCAGGCCCATTTATTATGCACAGCAGGGGTGGGGGAAAGGGAGCACAGCCTGGAAGCAGGTATAATTTCCAGGTTAGATTCATCATAGGCAGGGACCAGAGTATAGGACATTTAGGAAAGTGTTTCTCTTCCTTAAAAGAGATTTAGACTGTGTATTGTTGAGAATAAACATTTGTCTTTTGTAGGTGTGTGTGTGTTTGAGCTGCATTTAAGCACCCCACTCTCATTCACACTTGCTCCAAAAGGCCAAGGCTCAACAATGAGGAAGCAGCATGGCTCATCACTTCTCACTGGTTGAAAGACTTTAAAGGTGGCGGCACCTATGGCTCAGTGGGGAGGGTGCCAGCCCCATATACCAAGGATGATGGGTTCAAACTGCCCCTGGCCAAACTGCAATGAAAAAATAGCCAGGCTATTAGTCCCAGCTACTCAGGAGGCTGAGGGAGTTGGAGGTTCCTATGAGCTGTGACACCACAACACTCTACCAAACGGGTGATAAAGTGAGACTCTGTTTCTAAAAAAAAAACCCAAAGACTTTAAAGGAACAGGACCTTGAGGATCAAAATTGCCAAGCCTCACCTGAACTGCTTGACTAAAGCTGTTTCCTGCACTGATCCATCCCCCTGCTATGATACTATTATAAACAATTGGGAAGTTTCTTTTTTTTTTTTTGCAGTTTTTGGCCAGGGCTGGGTTGGAACAGCCCTTTTTTTCAGGCACTGCCCTTTTTTTCTTGTTCTTTTTTTTTTTTTTTTTTTTTGAGATAGAGTCTCAAGCTGTTACCCTGCATAGAGTCCGTGGCATCGCAGCTCACAACAACCTCAAACTCTTGGGCTTAAGCAATTCTCTTGCCTCAACTTCCCAAGTAGCTGGGACTACAGATGCCTGCCACAACGCCCAGCTGTTGTTGTTGCTGTTGTTGTCATTGTTGTTTAGCTGGCCTGGGCCGGGTTTGAACCCACCAGCCTTGGTGTATGTGGCCAGTGCCCTACCCACTGAGCTATGGGTGCCACCCCGATTGGGAAATATTCTAACTGTTTCTTAGTAGAAACTTAGTATAGAACCTCCATAAGTTGACCACCCAAGGGACTGTAACAAACTGATCAACATAAGGAACTTCCATTGAATACATTCAGTGTGTGTTCAGTCGATGAAAATTAGGTCAACTTGGCTGGGCATGGTGGCTCACACCTATAATCCTAGCACTCTGGGAGGCTGAGGCAAGTGGATTGCTTGAGCTTAGGAGTTTGGAACCAGCCTAAGCAAGAGTGCGACCTGCATCTCTACTAAAAATAGAAAAGCTAGCAAGGTATCATGGAGGGCGCCTCTAGTTCCAACTACTTGGAGGGATGAGGAAGAAGGATTGCTTGAGCCCAAGAGTTTGAGGTTGCTGTGAGCTATGATGACGCTACAGCACTCTACCAAGGATAACGGAGTGAGACACTGCCTCTAAAAAAGGAGGTGGTCGGTGTAGGTAGGTGGTCAACTATGGAGGTTTTACTGTAGTTTCTTTTTCTTTCTATTTTTTTTTTTTTTTTGAGACAGAGCCTCAAGCTGTCGCCCTGGGTAGAGTGCTGGGGCATCACAGCTCACAGCAACCTCCAACTCCTGGGCTCAAGCGAGTCTCTTGCATCAGCCTCCCAAGTAGCTGGGACTACAGGCGTCTACCACAATGCCCAGCTATTTTTTGGTTGCAGGTGTCATTGTTTGGCAGCCCGGGCTGGATTCGAACCTGCCAGCTCAGGTTTATGTGGCTGGCGCCTTAGCCCCTTGAGCCACAGGCGCCAAGCCTTTACTGTAGTTTCTGTTGATCCTATCGCATAAGTCTTAGAGGTGAGGTTTCCTACATAGACCCTGATGAAGATTTTGCCCAGTGGAGAAGTGAAAAAGTGGTCTCTTTCTGTGGGCATAAGGAAGAAGGATCTGAGACAAGAGAATAAACTTAGGAAATAAGTGTACCCATGAGGGGATATCCTGTGAAAATGTTTCATAGGTTTTGGTTGTTTTCTCCTCAGGCAGTTATGTAACATGTACAATTGTTTTTTTCTTTTCTTTTCTGAGATAGAGTCTCAAGCTGTCACCTGGGTAGAGTGCTGTGGCATCACAGCTTACAGTAACCTCAAACTCTTGGGCTTAAGTGATTCTTTTTTTTTAGCAGTTTTGGCCAGGGCTGGGCTCGAACCCACCACCCCCAATGGGGCCAGTGCCGTACTCCTTGAGCCACAGGCACCGCCAGCTTAAGCGATTCTCTTGCCTCAGCCTCCCACGTAGCTGGGACTACAGGCGCTTGCCACAACACCAAGCTATTTTTTTTTTTTTTGGTTGCAGTTGTTATTGTTGCTTAGCATTAGCAGGCCTGAGCTGGGTTTGAACCCACCACCCTAGGTATGTGGCCAGTGCCCTTGCCAATTGAGCTATAGGTGCTGCCGACATGTAAAATTTAAAATGATTTCTTTTGGTTTTATTTCCTACAGGAATTCCTACTCCTTCAGTAAAGTCTGTTGCATACATGTAGGCCTTGAGTTCATGGGGCTAGTGGGGGCAAGATAAGTAAAGGAGATATAGCCTGCCAGGCCGTCTTCTTGGGGGGGTCTATGTGAGAAGGAGGCATCCTGGCGTATGTGTGGCCAGCAGTGCAGCTGTGGGGGAGGCCTGTTGGATGGGAGACTTCAGGCAGAGATAAAGACCATGAAAGAGAACAAAAATGGTATGGGTGGCACCCCTAGCTCAGCGGTTAGGGCGCAGCCACATGCTCCGGGGCTGGTGGGTTTGAACCCGGCCTGGGCCTGCTAAACAAAACAAACAAACAAAAAAATAGCGAGAGCCTTGCACTGGGTGCCTGTAGTCCCAGCTACTCAGGAGGCTAAGGCAAGAGAATCGCTTGAGCCCAACAAGAGTTGGAGGTTGCTGTGAGCTATGACACCATGGCACTTTACCAAGAGTGACAAAGTGAGACTGTCTCAACTAAAAAAAGAAAAAAAGTGGTGTGGCCCACTATGAGGGATGATAGTGGACAGATGGACAGATGATCCAGGGCAAGCGTCAGGCCTCTGGCAAAGGCTTGGGTGAGCCCTGGGATTGCCTCTTCTGGGCACTGAGAACCTCAAGCCCAGCTCCTGGCTAGAATGGAGGGTAGGGCAAAGCCTCCAAGAATGGGGTGGGGAGCCCCTAAGACCCAGCCCTGGGCCCTGGTTGCTGCCTTTCTCACTGTCTTCCCATGGAAAGCCAGGCTGTGGGCTGGGCCTGGGCTTCCTTACTGCTCTCTGCTCTGCAGAAAGTTCCTTGACAACAATAGAATGGATCTGGCCACCAAGAAGATACCTCCATGTACCATTGCCCTGCCCTTTACCCCTGTTACTTCTCCTTGGTGGGAAATTCTTGAGCATTTCAAGGAAGCCTACTACCACCTTCACTTTGGTCCTCTCTTCCAGGAGGGTGGGGTAAGGCTAAAAGTCTCCAGGAAGAGGAGCGGGGCAAAGGGAGAGGCTCAAGAAGTTGATATTCCCCTTTGTATGACCCCCGTCCCCCATCCCTCCATCACCACCACTCCCACCCCACATAAGCTCAGAGCCTGGGGTTCAGAGGACAGAGACCACATCTTACTGCTTAAGGTCTAAAAACCAGCATAGCCCCTAAGTTCAGCCCAGAGACTAGAGCTCAAATTCCACCCACCTCTATCCAGTGCCCAAACTGCAGCCTAAAGCCTAGAACTCAGAGCCCAAGCCGGCCCAACCTGAGTTTAAAGTCCAGTTTGGAATTCAGAACTGAAGCCCAGAGCCCAGAATCCAGACCTTAGAACTCAGAGGACAACTCAGGCAAGGCCCAAAGTTCATCCAGGACCAAAGACCAGAGCTCAGAACTTAGAGCAAAGCCAAGGACCTATAACCCAGCACATAGAGCCCAGAATTCAGTCCAAAGCTAAGTGTAAGCTAGAGTCCAGAGCAGCCCAGGGTTCAGCACAGACCCATCTCAGCTCCAGAACAGTGTCCAACCTAATAGTCAAGGTAGCCTAGAACTCTCCTCCCAGCCCAGAGCCTGACAGTTTTTTGATATTCCTACTAGGAGCAACATCAAAGGAAGAGGCCAAGGCTATAAATTGAGAGCAGGGGATTCCAGATCCTAACTCTACCCCTGGCAGGAGGAGACAAGGAACCAGTGTTTGTGTTCCTTGTCTCCTCCTGAAGAGTGGGGCAGGGGGAGAGGAGGGCGTTCTGTGTCCTCCTACCCCTGGTCTAGAGGGTCTATACAGGGGATTCGGAGACCAGGCAAAACATGGCCTGGGATTTCTCTGCAAGAAGTGCCTCTAGAACCCCAATGGGATAGGAAGCAGAGTCTTGTTGCTGCTGAGTTGCTACGTAACCCTGAGCAAGTCCCTTCCCTTCTCTGGCTTTCTTCTCCCAGAAAGGAATTCAGAAGGTACTTTATTTAGACCCATGGACTCAGAATTTAGAGGAAGAGACTATTACAGATAGTTCTGTCATTCATTTATTCATTAAACAGTTATTGAACACTGTTAATAAGTATGAACACATATAATAAGTAGATTTTTAATAAGGAGATAAAATTGTCAGATTTATTTATTTTTTGAGACAGAGTCTCCCTATGTCAACCTTGGTAAGTGCTGTAGCATCACAGCTCACAGCAACCTCAAACTCTTGGGCTTAAGTGATTCTCCTGCCTCACCTTTCAAGTAACTGGGACTACAGGCACCCGCCACAATGCCTGGTTATTTTTTGGTTGTAGTTGTCGTTGTTGTCCAGTAGGCCAGGGCTGGATTCGAACCCAGCAGCTCTGGTGTATGTGGCTGGTGCCCTGGTCGCTAAGCTACAGGCGCCAAGCTGGTCAGATTTATTTTTTAAAAAATTTGTCTGATTATTGTTGATGATTGGATCAGAGAGAAATGGGCTTGCTGCACCAGTCCAGGAGAGATGGGATGAGGGTCCAAGAATGGCCAAATGGCAGCGTTATCTTTATAAAGTACACACGAGGTCATTTTATTTCTCTGCTCAGAGTCCTTTCAGCGGCTCCCCACTGTCTTCAGGATGAGAATGCAAGGCCTCCTTCTTCCTTCTCAGCCCTGGGTCTACCAATATCCCAGCCAGCAAATTTCTAGCCAGTCCAAGCTGCTCACTGGTTCTGCACCCACATCCTCCATCACACCTCCATGTCTGTGGTATACCCTTTGCCTGGCATGTCCTTCTCTGTCTCAGGAACTCCTATTCAGCCTTCAAGGCTTAGCTCCATCATCACCTCCTCTGTGAAGCCTTGCCAGAACTCTGTGCCTTCACTACACCTTTGCCAAATTATTTTATAACATTATGCTTGAGCTTGTCTCTATAACTAGATATGACCCCCTGGAAGGACAAGATCATCCTTGCCTTATTCATCTCCGTGTTCCTGAATAGGCTTCATGAATGTACTGACAAGGCCACCTTATATCACCTAGTATCCTTTTGTGTGCTTTTTCCCCCCTTTAAGTCCCCATGTTTTAGACTTTTAATCCCAGTAAGGAACTTGTTCTCCCATTATCTGTTAACCAGACATACACATCCTGCCAATCAGAAGGAAAGGATAAAAGAAAGAAATTAACACTTGTTGAGTACCAACTGTAAGATTTGTTTTGTACATACACATTTTCTCACTAGATCCTTAGGATAACATTATGAATATTGGCTCAGAGAAGTAAGTGACTGGCTCAAGGTTACACAGCTAGAGAGAGAACTGGATTCAGACCCTGATGAGCCTGACTCCAGGTATATACAGTACCTGCTATGCCTTTATCTCTTGCTGTTAATCAGCATGAGCTCACGGTGTTAACGTGTCCAGTACTAATTCTGCCACACTGGCTGAATATAGCAAATCACTTACTCTGAAAGACTCTTACAACTTTTTTTTTTTTTTTTTTTTTGTAGAGACAGAGTCTCACTGTACCGCCCTCGGGTAGAGTGCCGTGGCGTCACACGGCTCACAGCAACCTCTAACTCCTGGGCTTCCGCGATTCTCTTGCCTCAGCCTCCCTAGTAGCTGGGACTACAGGCGCCCGCCACAACGCCCGGCTATTTTTTTTTGTTGTTGCAGTTTGACCGGGGCTGGGTTTGAACCCGCCACCCTCGGCATGTGGGGCCGGCGCCCTACTCGCTGAGCCACAGGCGCCGCCCAAGACTCTTACAACTTTGAGAGGCTTCAGGCCAGCAGCCTAAGGCAGAGGCTCCTTGTAGGAATATGGTGTGAGCATGAGGGCAGAGTTCTGGCCAGCCAGGAAGGGAGAGGTATTGTGCTGGCCTCAGTTCACACCCTCTCCTCTGAGGCCAGGGCTATTGCCCAAGGAACACCTCACCTGAGGCCACCTGGTAGCTTGGTCCAACCACTGGCGTTCCTAGAGTTACACTATGTCCTCAGGTGGCATGGCTCTCTGAGCCAAGGGTGACGTTACTCTGCAGTCAGACTCTTCCAAAAAGAGTGGGACTCTCTTCTGGGAGGGCCTTGGGGGAGTCTAGGATGAGAAGACGCTGGAACATTGGTTGGGGGAGAGAGGGTACAAGCTGTCCCAACTCAGTCCCCTGAGAACTGAGGCTTGGCATCACCTAGCACAGGGGGCGTCTCTGTGGAGTAGTCCATAGCCTCATGAGACCAGATGGAACCGGCTGGGAGGCTTCTCATGCTCCACAATTGCCCAACCAGCATCTACACAGGAACTGAAGTCAAGTGACTTCAAGGACCCTCGGATACTTCCTCCCCAAAGAGCCTCTCTTGGGACCCTTGAGAGTTCCTCGTCCCTATTTTCTGCCCTGCCTCTCTCCACAGGGCAAACAAAGGAGCAAGTTGAGGAATAGGCTGAGGCATCCCCAGCACAGCAGCTATTCCAGGAAGGCTCTGCTCCAAGGCCTGCTCAGCTCTCACCTCTTCAACCTGGCCACTCCCACAGAGCACTACCACCTAGGAGATGGATCTTCTGAGTGACTGGCTGAGCCAAGTGTGTTTCAAGCCATGGACATGGCTCCTTTTTTCCCAGAAGTCAGAGAGCAGGACTGGAGAGATCTTACCACTGGATAACAGACTACAAGCCACCCAACCTGGCAACACCAGCACCTGGTAATTATGCCCCTGGCAGTGTCCTGCTATGCCAAAAATACCACTTTGAGTCACTGACATAAATCTAGCCCCTAACCATTCATATGGAAGTTTTCTCCCATTTGACATAAGTGGCCTTACTTGGTGAGATTTTACCCAGAGTACTAATAATGAAAATTATAATAATGATAATAAATCTTTTTTTCTTTTTTTTTTAGACAGAATCTCATTTTGTCACCCTCAGTAGAGCGCTGTGCTGTCATAGCTCGCAGCAACCTCAAACTCTTGGGCTCAAGGGATTCTCTTGTCTTTTTTTTGTACAGTCTCACTGTACCGCCCTCGGGTAGAGTGCCATGACGTCACACGGCTCACAGCAACCTCTAACTCTTGGGCTTAAGCGATTCTCTTGCCTCAGCCTCCCGAGCAGCTGGGACTACAGGCGCCCACCACAACGCCCGGCTATTTTTTTGTTGCAGTTTGGCAGGGGCTGGGTTTGAACCTGTCACCCTTGGCATATGGGGCCAGCGCCCTACTCACTGAGCCACAGGCACCGCCCGATAATGAATCTTTTAAAATGCTTACCATGTGCTATGCTTATGCACTCCACTTAATCCTCATGCCAACCCTATGAGATAGTTACAGTTATCACCCCATTTGATAGATGAGGAAACTGAGGCTCAAAGGCAGTCAGTAATTTGCCCAAGAGTAAACTGTAATGGTAGAGTTGGGCTATGTAGCCAGGTTACCTGAATGGGATCTCTGTACTTCTTTCTGCTGCCCTGCCTCCCAAGAAGCCCAGAGGATGTGGTGGCCTCTTCAATGGCCTCAGATGAGTACACTTGGGCATATAAAGAAGCCCACTATGCTAGGTTTGGTATCCCATGAGGGTAGACAGGTGGACAGCAACAAGGGGAGCTCTTTCTAGTTTTTGTATCCTAGGCTATGAAGCTGGGCTAGACCCAGAAAGGATCAAGGACAGCAGGGAGGATGGTCCCACCTCAGAGTAGGGAACTATTTGCCCTTCAGGGAGAAGTCTTTGTTAAATTTGTTAATTGCTATTCTAGATGGAAAGAATGTTTCTGCAAAGAATGGGCCCAGGTTTCTGCTCCAGGCTCCTGAAGCTAATAGAGCTGGTAAGATTGCCTTCTGCCCACCATGGACTGGAACCTCAGCAAAGCCTCTTGGGCTCCATACATGTTATGAGTAAGGAGGCAGGAAGGAGAATATCTGGTGAGGGGTGGTGGTGGTGTGGCCGGCAATGGAGCCACTGGTCAAGACAGTAGGCACCTGGAAGACAAAATCTCTAAATGACAAATCAACAACAAAGCTCACTATCAGAAAAAGGGGCCTCACTCTGAGTTTATAAAATTGAATTCCTGCTTCCCCTCTCTTACCCTCAGTTTTATCATCTGTAAAATGGGGTTAATATAAATGACCCTTTCAGTTACCTGGCTTCATAGCCCAACTCTACCATTATTTGTAGCCCACTCTACTCAGTGGCTAAATGCTATATATAAAGCATTTAGCACAATGATTGCCCATCATACCATTGGTGCTTCATAACTGGGGGCTGTTGTATTGGCAGTGCCCTGATTCAGTTTATGATGAATGAGTGTCTCTTGTGTGTTTCATGGCAATATGGCTGGTGAAGTTGAAGTTGTAAGGGATAGGCTGGATCTAAATTGAGAGTGAGAGAAAACAGTAGGCCATAGATCCAGCATCCAAAACAATGTCGACAGGCTGGAATAAGCAAGATGACATTGTTCTATTGTAGCTTCAAGACATTACACAAAGCAGAGGATGAGGGAGAGACCTGACTTGACCTCAACTCCAATAAAAAAGGATCTGAATGATTTACTTGACCACAAAACCTGATGGGAACTAATCATGGGAGAGAAAGGCTCTGAAGCCCTGCAGTCTTAGGCTGCATTAACAATGTGTCGCGTCCAGACTGGGGAAAATAATAGGCCTATTGTGCTGGCTTGGTCAGGCCATATCTGGAATCTTGCGTTGCTACACTGGCAGACTGGAATCAGGCCAGGAGGGGGACCAGCCCAGCCGCAGCTCCCAGGCACTTGTACTAAATGCGTCTTGTGCATTTCTTGTTTCATGCGCCAAACAACTTTCTTAGGTAGCTACTATTGACATCTCCATTTTACGTACAAAGAGGTTAACTTTGTCCAGGGTCAACCACAAAGCCTGTAAATGGAGGAGGGTAGGGTTTTTCCAAATGGGTTCCTCTTGTGCTTGTACCTTAGGGAGGAAGAATGAACAGTCAATCACGGAACACATATTGATTAAGTTCTACTATGGGTCAAGCCCTAAGCTAGTTGCTGGGGTTACAGCAACTAGGGAAAGGTTATGGTTCCTACCTTCATGGAGCCCACATGGTTTGGTAAGGAGTCCAAATTACCTGTGATGTGGTGTGATTCTATGAGAGTGAAGATTTTAGGGTTAAAAGGGCTCACAGAGTCTGCCTTAGCCAACTCAAGCCCAGAGAGGGGAAGAGAGACAGAACAGTGTCAGGTTAGAAGCAAGGAGCCCAGTCCCTGCCCTTTTCAAGATATTTCACTGCCTTACTGGGGCTCTCTTCTCTTCCGCAGTGGCCAAAAGCTGTGGGCCCAGATTATCTGCTCGCTAGGGCATATGAGGGAGCTTGGTGTGGCCATCTTGGGGCAGCTGCAAGGAGATATTTAAAGAAAGAAAAAAGGAGCATGACATCAAGAACCACAGTAACAGGAGTGAGTGGTCTTTGAGAGTCCCAGCAGCCCCTTTGCTATCAGATAAAACTGGGAAGACTGGGGTGACATTGGCATAAAGGGTCTGCCTCATCTCTGGATAGAGGCAAAATTATAGCCTTCTTTTCTGGCATCTGTGTCAAACTAATGTCCTCCCATCTTCTTTCAAGGACCAGATTACCCTGCACTCTCTTTTTCCAAAACTTTCCTTGATTGTTTCAACCCAGAGTGCCTCTGTAGCTGGGCACCTCCCAGGGCTTCTTTGTCGGGAAGACACATGCACCCCATTCAGTCTGCTGTCATTTATGCTGAGAGAGAGAGCAGGGCTGTTAAGAACCACAGCTTTGGGCTTGGCACCTGTGGCTCAAGCGGCTAAGGCGCTAGCCACATACACCTAAGCTGGTGAGTTTGAATTCAGCCCGGGCCCACCATACAACAACAATGACGGATGCAACCAGAACATAGCTGGGCATCTGGTGGGTGCCTGTGGTCCCAGCTACTTGGGAGGAGGAGGCAGGAGAATCGCTTGAGCCCAGGAGTTGGAGGTTGCTGTGAGCTGTGATGCCAAGGCACTCTACCCAGGGCGACAGCTAGAGGCTCTGTCTCGAAAAAAAAGAAAGAAAGAAAGAAAGAATCAGGGCTTTGGAATCAGACAAAACCTTCCAGGCCTGGCTCTGCCACAAAACAGCTGTTTTCGCTTCTCTGAGTCTCCCTTTCCTTGGCTGTAAAATGGGGATAATAATAGTACCACCCTCATTTGGTGGTTGTGAGGACGGAAAGAGATCCACGTTGAGCCTGGAGAAAGCTACCCATAAAAGGCCACTGTTGTTATCATAGTGTATTAGCGGCTGCAGCCCGGGCAGGGCCTCATCTTTCTCCCCCATAACACAGATGCCAACGGCAGGAGGAGGGAACGGCAGGTCCTGCGGGACCGGACAGCGGACACTGGTTAGAAAAAGTGCCAAACTACATCCTCCAGGCTTGGAGAAAGAGACAAGTTCTGACTCCAGATTTTAAAGGGGGCAGTGGTGGGCTCCCGCGCTCCTCCCTTTCCTAGTTCTGGGGGTCAAAAGTCACGGGCTATAGATTTTTAGCCAACGCAGGGTGAACTCACTCTGTGGGACCTTGGGTAGGTCACGTTCAGCCTAGGGCCTCTGTTTCCTAGTGCGCGTCAGGGGGTCTCGCCGGCCTTCTCCAGTCGCTAGCAGCAAGCGCAGCCGGATGCAGGTTCTGGGGCTTTGAGAACGTGGCTCAGTTGCAGAGCGCCGCCGGGCAGGGGTGGGGGCGGGAGGGCCGGCGAGCGAGGGGATTGGCTGGAGATGGCACAGTAGGGCTCAGGGATTGGCCTGATCCGAGAGGGCAGGGCTGAACCTTTAAGAGGAGCGGAGGGGGCGTGCAGCCGAGTGCGTGTCTCGCCTGCCTACTGGGCTTATAGTGTGCTGCGACTCTAGCAGCGGCAGCTACGAAGGGAGCCCGGGGAGAGTGGAGGCCCACAGAGCACAGGAGCATCCCGGCGTCCTAGTCCCAGCGGCGTGGCCCGCGGGTCATGGCCAAAGGAGAGGGCGCCGAGAGCGGCTCCGCGGCAGGGCTGCTGCCCACCGGCATCCTCCAAGCGGGTGAACGTCCAGCCCAGGTGAAGGTGAGGACCGGGAACCGCGAGTGAAGGGCAAGTGTGTGTGTGTGTGTGTGTGTGGGGTGGGCTGGCTGAGATGGAGGAAGGGGGGACATCGGGGGATAGGCCTTGTCCGGATACAGTCGAGATAGCCAGGGACAGGATAGCCGCAGGCAGGCCTGCGGGTGGGAGAGGGCCGGGGGATGCCCGGGGGGGACAGAGGATGATGGAGGAGGTCGGTAGGCGCCGGCGCCGCCTTTTGCTCACCTCTACTCCTTATCTCTGCGAAAGGGTTCCGCCGGCTGCTCCACGTGGTGCCTTGCTCTTCTGTGCTGGTTTCCGTTCTTCTGTACTTAGCGGCTGGAGTTTGGCGTCCTGGAAGCTGGCGACACACCAGAAATCTGGGAACCCCTTCCTTAGTTCCCCATCTCTCACCCCTTACCCCCTTACTCTCGCGCCTCAACTCTGTTGCGAGGGCCGCTCACATTCATTCATAAGAACAAGGGCTCTGCTCTTAAAGGAGCCGCATTCCGATCTGTGTGAGTGTGGGTGTTCACAGGCAACGGTGCTTTGCTCATCACTACCATCGGCCCTAGGGGACTTACTGAAAGACTGAATGAAAAAGGACTGAATGAAATCAGGGGCGGGGGGAATAGATCTCAGGCAGCAGATATCAATAGGGAGGTGACTGACTGCCTTTTCCTTTTAATTTTATTAACTGATCCTTGGAAGGAGTGGGGGTGAGCAATTACACTGTTACTATGTATGACTAATCTCTACTTTGCCTTGGCAACCCCAACCTCCCTAGTGCCCCACCCAGAGAAGGTCAAGTCCTGCACCTGGAGTTCTTTCCTTCCCTCTCCAAGGCCCCCTAGGAACTAGGGGTGTGTGTGTTGTGGGGACAGGGAGTTAGAGGGCAGGACAGCTCCTGGGTTTGTCTGAAGCTTTGGCAGCCTACAGGGCCCAGGGAGCTCTGGGGCAGATGGAAGGAACAGCTGTGCCTGCAGCTAGCTGGGCTGGGCCCCTACCACTTTCTAGAGCTCTCACCAGTAGGCAGGTGGATCCTGGCCTCTGAGCTGGGGCAGGAGCCTGGGCTGGGCTCAGGCAGCTCTTGGCAGCAAAAGGATTTTCAGGTTGTGACAGCTGGTGCCGGGTGGGGACAGGTCCATTGCTGAAGCATGTTCCCCTTCTGTAACTTGGAAAGGAGCAGTGGCTGAGGCCTTGGCAAGAGTTCTTTAGAGATGGTGGGCTAAACTTCCTCAGAATCTGGAGGAGGGAGGTGGCTTAGGGGCAACTTCCTCAGGAGCATGAATTCCCTTTTTCCCTCACTCAGGGCCCTGGTTGGGCCAGACAGTATAGCAGGGACCTGGAGGCCCCTTCTAGGGAGCCCCTTCCCACCCCGTTCCCACTCAGACACTCAGTAACAATACTTTTTTCTTTGTGGTAAAGGAGATCTTCATGGGTGGGACAGGGCAGGGCAGAGTCGTTCATCCTGGCAAAGTTGGCTAGAGGGGTGGTCTTGCATCTGGAACCTTCTAGAATGGAGGCCATGATCTTGGGCTTCTTTTCATCCTTTCCTCTTCTTCCCAGAAAGAACCAAAGAAGAAACAACAGTTGACCATTTGCAACAAGCTTTGCTATGCAGTTGGAGGGGCCCCCTACCAGGTGACAGGTTGTGCCCTGGGTTTCTTCCTTCAGATCTACCTGTTGGACGTGGCTCAGGTGAGTATCCTGAGCCCCCCAGGGCTCCTCCAGTATCCTGAGGTGGGAAAGACTGGGTACCCCTGGATAAGTTCACTCAGTTTTCCCCATTTGTGGAATGGGACCAGAAATTCCTCCTTTGCTGCCTCTCAGAGTCATAGTGGATGAGAAATGAGAAGACTTTGGAAAATATCCAGGAGGGGCATCTATCCACCCCAAGAGTCTTAGCTGACAAGCAAGGTCTAGCAATTCCTCTTTGCTTGGCAAGAGCAATAGAGCCTGTAGGGGTAGGTGGTAGTGTGAGGGAGAATGAGGTTTGCTGGTGACGCTGTTCTTGGAAGAGATTGGCACACCATGTCCCTGGCTGGAAGACAGTGAGCTGGCTTGGCACTAAGATCAGTGGATGTTCCCAGGCTTGCAGACAAGGTACCTCCCACCTTTACCTGAGATTCACAGGTTAGTGGACAGAGGGGTTCTCAAGTGTTAGGACAAGTTGGAGTGCCCCAATACATAGGGTCTTTGAGTGGGAGAGGTACTTAGGATGAAGCAGGGCTACTTTGTGCTTTGAGATGTCTTGGCCAACAGCCTGGCATCCTGAGAATTCACCCTGTCCGCATGGGAGAGTGAGAAGCTGAATAGCCATGGCTACCAGGGCTCCTTCACTGGCCATCTTCTCTCTGTAGCATCTGACTTGTCAAGAAGGGCATCTTACTTGTATCCATTTACAGGTGGGGAACAATAAGCCCCAAGAAGGACAAATGACTATTCAGCAGCTAGTTTTTGAGCAACTCCCATAGGCTGGGCCCTGATGGGGTATGAATATGAGGAACTGTGCAGGATAAAATCATGTGGTAGTGAGTGGGGTGGGGGTCAGACTGGGAAGACTTCAGTGTAGGGGAGAATACCAGCTTCCCAGGGTAGTAGCATAGCAGGGCTTTGATGGATGGGGAGGAGTCCAAAGAAACTATACTTAGGGCCTAGAGGATTTGGGGGAAGGGGAAAAGGAGAACAGCTTGAGTGCATAGTTGATAGGTCACTTTTGTTGTTGTTGTTGTTGTTGTTTTGAGACAGCGTCTCAACTTTGTTGCCCAGACTAGAGTCCCATGAAGTCAGCCTAGCTCACAACAACCTCAGCTCCTGGGTTCACATGATCCTCCTGCCTCAGTCTCTTAAGTAGGTGGGACCACAGGTGCCAGCCATAATACCTGGCTAGTTTTTCTATTTTTAGTAGAGACAGGTTCTCACTCTTGCTCAGGCTGGTCTCTCAAACTCCTGAGCGCAAGCAATCCACCTGCCTCAGCCTGTCAGAGTGCTAGGATTACAGGTGTGAGCCACCGTGCCCAGCCTAGATCACTTTTTGGAAAGCACCTGTAGATTCCTTTTCTATACTCAAGATAGACCTTGACCCTATAAGAGGGAAATTATAACTCCTATTATATAGATGGAGAAACTGAGGACTATCATTGTAACCCAGTAAATGCTTTTTCTGGTGTCAGGTGGTCAGGGCTGTGAGAGGGAGGGAAAGAAATGTTTCAGGATTCATTCTAATTGGTGGGAATGTTTTCAAGGGCAGTGCAGGGGAGGAAATAAGAGGCCAGATCTGGGAAAGCTTGTAAGGAGGCACACAGTGCTACTGTTATCGGAGAAATGCTATTAACAAGGTGAGTGAAGATGGTGAAGGCCCACATGAGAGCAGCACAGGGTCTCAAGGGCCTGGCTGAGGCAGGGAGAGGGAGCCCCTCCCTGCATTTGCCTGCAAATGAGGGTTCAGGTGAGTGGAAGGATGAGGGAGTTTTTTTGTTTTCCCTGTTTCTATTTTAGGTGGACCCTTTCCCTGCCTCCATCATCCTATTTGTGGGCCGAGCCTGGGATGCTTTCACAGACCCTCTGGTGGGCTTCTGCATTAGCAAATCCTCCTGGACCCCCCTGGGCCGACTCATGCCCTGGTGAGTAGATGAGGCTTCTTCAAGGTGGCAGAAGATGGGGCTTCCAGCATGTCTGCCCCTTGGTCCTTCCATCTGGCTTGTCACAGGCTAGGGAGTGAGGAGGAGGAATGACGCAAAAGCCCAAGGGTGTTGAAACCCCATCTGCGGTCTCAGCTGCCCCAAGTACTGGGACACCCAGCTAGTTCATTCTCAGTGTGGCCAAAGGGCTAGTTAGGCAGCTTGCCCCAGCCCCGGCCCCATTGCTTCCCCAGGTCTACTCACTCCCCTTGGTGAAGCTGGTATTTTATCACCTTTTACTGTTATTTCCCGTAGTGGCACAGGTGGTCTGCAGAGCGGTTGACTTGCTTTCCTACTTACAGCTGTGTAACCTTGAGCATGTCACTTAACATCTCTAAGCCTAAGTTAATTCATCTGTAAGATAGGGGTCATAACTACATCTGTCTCACAGAGTTATGGTGAGGATTCAATTTTTTTATATTTAAAGTAGTTAGAACAGTTCCCAGAACATACTGAGTGATATATAATTGGGCACCTCTTCAAGATGCCTCCTGGTGAGACCCATAACCTCTGGCATCTTGGATGATATAAATTCCCTTTTCTCTTGGAACGCCTGCACTACTCAGCCTCGGGCTGTGGGGCAAGGTGTTGGGGGGAGGTAGAAGCATAGATCAGACAGCAAGGGAGATACACAGGACAGGCTGTCAGGCTGGGGCTCTAGTTCCCTCCAGGACTTCCTGCTTCAGAGGGTGGGGGGGGGTATACCCCTTTCATCTCCAGCCCATCCAGGCCCAAGTGGGCGCCTTCCTGCCCCAGGGGCGCCCATACCTGGTCTCCGGCCTTCAAAGCTCTTCCCGCAGCCCCCGTCCCCCCACAGCTTCCTTTCCCACGAGGCCCCCCACCCACACCAATCCTGCCAGCTCCTGGCTAAGGCCCAGGTTGGAGCCTTTGATCCAGGCTTCAGGGCCAGGGGCAGGACAGGCTGCCTTACCTGGGCAGGCTGCACAGGGCTCCCTGGGCACCCATAGGACTTGGCCCTGTGCCCGTTTCTCTGGCAGCCAGTGGAGGGCGGGGCTCTGCTGCCACATCTCCTCATGAGGCTTAGCCAATGGCAGGCAGCTGCTGGGCCAGCCCAATGGAGCCGGGTTACTCACAGTCACACTGGGCTTCTCAGCTGCCTATGAGCAGAGAATGGGGTGTGTGATGAAGAGCCCTTGTTCTCTGAGGGAACATGGATTCGGGAAGGGTGGAAGCAGGAAGGGCCTCTCTGTGGGGAGGGACATGAGGGCTTCTTGCTGGGCAGGTGTGGCAGCCAGCTTGGGGAAGCTGCTGGGGACCTTTCAGACTGTTTTCTGATTTAGCAGGTATCTGCATGTGTGTGCTCACCTGTCTGTGGAGCCTATGTCTGAGAGCACACAGGATGACTCATGGGCTGATGTGTTGCCGTGTATGTGGCCTACCAATCCAGACTACAGTTAGGACCGGGCCCCTTCTCAGGCCTGGAGACCTGGCACTCCCTTCCTTTCAGCATAGGAAGAGGCTGGGCCTGTCAAGGTTCCCTCGGGGCAGCCCCTGCTGTAAACCTACATTTAAATTCTTCAAACCACCACAACTTTGACATTCACGTTGCTGGATTTCCCCAGGCCATCTTGTGAGAGACAAGCTGTCACACATGTGGCAGGCTGGGCCTGAGGTCTGATTCCCAGCCCACTGCTTTAGTTCCCTGGCTGTGGCCCGTACTAGTTACCACATGCTGGCTCTCCTGCTAAGCTTCCCTGATGTGATAATTGTAGCACTTAGTGTCTCCAACACTGTCTGAAATTTTAGTATCAACTTATGTAAGTCTTAAAATTACTTCAACCCTATGAAGTAGAACCAAAGTCCTTACAATGGCCTGTAAGGAGTCCCATTTCCTCTCCTACCTCATCTAATTCCATCTCCCTTGCTCACTGCAGTTCAGCCCCACCAGCCTTGCCATTCCTTAGACCTGCCTGGCTGCTGCCCAAGCACCTTTGCACTGACTATTGCCCTTGCCTGGCCCACTCTTGCCTCAGGCATCTGCAAGACCAGCTCCCTCCTCTCACTTGAGTCTTGGCATAGATGCCACCATTTCAGTAAGACCTACCCTGTCTATCCAGTTGTGAATTGCACCCCATTCGAACCCTTTGTGGCCTGCTTTATTTCTTTTCTCCATAGCACTTACCTCCACATTATATGACCTTTTGGTAAAGCTGGTAAAATATATCTAACATAAAATTCATAAAACCATCTTTCTTAATTCTTTCTTTTTAGAGATTGTGTCTCGCTATATTGCCCAGGCTGGATTCAAACTCCTGGGCTTAAGCGATCCTCCTGCCTCAGCCTCTCACGTAGCTGGGACTACCACACCTGGTCATTACAACCATTTTTAAGTATACAGTTCAGTGGCATTAAGTACATTCACATTGTTGTAACCACCACCATCTTCCATCCCCAGAACATTTTCCCCTTCCCAAATTTAAACTCTGTACCCATTGAACACTTAACTTCTCATTCCCCTTACCCCTCATCCCCTGGCAACCACCAACTACTTTCTGTCTCTATGAATTTGACCACTCTAAGCATCTCACACAAGTGAAATCATACAATATTTGTGTTTTGCATCTGGTTTATTTCACTTCTCATAATGTCCTCAAGGTTCCTCCATATTATAGCATGTGTCAGAACTTCATTCCTTTGTAAGGCTGAATATATATATAACTTTTAAATGATTTTTACTTTTTCTATTTGCCAACTGGAATGTAAGTTCCACAAGGGTGAGGATTTTTTTGTCTCTTCTGTTCACTGATATATCCTAAGTTATTAGAATAGTGCTCCTGCATTTAGTTGGCACTTAATAAAAATTTCATGAGTAAATGCTGAGTGTAAGTTATGTGGTATTACTGTTCTCACTTTACAGATGAGGAAATGAACCTCAGAGAAGTTAAGTAATTTGCCCAAGACTAAGTTATTTATAGTTAGTTGGTAGAGCCAAAATTGGAACTGAAATATGGCTCTCAGCTGCCTTTCTAGACAGACGTCACTAAGTTAGACCATCCTGAGGCCTTACCCCTGTGGGGTGTGGGACTCACACATGGCCCCCAGTCCCAGGTTCCTCACTAGGCCCCGTCCCCCACGTGGCCCCTCCCCCCTTCCCTGTGTGTTTTTGAGAGAGAGAGAACAGTTGATGAGCATGCATTTGTGGGAACACATGGGTGTTAGGGTTGCTGCTTCACCCCTTGCCCCCACCACTGAGGTCTTAGCCTCCATTCACAGCCCCCCCAGCTCACGGGAAGCTGTGTCTCTGGAGCCCTCACTCTGAACAAGACACGGATAAGATTCAGGGTCTGACCTTATCACACTCCCTGCTCAGGATTTTGGTTCAGAGGCCCAGTCTCTGCCTTTCCAGGCGTGGCCATTGGCCTCTTCCCAGATGCCCTGGGGTGGGTGCATTCAGGGGAAGGAGTTTCCTTCCTAGCTTGTACTCTGTGAAGCAGAGCAGTCCCACTGGGCCTGGCTCCTGGGGTCCCGGCATCCAACCTCTACTCAGACCCTCCCCTTCCTCAGGATCATCTTCTCCACGCCCCTGGCCATCATCGCATACTTCCTCATTTGGTTCGTGCCTGACTTCCCGCAGGTCCAGCCCCTTTGGTACCTGCTTTTCTATTGCCTCTTTGAGACGCTGGTCACGGTGAGTGTGGGCACCTCCCCTGGATATCTCTGGGGGCAGGGATGAGGGTGGTCCCTGGAGACGCCAGGGTTGTTGCCCAAAGCCACATCTGTCTGTCTATCCACCTGACTGGCCAAGGGCCTCTCTTCTGTGCCAGTGTTTCCACGTTCCCTACTCAGCCCTCACCATGTTCATCAGCACAGAGCAGAGTGAGCGGGATTCTGCCACAGCCTACCGTAAGTCTCTCCCAGCCCACCTGCCCCACCTGCCGGAGACCCTCCCGCCACATGCTTCTTCCCTATGGGCCTAGCTCTCTGCTCTGCTCTTGGGCATGGGTATGAAACCATTCTAAAAATAAATTACTCCCTTGGCTTGGTGCCCTAGCTCAGTGAGTAGGGCGCCAGCCACATACACTGAGGCTGATGGGTTTGAGCCAGGTCTGGGCCTGCTAAACAACAATGACAACTGCAACCAAAAAATAGTTGGACGTTGTGGCGAGCACCTGTAGTCTCAGTGACTCGGGAGGCTGAGGCAAGAGAATCACTTAAGCCCAAGAGTTTGAGGTTGCTGTGAGCTGTAGTACCACGGCACTCTACCAAGGGTAACATAGTGAGACTCTGTCTCAAAAGAAAAAAAAAATTACTACCCTTATTACTCAGGTGAGACCCACAGTGGGGCAGGGACTTACCAGAAGCCACAAAGAGTAAGGCCATGTGCTCAGGCTATGGTGCTGGCTGCTCCCCCCACTTATACCCACCCTATCTGGAGCTAGAGCTGGGCCCCATCCATCCTTCCTCCCTGGGCCCACAAGCCATGAGGATCCTCCAAAAGACCTCCTTTTCACTGCCCAGGGATGACCGTGGAGGTGCTGGGCACAGTGCTGGGCACAGCGATCCAGGGGCAAATCGTGGGCCAAGCAGATACACCTTGTCTTCAGGGCCCCAACAGCTCTGCAGTGGCTTTGGGAAGTGCCAATCGCACACACAGCACCACCTCACTCAGAGACACGGTGAGGCCCCCGCAGGGCAGGGATCTGGGGAGATGAGGAACGATGAGGTGGTTTCCAGGCATCTTAAAAACAGCAATAACAACTGATGTTTATTAACTATTGGGCATTTGAGGAACCTACCTGTTAATAGGCCCAATACACCTACTTTGCAGATAAGGAATCTGAAGCTTAGCGAGGCTGAATTTGTCCAGGGTCATAGTGGCAGTGAATTGTGGAGATTTGGGAAGATTTGAACTAGGGCTCTCAGACTCCACACCCTGGGCTCTTTAACATTTTGTCGATCTGAACCATACTCAGTCTTTGGAAGCAAAACCAGGCCCAGCATGTTACTCTCATCCCAGAGATGGAGACAGCAGGCCCCCAGAGGAGAAGGTACTGGCCCAAGCTCATTGAGGAGCTGCTGGGAGACTCGACTGATTGTCTCTCTGTATGTTGTTTCACCTCCTTTATAGCAAAATGCATACTTGCTGGCAGCAGGAGTCATCGCCTCCATCTACGTCATCTGTGCTGTCATCCTGACCCTGGGCGTGCGGGAGCAGAGAGGTGAGGGGGGCCTTGGGAAGGGGTGCAGGCCCTTACATGGATAGCTGTGTCTTTCTGGCCCTCAGGCATTGGTAGGGCCTTCTGTGCCCCCCTCATTGTACTGTCCTCTCTGGCCCCCAGAACCCTATGAGACGCAGCAGGCTGAGCAGATGTCTTTCTTCCGGGGCCTCCGCCTGGTCATGGGCCATGGCCCATACATCAAGCTTATTGCTGGCTTCCTCTTCACCTCGTTGGCCTTCATGGTGAGTGGGGGCTTGACTGCTCAGCCTGAGAGGCGGGTAGACAGAGGACTCAGGATGTGATGACATCTGAGTGGGTGGAATGGAGGTGGGGTGAGCAGAGGTCTCTGGAGCGTTTTGGGGGTGGCTCAGTCCCAACCTTAATCTCTTTTGCATTTCCTGCCATGTCCCCCAGCTGGTGGAAGGGAATTTCGCCTTGTTTTGCACCTACACCTTGGGCTTCCGCAATGAATTCCAGAATCTACTCCTGGCCATCATGGTGTGTGCAAGCAGAGTGCAAGAGTGGGCGGGCAGCATGGGCTGAAATGGTAGTGGGATGGTTCTTTTTATAATAGAGGATGTTTCCTAGACTCATTCAAGGTCATGAAGGGATGAGGGAGGCTTCTCAGAATATTTGCTTGGACCTTGCATAGGTAGGACTGTGAGAGAAAGTTTGGGGTTGGATGTTAAAGTAGACAGCACAGCAAAAGCCAGGGTATGGATGCCAAGAAACTCGTGGAACTTTGTGCTCAGAAGTATTAGAAGGCAGGAGATGCCATCCATTAGGACCACCTTCTGCTCCCTTGGGAAGCTTTCAAAGGTGCCTGTCAACTTCCTTGCTGCCCAGATGATATCATCTAATGCTCTTAGGGAGGGCTGGGAGTACCTTCGGGGTCTTGGGGAGGGCAGGAGGGGTTCTGTGGCTCTAGCTCACCCCCCTCATGCCCATTGTCCATCCACAGCTCTCGGCCACGTTCACTATTCCCATCTGGCAGTGGTTTCTAACCCGGTTTGGCAAGAAGACAGCTGTATACATTGGGATCTCAGTGAGTGGGGCTGAAAGGGTAGGGCCTAGATTGAGCTGGGGGTTACCAGTTATGAGTTGACTCATCTTCCTTCTCTCCCCTCCCCTAGTCAGCAGTGCCATTTCTCATCTTGGTGGCCCTCATGGAGAGTAATCTCATCATCACATACGTGGTAGCTGTGGCAGCTGGCATCAGCGTGGCAGCTGCCTTCTTATTACCCTGGTAGGTATATACAGGCCCGTCTGGGTATATTCCCCAGCGCTTTACTTCACGGAAGCTCCTTGGGAAGAGTTCTATGGGGGCTCCTGCTCTTATAGACCATTCTGTGGGTCTAGGTTGGAGCGGGGCCAATTCTGCTGTATACGGTTGCACAGGTTCCCTAGCTGGGGTGGGAAATGGGGGCTAAAATGTGGCCTGTATTCCATTTGCCAAGCTGAGCACCCAGAATGGGGTAGTTCGTCTTGGAGGAGGATGTCTCCTTTTCTTATTCACATGAACATGTCCTCCCCGCCCTGAGCTGTGTACCTGTGGTGGTTCTGCACGCACCCAGAGGGCCACCTCGTCTCATTGACAAGAAGGCACCATATGGGTTAGTGCGGGTCTGGGGTTGCTAGGTGGGTGTGTCCTCATGGCTGCCACCACTCTGCACAGGTCCATGCTGCCTGACGTCATTGATGACTTCCACCTGAAGCAGCCCCACTCCCATGGAACGGAGCCCATTTTCTTTTCCTTCTATGTCTTCTTCACCAAGTTCGCCTCTGGAATCTCATTAGGCATCTCCACCCTCAGTCTCGAGTGAGTGGGATGGGGTCCCTGGGGCCTGGCTCTGCCAGTCCTACCCCAGGACCCCCTCCTCACCGCTGCCCTGCCCCCTGGGTCCCATAGCTTTGCTGGGTACCAGACCCGCGGGTGCTCCCAGCCGGCAGGCGTCAGGTTTACGCTGAAGATGCTGGTGACCATGGCGCCCATAGTCCTCATCCTGCTGGGCCTGCTGCTCTTCAAGCTGTACCCTATTGATGAGGAGAAGCGGCGGCAGAACAAGAAGGCCCTGCAGGCTCTGAGGTGAGAGTGGGGGGGGACAGGCCAAGGGCAGACTTCCTTCCCATACGTCTTCTCTCAATAGCTCCAACACTTAGCCATTCGCCAGGTACTGTGCTAAGTGGTTTTACATTTACTCTTTCTTTTTTTTTTTTTTTGAGACAGAGTCTCACCCAGTTGCCCTGGGTACAGTGCCATGGAGTCATCTTAGCTCACAGCAATCTCAAACTCTTGAGTTCAAACTCTTGCCTCAGCTCCCTGAGTACCTGGGACTACAGGTGCACAACATAACGCCTGGCTAATTATTCTATTTATTTATTTTTTTTTTTTGTAGAGACAGAGTCTCACTTTACTGTCCTTGGTAGAGGGCCGTGGTGTCACATGGCTCACAGCAACCTCCAGCTCTTGGGCTTAAGTGATTCTCTTGCCTCAGCCTCCCGAGCAGCTGGGACTACAGGTGCCCGTCACAACGCCCGGCTATTTTTTTGTTGCAGTTTGATCGGGCCTGGGTTTGAACCCGCCACCCTTGGTATATGGGGCTGGCGCCCTACTCACTGAGCCACAGGAGCCGCCCCTAATTTTTCTATTTTTAGTAGAGATGGGGTCTTGCTCTTTGCTCAGGCTGGTCTCGAACTCCTGAGCTCAAGCAATCCACCTGCCTTGGCCTCCCAGAGTGCTAGGATTATAGGTGTGAGCCACCGCGCCTGGCCTACATTTTTCTTTCAACAGATAATTATGGGATGCCTACTGCATGCCAGGCATTAATCTAGCAAACTAAACAAAACTGTCCAGCTCAGTGCTTCTAGCTCAAGCGGCTAAGGCGCCAGCCACATACACCAGAGGTGGCAGGTTTGAATCCAGCCTGGGCCTGCCAAACAACAATGACAACTACAACCAAAAAATGGCCAGGTGTTGTGGTGGGCGCCTGTAGTCCCAGCTACTGGGGAGGCTGAGGCAAGAGAATCGCTTAAGCCCAAGAGTTTGAGGTTGCTGTGAGCTGTGATGTCACGGCATTCTACCCAGGGTGACAGCTTGAGGCTCTGTCTCAAAAAAAAAAAACCCTCTCTGTCCTAGAAGAGCTCTTAGTTTGTGGTCTTCTGTAGTCCTCTAGGTGTCAAATTCCTGGATTCCCACTCTGTGGATGAAGAAATTGAGGTTTAGCTAGGAGAGTGACTATTGGCCCAGCTGATAGGAATGGCGTTGGGGCTGAGGCCTGCACTCTTCATTGTCTTCCTGGCACGTGGGCCCTCAGGTGTAGCCTGGGCTCTACCTTTCAGGAGACCAGAGGTTGGGGCAGTTAGTCCTGCCATCCCATCAGCCAGCCCACATCAGAATATAGTTCTAGAGTTTGCAGTGTCTTATAAGCAGCAAGAACAGTAAACAGACCAACCAGCAATTTCTGGGCTGAAAAGCGAGAAGGAACAAACTCTGCATCCTGCGGTTTACACTAGTCTCACGGCTGGCTAAGACTGTGGGGCCAAGATCCTGTGAAGAAGGAGGCAGGTGGGGCGGGGGAGGGGTAACGGCTCTTGCTCCAACCCTTTTCTTCTGGTTCTGGCAGGGATGAAGCCAGCAGCTCGGGCTGCTCTGACACAGACTCCACAGAGCTGGCCAGCATCCTCTAGGGCTTGCTGTGTTGCTGAAGCCACCATGCACAGGTCCTATGTCACCAGACTACGAGAGGGATCACGACCTATTTTCCTGCTCGCTGAGCAGCTGGTCTGCAGGTGCCAGGAAGGGAACCAAAGACTAAGAGTAAGCGAGCCCAGGCCATCCGCTGTGCCCACTGTGGGACCGCCACTTGACGGCTTCCTGCCTCCCCTCTTCCTGCCTGTGGGGCCGAGCCCTGGGGCTGTGACTGTGAATATGCCAAGGACTGATCGGGCTTAGCCCGGAACACTAATGTAGAAACGTTTTATACAGAGTCTAATTAATAACTTAATGACTGTATATAGCGATGTGTGTGGATGTATATGTCTGTGAGCTATTAATGTTATTAATTTTCATAAAAGCCAGAAAACGGAGCTTGTCTGTGTCCTCAGCCACTCACTGAGCCTCTCTGTGCCAAAAAAAATTTTTTTTTTTTTTTTTACAGTTATGCCCAGGGCTGGGTTTGAACCCACCACCTCTGGCATATGGGGCCAGTGCCCTATTCCTTTGAGCCACAGGTGTGGCCCACTGTGCCGAAATTTTATTTTTTTCATTTTTTTGCAGTTTTTGGCTGGGGCTGAGTTTGAACCCGCCACCTCCGGCATATGGGGCCAGCGCCCTACCACTTTGAGCCACAGGCGCCGCTCTGTGCCAAAATTTTGATAGTGAGAGGGTACACGGAGCCCCAGGTGCCACTGGGCAGGAAGAGAGCAAGCATCTGGAGGTATTATAATAAGCCTCACCTGATGTTTATGACATGCCTACTCTGTACCAGGCACTGTGTGGAGGCTTTGCTGGTTCCCTCATTTAACCCTGAGGTTAAACCATCTTGCTGAGTCAGGACTGTCCTTTTGAAAGATAAGTAAACCAAGCTCCAGTATAGAGAAGGACTTGGTGAAAAGTCACTCAGCCAACAGTGACCTAACTGGAATTCCCTCCCAGCTCTAAGAGACTCTAGTACCTTAAACCCACTGTCCACTTACCTGTGTCTGAGAGTGACTGGTGAACTGGCAGACACACAACTGCCATGCCTGGGCCTGTGCTCTGTGCTTTCTGCCCAGTGCCTGCCTGAGTCTGTGATCTGGGCCCTATAGTGTTTGTCCCTGAAGACTTGTGATTTTTTCTTCCAACACCGTTGGAAGGGAGGATATACCTGGCTAGATGTGTTTGTGCCATATGAGGGAGGATCTCACTACTGGTGTGCTGGTAGGTAAAAAAACAACCATCAAGCCAGGCATGGTGGTTCATGCCTATAAGCCTAGGCACTTTGGGAGGCCACAGCAGTGGATCGCCTGAGCTTGCAAGTTCTAAACCAGCCCGAGCAAGAGCCAGACACCATCTCTTAAAAATAGCCAGGCATTGTGATGGGTGCTTATAGTTGTAGCTACATGGGAGACTGAGCCAAGAGGATTGCTTGAGCCCCAGAGTTTGAGGTTGTTGTGAGCTATGACGCCATGGCACTCTACCACGGGTGACAAAGTGAGACTCTGTCTCAAAAAAAAAAAAAAAAAAAATCTAAAAATCAAAAACACTTGTGGTAGGGAAGCCCTAGATTGTACATGCTGAGTTCCATGGTGTAACTAAACTCCTGCCATAGCCAATTTCAAGTTACCAAGGGTTGTTCTAACTTGAAAAATTCCTGAAAAGTTAATAGCTCTCACAGGCTCATAAGCACTTGCCCCAGCACACCACTGGGTCTCACATTTTGGGTTAAGCTCCAAAAATCGTAGGAAAGCAAAGCCTCCTTATTTCATAGATGGATAAATGAGGCCCAGAGAAGAGGAGTGTTTATTCAGGTTTGGATTTTTATCTTAGTTTCAGGCTGTATTTTGTGTCTCCATTTTTACTGATGGGAAGGGGTCTCCATTTTTACTAATGGGAAGGGGTCTCCATTTTTATTGATGAAGTTCTGCCAATACTTTTATAAATTTCATAAGATGTTACTCACAAGTGCTGTTATGCATGCTTAATAACTATTGATTCACTTAGTCTTTAGAACTTCCCTATGAGGAAGGTACTATTTTTAATATTATCCCCATGTTGCAGATAAGGAAACTGAGGCACTAAGTAATCTGCCCAAGGTCATTAGATAGTACATAAGTACAGGAGCTGATATTTGGATCCAGGCTGTGCTCTTAATCACCACTTAAAGCTGTTATGAGAACCCACAGTTTTGCTGCCACCAAGCCCGTACCCCTGCCTTTGTAGCTGTCATCTTACATCAGAAGCTGCCTGGGTGAGGCAGGAGCCTGGAGTGTTGTCAGGCCTCTGTACCTACAGTGGTTAGAGACTCTGGGATCATGTGTTATAAAACTGTGGTCCTCAACCCCCAGTCTTTGGCAGCTTAGAGCATCACCACCTAAGCTCCACCTCCTGTCCTGTCCCATCCTTTCCCCTCCCGCACCCCCAGTGCCAAAAATGTTCCAGTCGTTGGCCTGTTAGGAACCACTGCACAGCAGGAGGTGAGCAGAGGGCAAGTGAGTGAAGCTGCCACTGCTTCCCATCTCTGGCATCACTGCCTGAGCTCTGCTTCCTATCCAGCCCCCAGACAAACAAAATTGTCTTCCATGAAACTGGTCCCTGGTGCCAAAAAGGTTGGGGACTGCTGGTAGAGAGGCCCACCACACATGCCCTCTCTTTCCACTCTACTCAATAATCACCAAGTCCAGTCTTTAAAAAAAAAAAAAATTAAGGGCTCGGTGCCTGTGGCTCAAGGCGCCAGCCACACACACCTGCGCTGGGTTCAAATCCAACCCAAGCCTGCCAAACAATGACGGTTGCAACCAAAAAACAGCTGGGCATTGTGGCGGGCGCCTGTAGTCCCAGCTACTTGGGAGGCAGAGGCAAGAGAATCGCTTGAGCCCAGGAGTTGGAGGTTGCTGTGAGCTATGATGCCACAGTACTCTAACCAGGGCGACAGCTTGAGGCTCTGTCTCAAAAAAAAAAAAAATTAAATTTTTTTACAGGGCAGCACCTGTAGCTCAGTGAGTAGGGCGCTGGCCCCATATACCAAGGGTGGCAGGTTCAAACCCAGCCCTGGACAAACTGCAACAAAAAAGTAGCTGGGTGTTGTGGTGGGCGGCTGTAGTCCCAGCTACCCAGGAGGCTGAGGCAAGAGAATCGTCTAAGCCCAGGAGTTGGAGGTTACTGTGAGCTGTGATGCTACAGCACTCTACCAAGGGTAATAAAGTAAGATTCTGTATCAAAAAAAAAAAAAAATTAAGAGCGCCACCTGTGGTTCAAAGGAGTAGGGCGCCAGCCCCATATGCTGAAGGTGGTGGGTTTAAACCCAGCCCCGGACAAAAACCGCAAAAAAAAAAAAAAAATTCAATTTTCTGAACTGGTCAAGCTTACTTCTTTCCCAACTCTATGATCTTTTTTTTTTTTTTGAGACAGAGCTTCAAGCTGTCGCCCTGGGTAGAGTGCTGTGGCATCACAGCTCATAGCAACCTCGAACTCCTGGGCTCAAGCGATTTTCCTGTCTCCACCTCCCAAGTAGCTGCGACTACAGGCGCCCACCACAACGCCCAGCTATTTTTTGGTTGCAGCCGTCATTGTTGTTTGGCGGGCCCAGACTGGATTTGAACCCGCCAGCTCAGGGGTATGTGGCTGGCGCCTTAGCCGCTTGAGCCACAGGCGCCAAGCCCTTATTTTTCTTTTTTTGAGACAGTCTGACTATGTCACCCTCCGTAGAATGCTGTGGAGTCATAGTTTACAGTAACCTCAAACTCTTGGGCTCAAGTGATTCTCTTGCCTCAGCTTCCCGAGTAGCTGGGACTAGAGGTGCCCACCACCACACCTGGCTATTTCTAGAGATGAGGTCTTGCTCTGGCTCAGGCTGGTCTTGAACCTTTGAGCTCAGACAATCCACCCACCGTGGCCTCCCAGAGTGCTAGGATTACAGGCATGGCCCTCCAACTCTATAATCTTTTCTCACATTCCTTCTGCAAACTATCTGAAATAGCCAAGTACAAACACTTCTGTGAGTTTCATTGCTTTCAGGAGGACGTCTGAGACCCCTATTGACTCTATCCCGATCATGCAGGCCCCTTGCCTGGCCCTGGCATACATTACTGCTTCAGCTCCACTGGCTGATGCTTGCCCAATATGCATTGGCTCCAGCAATCCTCTCTGAAGCAGCATCCTGCCCCTCTGCTTCCTGGGGTGGCTCTGAGAGCCCATCCCCTACATCCTGATCTCCATACCAATCCCAGGGCCACACCTGGTGAATGGGCGGGGCACATGAACCTGAATGGATGTGAACTTGAGCTGTGACTACACAGGACTTTGGCTGGGGACTAGCTCTAACTTCCTCTGATCCATTGGGATGCTTCTCCCCAGTCCTCAGTTTCCCCAAAATGTTCTATGAGGATTTAAAATTGAAAACCCTTGCCTAGATATGGTGGCTCATGGCTGTAATCCTAACACTGCAAGAGACCCAGGCAAGAGGTTCACTTGAAGCCATGAGTTCAAGACCAGCCTGGGTAAGAGCAAGATCCAGTCTCTACAAAAACAGAAAAATTACCCAGACATGAAGGCATGCACCCGTAGTCTCAGCTACTTGGGAGGCTGAGGCAGGAGGATCACTTGAGCCCAGGAGGTTGAGACTGCAGTGAACTATGATGATACCACTGCATTCTAGCCCAGGCAATACAGCAATACCCTGTATCAAATAAAACAAAACAAACTATCCCCCTCAAAACATTCTAAAAAAAATCAACTTGGCACCTGTGGCTCAAGTGGCTAGAGTGCCAGCCATATACACCTGAGCTGGCGGGTTTGAATCCGGCCCAGGCCTGCCAAACAACAATGATGGCTGCAACCAAAAAAAAAAAAAATAATAATAAAAATCTAAACCCCTTCTCTTCTTCAGTTTCATGCTCACAGGAAATTGCTCTCCTCTTCCAAGACTCCCATTGAGTTCTTGGAGTTTGATTTGGGAGTGGGACAGGTGGGGAGGGAGGGAAAACAGTATCGTTTAGGGCATTGGCTATTCAAGATCCCTTCTAGGCAGCTTATACCTCCTCATTCTTTGGGAGAAGTGCCATCTTGATTTGCTCTATGCTTGGATCCAGGATTGCTATGACATACCTGGTCTTTCTCTTAACTGGCTCTCTATGCACCCCTCGATTCTGCCAACCTCACCCCTACCACCAACTCTTCTAAGGACCAAGTGCAGGTTTTGGCGCCACCTGCTGGAATAGAGAGGCAACACTTCAATATTGCAAAGAGAATTTCAGTTCTGTTATCTGGAATAGATTCTCCTGATCTGTACAGATATTTACAATGAGTCTACTATATGCCATGCACCAGCCAGGCACTGAGGGTAGAGTGGTGAATAAAATAGAGCTTGCATTCTTGTAAGAACTAATGACAAATGAATAATAAGCACCATGAAAGAAATATGCAGGGTGATGTGGTAGAGGGAACTAGTACAGAGGTTACGTTAAGTCGGGTGCTCAGGAAAGAATATTCTGAGAGAGTGACATTTGACTTGAATCTTGAAGAAAGAGAATTACGCAGAAGTTTGGAGAGCTTGTGGGGGAAAGCATTGTGGGTAGAGGAGACAGTTGGCGCAGACTCTGAGGCACCAAAGAGCTTAGGCTATTTGAAGGACAGGAAGGAAACCAGTGCGGCCAAAGTGTGGAGAACGAGAAGGCTGGAGCTGGGAGGTGCACCAGACCCAGATCATCTAGTGCATTGTAGCCCACAGTGAGAATTTGAATTTTGAGGGCCGCTAAAAAGCCAATGAAGACATTTAAGCAGAAATTTTATTTACATTTTTTAAAAATGTTGTCCTGAGTGCTGTGTGGAGAACTGATTAGAGAGGGGTAGAAGTTGAGTGGAACAGGCTCCTATACAATCCAGGGGAGATTGCTGGTAGTTCAGGCTGGGCCCTCAAGACCTTCCCATCTACAATGTACGGGCTAAATAATCCTGCCTCCTTCAAATTCATGAGGCATGGGCAGAAGCCATTTATTCATTATGATTCCAAAGGGGTATTAGCAAACAAATGTTGAATGAGTATTTCCCATGTGCCAGGCCCTTCTGAGTGTGGGGCAGACAGCAGAATCCTGTCTTTGTGGACTTTTTACTGCCTGGAAAAGTTGATATGAATGGAATGAACATGGATAGCATGAATGCTACAAGGGAGATGAAGGAGCTGTGAAAGTGCGAGGGGATCAGAGACGGTTGAGAGCTCCTGGCCTGAGACTTGAAGAAAGAATAGGAGTTAGCCAGGCAAAGAGAAGAAAGCAGGAGAGTCTTTCAGGGAGAAGGAACAGAATGCGCTAAAGTTCAGAGGCTAGGGAGATCGTGGTGAGGTCAAGGAATGGGGAGAAAGCCCAAGTGGCTGGGTGCGGTTGCTCACACCTGGGAGACCAAGGTGGGTGGATTGCTCGAGCTCATGAGTTTGAGATGAAACTGAGCAAAAGCCATACCCCTTCTCTACTAAAGATAGAAAAACTGAGAGGCAAGAGGATCACTTGAGCCCGAGTTGGAGGTTGCTGTGAGTTATGATGCCATGGCACTCTACCCTGGTGACAGCTTGAGACTCTGTCTCAAAGAAAAAGAAGAAAGAAGGAGAAGAAAAGAAGGAGAAGAAGAGAAGAAGAAGAGGAGGAAGAGGAAGAAGAGGGGGGAGGAGGAGGAACGGAAGGAGAAGGAGAAGGACCCAAGTGGCTGGAGCACAAAAATTAAAGGGAGGAGATGTGAATTGAGGCTGAGGATGAAGGTGGAGGCAGATGGTGCACTAATGGCTTTAAGGCCACGTGAAACATTTTTGTCCCTATCCTAAGGGAAGAGGGAAGCCATTAAAGACTTTTAAGTAGGGGAGCCATGAGATAGATGAAGAGGGGGCAGCGCCTGTGGCTCAAGGAGTAGGGTGCCGGCTCCATATACCGGAGGTGGTGGGTGCAAACCCAGCTCCGGCCAAAAAAAAACCTACAACTGAGATAGATGAAGAGTTTAGAAAGACCCTATCATCTGCTCTGTGGAGAGAGAGTTGAGGGTGAAAGTAGAAGCAAGAAGACTAATGGAGAGGCTGCTCATGTAATGTTCCAAGAAAAACATACCAGACTGGGGTGGTGGCAGTGGAGATGGAAAGAAGATTTGGCTCAGCACCTGTACCTCAAGTGGCTAAGGCAACAGCCACATACACCAGAGATGGAGGGTTCGAATCCAGCCCAGGCCTGCCAGACAACAATGACAACTACAACCAAAAAATAACCAGGTGCTGTGGTGGGCAACTGTAGTCCCAGCTACTTGGGACGCTGAGGCAAGAGAATCGCTTAAGCCCAGGAATTGGAGGTTGCTGTGAGCTGTGATGCCAGAGCACTCTACCCAAGGCTTGAGGCTGGGTCTCCAAAAAAAAGGACTGATTTGGTAGCTGGTTAGATTGGATATAATTGGTGGGGGGAGGCGGGAGGAGGGAAGTATATGAAGGTGATGTCTGGTTTTCTCATTATTGGGAAATAATGAGTGTACTCAGGAAACACAGGAGCAGGAGCAAGATTGGGAGGTAGGACAATTCTTCATTTGTCACTTGTTTGTACAATTTTTTTTTTTTTTTTTTTTTTTTTGTAGAGACAGAGTTTCACTGTACCGCCCTCGGGTAGAGTGCCATGGCCTCACACGGCTCACAGCAACCTCTAACTCTTGGGCTTACGCGATTCTCTTGCCTCAGCCTCCTGAGCAGCTGGGACTACAGGCGCCCGCCACAACGCCCGGCTATTTTTTTGTTGCCGTTTGGCCGGGGCTGGGTTTGAACCCGCCACCCTCGGCATATGGGGCTGGCGCCCTACTCACTGAGCTACAGGCGCCGCCCTGTTTGTACAATTTTTATGTAAATAAAGAAGAAATTCTACTGTCAGGAGCAAAGGTACTATCACTACTATTATATAACATATGCAATATAAATATGGCCAATATAAATATGCAATATAAATTTCATTAGCCCATGCAATTAGGTGGGAAAAAATGGAAAGAAATAGGTAAAATTATTTTTATTTGTCAATCATATATTTATTTACTATTTTTGGAGGCTAGAATGCCATGGTGTCAGCCTAGCTCTTAGCAGCCTCAAAGTCCTGGGCTCAAGCAGTCCTGCTTCAGTGTCCTGAGTAAGTGGGACTACAGGTGCCTGCCACCACACCCTACTAATTTCTCTATTTTTAGTAAAGATGAGGTCTCACTCTTGCTCAGGTTGGTCTCAAGTTCCTGAGCTCAAGGGATCCTCCTGCCTCAGCCTTTCAAAGTGCTGGGATTACAGGTGTGAGTCATCTCACCCAGCCCTTATGTTTTTATTCTAAGAGAACCTAAGTGCACCAACTAAAAAACTACTATAAACAAGAAAACATTATTAGAAAATGGGGAATAAAGTTAATATACAAAAATCAATACTCTTTCTTTCTTTTTTTTTTTGTAGAGAAAGAGTCTCACTTTATTGCCCTTGGTAGAGTGCTGTGGCATCACAGCTCACAGCAACCTCCAACTCCTGGGCTCAAGCGATTCTCTTGTCTCAGCCTCCCCAGTAGCTGGGACTACAGGTACCCACCATAACGCCTGGCTATTTTTGGTTGCAATTTGGCCGGGGCTGGGTTTGAACCTGCCACCTTTGGAATATGGGACCAGTGTCCTACCAACTGAGCCACAGGCACCGCCCATCAATACTATTTCTATATACAAACTTTTCTATAGCTAAACTGCAGTGTTCAATGTGATAAACACACCATATGTGGCTATTTAATTTTAAACTTAATGTAATTAATTAAAAGAAAATAAAATGTAAAATTCAGTTCCTTAATCACACTGCTTACATTTTAAGTTGTCATAACCACATGTGACTAGTGGCCACTATATTAATGCCATTATAGAACATTTCCATCATTGCAGAAAGTTCTGTTGTTCAGTGTTGATTTAGAAGATACAGTGAAAGAGAAGACCTTATTTATGAGAGCAACAGAATACCTAGAAATAAGAATGAAATAATTCCACTTGGTGCCATGGCTCATGCTTGTAATCCTAGCACTCTGGGAGGCCTAGGAGAGTGGAAAGCCTGAACTCAGGAATTCAAGACCAACATGAGCAAGAGAGAGACCCAATGTCTACTAAAAATAGAAAAACAAGCTGGACGTGGTGGCGGGTACCTATAGTCCCAGATACTTGGTGTAGGAAAAGAATTCTCATAACCCTGACAGAAGTGCATCCATTTAGGAAATCAGGTCAGAAACCAGCGATCCCCTCCCCAGATTCCTGGAGTGCCTCATATCCTGGAAGGTACTAAGGATATGGCCATAATCCTGACCCGCACAAGAGAAGAGCCCAGGTGGTTCTCTCTGGGTTCACTGCCCCATTCCAGCTATACTGATGAAGCTAATAAAAGCCTTTTGCAACTGGGTGGGAGCTGAGCTGATACCTGGTCAGTCTCCCTTTTCCTTTCCCCCTCTATTAAAGTCTTTCCTTGTCCCTGGACTGGGCTCCTCTCCTTTCTCACCCCTGTTCTACACCAGAATCTCTCACTTGGGAGGCTTTGGCAAGAGGGTCGCTTGAGCCAAGATTTTGAGGTTGCTGTGAGCTATGATGCCATTGCACTCTACCCAGGGCAACACAGTGAGACTTTGTCTCAAAAAAAAGTGTCCTGGCTCAGCGTCCATAGCACAGTGGTTATGGCGCCTGCCACATACACTGAGGCTGGTGATTTCGAACCTAGTCCGGGCCAACTAAACAATGACAATTGCAACAACAACAACAAAAAATAGCCCGGCATTTTGGAGGGCGCCTATAATCCCAGCTACCTGGGAGGCTGAGGCAAGAGAATCGCTTCATCCCAAGAGTTTGAGGTTGCTGTAAGCAGTGACACCACAGCACTCTACCAAGGGCGACATAGTGAGACTCTGCCTCAAAAAAAAAAAAAAAAAGTCCTTTTTGTGGTCTATTTAGTGCCATGTTTTGTTTGAGTGTGTGTATCTGTGTGTGTGTGTGTCTTTCTTGGGCTTTCACTGCTAAATGACCCCTAAGGCTGGGTGTGGTGGCTCACACCTATAATCCTAGCACTTTGGGAGGCTGAGGCAGGTGGATTGCTTGAGCTCAGGAGTTCAAGACCAGCCTGAGCAAGAGCAAGACCCTATCTCTATTAAAAATAGCAAAACTAGCCAGGTATAGTGGAGTGTACCTGTAATTCCAGCTACTCAGGAGGATGAGGCAAGAGGATGGCTTGAGCCCAGGATTTGGCACAAAGTGAGGTTCTGTCTCAAAAAAGTAAAAATAAAATTGCCCCCAATGATAGCACTGAAGTACGTTCTAGTGTTCCTAAGCATGAGAAGATTGTTGCTATGATGTGAATGTGTCCCCCAAATTTCATGAGTTGAAAACTTAATCCTCAAATTTAAATGTTGGTTGGAAGTGTGGCCTTTGGGAGGTAATTAAGATTAGATAAGGTCATCAAGGTGGCTTTGCAAGAAGAGAAAGACATGAACTGACATACACTCTCGCCCTTTTAGTAGGTGATGCCCTTTGTCAGAAAGATGGCCCTGAGCAGATGTTGGAGCCATGATCTTGGACATCCAAGCCTTCACAACTGTAAGAAACACATTTCTTCCCCATAAATGCATTATTGTACACAGCTATAATTTAATAAGAAAAAAAAGAAAAGAAATACATTTCTTCATAAATCATCCAGTCTTGGGTATTCCGTTATAGCAACAGGAAATGAATAAAATTGGTGCCAAGAGTGGGTGGTTGCTATAACCTGAAATGTAGAAGTGGCTTTGGAATTAGGTAATGGGCAAAGACTGGAAGAGTTTGTGGGAGTAAGCTAGAAAAGGCCTGTATATCTGTAAATTGACCGCTAAAGGTATTTCTGGTGAGGGCTCAGAAAAAGCCTAGAACTTAAATAGCTGTGACAAGAACACTGTTAGAAATGTGCGTGGTATGCTATCACATTTTAATACATGGTATTAAAGAAAAAAGAAAAGAAATGTGAATGGTAAATGACATTCTGATGAGATCTCAGACAGAAATGAGGAATATCTTACTGAAACTGAAATAAAGGCCATCTTTGTTATAAAGTAGCAAAGCATTTGGCTGAACTGTGTTTATGCCCTAGGGCTGTATGGAAGGTGAAACTTAAGAGTCATGATCTAAGATATCTGATAGTAAAAAATATTTAAGCAGTAAAGCATTCAGATTGCTGTGTGGTTTCTTTTAATTGCTTATAGTGAGATACAAGAGGAATGAGATTATTTGAAGACAGTTTACTGATTCATTTATTTAAATTTAAATTTCATTTTATTTTATTTTTGAGACAGAGTCTTACTCTGTCACCCTGGGTAGAGTGCCATGGCATCATAGCTAACAGCAACCTTAAACTCCTGGGCTAAAAGTGATACTCTTGCCTCAGACTCCCAAGTAGCTGGGACTATAGGCGCCCGCCACAACGCCCAGCTATTTTTTGGTTTGCAGTTCAGCCGGGGCCGGGTTTGAACCCACCACCCTTGATATATGGGGCCGGCGCCTTACCGACTGAGCCACAGGCACCGCCCGAATTTTCCAAATTTTTTCATTTGGAACTCCAACTCCTCGCTTCAGCCCAGGAGTTGGAGGTTGCTGTGAGCTGTGTGATGCCATGGCACTCTACCGAGGGCAATAAAGTGAGACTCTATCTCTACAAAAAAAAAAAAAAAATTGGAAAATTCATATCTTGATCATGTAAAGATCTAAAAAGCATGCAAATGTGCAACCATGCCACCCTTTGATAAAAAGATTACCATGGATAAAAGGGAGTCAGGTGCTATTAATCAAGACAATGGGAGAAAGACCCCAAGGCATTTTAGAGAACTGGGCCAACACAGGCCCAGAACTCTTGAAGGGCAGAATGGTTTTGAGGGTCAGAGCCAGGGCATTTGCCATGAGCTCATGATTCAGAGCTACCCTGGGACTATCCTCCCCACATTCTAGCACAGTGCACCTCAGACACCCCACTTATGGCCTAGCAACCTGCTGTTCAACCTGCTGCTCCAGAAGGTGCAAGCCATAAACCTCAGTGGCACCACACCATGCCTTACACGGATGTAGCTCAAACTACTGCTCCAGAGGGTGCAAGCAGTAAGCCTTTATGGTGTTCATGTGAGTGCAGAACACAAGAGTTGTGGGGACATGGATTCAGTTACCTAGATTTCAGTAGATGTACTGAAAAAGCCTGACGGCCCAGGCAGAGACTTGTCATGTGGTGGAGTCACCACAGAGGCTCCACCATGTCTAGTAGAGAGCCATGGGAGTGAGACCACCACCAAGACCTCAGTATGGAGCACCAGCCTGGCTGAGATACAGGCAGGAGACTACAACTACAAGATAGCTGAAGCCTGGGCTGAGCCCAGCAAGGCTGTGGGGGCCCAACCTTGTACCTGTGTGCTCCAGATGCAGGACATGAAGTCAAAAGAGATTATTATTCAGCTTCAAGGTTTAATGTTTTCTCTGTTGGGTTTTTAACTTACTTAGGATTAGATCAGGTCATCAGAGTGGGCCTTCATGATGGGACTGGTGGATTTATAAGAAGAGGAGGAGAGACCTGAGCTGACACACTCTTGTCCTCCCACCATGTGATGCCTTCTGCCATGTCCTGATGCAGCAAGAAGGCGCTGACCAGATGCTGAAGTCATGCTCTTGAACTTCCCAGCCTTCAGAACTGTGAGAAATACATTTTTCCCTTATAAATTATCCAGTCTTAAGTATTCTGCTATTGCAACAGAAAGTGGACTAAGATAATTGAGATGTGCTTTACAGAGAAAATATGTATGTTAGACAAGCTTTGTTCAGGCATGAGTTAAAGTGAATTCAGTGTTAATGAGTCAATAATACATATTAAATAAGATGTCTTTTAATAGAAACACACATTAAATAAGGTGGCTGATACTGGTTTTATATGGATAGAGGCGCATAGGAACCTAACCTGGTATTTCCCCTGAAACAATGGTCTAGGATTTGACCATTGTTTCATAAAGAATATAACTACAGGGTGGTGCTTGTGGCTCAGTGAGTAGGGTGCTGGCCCCATATACCAAGGGTGGTAGGTTCAAAACTGGCCCCGGCCAAACTGCCACAAAAAAATAGCTGGGCATTGGCTCCGCACCTTTGGCTTAAGTGGCTAAGGTGCCAGCCACATACACCTGAGCTGGCAGGTTCGAATCCAGCCTGGGCCTGCCAAACAACAATGACAGCTGCAACCAAAAAATAGCCGGGCGCTGTGGCGGGCACCTGTAGTCCCAGCTACTTGGGAGGCTGAGGCAAGAGAATCGCTTGAGCCCAGGAGTTGGAGGTTGCTGTGAGATGTAATGCTACAGCACTCTACCCAGGGCAACAGCTTAAGGCTCTGTCTCAAAAAAAAAAATAGCTGGGCATTGTGGCGGGCACCTGTAGTCCCAGCTACTTGGGAGGCTGAGGCAAGAGAATTGCCTAAGCCCAAGAGCTAGAGGTTGCTGTGAGCTGTGATGTCACAGCACTCTACTGAGGGTGACAAAGTGAGAGTGTCTCTAAAAAAAAAAAAAAAGAATATAACTACAGGCTTGGGACCCATAACTCAGTGGTTATGTCGCCAGCCACATAGACTGGGGCTGGCAGGTTTGAGCCCAGCCCAGGCCTACTAAACAACAATGACAACTACAATAAAAAAAAAAAAAAGTAGCCAGGTGTAGCAAGCACCTGTAGTCCTAGCTACTTGGGAGGCTGAGGCAAGAGAATCACATGAGCCCAAAAGTTTGAGGTTGCTGTGAGCTGTGACACTACAGCACTCTACCAAGGGCGACACAGCAAGACTCTGTCTCAAACAAGCAAACAAACAAACCAAAAGAATATACTACAAATAATGAGTACCATTGTACATGTACATGTCTGTCTCTCTCCTGGGCTGTGAGATTCTTGCATTTCTAGGATGTAATGCAATACCTAGCACAATATAGTCATCACAATATACAAGGTCTGACAAGTTCAAGAACTTGCTACCATGTGCTTACATTAGCAGCACTGTACAAACAACTCACTAAGGGTTCGTAACTTTGGCATATCTGTGTATCACAGCTATAGGTAGAAAAATACCAATTAATGCCTAGCCAATTTCTGGGCGTCAAGCCCTCAACAAAATGGAGTAAGTCTGGTTCACTCCCAAGATAGATGGAAAAGCGCTCACTGACTTCTTGCTTGACTAACTCCCCTGAGAAATGGACAAGGAAGTACCAACTGTCCCCAGATTGACCTTTAAGAAATACCAGGTGGCAAAAGTACTGAAACAAAGATGTATGACTAACCACTAACCACTAACCACAAAATTCTGCTTCTGTACAATGCTTGCTAACCTACCCGAATGCACCTGGGCAGCCTGCGTGCCAACCAGCATGCAGACCAAGCCTTAAAAACCCGACCTCTTAAGCACTCGGGGCTGCTCTCAGAAACCCCATGCTGGGGCACTGAGGCAGTCGCCGGCCAGCTCTTCAATAAAAGGACTCCTCTTTAAATTTGACTTGTCTTGGAGGTATGGTCTTTGAGAGAACTCCTGGGCATAACATGAGGTCTGTGTGGATGTGTGGCAGTGTCTTGCTGAGTGGCATTCATTATTGTTTTGTATGTTTTTGTGCTCTGTCACAAGAATGCTGGAATTTGAATTAGAGCAATAAACAAACATTACATTTCTTGTTAAACTTGGCAAGAGTGGAAGTGAAATTAGGAACATGTTAGTTCAATTTTATGGGGATAATGCCATGAAAAAAATGGCAGTGTACAAATGGATTAAATGTTTTTCTGAAGGGAGAGAAAGAGTCACTGATGAAGAGAGGTCAGGACAGCCAGTAAGAAGCAGACTGACCAAAAAAATTGCAAAAATTCATACCAATTGGACAAACAGTTAAACAAATTTACTATTTGGAAGTGCTGAAAAGGCTGAGTGAAAAAGTTAGACAAATATTGAGGCAAGGGAGTAAAGCAGAGCTAGACTCTCTAGACTCCGTCCTAGTAACTCTGTACAGGCATTAGCCAGGCAGTCTGTGTCAAGTACAAAAGCCACTAATTGCTACCCCTACTGTAGCAGATGTCTCTGTTGTCTAAATGTCCTTCAGAGGGTATGTGTTGGACCTAGGTAGTAACCTTGTAACTTCTCTAACCGTCTGTCCTTTTTTTTGTAGAGACAGAGTCTCACTTTATGGCCCTCGGTAGAGGGCCGTGGCATCACACAGCTCACAGCAACCTCCAACTCCTGGGCTTAAGCGATTCTCTTGCCTCAGCCTCCCAAGTAGCTGGGACTACAGGCGCCCGCCACAACGCCCAGCTATTTTTTGGTTGCAGTTCAGCCGGGGCCGGGTTTGAACCCACCACCCTCGGTATATGGGGCCGGCGCCCTATCTACTGAGCCACAGGCGCCACCCACCTTCTGTCCTCTTTGAGGACAGGTGGCCCTGCACCAAGGGCACAGGCCAACCTGATCTTTCTCTGAATCACAGGACTTTTACGTGCACCCAAGCCCTAAAATGCGTAAAAGGAAGGCCAGAGATTGAGTCAGTGAGCTCAGTTTTGGGGACACTAGTCCTTTGAGTCTCCCGGCTGGTAAATAAGGCCACTTCCTTTTCCAACTCGTGCCTGGGGTCTTTTGTCTGTATTGGCTCTTGCTACAAAATGACCTGAACTTTTCACCAACTGCTCATGGCTCTTGCATAATGACAATGCACCAGCTCATACGACACTGTAAGGCAGTTTTAGCTAGTAAACAGATGACTATATTGGAACACTCTCCCTACTTACCCGATCTGGCCCCAAATGTCTTTTTTATTTACCTGAAAATAAAGCAAATATTAAGAGGAGGACATTTTGATGATATTCAGGACATCAAGAGTAATGACAGTTCTGATGGCCACTCCAGAAAAAGAGTTCCAAGATTACTTTGAAAGGTAGACTAGGGGTGGCGCCTGTGGCTCAAGGAGTAGGGTGCCGGCCCCATATACCGGAGGTGGTGGGTTCAAACCCGGCCTCAGCTAAAAACTGCAAAAAAAAAAAAAGAACAAAGGTAGGCTAGGTGCTGGCATTAGTGCATAGCTTCTCAGGGGAGTACTTCAAAGGGGATCATAGTGATATTCGGCAATGAGGTATATAGCGCTTTTTCTAGGATGAGTTTGAAAACTTAATTGTCACACCTGTTGAAGAAAAGAAGCGAGACAGGGAAGACAGGGAAGAAGCAAGAAGGTAGCAGTCAGAGAGGGCTTAGGACTGAGTGTTTGGGGCAAGATCCCCATTTCCTCTAGGGCAGCTGGGCAGGGCTGGCTGGGGCTCACATCTCGGTTCAATCAAGGAAGTCACCGATTGCTGTGGCCTAAGGCTGTTTCCAGGGTGTAGCCCTAAAGAGGCCGAGCCCAGGGTAAACCCAAGTTGCTCACCATCCAGGAAATTGACTTTTGTGTAGCAGAAATTTTGTTGAAACTGGCCTGGGCTGGGTGGACTGGGTCCCTGCCACAAAATGATCCACAGTGATCTGAATGGCTTGAGGGGATCTAGTTCTAAGGGTGACCCAGTCTCAGAGAAATAGGGAGGGGCAGGACTGTCTGCCCTTAGTGTGACTCATAAGAGAAGAGGAATGAGGTCTGTAACCTCTCTGACTTCTGACGGCTACTACAGTCACGGAAGTCACTCATCCTGGTACCTTCAGTGGCTCCCATGCTGCCTGAAAGGCTGCCAGTACTACAGAAGGCACAGGAACCATCCAGCCTCACCCCTAAGCTCAGAGAGGGATAAGGAGTTGTACAGGTCACAGGTCCAGCCAGAGGCAGGAGAAGACCATCCAGGTCTGGCTCCCAGCTCAGTTATTTTTGTTTTCCCACCAAATTTGTCAGTTTCTTAGTCAGATCTGAGACTTTTCTCTCTTCTTCTTCTTCTTCTTTTTTTTTTTTTTTTTGTAGAGACAGAGTTTTACTTTATTGCCCTCGGTAGAGTGCCATGACATCACATAGCTCACAGCAACCTCCAACTCCTGGGCTTAGGCGATTCTCCTGCCTCAGCCTCCCGAGTAGCTGGGACTACAGGTACCCGCCACAACGCCCGGCTACCATCTCTCTTCAATCCCATCAAGGCCCAGTCCAGAGATAATTCTGGCATAGATATAGCAGTCTATGTCATGAGCTTAGTCATTTTGGTTAGCACAATGGGATAACTCAGTACATGGGAAGAGTTTTTCCACTCCCTACCCTTTCTTTTTTTTTTGGCCGGGGCTGGGTTTGAACCCACCACCTCCGGCATATGGGACCGGCGCCCTACTCCTTGAGCCAAAGGGCCTGGTGGCAGAGGGAAGAGACCTGGGTTGTCTTAATGCCTCCACCTAAGGCTTGGATGCCAAGTTGGCTGGCTGGCTGCCTTCTGATTACGCATAATGAGCAGACAACTCATTATGGCTCCAGACAGCCTGTTTCACTTCTGGGGAAAGGTATAAAAAAGGTCTTTTCTGGGGCGGCACTTGTGGCTCAGCGGAGTAAGGCACCAGCCCCATATGCTGGAGGTGGTGGGTTCAAACCCAGCCCCGGCCAAAAACTGCAAAAAAAAAAAAAAAAGGTCTTTTCCTCTTGTTGAATGGAAACTAACTTCTGTGGCTTTCCCCCACAGATCCTAGATCTGTCCTTTGGTGCCTGTACGATGTACCCTGTAAAAGACCTGCAGAAATTTGAAATACAGACTATGTCCTTAGAAATGGGATCAAGGCTTGTCATTCTTCTTGTTACACTTGTTTTATTATTCTATAAAAACCATGCATTTATTTTGCTTTCCCAATGAAAGAAGAAATCCCAGGCCGGATGCAGTGGCTCACTCCTATAATCCTAGCACAATGGGAGGCCGAGGTAAATAGATTGCTTGAGCTCAGGATCTCAAGACCAGGCTGAGCAAGAGTACCCCTTCTCTATAAAAAATAGAAAAATTAACAGGGTATGATGGTGGGCACCTGTAGTCCCAGCTACTCAGGCGGCTAAGGCAGGAGGATTGCTTCAGCCCAGGAATCTGAAGTTGTTGTGAACTATGCTGGTCCATAGCACTCTAGCCTGGGCAACAGAGTGACACTCTATGGAAGGAAGGGAGGGAGGGAGGAAAGATGGAAGGAAGGAAGGAAAGAAGGAAATCTCTTGTATTTAAATTTTTAATTGAGATATAATTTACACACAGAAAATGCACAGAATTTAACCACACAGGTCAGTTTTCCTATATTGCATACATCCATGTAACTTCCACACAGTTCAATTTGTAAAACATTTCCATCTTCTTGGAAGGTTCCCCGTTTCCCATTAAATCAATACTCAATCCACTAAAGGTAACCACTGTTCCGATTTCTATCACTAATCTATAGTGATAGAATGGAATTTTGTGAATGGAATTAAGAGAGGATACCGGAAAAAGTGAGGTCTAAGAGACCCCAAAGACCCCTGGAAGGTCCTTCCTATGATGACTCAGCTCTTTCCTAAGAGTTTGTAGAAACTTAACTTCCTGAGACCTGGAAACTAATGCTTGCTTGCGCTTCTGTAAAAGCCCGTGGTTCTGTAAAAGCCCACGCCTGCTTCTCCAGCTTGATTCAAACTGACCAAAAAGAAAGATACCCATGGGGGCGGCACCTGTGGCTCAGTCGGTAAGGCGCCGGCCCCATATACCGAGGGTGGCGGGTTCAAACCCAGCCCCGGCCAAAATGCAACCAAAAAATAGCCGGGCGTTGTGGCAGGCGCCTGTAGTCCCAGCTACTCGGGAGGCTGAGGCAAGAGAATGGCTTAAGCCCAGGAGTTGGAGGTTGCTGTGAGCTGTGTGAGGCCACGGCACTCTACCAAGGGCCATAAAGTGAGACTCTGTCTCTACAAAAAAAAAAAAAAAAAAAAAAAAAAAAAAAAAAAGAAAGATACCCATGGGCTAGAATTTTTGACTAGAGATAAAAAGAAGACTGAGCCCCTTAGGAGCATTCTTTTTTTTTTTCTTTTTTTTTTGAAACAGAGCCTAAGGCTGTCACCCTGGGTAGAATGCCATGGCATTACAGCTCGCTGCAACTTCCAGCTCCTGGGCTTAAGCGATTCTCTTGCCTTAGCCTCCCAAGTAGCTGGGACTACAGGCACCCACCACAACACCCAGCTATTTTTTGGTTGTAGTTGTCATTGTTGTTTGGCAGGCCTGGGCTGGATTGGAACCTGCCAGCTCTGGTGTATGTGGCTGGCGCCTTAGATGCTTGAGCTACAGGCACTGAGCCAGAGCGTTCATTTTGAACTCTTTTGTGCCATTGCTCCACTGGCTGGAATAAAGTCCTTCCTCTTTTAAACATCGTGTTTGGGTATTCTTTCTCTCCATTTTCCTCATCTTCCTGCAACAGAATCATATATGTATTATGTATTCTTTCTTTCTTTTTTTTTTTTTGAGACAGAGCCTCGAGCTGTTGCCCTGGGTAGAGGGCTGTGGCATCACAGCTCACAGCAACCTCCAACTCCTGGGCTCAAGTGATTCTCCTGCCTCCACCTCCCAAGTAGCTGGGACTATAAGCGCCCACCACAATGCCCAGCTATTTTTTGGTTGCAGCTGTCATTGTTGTTTGGCATGTCTGGGTTTGATTCGAACCCCCCAGCTCAGGTGTATATGGCTGGCGCCTTAGCCACTTGAGCCACAGGCGTGAGCCTATATTACCCTGTTTCCCCGAAAATAAGACAGTGTCTTATATTAATTTTTGCTCCCAAAGCTACGCTAGGTCTTATTTTCAGGGGATGTCTTATTTTTCCATGAAGAAGAATATGGTACACATTTATTGTTAAATGAAAATAAAGGAAATTGGGCGGCGCCTGTGGCTCAGTGAGTGGGGCGCCGGCCCCATATGCCGAGGGTGGCAGGTTCAAACCCAGCCCCGGCCAAACTGCAACAAAAAAATAGCCGGGCGTAGTGGCGGGCGCGTGTAGTCCCAGCTGCTCGGGAGACTGAGGCAAGAGAATCGTGTAAGCCCAAGAGTTAGAGGTTGCTGTGAGCTGTGTAACGCCACGGCACTCTACCTGAGGGCGGTACAGTGAGACTCTGTCTCTACAAAAAAAAAAAAAAAAAAAAGAAAGAAAATAAAGGAAATTTATTACCTGTATACGGTACGGTAGTAACTTGAATATCTTCCAGTCTAAACAATGTTGTGGATCTTCTTAAAGACAGTTCACTTCACTGAAGGAAATTATCCAGCCAGTGTTGTGATGCTTTGAAGTTTTCAGGGGCTATGTCAAACTGTGGTGCCATTGCAAGGGCAAATTCTTGAATCTGAGCCCTATTCACAACCAAAGCCTTTGCTCTCCTGTCAACAACCCATTCACAGATCAGGTCTTCCAGCTCAGAAAATAATGGTTGCAGACCTGATCCACACTTGCGCTTTTTAGCATTTCCCTTGTCCACTTGTTCAATGAGGTTACCAAACTCTGCTTGCCATTTTCAGACCATTCGGATACTCAACATCTTCTCTTTATAGAAAGCAGTAAGATTTTGGCCCCAAGAGTCTTCCACGATTCCTTTCTTGTACTCCACGGAGTAGCTTTTTCCTTTTGCGCTCATTTCTAGGGGTAAAAAAAAAGGAACTGGGGTATCAGGGTGGGGGGAGGGGGATCACTTCAAATGACACGGGGGGGATCAGAGGGAGGAATCAAAATGGCACAGGAGAATCAGAGGGGGGATTACCATTTTAGTAACCCCTTTTGATCCTCCTGTGTCATTTTGATTGCCCCCTCTGATCCACCTATGTCATTTTAAGTGATCCCCCCCACCCCTTTATCAGACATTTCCCCCCTGGGGTCTGCCTGGGGACTGTCACTGGGCTAGCTGGGGCCTGGACCTGGGCTGGAGCAGGGTCTGCCACTGACTGAGAACCTTCAGTCATCATGAGGGTGGCCGCGAGCATCAGGCAGTGTCACCAGAGACAGACCAGCACTCACCACCTTCACCGCGTCCCATCCGCTCTGATCCTCCTGTTCTTCTACATTCATGGACGAAAGTCTCCTCCTCTCTCCCGCCCCGCGCTCACCACTCACTCCGACCTCCGCTCAGCCTCCACACAGCAGTGAGGTCAAGACTCCACCTAACGTCACTGGTTGCTAGACGCCAGTCGGGGCGGCCCTAGCAACCAGTTTACGGTAAATTAATTTTCATTCTGAGATAGAGCCTGGGAGGGTCTTATTTTGGAGGGGATGCCTTATATTTCACCCAGAAGGAAACCTGTAAGTAGGTCTTATTTTCAGAGGATGTTTTATTTTCTGGGAAACACTGTATGTATTCTTTACATCTGGCTTCTTGGCACCCTTAAAACAGTGGTTATGGCGCCAGCCACATGCACAGAGGCAGGCAGGTTCGAACCCAGCCTGGGCCAGCTAAACAACAGTGACAACTGCAACAAAAAAGATAGCTGGGCATTGTGGTAGGCACCTGTAGTCCCAGCTATTTAGGAGGCTGAGGCAAGAGAATCGCTTGAGCCCAAGAATTTGAGGTTACTGTGAGCTGTGATGCTACGGCACTCTACCCAGGGTGACATAGTGAAACTGTCTCAAAAAAAAATTTTTTTTGTAATTATGCTGCTAAATCAGTGTTTTACAACCTTTTTGATCTCACAGCACACTTGAACCTACCTATAGTTTAACTTCCGTGGCACATTTAAATTATGTTTATTAAAAAAAAAAAGTAAAGAAAGAATATACTTACTGTGCTTTGAACTTGTTTTGAAAATAATTTAATTATCTTTAAAATTTTCGAGGCACATCTAAGATCCTCTCGTGGCACACCAGCATACCTCAGCACAACAGTTGAAAATCACTGTGTTAAATGAATATAGTGTTTCATAGTGGTTTTAATTGCATTTCTTTGATGAGATTTCTTTTTTTTCTGAGACAGAGTCTTACTGTGTTGCCTTCGCTAGAGTGCTGTGGCATCACAGCTCACAGCAACCTCAAACTCTTGGGCTTAAGCAATTCTCTTGCCTCAACCTCCCAAGTAGCTGGGATTACAGGCATCTGCCACAATGCCTGGCTATGTAAATGTCATGGTTGTTTGGCAGGCCTGCCCCAGTTCCAACCCTCCAGCTGTGGTGTATGTGGACCACGCTCTGGCTACTGAGTTTAGGCGTGGAACCTGATGGGATATTATTTTAAGCACCTTTTGATATGTTTATTGGCCATTCAAACATCCTCTTTTCGGAAATGCTTTTTAAGTCCTTCCATCATTTTTTTCTTTTTTTTTTTTTTGTTTAGAAACAGAGTCAGAGTCTCACTTTATCACCCTTGGTAGAGTGGTCTGGCATCACAGCTCACAGCAACCTCCAATTCCTGGGCTTAGGTGATTCTCTTGCCTCAGCCTCTTGAGTAGCTGGGACTACAGGCACCTGCCACAATGCCCAGCTATTTTTTTGTTGCAGTTTGGCCGGGGCTGGGTTTGAACTCGCCACCCTCGGAATACGGGGTTGGCACCCAACCCACTGAGCCACAGGCGCCGCCCACCTTTGGTCATTTTTTTTTTTTTTTTGTAGAGACAGAGTCTCACTGTACCGCCCTCAGGTAGAGTGCCATGGCGTCACACGGCTCACAGCCACCTCCAACTCTTGGGCTTACGCGATTCTCTTGCCTCAGCCTCCCGAGCAGCTGGGACTACAGGCGCCCGCCACAACGCCTGGCTATTTTTTTGTTGCAGTTTTTGGCCGGGGCTGGGCCTGAACCCGCCACCCTCGGCATATGGGGCCGGCGCCCTACTCACTGAGCCACAGGCGCCACCCCTTTGGTCATTTTTTTAATTGAATGTTTTTCATTGACATGTAGAGGCTCTTTGTATATTCTCAACATGAGACTTTTACCAGTTTATAGCTTATTTACTTACGTTCTTTATTTATTTATTTTGAGACAGAGTCTCACTATGTTGACCTTGGTAGAGTGCTGTGGCGTCATAGCTCACAGCAACCTCAAACTCTTGGGCTTAAGCGATTCTCTTGCCTCAGCCTCCCAAGTAGCTGGGACTACAGGCACCCACCACAACACCGGGCTATTTTTTGGTTCTAGTTCTTGTTGTTTGGTAGGCCTGGGCTGGATTCGAACCCACTAGCTCCCATGTATGTGGCTGGAACCCGAGCCACTAAGGTACAGGCGCCAAGCCTATTTACATTCTTTTTTTTTGTAGAGACAGAGTTTCACTTTATGGCCCTAGGTAGAATGCCATGGCATCACATAACTCACAGCAACCTCCAACTCTTGGGCTTGAGCGATTCTCTTGCCTCAGCCTCCCAAGTAGCTGGGACTACAGGTGCCCGCCACAACACCCGGGTATTTTTTTTTTTTTTCCGGCTATTTTTTTTTGTTTTTGTTTTTGCAGTTCGGCCGGGGCCGGGTTTGAACCCGCCACCCTCGGTATATGGGGCTGGCACCTTACCGACTGAGCCACAGGAGCCACCGGCCTATTTACATTCTTAATGCTATCATGTGATCAAGTGTTTTTAATTTTAATTAAGTCCAATTTATCAATTTTTCTTTTACAGTTTAGCCCTTATGAAGCCTCCTCTCTCTGTGTCCTCACATAGTGGAGAGTGAGCTCTAATCTCTCTTTCTGTTCTTTATCAGGACATGAATCTCATCATGGGACTGCTCTCATAATCACATCTCAACCTAATTACCTCCCAAACCCCCATCTCAAAATACCATCACACTGGTGGTAGGGCTTCAACATATGAATTTGGGGGGTACTCAATTCAGTCTACAGCAATGATGGAGCAAAGCACACAATATTGTCTAGTTTTACCTTAAATACTGCTCACTTCCCTAGCCCATTTGGTCTCCACTCTCTTAGCCAACAATTTCATACCGGTTCACCTCAAACCTCCAAAGTTTCCTTCCGATCCTCACTCTCAAATAATGATTTTTCTCCTTATTTAATTAGAGAAGCAATCAGAAGAAAACCTCTACTGTTCCCTCACCACCACATCTAGCAGCCCACTAGCATCTGCGCCTATGAGCTCTGCTTCCCCCTTTCAACAGGTAGTGAATCATCCTTGTTCCCATCTAGGGCCAAGCCCTCCACCTGTACAAGATCCCATCTCCTCTCCCCTAGTCAAGCATTTCCCTTCTACAATTATTTTTATCTCTCTTGTATCTTCCATTTTTCCTTCTCTACTGATACACTCTTAGCAACTTATAGACGTGCTATATTTCCTATCTTATTATTATTATTTTTTTTTTATGTGAGCCCTTGATGCCTTTGGTAGAGTCCCATGGCATCATAGCTCACCTCAAACTCAAACTCAAACCTCAAACTCGTGGGCTCAAGTGATTCTCTTTCCTCACCCTCCCAAGTAGCTGGGACTACAGGTGCCAGCCACAACACCTGGCTATTTTAGAGACAGGGTCTCACTCGCGCTCAGGCTGGTCTCAAACTCATGTGCTCAGGCGATCTACCTGCCTGGGTCTCCCAAGGTCCATGCCAGGCTCCTATCTTAAACCAAACCAAATCAATCTCCTCAGTTGATGGCACATCCTTTTCTACTTACCGCCCATTTCTCTAATCTACTTCAATAGCAAAACATCTCAAAAGTTTGACTCTATCCTCTGTCTCCACTTTCCCTACTCCTATTCTCTCTTGAATCCCCTCCATTCCACTTACTATAAACACAGAGGGTGCTGTAAAAGGGAACAGAGAAATGGGGCACTATATAGAGAAGAGGATGATTAAATTCAAACCCGGTGAGGTTTTGCCTCCACCATTACACCAAAACTGACCTGTCAATGTTATCAATGACCTCCATGTTACTAAAACCAGGGGGTTTAGTAATAAGATGCAGGGGGGAAAAAATAAAACCAATGGTCAGTCAGGTGTAGTGATGCATGCCTCGTAGTCCTCGCTACTCAGGAGGTGGTGGTGGGAGGATCCCTCTAGGCCAGCAGTGTGCTTTGATTGCACCTGTGAACAGCCACTGCACTGTACCTTGGGCAACATCGTGAGACTCCCCCATCTCTGAAAAGCAAAACAAAACAAACAATAGTCAGTTCTCAGTCATCTTTACACCTGACCCACCTGCAGCCCAGATGACCATTTCTTCCTCACAATGCTCACGTGACTGTCCAGGCACACCACTCTCTTCTTCCAGCCCTGCCTTTTCTTCCCATCTTCCTGGCCTCCACCTGGACTTCCTAAGACCCAGGATTCACCTCTTCTTTTGTGTACACTCCCTGCCTTGGCTGGTGACTCTCAACCCTGTTAGACCTAATGACCCCTTTTCATTTATTTTATTTTCTAAATCTTTTATCATAAAGAATTTCAAACATATGTACAAAAGTGGAAAGAACAATCCAAAGTCTTCCCATATACCTATCAGCTGGATTCAATATTTAAGAAGATTTCCCTTTATTTGCTTTATCTATCCCTTTTTTCTTTGCCTTCACCAAAGTACACAGTGTCCCAAAAGTCTTCGCCCATTAAGTTGTCATGTGTGAGGAAAATGAGAAACTGTAGCTTAATGTACCTTTATTCACAAGATATTTATTATAAAATATTTACAAAATATTCTCTGTGTGTTGGCCAGCTCTTTGCAAAATTTTGTAATAGATATTTTATAAATAAAAGTACATTTAGCTACAATTTCCCATTTTCTGTACATATGATGACTTTATGGAAGACTTTTGGGATACCCTGTATTGTAAAGCAACTCCCAGGCATCATGTGATTTTGTTCTGCATACTTCAGGATGCATTTCTTAAAAACACGGGCCATTTTCATGCATATCCACTAAGCCATGACCATGCCTAATAGGAACTGTAATAGTTCTTTGCTGTTATTAATACTCAGTGTGGAATCATACTTTCCTAATAACTCAGATATGTCTTTGTGGGTTTGTTCACATTTGGATCTAAAAAAAGCCTACACATTACCTTTTGCTGTGCCCTTAAAATCTTTTTTAATCTCTAGCTTTTCTCTACCCCCTTTATTTTTCATGCCATTGATTTACTGCGAAACCTGCTCAATTGTCCTGTAGAATGTTCCACATTCTGGATGTACTCCCTTTTTACAACAAATCTTGTGTAACTTGGCCCTTTACTGTCCTGAAATGAAATTCAGAGATAATGTAACTACTGTGTTTGTTAGGGCCTGGCAGGAAACAGATGGCACACTCAAACTGGTCCAATTGAGACCAATTTAATGATGGATTATTGCCAAAGATGTAGGCAAAATTAAGGGAGCCAACAAGAAATGATGGAACACTGAAGAAGTATGTGCCTGAAGGGCCAACACAAGGGAGTGGTTCAGCCCTTGGCTGAACCCAACTGGAAGCCACTGGGTAAACCAGCTTGGTGGATGCCATCTGTAAAAGTTGGTCTCCTGGGGCAGGAAGCTGGGTCCACACTGATCTGCCCATATAACTTCAAGCTAATAAATTCAATTTCCTAAATGTAATGTAAGGAGAAGAAGAAATTAATGCATAAAAATATTTCATATTTCAACATGTAAAAATTATGCACAACTTCATCAGAAGCCCTGACATAATCGTAAGATGCTTGAAGTCATCCAGAGCCACACATGCAAACTGATCCAGGAGAACCGGACTCACAGCTCAAATAGAGCGAGCAGCGCGTTGCTGATTTTCCAAACAAAACAAAGCACATTCTTTAATCAATTACGCGGAAGTTGTATTCCTGGGAAACTCGATGCATATTAAAGTCTTACCAAAAATACTTCATGTTCATGTGAAAAACAGAGTTAGAGTTTAGGTTGATGTAAATGACAAATGTACTTTTTTTTTAAATTAAATCATAGCTGTGTACATTAATGCAGTCATGGAGTACAATGTGCTGGTTTTATATACAATTTGACATATTTTCATCACACTGGTTAACATAGCCTTCATGGCATTTTATTAGTTATTGTGTTAAGACATTTATATTCTACATTTAGTAAGTTTCACATGTACCCTTGTAAAATGCACCCTAGGTGTGGTCCCTCCAATTACCCTCCCTCCACCCGTCCTCCCCCTTCCCTTCCCTCCCTTTTCCCTTTCCCCATATTCTTGGGCTATAAATGAGTTATAGCTTTCATACGAAAGCTATTTTCATATGATAGTTTGAAGTTAGTTTCATAGTAGGGCTGAGTAGATTGGATACTTTTTCCTCCATTCTTGAGACACTTTGCTAAGAAGAATATGTTCCAGCTCCATCCATGTAAACATGAGAGAGGTAAAGTCTCCATCTTTCTTTAAGGCTGCATAATATTCCATGATGTACATATACCACAATTTATTGATCCATTCGTGGATTGATGGGCACTTGGGCTTCTTCCATGACTTAGAACAAATGTACTTTTCCCCACGTGAATGTCTAATGGGACAATTGAAAAGCATCCGGAATGTGGGACAATTTCTGTTGTGCAGTGTTGTCTTGTGTATTGCCAGACCGCTGGCAGCTCTGGCTCCACCCGCTGAATCCTGCAGTGCTTTTCATCCTAATCATCATGATGACCTCTGCCCCACCCAATGTCATGCAGTTTTCCAAAATTGTCTCTCAATGACAGCTGCAACCAAAAATTAGCCAGGCGTTGTGGCAGGTGCCTATAGTCCCAGCTACCTGGGAAGCAGAGGCAGGAGACTTGCTTGAGCCCAGGAGTTGGAGGTTGCTGTGAGCTGTGATGCCACAGCACTCTACCCAGGCCGACAGCTTGAGGCTCTCTCTCAAAAAAAAAAAAAAAAAATTGTCTCTTAGGGGTGCGTCATACCAGTAGAGAAGTATTGGCCTACGTGATCTCCTTTGGTCCTTTGGATTTAATGCCTTTCAAACTATAATATTAATATTTATTCAGCCTCGGGCGGTGACTGTGGCTCAGTTGGTAAGGCGCCGGCCCCATATGCTGAGGGTGGTGGGTTCAAACCCAGCTCCGGCTGAACTGCTACCAAAAAATAGCCGGGCGTAGCGGGCGCCTGTAGTCCCAGCTACTCGGGAGGCTGAGCTGTGTGATGCCACGGCACTCTACCGAGGGCCATAAAGTGAGACTCTGTCTCTACAAAAATATATATATATATATTTATTCAGCCTCATCCTTTCTCTTGAACTCACATGTATGTATTCAATTTCTTTTTTGCAGTTTTTGACTGGGCGGGGCTTGAACCTGCCACCCCCAGTTTATGGGGCTGGCGCCCTACTCCTTGAGCCACAGGTGCTGCCCGAGGCTGCCTTCAATTTGTACTTAATATCTCTATTTACATTATTAGCTAGAATCTTGAAATTTATATGTCAAAACCAAAACTTTGATTCTACTCCCCAACATATACATCCCCCACCCTTTTCCTTTCCCAGATTTTTTTAGTTTAGTATGTGACAATTCAATTCTACTTTTTCAGGCCAAAAATATCAGACTCATTTTTGAGACCTCTCTTTTTCTCATGCCCTGCATCTGATCCATGGCACCACTCAGTTGGTTCTACCTTGGAAATATATTCCAATCTGATCACTTTTTACCTCTACCAACATCACTGTCACCACCACCTTGGTCCAAACTACTATTGTCCCTCCTTAAACTATGACAACAGCAACTAAAATGGTCTACCTGTTTCCACTCTGGTCTCTGCTTTCTATTTGCAACATGACAGCCAGTGTGATCATTTTAAAAATGAGTTTGATCAGATCATGCCTCAACTTCAAGCCCTGCAATAGTTCCCCATTGCACTTAGAGTTAGAGCCAAGGTCTTGGCCATGGCTACTCAAGTCCAAGGCCACCTAATTCTCTAACCTTCCTGAGATTGACTTTATTATCCTAAATCTCTCTCAAATTATCATTTCTGCCCTAGGTCAATAAAATAGCCTCCTCAAAGTCACCTCATATTTTTCTTTTCTTTCTTCCCTTCCCTACTCCTCCCCTTCCCTTTTCTCCCATCCTCTCCCCTCTCTCCCCTTCCCTTCCCTTCCCTTTTTGTTGAGAAACAGTCTCACTCTGTTGCCCCAGGCTAGAGTGCCATGATGTCATAACCCACAGCAACCTGAAACTCTTGCGCTCAATTGCTCATCCTGCCTTAGCCTCCCATCCTGCTTTAGTCTCCCAAGTAATAGGCACTACACGTGCTTGCCACCAGGCCTGGCTAGTTTTTCCATTAGTAGAGACAGGGTCTCACTCTTGCTCAGGCTGGTCTCAAACTCCTAAGCTCAAGCAATCCACCCACCTCAGTCTCTCAATGTGCTAGGATTACAGGGGTGGGCCACCTTACCTGGCCTCCACATATTTTTTCTTTCTTTCTTTTTTTTCTTTTTTGTGAATTTGGTTTTCTCTAAATTTTAGTAAGAGGCCAGTTCATATAACTTTTCTTTTTTTTTTTATTGTTTGGGATTCATTGAGGGTACAAAGAATTAGGTTACATTGGTTGCATTTGTTAGATAAACTCCCTCTTTACTTGTGTCCCGCCTCCAAGAGGTGTGCCATATACCTTGACCTCCCATCCCTCTGTCTCTTCCCCTCTCCCCACTACCTCATTTCCCTACCCCACCCCTTATATTAGCTGATCTACTGTCTTCATATTAGAATTGAGTACATTGGATTCTTGCTTCTCCATTCTTGTGATGCTTTACTAAGAAGAATGTGTTCCACTTCCATCCAGGTTAATACAAAAAATGTAAAGTCTCTGTCTTTTTAAATGGCTGAGTAGTATTCTTTGGTATACATATACCACAGCTTGTTTATCCATTCCTGGGTTGGTGGGCATTTAGGTTGTTTCCACCTTTTGGTGATTGTAAATTGAGCTGCGATAAACAGGGTAGTGCAAATATCCTTATGATAAAAGGATTTTTTTCTTCTGGGTAGATGTCTAGTAATGGGATTACAGGATCAAATGGGAGGTCTAATTTTAGTTCTTGGAGGATTCTTCATACTTCCTACCAAAAAGATTGTATTACTTTGCAGTCCCACCAGCAGTGTAAAAGTGTTTACTTCTCCGCACATCCACTCTAGCATCTGCAGCTTTGAGACTTTGTGATGTGGGTTATTCTCACTGGGGTTAGGTAATATCTCAGGGTAGTTTTGATTTGCATTTCTCTGATGATTAGGGATGATGAGCATTTTTTCATATGTTTGTTAGCCATTTGTTTTTCTTCTTTAGAGAAGGTTCTATTCATGCCTCTTGCCCAGTGATATATGAGATTGTTTGGTCTTTTTTTGTTGATTTGAGTTCTCTGCAGATCCTGTTTATCAAGCTTTTGTCTGATTCATAATATGGAAATATCTTTTCCCATTCTGAAGATTGTCTGCTTGCTTTGGTTGTTGTCTCCTTAGATGTACAGAAACTTTCAATTTAATTAAGTTTCATTTGTTTATTTTTGTTGTTATTGCACTTGCCCTGGAAGTCTTCTTGATAAAAATCTTTCCCCAGGCCAATATCCTGAAGTGTTTTCTTCACACTTTCTTTGACAATTTTTATTGTTTCATGCCTTAGATTTAAATTTTTTATCCATCTTGAATTAATTTTTGTAAGTGGTGAGAGGTGTGGGTCCAGTTTCAGTCTTTTACATGTTCTCCCAACACCATTTATTGTATAGGGGTTCTTTCCCCCAGCGTATATTCTTGTTTGCTTTATCAAATATCAGGTGGCTGTAAGAGGTTAGTTTCATCTCATGGCTTTCTATTTGGTTTCAAATGTCAATGTCTCTATTTTTGTGCCAATACATTCTGTTTTGATTACTATGGCCTGGTAGTATAGCTGAAAGTCTGGTAGGATGATACTTGGCTTTGGTTTTATTACTAAGAATTGCCTTGGGTAGATGGGGTTTTTTCTGGTTCCATACAAAATGAAGAATTTTTTTTTCAAATCTTGAAAGTATGGTGAAGGTATTTTAACAGGGATTGCATTGAATCTGTAGATTGCTTTGGGAAGTATAGACATTTTGACAATGTTGATTCTCCCCAGCCATCAGCATGATATGTTCTTCCACTTGTTAATATTTTCTGCTATTTCTTTTCTTTTTTTTTTTTTTTTTTTTTTTTTTTTTTTTTTGTAGAGACAGAGTGTCACATTATGCCCTTCGGGTAGAGTGCCATGGCATCACACAGCTCACAGCAACTTCCAACTCCTGGGCTTAAGCGATTCTCCTGCCTCAGCCTCCCGAGTAGCTGGGACGACAGGAGCCCGCCACCATGCCCAGCTATTTTTTGGTTGCAGTTCAGCCGGGGCCGGGTTTGAACCCGCCACCCTCGGTATGTGGGGCCGGCGCCCTACCGACTGAGCCACAGGCGCCGCCCTGCTATTTCTTTTCTTAGGTTTTTGTACTTTTCTTTGTAGAGGTCCTTCACCTCTTTTGTTATGTATATTCCTAGGTATTCTTCTTCTTCTTCTTCTTTTTTTTTTTTTTTTAGAGACAGTGTCTCACTGTACCGCCCTTGGGTACAGTGCCGTGGCGTCACATGGCTCACAGCAATCTCCAACTCTTGGGCTTACGCGATTCTCTTGCCTCAGCCTCCCAAGCAGCTGGAACTACAGGCACCCGCCACAACGCCCAGCTATTTTTTTGTTGCAGTTTGGCTGGGGCTGGGTTTGAACCCGCCACCCTCGGCATATGGGGCTGGCGCCCTACTCACTGAGCCACAGGCGCCGCCCCTCTTCTTCTTCTTTTTTTTTAAGCTATTATGAAAGGAATTGTGTCCTTGATTAGTTTCTCATCTTGGCTGCTATTGGCGTATACAAAAGCTACTGATTTGTGGACATTGATTTTATATCCTGAGACATTGCTGTTTTTTTGATCACTTCCAGGAGTCATGTGGTTGAGTCCCTGGAATTCTCTGAATATAAGAGCACATCGTCGGCAAAGAGTGAGAGTTTGACCACCTCTGCCCTCATTTGAATGTACTTTATTTTCTTCTCTTGCCTGATTGTATTGGCTAGAACCTTCAGCACTATGTTGAATAGTAGTGGCAATAGAGGACACCCTTGTCTAGTTCTAACTGGAAAAGCTTTCAGTTTTTTACTCCATTCACTATGATATTAGGTGTGGGTTTGTCATAGATGGCTTTGACCAGATTAAGAAATATACCACCTATGCCTATATTCTTAAGTATTCTAATTAGAAAAGGATGCTGAATTTTATCAAATGCTTTTTCTGTGTCTATTGAGAACATCACATGGTCTTTGTTTTTGCTTCAGTTGATGTGGTGAATTATCTTTATGGACTTGTGTATCTTTTTTTTTTTTTTTTTAAACCTCTTGGCTCAACAATTCTTTTATTTATTTATTTATTTATTTATTTTTTGTGATTTTTGGCCAGGGCTGGGTTTGAACCCGCCACCTCCGGCATATGGGACCAATGCCCTACTCCTTGAGCCACAGGCGCCACCCTGGACTTGTGTATCTTAAACCATCCTGGCATTCCTGGGATGAAACCTACTTGATCATAATGAATGATTTTTTTTTTTTTTTTTTTGTAGAGACAGAGTCTTACTTTATGGCCCCTGGTAGAGTGCCGTGGCCTCACACAGCTCACAGCAACCTCCAACTCCTGCGCTTAAGCGATTCTCTTGCCTCAGCCTCCCGAGTAGCTGGGACTACAGGCGCCTGCCACAACGCCCGGCTATTTTTTGGTTGCAGTTTGGCCAGGGCCGGGTTTGAACCCACCACCCTCAGAATATGGGGCCAGCACCTTACCAACTGAGCCACAGGCACCGCCCAATGAATGATTTTTTTTAATGTGTAGCTGTAATCTATTGGCTAGGATTTTATTGAGAATTTTTACGTCTATATTAGTTAGTGAAATTGGTCTGAAGTTCTCCTTTTTAGTTGAATCTTTTCCTGATTTTGATATCAGGGTGATTTTTGCTTCATAGAATGTGTTGGGGGAAGATTCTTTCCTTCTCAATTGTTTGAAATAATTTCTACAGCATAGATATAAGCTCTTCTTTGCAGGTTTGATAGATTTTTTTTTTTTCAGACAGAGTCTTACTATGTCACCCTTGGTAGAGTGCCATGGTGTCACAGCTCACAGCAACCTCAAACTCTTGGGCTTAAGTGATTCTCTTGCCTCAGCCTCCCAAGTAGCTGAGACTACAGGCTCCTGCCACAATGCCCGGCTATTATTTATTTATTTGTTTTGTTGTTTTTGTTATTGTAGTTGTCATTGTTGTTTAACAGGCCCAGGCCAGGTTTGAACTTGCCAGCCCCAATGTATGTGACCAGTGCCCTCACCACTGAGCTATGGGTACTGAGCCTAAAAAAACAACTTTTTGTTTGGTGAATTTTCTGAATGATTCTTTTGTTTTCCATTTCATTAATCTGTAATTTAATATATATATATATTTTTTCTGCTGGGTTTGGGATTAAATTGTTCTTCTTTTTCCAATTCCATAAGATAGCTTGTGAGTTTTTATTTATTTATTTATTTGTTTATTTATTTTTGAGACAGAGCCTCAAGCTGTCGCCCTGGGTAGAGTGCCATAACATCACAGCTCACAGCAACCTCCAACTCCTTTTGCCTCAGCCTCCCAAATAGCTGGGACCACAGGCACCCGCCACAATGCCCGGCTATTTTTTGGTTGCAGCCGTCATTGTTGTTTGGCAGGCCTGGGCTAGATTTGAACCTGCCAGCTCAGGTGTATGTGGCTGAAGCCTTAGCCACTTGAGCCACAGGCGCTGAGCCAGCTCAGGAGTTTTTTAATGCACTCTCTTTCTGTTTTTTGAAAGTAGGCATTGAGTGCAATAAATTTCCACCTTAAGACCATTTTTGCTGTATCCCACAGGTTTTGGTAACTTGAGTCTTCATTGTCATTATGTTTGAGGAGACTGAATTTAACAATCTCCTCTTTTATCTCTTCCTGAATCCAACTATTAATCAGCAAAAGGTTGTTTAATTTCGATGTCTTTGTGTGGGGATGAATGTTTTTGTTGGAGTTGAGTTCCACCTTTGTTGCCTTGTGGTCTGAGAAGATACAAGGTATGATTTCTATTCTTTAAATTTTGCTGAGATTTGATTTGTATCCTAGCATGTGGTCTATTTTGGAGTATGTACCATGGGCTGATGAGAAAAATGTACATTCTTTAGTTTGGGGATGATGTGTTCTGTATATGTCTATTAATCCCATTTGTTCTAGAGTCACATTTAAGTCCTTTGTATCTTTGTTTAGATCTATTTAGAGGATCTGTCCAGTTCTGTCAGAGGGGTGTTAAAGTCCCTGGCTATTATGGTGTCATGGGATATCATATTGCTCAGACTCATCAAGATCTACTTTCCATTTTCTTATCCATTCCTTTTATTGTCTTTATCATCCATATTTTAAATTCCTTTTCTGTCAAATCCATTAATTCTTTATAGGTGGATTCTTCTTCAGTAGTTGCCTCATGATCCCTTGGGGAGTTGCTCTGTTTTGGTTTTTCACGTTGCCCAAATTTTTCTGTTGGTTTCTTCTCATGTGTTCTTTCTAGTTATTCACCTCCTTGTCCTTCTTTTTCCTTTTCTCTTCTACCTTTGCTTCAAATTATCTTGTCTCAGAGCAGCCTGAACATAGGCAAACTCTTCCTCATGACCTAAAATACAGGAGTCCTTGCTCTTTCATCTTTTACCTGAATCTTCTCTTTCCTTTTTCTTTACTGTTCCTATACCTTTCGTGTTTACTCCCAACAGGGTCACCCAGTGAACGGTTCTGTCTCCACATTTTTCTTAGTATATGTGCTGCCGAAGCGAGCACTCCACATTTTTCTTAGTATATGTGCTGCCGAAGCGAGCACTCCACATTTTTCTTAAACACAGATCTGGACCAGGCACAGTGACTCATGCCTGTAATTCTAGTACTCTGGGAAGCCAAGGCAGGTGGATCACTTGAGCTCATGAGTTCAAGACCAGCTTGAGCAAGAATGAGACCTCATCTCTACTAGAAATAAAAAACTGAGGCAAGCAGATTTCTTGAGCCCAAGAGTTTGAGGTTGCTATGAGCTATGATGCCATGGCACTCTACCAAGAGCAACAAAGTGAGATTCTGTCTAAAAACAAACAAACGAACCCCTCCCCCAGATCTGATCATGACATACCCCTATGTAAAACTTGTCATCAGTTCCCCATTTCCAGAAGATAAATTTCAAACAATTTACCATGACATCTCAACCCATACAGTCTGTCTTCATTTCTGTTATATTGGACGACACTGATGGTGTTCCTGTTTTAGGCCAGTCCCTCTGCGTATGCACTTGGGATCTGATTCCTCTCCCCCTTTCAAGCTCATTGCTCCTGAAACCACTGTTTTTTCTGCAACATAAGTTTTTCTATAGTACTGGACTATTTTCATCAGCACAAAAACATGTTGCCTTATCTCTCATATTAAAAGAAAGAAAGAAAGAAAGAAAAGCCTCTTCTACATATGGCTCCATTTCTCTGCTCCCATTTATAGCACCCACAATGGCCAGGCTAGTAAGTCATGATCATTTCAGGTGCTGTTGGCTGAAACCTAAGGGAACGTAGAATGGAGAGTAATAAAAGTTGTGAATTCTGACTTATGTCCATGGGACATGATACAGAAATAGAGACTGTTACAACTATGCATATTTTTCTTTTTTACTTTGTTGTGTATATATTTACGTACAATAAGCAGTTTCCCCCCTCTCTCTTCACTATTTTTTTTTCCTTTTGAGACAGAGTCTGTCTCTGTGCCCTTGGTAGACAGCCATGGTGTCATAGCTCCCAGCAACCTCAAACTCCTAGACTTAAGCAATCCTCTTGCCTCAGCCTCCCAAGTAGCTGAGATTATAGGTGCCCACCAGAATGTCCAGCAAGTTTTTCTATTTTTAGTAGAAATGGGATCTCACTCTTGCTCAGGCTGGTCTCAAACTCCTGAGCTCAAGCAATCCACCCACTTCAGCCTCCCAGAGTGCTAAGATTACTCACTCAGCCTCTTTCTTCACTGTCTTATAAAGGAAGTTGGTAGTGGTTAACTTGTGATTTAGTTTTTCTCTCATGGGATATTGAGGTAGAGTCATGATTAATTCATGAGAAGAATTAATACATGTACCATCCTGAGATTGATGAGACTTTGTCTTCTTCTTCCCTTTTTTTAGCATCATCATAGCTCACTGAAATGCCAAAATTCTGGGCCCAAGCTACCTCAGCCTCCCAAGAAGCTGGGACCACAAGTGCACACCACCATTCCCAGCTAATTTTTCTATTTTTAGTAAAGATGGGGTCTCAATCTTCTGTTGGTCTCAAACACCTGGCCTCAAAAAATCTTCTTGCCTTGGCTTCCCAGAGTGCTAGGATTATAGGCATGAGCTGTCACACCCAGCCTAACTTCCTTTTTGGGTAGAGGGTGAACATACCTATCTAATTTGCAAAGGCTGCTGCAATAAAATATTACAGAATAAAATAAAATATTCCAGATAGTTTAAACAGCATAAATTTGTTTTCTCATAGTTTTGGAAGCTAGAAGTCTAAGATCAAGGTTCCAGCAGGTTTGGTTTGAAGTGCAGCTTTCTTCTTGTTTTGTAGACAGCCAACTTCTCATCACGTCCTTATATGGCCTTTCCTCCATGTATACACACCCCTGGTGTCCCTCTGTGTGTCTAAATTTCTTCTTATAAGGACACAAGTCAAATTGGGTTAGTGACCATCCTAATGGCCTCATTTTAACCTGATCACTTCCTGAAAGGCCCTATTCCCAAATACAAATCTTCTGAGGTACTGGATGGGGAGTGGACGGGGTGGTCAGGGCTTCAGCATATGAATTTTGAGGAAACAATTTACTAGGAATAGTTGTATCATATTGGGTAGGAGTGTGATATTATCATTAATATTGTTGTTTGAAAGTGAAACATGGATTTAAAAAACTGTAACCTCAAACATCCTAAATTTAATTGGAGCCACACGTGGCCTTCTGGATCCCTGAGTAGGCTCTTTTGACTGAATTCAAATTTTACAGAACAAATCCTTTTAATAAAGGGATTTATATTGTGACGTTTGGATTTAGTCAAGGGGCCGCCTTTGGGGATCTGGAGGACCACAGGTGACCTTGAGGCTGCACGTTTGTCCCACACTCAGTTGCTATCTTAGAACCATTCTCACGTTCTTCTATGCGTTCCCCCTCCAGGGGTCCTCAAACTTTTTAAACAGGGGGCCAGTTCACTGTCCCTTAGACTGTTGGAGGGCCAGACTATAGTTTAAAAAAAAAAAAACTATGAGCAAATTCCTATGCACACTGCACATATATTATTTTGAAGTAAAAAAACAAAACGGGAACAAATACAATCACACCACCGCATGTGGCCCGCGGGCCGTAGTTTGAGGACCCCTGTTTGAGAACTAGAAGTCTCAGAACTACATTTCCCAGACTCTCTTGACCGCAGAGTTCTAGGCTGTGTGCTGCAAATGAGAGGTGCTTGTGGAGATTTGGAAGGCAGAAGGAAAGGAGAGATCATTATTATTCTACCAGTGGTGAACAGGCCCAGGACTTCAGCAGGCAACAGATGGGAGTTTGGGGTGCAGCTTCCAGGCATCCTCCTGTGAATTGCCCACTGCCATGCCATGCCATGCTGATAAGACTGTTGATAGTGGTACCTGGTGATCTTTGCCCTTCCTGATTTCCTAAACGCTAGCAGGTATGTTTTGGCTGCAGGATTCTTTGTAAAATACTTCTCAAAATCAAATATTATCATTCCTAAGCCTTCTTCCTCTTCCTCAGCTGTACAGGCATGGAAGTCCCTCTGGGCAGGCCAAGTTGAAGTAGCTCTAACCAAGAACAGAGAGGTGGAGCTGCTTCCTGGTCAGTTTTCATAACACCCTTGGGCTTACGTTCTAACACTCTTCCCAAAGAAACTCTCCAACAGGTGCTTGGCTGCCAGGACATTTAAGTCGATGGGTCTAACCTTGAACTTAGGATGAGCAAACCCTAGTTTCAGGTCCAGCTCTACTAGATTAGTTGCTACACCAAGACCAAACCCTTGACTTTTTAGGTCTTGGTTTCCCTATGTATAAAATGTATGTATGTTTTCCATAAGGAAAACAAATGTGAATAATATCTAGCACATACTGCATAACTATTTCATTCATTAATCGGAGAACTTTTATATCTACTCATTTAATCATCACAGAAATTGCACAAGAAAGGCACTATTATATTCCTGTCTTATAGTTGGGAAAACAGTTATTAGAAAACTTACCTGGGGGGTGGAGGGCAGGTGCAGTGGCTCACTCCTATAATCCCAGCACTTTGAGGCCAAAACGGGTGAATTGCTTGAGCTCACAGGTTCGAAACCAGCCTGAGCAAGAGCAAGACCCAGTCTTTGAAAATAGCCGGGCGTTGGTTCAGTGCCTAAAGCTTAGCAGCTAAGGGTGCCAGCCACATACACCGGAGCTGGTGGGTTTGAATCCAGCCTGGGCCTGCCAAGCAACAATGACAACTACAACCTAAAAATAGCCAGATGCTGTGTGGGAGCCTGTAGTCCCAGCTACTTGGAGGCTGAGGCAAGAGAATCACTTAAGCCCAGGAATCTGAGGTTGCTGTGAGCTGTGACACCATGGCACTCTACTCAGGACAACATAGTGAGACTCTGTCAAAAAAAAAAGAAGGAAGGAAGGAAACTTATCTGGGGCCAGGCATAGCAGCTCACCCCTGTAATCCCAGCACTCTCAGAGGCCAAGGTGGGTGGATCACCCAAGCTCAGGAGTTCAAGACCATCCTGAGCAAGGGCAAGACCCCATCTCCACTAAAAATAGAAAAACTAGCCAGGCATTGTGGTGGGCACCTGTAGCCTCAGCTACTGGGAAGGCTGACGTAAGAGGATCACTTGAGTCCAGAAGTTTGAGGTTGCTGTGAGCTATGACGCCACAGCACTCTACCCAGGGTGACAGAGTGAGACTCCATTTCAAACAAACGAACAAAGAAAAACCTTATCTGACTGACCCAGGCAATCTGTGTCCTCATTGTGTGTTTTAACCCTAAAGCTATATGGCCTCTTGTTACATGAGAATGTGTGATAAATCGGTATTGATTTATGGTTTAGACATGACTGGTTTGGGATGTAGCATCCTCTATCCCAAGTTCTTTGGACTAGTGAATCCAAGTAGAAATCCACTGAGGCCAGAAACTAAATACATCAGGAATCTCTTTTTATTTCTTTCTCTCACATGTTGTTCTTCCTCTTTCTGCTGCTTATCTCACCCATCCATCGGCTTCTTGTTCTACATGGCAGGTAGAAGACAGCCGACTCACAACTCCTGAGTGTGTATCTCCTCTGCACAACCTTCCCAGATTGAACTGGAATCTCCTGATTCTAATTACAGGCGGTGGGGCAGGTGGAGAGAGAGAGTGACACCTTAAGAGCCAGTTAGAATCAGGGAGCAGTTGCTGGTCCAATCAACTGTGCTCACAGGGGGTAGAGTCACGAAGTGCACCATCTGGTATTTGGGTCATTCGCTGGGTAGACAGATGCCTCAGGAGTCAAGGCCCAGTCAGGCCCAGTGCAGTGGCTCACACCTGTCTCTACTGAAAAAAAGTAGGCTCGGTGCCTGTAGCTCAGCCATTAGGGCAACAGCCACATCCACTGGAGCTGGCGGGTTCAAACCCAGCCTGGGCTTGCCAAACAACAATGACGGCTACAACCAAAAAATAGCTGGGCGTTGTGGTTGGTGCCTGTAGTCCCAGCTACTTGGGAGGCTGAGGCAAGAGAATCGCTTAAGCCCAAGAGTGATGCCATGGCACTCTACCAAGGGCAACATAGTGAAACTCTGTCTCAGTAAATAAATAAATAAATAAATGGCGGTGCCTGTGGCTCAAAGAAGTAGGGCGCCGGCCCCATATACCAGAGGTGGCGGGTTCAAACCCGGCCCTGGCCAAAAACTGAAAATAAATAAATAAAATAAAATAAAAATAGAAAAGCATGCTGGCCATTGTGGTAGGGTGCCAGTAGTCCCAGCTACTCAGGAGGCTGAGGCAGGAGGATCTCTTGATCTGAAGAGTTTGAGGTTGCTGTGACCTATGATGACACAGGGCCACGGGGTGAAACTCTGTCTCAAAAAAAGAATAAAAAGGGCGGCGCCTGTGGCTCAGTCGGTAAGGCGCCGGCCTCATATACCGAGGGTGGCGGGTTCAAACCCGGCCCCGGCCAAACTGCAACCAAAAAATAGCCGGGCGTTGTGGCGGGCGCCTGTAGTCCCAGCTACTCAGGAGGCTGAGGCAAGAGAATCGCTTAAGCCCAGGAGTTGGAGGTTGCTGTGAGCTGTGTGAGGCCAGGGCCATAAAGTGAGACTCTGTCTCTACAAAAAAAAAAAAAAAAAAAAAGATATTTAGGCCCTAAACTGGTTTTGGTTTTGTGTTTGTTTTTGTTTTCCAATCTGCTGAGGGACAGTGATATGTATCTCTCCTATGGAAAAACCTCTTTCTACTCCAGGCCTGGCAGCTAGCCTCAACCTTCCAGGGACAGCTGAGCAGTAATGGAAGAGCCCTATGCTAGCGATCTGAAGTCCTGGGATCAATTTCCATTCCGTGACTTACTAGCTGTGTCACCCCAGGCAAGTTGTATAAACCTCCCTGAGCCTCTGTGCACTCATTTCAGAAAAATCAGAAAATGCAAACAATGTAACTAGAAAAAGAAAACCACACTGTTTGTCCCCTTCTTTGTCCCTTTCTCTAAGCTCCTTTTTACAGTAATACACACAAGCACAGATTGGAGAAGTCTGAGGGTTTAGTTTCAAAGCTTTAGCAATGCCTTTGTGTCTCTGTGTAGACAAGGGAGAAGCTATTTAAGAGGTACCTGACTCTTCAATAGCCTTGCTCTTTATTCCCAGCAGGCATTAGAGAGCACAGTTTGAAAGGCCAAGGATCAAAGAGATAAATAAAACTGTTCTGCATTGCAAAGAGAAGTCCTAACTCCCTTGGGAGAGAGGCAGCTTTGCAACTTAAAGGCGAGGGAATGAGATCTGTAGGGTAGGAGCAACTAACTCATGCAACCCAAGAGTTGTATAAACCTCCAGGGGAAGGCAGGTGAGGCGTTATATGGGTATAGAACAGGAATGGGAGGGATAGGTTCTCTTTTCTGTTCTGACACAGCCAGTGGCAGCAGGGTTACCTCTATCCCAAAGGGCCCCTTGGTGGGAGTTATAAAAAGGTGCCCTTTCTCTGAGTGGAACCTCTCACAGTTTGGTGAGAAGAGTGTGGGCTGGGCACTTCTTGTGCACTGCACGAGTCCCAAGGCTGTGTGTGCTCAATGTCCCTGAATGGCAGCTCTTACTGTAAACTAGTGAGCTGCAAAGGCACATTTGCCTACAGGACTGGACTCAGAACAAGGGCAATGCCCAGGACTCTGCCTCATCTCCAGTCACACCTTGCGGAATGAGAAAAGGAGAGGAGACCAAGCACCCAGGTTACCTGTGTGCGCAGCTCTCTGCCCTCTGAGATCACTTTAAATCGCCTCTGTCCTCCAATCCCAAACCCGGGGTGAGGGTAGGGGGAAATACCCACCCTCCTTAAGGTTCCTGAGAATTTCCAGGGATTTTTTTGTTCTCATGTTGTCCTTCTGGTTTTCAAATTCACAAGTATGATCTCATCTCTTTCTCTAGGTTTTACAAATACTGCCCATACAAAGCATTTGTTTGGGTAGTAGGTATTATAAAAGACTTGTGGGTGGAGGATTGGAAGAACACGAAGGAACTGTTTAAATTGAAATAATGTACGATTGAACTTAGCATAAGGAACAACTCCTATCTTAAAATTCTTTTCAGTTATCCTACCATTCTAGGGGTTTCTCACTGACATTTAACCCCAGGTTCACCCAGTCTTTAAGAATTTTGCTGGCTCCCCTCTCTCCCCTTCCCATCTCCTTTTCCCTCTGTACTCCACACTTGTTTTCCTCTATTGTGCAAAGCAATTTAGGTCTCCTCAATTCCAAACTTCCACATCTGAACCTCCATGTATTTGCATGTCTAAACCTATCAAGAAGGGTCGTAAATTTAATGGAATCTGTCCTCTTTATAATACTATTACATATAATGCTGTTATAAGAACCTAAGAAAAAAATGTTGGTTTTATTCAACCATGTAATTTGCCGGTGAACCTCCTGGGTTATGTGATACTTAATAAATAGGAGAAAAGTATAGACTGTTAGGTAAAATTAGAAACAGGGTAACTTTTAGACAGGACTGGAAACCTAAGTTGTCACATTGACTTCCATTACTTTCCATCTTACTGCTGGGAAATATGTAATGTTCTACATATCTAGTTTGATCAAGAATATATTAATTTTCTTTTCGAGACAGAGTCTCACTCTGTTGCCCCATGCCAGAGTGCTGTGTCATCATAGCTCATAGCAACCCCAAACTCTTAGGCACAGGCAATCCTCCTACCTCCGACTCCCCAGAAGTTGGGAATATGGGCACCTGCCACAACACCTGGCTTGTTTTTCTATTTTTAGTAGAGACCCTGTCTCACTTTTCCTCAGGCTGGTCTCAAACTCCTGAGCTCAAGCAATCCACTTGCTTTGGCCTCCCAGAGTGTTAGGATTACCAGCATGAGACTCCTCACCCTATGTAGAATATATTAATGTTTAATAATTTGATCTCTAAGTGGAAATAAATGAAGGTCTCTCAATAACAAAATCTAATTTGCCAGTTCTTTTTTTTGGTGTGTTTTTTTCTTTGTTTGACAGAGTCTCACTTTGTCACCCTTGGTAGAGTGATGTGGTGTCACAGCTGACAACAATCTCAAACTCTTGGGCTTAAGCAACTCTCTTGCCTCTGACTTCTAAGTAGCTGGGATTTCAGGTGCCCACCACAACACCTGGCTTTTTTGTTGTTGTTGTTGTTGTTGCACTTATCATTGTTGTCTAGCTGGCCTGGGCTGGGTTTGAATCCACCATCCTGGGTGTATGTGGCCGGCACCCTACCCACTGAGCTAAGGGCACCACCTGACATCCTGAATTTATTTTCTTTCTTTCTTGTTTTTTTTCTTTTTGTGGTTGTTGTTGCAGTTGTCATTGTTGTTCTAGCTGGGCCCAGGTCAGGTTCAAACCTACCACCTGGGTGTCTGTGGCCAGTGCTCTACCCACTGAGCTACGGGCGCCACTGACGTCCTGAATTTCTATTCTTCATCACTGTTACAACACCCAGGAAAAGGGATCAGTAGCGTGGTGGCAAACAAATGGAGTCCTTCTTAAGAAAAAGAATACAGGGTAGCACCTGTGGCTCAGTGGGTAGGGCGCTGGCCCCATATACTGAGGGTAGCAGGTTCAAACCCGGCCCCGGCCAAACTGCAACAAAAAAATAGCTGGGCATTGTGGTGGATGCCTATAGTCCTAGCTACTCAAGAGGCTGAGGCAAGAGAATCACCTAAGCCCAAGAGCTGGAGGTTGCTGTGAGCTGTGATGCCACGGCATTCTACCGTGGGTGGTAAAGTGAGACTCTGTCTCTACAAAAAAAGAAAGAAAGAAAAAAGAAAAAGAATATAGAAGTATGAATACAAAATTAAGTACAGGGCCTTGGAAGGGTGTCACGTAAGTAAGGGGCCCTAAATCTTAAGCTTCATTAGCTTCGTGGTAAATATGCCTTTAACACTGCCTGAGATTTAGGGAGCCTTTTTATGTCCGGTGTATTTCTGGCCATCAGTACTTCTGGAAGGCAACGTGAAAAAGGACCAAATTCCACCATGTTCATTCCTGCCGAGTGGGTGGCATAACATGCAGAAACCAATCCTTCCCTGGTTCATCAAAGGTCAACTTTGAAATGAGAGAAGCAAATAGAGGCCAGGCATAGTGACTCATGCCTATAATCCTAGCACTCTGGGAGGCCGAGACAGGTGGATCACCTGAGCTCAGGAGTTCAAGACCAATCTGAGTAAGAGTGAGACCCTGCCTTTAAAAAATAGCTAGGGGTTGTGATGGGCACCTGTAGCCCCAGCTACTTGGGAAGCTGAGGCAAGAGGATCACTTGAGTCCAAGAGTTTGAGGTTGCTGTGAACTATGAAGCCATGGCACTCTACTGAGGGTGACAAAGTAAGACTGTCTCAAAAAAAAAAAAAAAAAAAAAGAGAGAAAGAAAGAAAGAAAAAGAAGCAAGTGTAAATGGCAGGAACCTATCTGCCAGACATTTGGGTTATTATGACTATTTTCTCAGCATTTGCATGCTGATTGCTTAGAGGTTGTTTGCTTTGCACAATGAAATGTGGAAAAGAGCCAAGCTCTGGTATTTATAACATCCCATAGCAGCAATATCCCCCACCTTAAAAAAAAAATTTTTTTTTTTGCTAGGAATGAACTATCACACCATTTTTTTAAAGCAGCGGACCCTAGCTTCCTGTAGTGTGACCAGGGATGACAGAAAGGCTGTATTTTCCAGTTGTCTTTTAAATTGGCCCTTGACTAGATATCTGATGTGATCTGATTTGTATTTTGAAAACTTCCCTCTCACTGTTGTGTGTGGAACTGATGGTGGGGACAAGAATGAAAGCAGGCAGATGAGCTAATGGGCTGTTGGAGTAGTCTAGGCAAGAGAGGACGGGGTTTTGGAGGTAGGACTTCTGAGAAGAAGCTGGATTCTGGATATCTTTCAAAGGGAGAGCCAACAGGACTGTTAATAGACTACGGGGTGGGAGGCTGAGGAATGGGACAAGAAAAGAGGATTCAAGGTGGATTTGTAGGGTTTGGCTTGAACTAGTAGATGAAATTACAGAAAAAAGAAAGATGGGGGCAAGTACAAGTTTGAAAAAAATGAGAATTCTCTTTTGATCATGAAATGGACGAGGTCAAACTCCACAGGCTATGACATACCTGTTCTTAACAATCCAAATTTTCAAGTCAATCACTAAATATTCATCCATTAAAGAATAGTTTCAAGCCAGGCGAGGTATCTCACACCTATAATCCTAGCACTCTGAGAGGCCAAGGCAGGTAGATTGCTTGAGCTCAGGAATTCAAGACCAGCCTGAGCAAGAGCAAGATCCCATCTCTACTAAAAACAGCCAGGCATTGTGGTGGGTGCCTGTAGTTCCAGCTACTTGGGAGGTTGAGGCCAGAGGATTGCTCGGGTCCAGGAGTTTGAGGTTGCTGTGAGCTATGACATTATGGCACCCTACCCAGTGCACTCTGGGAAGGAGACTCTGCCTCAAAAAACAAACAAAAAAAAAATCCTAATAGGTTATAGCTAAGTGTACTTAATTTACAAAAAAAAAAAAAAAAAAGGCAATGCAAAATGATATATTTGTGCAAATAATCTTTTTTTCTATTACCAAGACATGGAGAAATCCATGTCCTGTCAGTGTTATTATTAGATCAGAATAACCAAATTCCACTTCCTCTAGAGCCATGGTTTTCAACCTGTAGGTCTCGACCCCTTTGGGGGTTGAACAACCCTTTCACAGGAGTTGCCTAAGACTATCCACATATCAGGTATTTATATTACGATTCATAACAGTAGAAAAATTACAGTTATGAAGTAGCAACAAAAATAATTTTATGGTTGGAGGTCACCACAACATGAGGAACTGTATTAAGGGGTCGTGGCATTAGGAAAGTTGAGAACCACTGCTCTAGAGAATTTCAAGGCTTAAAAATAATATATAAAAAGAAGTAAAACTCTTTTGGGGGCAAGACACGATTGTAAGAGGGGCTTTACCTAACAGATGCAATCAGTGTAACCTGGTTTCTTGTACCCTCAATGAATCCCCAACAGTAAATAAATTAAAAAAAAAAAAAAAAAGGGCGGTGCCTGTGGCTCAGCAGGTGGGGCGCTGGCGCCATATACTGAGGGTGGCAGATTCAAATCCAGCCCCAGCCAAACTACAACAAAAAAATAGCCAGGCATTGTGGCGGGTGCCTGTGGTCCCAGCTACTCGGGAAGCTGAGGCAGGAGAGTCACCTAGGCCCAGGAGTTGGAGCTTGCTGTGAGGTGTGTCACGCCATGGCACTCTACCGAGGGCAATAAGATGAGACTCTGCCTCCACAAAAAAAAAAATAATAATAATTAAAACAAAACAAAACAACAAAAAAAAAAAGAAGAAAAACTGAAATGACCACTATATTTGGAGGCCAAGCAATAAATGTAAAAGGCAAGTCCTGAGTTTTAATTATTAGCATTAGACAATTCTGAAAGATAATCTTTAGATTCTCTATAACTGGGCAAAAGTCTTCTCTGTTTTCATTAGTTAATTATTTATACAATTACCTTACATGTAGGCAAAAAATGCACTCAACTCCTTCCAAAATGAAGGCAACTCAGTCCAGGTACAGCCTCTAGTGCTTCCTTGGTTACATTCATTCATTCAACAAGCATGTAATGAATGCCTACTATGTACCAGGAACAGGGCTAGATTATGGTAACACAGTTATGAACAAGGTATCTTCCTTTCTCTATGGAACTCCAAGTCTAGATGGGTAGACAGAAAAGTGAAAACACAGGACTTCCAATTCCAGCAATCTGGCAGAATACATAACCTGAAAATGTTCTTATGATAAACACTTACAAATGCTGGCTAAAATGTAAAAAAAATGCAGAACTAAACTTGTAAGAAGAAAGAGAAATCGCCGGGGTCCAAAGTGAAGAGAGAGCTGAAAAGCAGAGTGGTGATCTAGAGAACAGACAGCACAGCTATGCTGGGACAATATAATTCCAATTATCTAAAATATTCTAAGATATACTTACTGTGGGAGGGAATCACAAAAGGCCCTGTACACCAGGAGGTGAGGGTGATTGGGCTCTACTTTGAAGGCTGGGTACCAATGACCCATCTGGCAAAGCACTAAACCAATTGGGGTCCCATCCAATTAATGTCAAGAGAATGTGGACTGGGCAAAGGATGAGAGAGGTTATAAATAGCATGATCAGTTCCATAAATGAATACTGTAGTCTCTACCTGTAGTCCCTCTTTGTTGTGTTATGGGTATTTTTTCTCTTATGGAGGCATAACTTATATACAGTAATATGCAGAAATCAGATATATTTAAAAAGTAATTATCCTTCTCTTCCCTTTTATATTCTCCTAGAATTGTGTATGATATGGGTTAGTAATGCTTAAATTTGTCGGTTTGTCCACAAGTTGCAAAATATGGAGGAAGGGCATGATAGAACCAGGAAAGAAATGGATGCCATAACTGGGTAAGTATTGTTCCCTTTTAGAAGGAGTTGGGTATATCTTTTGTTGGCAAGTGAGATAATTATATTATGTTAGGCAGAGGCATTTTAAAAATTGTATATGGTATTTTAAAAAGTGGGAAGACGTTGCTTGGCAACCCATAGCCGGAATGCAGAGGACATCTGTCGTTTTTCTGTATCAGCATTCTACCTCTTTCTTTTGGAGAACGCTCCTCCCCCACGGCACGCTGGCGTGGTGGGGCTGTCAATCACGGTTCAACGCCCTTCCCCAAAGAGGGGATGACATCCAATCCCATGTAGGCAAATTGGAACTGCTTGCTCTGGAAGAAAATTTTAATGGGAGGCAGGAGACAGAAAATTCTTAAAGCTGATTCATTCTGGAGCGATATTCTGAAGGGACTGTCTGTTCATTTCTCTAGACTATGTATCCAGAACTGCCCTGGCTCTTGTGTATCTTGATACTTGGCTGTTCAGATTGTCCTTTTTTTCTTGATGTCTGTCCTCTCATTTTGTCCCTTTTTGTTTCAGATTGTCTTTTGATTTGTGAATTTTCACATTTTCTTTTTCTTTTTTTTTCAAGGTCTGACATATTTATTACTACACCGGCTTAGTAGGGAACAGCACATAAACGAGGAGAAAACTCATTTTCCCAAGGAAGTGTGGCAAATGTCCAACTGATGACATTTTCAGCTTGATACGGTAAGGTGATGATAGTGACCGTGGTACAGCACAGCATGAGTACGTGCCATCTCATGTGCAATTCCCTGTACACCCAGCTTGCTTCTTCTCCAGTGTCTCCTCTTAGAGTTGTACCTGATTTTGTTACCGGTTTTCATTCGAATCCACTGGGGGATGGGACGATTTTGTTTTTGTTTCTTGGCCAAAAACCGCTTGAATCTGAAAGTCTTATGAGAGGACATGGCGACAAACGGGACTACTCACACTCCGAATTTTCGCATTTTTTTTTAATAAATTCCTTTATTTTTCTCTTTCTGTTGCTTGCAGCCAAAGACTTTAATTAGTAGTTAATCTCTGGGCATTAGCTCAATTAGGACGATCCCAAAGCAAAGAAGAACCAAAAATAAGATGATAGTGATCCAGCTTCTTCAACATATACATATAGCAATTTTCTTCCCAGAAATATGTCCATAGCATGTGATTTGGAAAAGGTCTCAGGAAGGGTAACAGCAATTGCTTACATGTTGTCTTCAGGACCATTACCTAAGGTATGGCCTCATAGGATTTGCACTATTAAAAAAAACTCCAGGAAATGCTGAGAGAGGATACCCAGAAAAAGTAAGGTCTAAGAGAACAGAAGTCTTCCCAAGGAGACTCTAAGGATACGCTTGCGAGATCCTCCCTGGAGTGACTCAGCTCTTAGGATTTGTAGAAACTTAACTTCCTAGGACCTAGAAACTAATGGTTATTTCTGCTTCTGTAAAAGCCAGAGCCTGCTTCTCCAGCTTGATTCAAACTGACTAATGGGAAAGGTATCTGTGGGCTGGAACTTTTTGACTGGGGATAAAAAGGAGAAGACACAGCCAGTTGGGAGCACAATCATTTTGAATTCTTCCGTGCTGGAATAAAGCCCCTCCTCTTTTAAACACGGTGTTTGGGTGTTCATTCTCTCCACTGGGCCTCATCTTCCTGCAACAATGCCACCCACATAGATATGTGAATGTGCCCTTGGTGTTAGGCAGTACAGTGACTTTTGTCTTCTGGTCAGTTCTCTTGCTGAGTTTGGCTTTTTATGCAGCCTCATGCAGCCTACTCTTTTCCTTGAATTGTCTCTCAGATGCACGGTTGAGCTTCCCTGCAATCAGGCAGGGCCTTCCCATTCCATCAGATCGGTTTGTTTGTGTCTAAATCAAACAGGAGACAGAGATCAAGATTTTGTTTTTCGGGAAGTTCCTAAGAAATCAGGGGATATACTGAATATTTGTGTATACCCTGAACTCCCAGTGTGGCTGTAGTTGGAGATGGAGCCTCTAAGGAAGTAATTAAGGTTAACTGGGGTCCTAAAAATGGGGCCATATCCAATAGATTAGTGTCTTTATAAGAGACACCAGCGGGTGGTGCCTATGGGTCAGTGAGTAGGGCACTGGCCCCATATACTGAGAGTGGCAGGTTCACACCTGGCCCCAGCCAAACTGCAACAAAAAATAGCCGGGTGGGAAGCTGAGGCAAGAGAATCGCCTAAGCCCAAGAGCTGAAAGTTGCTGTGAGCTGTGACGCTACAGCACTCTACTGAGGGTGACAAAGTGAAACTCTGTCTCTAAAAAAAAAAATAAATAAGAGAGACACCAGAAAACTCTCACACATGCACAAATATGAGGAAAGGCCATGTGAAAACAGTGAGAAGTTGGTGCTTTGCAAGCCAGGAAGTGAGCCCTCACCAGGAACCAAACTGACTGGCTCCTTGAGTTTAGGCTTTCCAGCTTTCAGAATTGTGAGAAAATATACTTCCACTGTTTAAGCCACACAGTCTCTGGCATTTTGTTATGGCAGTCCAAGCACACTAATATAGATTTAAATAGGTATGTGAAGGTGGAGAGAAAGGTGTTATGGAATTCCGTTGATTAGAAGCACTGAATTCCAAACTGTGTCCAATCTAGTCACCTTGCTAGAGGTGAAAATTAATTGACCAGATGTTTGTTGCAGGGACAGATGAATGAAAAATGTAGGAGATGCTGGAACCAACTTTTTCTGTATTTTATGCTTTCTTCATCATATAATCTATAAATGTCTTGTCATTATAACATAGTAATTATCATGCCACCACCGCTGCCCAGACACACAGGCATTAAAAAGAAATCATATAGTCATTAAAGAAATGCTAATCAAAACCACAATGAAATATATCTTCACACCTGTAGCAGGGGTCCTCAAACTGTGGCCGGTGGGCCACATGAGGCGGTGTGATTGTATTTGTTCCCATTTTGTTTTTTTACTTCAAAATAAGATATGTGCAGTGTGCATAGGAATTTGTTCATAGTTTTTTTGTTTGTTTGGTTTTGGTTTTTGGCCGGGGCTAGGTTTGAACCTGCCACCTCCGGCATGTGGGACCAGCGCCCTACTCCTTGAGCCACAGGCGGCACCCTACTCCTTGAGTCACAGGCGCCGCCCCATAGTTTTTTTTTTTAAACTATAGTCTGGCCCTCCAACAGTCTGAGGGACAGTGAACTGGCCCCCTGTTTAAAAAGTTTGAGGACCCCTGAATATAGGATGGGTATAATAAAAAATGCAGACAGTGGTTACAGCGCTAGCCACATACACCGAGGGTGGCAGGTTAGAACCTGGCCTGGGCCAGCTGGACAGCAATGACAGCTGCAACAAAAAATAGTCGGCTGTTGTGGCAGGCACCTGTAGTCCCAGCTACTTGGGAGCCTGAGGCAAGAGACTCCCTTAAGCCCAAGAGCTGGAGGTTGCTGTGAGCTGTGATTCCCCGGGCACTCTACCCAGGGCAACATAGTGAGACTCTGTCTAAATAAATAAATAAATAAATAAATAGAAGGAAAGAAGGGAGGGAGGAAAAGAGAAAGAGAAGCCGGGCATGATGGCTCACACCTATAATCCTAGCACTCTGGGATTGCTTGAGGTCAGGAGTTCAAGACCAGCCTGAAAAAGATCGAGACCCCTGTCTCTACAAATAGAAAAACTAGCTGGGTGTTGTGGTGGGTGCCTGTAGTCCCAGCTACTCAGGAGTCTAAGGCAGGAGGATTGTGTCAGCCCAGGAATCTGAAGTTGCTGTTCCATAGCACTCTAGCCTGGACAACAGAGTGACACTCTGAAGGAAGGAAGGGAGGGAGGAGGGAAGAAGGAAGGAAGGAAGGGAGGGAGGAAGGGAGGGAGAGAGGGAGGGAAATAAATCTCTCTAATCTCTGGAGACTGAGGCAAGAGGATAACTTGAGCCCAAGAGTTTGAGGTTGCTGTGAGCTATGACACCACAACACCCAACCCAGGGTGACAAAGTGAGACTCTGTCTCAAAAAAAAGTGGTGGGGGGGAGTAAACAGAGAGAGAGAGAGGAGAGAGACAGGGAGAAAGAAAGAAAATTCAGAGCGCCTATAATCCCAGCTACTTGGGAGGTTGAGGCAAGAGAATCACTTAAGCCCAAGAGTTTGAGGTTGCTGTGAGCTGTGATATGACAGCACTCTGTCTCAAAAAAAAAAAAAGAAAGAAAATTTATATCATCTGACTTTTAATTTTCTTTCCTTTTTTCCTTTTATTTATTATTATTATTTTTTTTTTTTTTAACTGAGACAGAGTCTCACTTTGTGGCCCTCAGTAGAGTGCTGTAGCATCATAGCTCACAACAACGTCCAACACTTGGGCTTAAGCCATTCTCTTGCCTCAGCCTCCCACCATAACGCCCAGCTTTTTTTTTTTGTTTGCTTTTTGTTTTTTTAGAGACAATCTCACTCTGTCACCCTCTGTAGGGTGCTGTGGCGTCACAGCTCACCAAAACCTCTAGTTCTTGGGCTTAGGCGAGTCTCTTGCCTCAGCCTCCTGAGTAGCTGGGACTACAGGCGCCCGCCACAAGGCCCAGCTATTTTTTGTCGCAGATTGGCCGGGGCCGAGTTTGAACCCACCACCCTCAGTATATGGGCCAGCGCCCTACTCACGGAGCCACGGGCACCACTCTGACTTTTTATATTATCTGTTTTTTTATTTTTTTATTTTTTGCAGTTTTTTGGACGGGGTTGGGTTTGAACCCGCCACCTCCAGCATATGGGGCCAGCGCCCTACTCCTTTGAGCCACGGGAGCTGCCCATTATCTGTTATTTTTATTTTAACCTCAGATGCAGTTAATCTTTCTCGGCACGTTATTGACATTGGTCCATGCAATTCTCCCTTTCTCCCTCCTATCTATCTATCTATCTATCTGTCTATCCATCTGTTTGTCTATCTATTTATCCCCTTTCATTCCATAGCCCACTTCCTTTCACCATCCCCATAGACACCACTATAATGTTTTCAATGTGTATCTTTGTGGTTTGTGTTCTTGCAAAATGTATATTGTTTTTTCTGCAGATATTTTAAATTTTCCTAAGTTGTTTGTTTATAACTTATTCTGTTTCTCACTTTAAAATTAACGCTTTTTGTTTGTTTGTTTGAGACAGAGTCTCACTTTGTTGCCCTTGGTAGAGTGCTGTGGCGTCATAGCTCACAGCAACCTCCAGCTCTTGGGCTTAGGTGATTCTCTTGCCTCAGCTTCCCAAGTAGCTGGGACTAGAGGTGCTCGCTACACGTCTGGCTATTTTTTTTGTTGTTGCTGTAGTTCTCATTGTTGTTTAGCAGGCCCGGGCTGGGTTCAAACCCAGCAGCCCCAGTGTATGTGGCACCCTAACCACTGAACTAAGGGCGCCGAGCCATTAACATGGTTTTTAAGTTCAAGATCTATCCATGTTATTAGGTGTATATCTAATCTATCATTCCCTATTGCTGTATAGTATTCCATTCCATGGTGTACATTCAGCAAATTTTATGTATTTACTTGTGAAATGATGAAAATACAGATCATTTCCACTCCTTCACAAATAATGCTGCCCCCTTAGGGACTCCTGTGGGAATTTCATTGAGGTATAAACTCAGGAGCTGGTTTGTTGGGTCATTTGGTTGCACATACACTAATTTGACTCTGCTCATGTAGCACTCTAGAATAGTTGCAACTGTCTTTATTTCTACCATGAAGTTCCTATTTCCCCAATAAATTCGCCATCTTTCTAATTTTTGCTATCTGATTAGATTAATTTGTATTTTTTCTGATTATAATTGAGTTTTACCATCACTAAATATACTTATTAACCTTCTGAGTTTCTTCTTCTGTATTTTGCCTACTCATATCCCTTTCCATTTCTTTGTAATTGAGGTTGCTGTATTTTTCTTGTTGTCTTTTCTAGGTCAGAGCTCAAACTATGGCTCCCAGACTAAATCTGGCCTACCTCCAATTTTTGTAAATAAAGGTGTATTAGAACACAGTCATATCCATTCACTTATTTATTGTCTATGGCTGTTTTCCTGCTACAACAGAAAAGTTGAATAGTTGTGTCAGAGACTATTTGGACCACAGAGACATACTAAAATATTTATTGTTTGTCCCTTTATAGAAAAAGTTTGTCGGGCGGCGCCTGTGGCTCAAAGTGGTAGGGCGCCGGTCCCATATGCCGGAGGTGGCAGGTTCAAACCCAGCCCTGGCCAAAACCCACAAAAAAAAAAAAAGAAAAAGAAAAAGTTTGTCAACTCTGCTGTAGACAACAATCCCTTATTGGGGGCGGCGCCTGTGGCTCAGTGAGTAGGGCGCCAGCCCCATATGCCGAGGGTGGTGGGTTCAAACCCAGCCCCGGCCAAACTGAAACCAAAAAATAGCTGGGCGTTGTGGCGGGCGCCTGTAGTCCCAGCTGCTCGGGAGGCTGAGGCAAGAGAATCGCGTAAGCCCAAGAGTTAGAGGTTGCTGTGAGCCGTGTGACGCCACTGCACTCTACCCGAGGGCGGTACAGTGAGACTCTTGTCTCTACAAAAAAAAAAAAAAAAAACAATCCCTTATTGGTAATAGACATGGCAAATATCTTTTCCCATTTTGTCATTTCTCTTTTAACTTTGTTCATGCAGTTTTTCAATGAACCAAAGACCTTGATTATAATATATTCAAATCCATTAAGTTTTACCACATTTACCAAATTATACTTTTTTAAGTTTAAAAAAATTTCTTCCTTGCCCCTAGGTTACAAAAATATCTTTCTTCAGCAGCACTTGTGGCTCAAAGAGTAGTGTGCCGGCCCCATATACTGGAGGTGGCGGATTCAAACCTGGCCCCAGCCAAAAAAAAAACTGCAAAAAAAAAAAAATCTTTCTCCTTTTTCTTCTGTTAAATGAATAGTTTTGTTTCTGTGCCAGTTTTCAATATATTGCCTTACAGTTCAAAATCTATCCTTCATTGCCTGCTTAGCAGAAATCAAGATGATCCCTTTAAAGATAGATTCTCCTTTGCCTATTGGCATGATATAAAACTTCATCAGTAGGCTTGGCGCCTGTGGCTCAAGCGGCTAAGGTGCCAGTCACATACACCTGAGCTGGCTGGTTCAAATCCAGCCCGGGCCCGCCAAACAACAATGATGGCTGCAACCAAAAAATAGCCAGGCATTGTGGCAGGCACCTGTAGTTCCAGCTACTTGGGAGGCAAAGGCAGGAGAATCCCTTGAGCCCAGGAGTTGGAGGTTGCTGTGAGCTGTGATGTCACAGCACTCTACCCAGGGCGACAGCTTGAGGCTCTATCTCAAAAAAACAAACAAACAAAAAAAAAAACTTCATCAGTAGAGGGTACTAGAGAGAGACCAGAGGAAAAAGAGGTTTTTGGTTCTCCCTCTGGGCAAGATTTTGTAGAATGCAATTTCTTACATGGCTTCTCCAGCACGCAGTAGCCAGCAGTGCTCAGTATCACCAGCTTCCCCTGGAACCCTCTTGGGTAGATTTTTAGCAAATTCCATTTTCCCACCATCCAGTGAAGAGGCCACTCCCTCTGCAATATGTTTAGATCTCAGGTCTGACAGTAAGGAGGACTCATCTTTGGGCATTCTATCTTTCCCTAGAGTTAGTGGCTGACCCTTACATCTCTGACTCACATATTCTTTAGGGTTCTATTTATTACCACCCAATCTCCTATTATTTTCATCCCTCATTATAGGTAAAGTCTGATTAAACTTTCCCTGTTCAAATTACTGTGTGGTTTCTGTCTCCCATTTGAACCCTAGAGTCGTATTGTCATTTATTTTCAGTGTACTTTTATTGTATATTAAATGTTCATATTTATACATGGGTCTATCTCTGGGATCTCTATTTTATTTTATTGGTCTCTTGGCATAATTTAATCTTTAATGTGGTAATAGGTGAAAAGTACTTAGCCATTACCTAGCACACAGTAGGTACTCATCGAATGATAGTGATAATGATCATGGTGGATCCTACCTATCTTTGCCCTCCCAGAGCACCTGTCTAAGACCAATAATCGCGGTTTAATGTAACTTTATGGGTTGGGAGAAGCAAGGCAACTCCAGTAGGGAGAGAGGCATGTTTCTCAGTTAATTTTTTTTTTTTTTTTTTGTAGAGACAGAGTCTCACTTTATGGCCCTCGGTAGAGTGCCGTAGCATCACACAGCTCACAGCAACCTCCAACTCCTGGGCTTAAGCGATTCTCTTGCCTCAGCCTCCTGAGTAGCTGGGACTACAGGCACCCGCCACAACGCCCAGCTGTTTCTCAGTTAATTTATGAATGAATAAAAATTCAGGAATGTCTGGCATTTTCTGACTTTTAGCCACTGCTTTAGCCATCACCCATAATTCACATTAAGTAGGCATTTTTTCCCATAATAATTCTGATAGATCTATAATTTTTGAATTTTCTTGGGTGTAATTAGAAACCGTAAATCTTTACAATGCAGCCTCATAGAGGAACTCTGGAAAATGCTCCAAGTATGCATAGTACTTTCTTTCTTTCTTTTTTTTTTTTTTTTTTGAGACAGAGTCTCACTATGTTGCCCTCAGTAGAGTGCCATAGCATCACAGCTCACAGCAACCTCAAACTCTTGGGCTTAAGCAATTCTCTTGCCTCAGCCTCCCAAGTAGCTAGGAATACAGGCGCCCGCCACAACACCTGGTTATTTTTTGTTGCAGTTGTTGTTGTTTAGCTGGCCCCGGGGTGGGTTTGAACCCACCAACCTTGGTGTATGGTACTTTGTTTCTTTTACATCCTTGTTCTAAAGGGGATTTTTTTCTCACAGATTAAGTGTAACTGTAAATTACACAACAAAATCTAAACAAATGGAAAAACATCTTTCATTCTTGGTAGGAGGATTAAAATGTCTAGTTTACTGAAATTAATTTATTTAATACAATTCTAGTTATAAACTTAATAACTTTTTTGAAGTGAATAAAATAATCTTTAAGTTGATGTTGTAGATAGTCACCAGAGATAAATTCCTTCCCTCCCTGATGGGGAGTTATCTTTCTCTTTGAACCTGGGCTGGGCTTAGCAACTCAATCAATAGAATGCTGACTTGCTTAATCAATAGAATGCAAAGGAAGTGTGCTTTGGGAACTTCCAAGGTTAGATCATAAGAAACATTTCAGCTTCCCTCTGTATCTCCGGGGATATTTGCTCTTGAGGCACTCCTTCTCAGAACCCAGATACCATGATGTGACACTCTGACAGTCTCATGTGAGCTTCAAGAAGACAAACCAGATCACCTTCCATGATGTGAATGAGCCACTCTGGATATCCAGCCAGCCCAGTGAAGCTTTTAGATGTCTCCAACCCCAATCATCCTCTCCCAGTCACATGAGAGACCCCAAGTGAGGATTGCCCAGCAGAGTTCAGCCAAGTCACTGGAGCATGAGCAATAATAAATTGTTGTTTTAAGCCTGGCTATTTTTAGAGTCAAGGTCTCCCTCTGGCTCAGGCTGGTCTCGAACCTGTGAGCTCAGGCACTCCACCTGCCTTGGCCTCCTAGAGTGCTAGGATTACAGGCATGAGCCACCTCTCCTGGCCCATCCTACCTTCTTTTCTAATACAAGCCCTCAACATTATGCATTTTTCCTAATGTACGTCAGGTAAGTTTGAAATAGAGTATTAAAAATAGAATATTTTTAATCATTCACTTCTTAATATTTTCTCATTTTGTATATGTCTTCTTTGATCAATTTATCAACAGTATATTTAAAATTTTCCAAACATACAGAGTATTTTAAGTTGTTACTGTTATTGTTTCCCAATTATGATGTAGACACACAATGTGGTAAGTATACTGATTCTTTGGTATTTAAGACTTGTTTTGTAACCTAGAGCATAGTCAATATTTATAAAAGCTCCATGGAAATGCTTGATGAAAATAATATTCTCTAATATTGAGTAACATTTTCTAAATATAATCTATGATGTCAAACCTGTTAGTGTTTTGTTTTTTTAACTGCTGCCTAGTCTTGGATACCATTGCTAGAATTCTATGCTGTGACATCTTTGGCAAGAGTAATTCCGTTTTTCCATTCATTGTGAATGTGACATGATGTATTTGAAGATTTTTATGGTGTGCATAGTATGCTTGATAATAAACTGAATTTGGGGAGTTTTACACCTAACAGTTTATCAATATTTTAAGATACTGATATTTGATTCCTCTTTATGTGAACAAATTAATTCCAAATTTTAAGCTAGAAAATCATTGCAAAATTATTTAGAAAATAATTACACTAGAGCCTCTGGAAGTTGTCCATTCAAGGGATTGTAACAAACTAGTCAACATACAGAGATGGTCAACAGGTTTGAGACCAGCCTGAGCCAGAGGGAGAATCCCGTCTCTAGAAATAGCTGGGCATTGTGGCGGGCACCTGTGGTCCCAGATACTTGGGAGGCTGAGGCAAGAGAATTGCTTGAGCCCAAGAGTTTGAGGTTGCTGTGAACTATGACACCACAGCACTCTACCCAGGGCAACAAAGTGAGACTCTGTCTCAAAAAAAAGAAAAGAAAAGACTTTTTCTTTTTTAATAAAAAAAGTTGTATTTACTTAGAAGCATTCAGAATGTCAACAAAACAGCTGCAACTTTTTTTTTGCAATTACAGAGTGGTATTCAGTTAACAGAACAACAATTATTTCATATAAGCTGCATCAGAGACAACTGAAGATGAAAAAACTACCATCCCCATATATAACTAATTTGCGCTGTGCACCAACAAGAACCTGCTTTAAATTTCCATGCCAATTTACAACCCCCATACTGTACCAGGCAAGGTTAGTGGCTGTTGAAAATACCACCAGGGGGTGGCGCCTGTGGCTCATGGGTAGGGCGCCGGCCCCATATACCGAGGGTGGCAGGTTCAAACCCGGCCCCGGCCAAACTGCAACCAAAAAATAGCCCGGTGTTGTGGCGGGCGCCTGTAGTCCCAGCTACTCGGGAGACTGAGGCAAGAGAATCGCTTAAGCCCAGGAGTTGGAGGTTGCTGTGAGCTGTGTGAGGCCACGGCACTCTACCGAGGGCCACAAAGTGAGACTCTGTCTCTACAAAAAAAAAAAAAGAAAAAGAAAATATCACCAGGACAGGGCTATCTAAAGACACATTCAGTAGTGTGTTAACTGTACAAAAAAAGACACTGTACGGTTTAAAAACAAATCTTACACAGCCTTCCATTTCAATTTTTCTCTTTAAAAGGAGTGAGTTGTGTACAGGGGGGTTAAATGCTTTATAGACAAGAAAAAAAAACTGCGCTAGAACCAACTTATTCATCATCATCATTTTCTTCTTCATCTTCCTCATCCTCTTCGTCCTCTTCATCATCCTCCTCTTCCTTCTTTTTCTTGCTTTTTTCAGCCTTGACGACTCCCTTTTTCGCTGCATCTGGCTTTCCTTTAGCTCAGTATGCAGCAATATCCTTTTTGTATTTTTCCTCATCCGCAGCAGTGTTATTCCACATCTCCCCCAGCTTCTTTGCAACATCACCAATGGATAGGCCGGGATGTTCTCCTTTGATTTTTGGGCAATACTCAGACCAGAACAAGAAAAAGGCCGAAGGAGGCCTCTTGGGTGCATTGGGATCCTGAACTTCTTTTTTGTTTCCCCTTTAGGAGGGATATAGGCTTTCATTTCTCTTTCTTTTTTTTTTTTGTAGAGACAGAGTCTCACTTTATGGCCCTCGGTAGAGTGCCGTGGCCTCACACAGCTCACAGCAACCTCCAACTCCTGGGCTTAAGCTATTCTCTTGCCTCAGCCTCTTGAGTAGCTGGGACAACAGGTGCCCACCACAATGCCCCGCTATTTTTTGTTGTTGCAGTTAATTGTTGTTTAGCAGGCCTGGGCCGGGTGCGAACCTGCCTGCCTCGCTGTATGTGGCTAACCTCCTAAGCACTGAGCTACAGGCGCTGAGCCAACATACATTTTTTTATGAGACCCTAAAATGTGGGAAAAGAATAGTTATAGGATTTTAGAGTAGGGAAGGGCATTGTTGATAATAACTTTTTTTTTTTTTTGTAGAGACAGAGTTTCACTTTATGGCCCTTGGTAGAGTGCCGTGGCATCACACAGCTCACAGCAACCTCCAACTCCTGGGCTTAAGCGATTCTCCTGTCTCAGCCTCCTGAGTAGCTGGGACTACAGGCGCCCGCCACAACGCCCGGCTATTTTTTTTTTTTTTTTTTTTTGGTTACAGTTCAGCCGGGGCCGGGTTTGAACCCGCCACCCTCGGTATATGGGGCCGGCGCCTTAACAACTGAGCCACAGGCGCCGCCCTCATTTCTCTTTCATAACGGGCCTTGTCCGCCTTTGCCGTATCTTCAGATTTTCCTTTCTCTTTAGCAGACATGGTCTTCCACCTCTCTGAGCACTTCTTAGAAAACTCTGAGAAGTTGACTGAAGCATCTGGGTGCTTCTTCTTGTGCTCCTCCTGACAAGTTTGCACAAGGAATGCGTATGATGACATTTTGCCTTTCGGCTTCTTAGGATCTCCTTTGCCCATGTTTAGTTATTTTTCCTCAGTGAAGCACAGAGTCACCCAGTGCCTGTCCGGCTCTCACTTGCCCCAGTGCTGTTCTATGGAGCTCAATGTACTGCAATGGCTGTGAGAGCGGGGGCCAGACACCAAAGAAAACACTTTTAAGATTCTTTTTTTTTTGTAGAGACAGAGTTTCACTTTATGGCCCTCGGTAGAGTGCCGTGGTGTCACACAGCTCACAGCAACCTCCAACTCCTGGGCTTAGGAGATTCTCCTGCCTCAGCCTCCCGAGTAGCTGGGACTACAGGTGCCCGCCACAACGCCCGGCTATTTTTTTGTTGCAGTTTGGCCGGGGCTGGGCTTGAACCCGCCACCCTCGGTATATGGGGCCAGCGCCCTGCTCACTGAGCCACAGGTGCCACCCACACTCTTAAGATTCTTAAAAGGGGGACAGTGCCTGTAGCTCAAAGGAGTAGGGTGCCAGCCCCATATTCCAGAGGTGGCGGGTTCAAACCCAGCCCTGGCCAAAAACTGCAAAAAAAAAAAATAAAAAGGATTCTTAAAAGGGTCTCGGGGCTCATATCACAGTAGTTGCAGCACCAGCCACATACACTGAAGTTGGTGGGTTCAAACCCGGCCTGGGCCAGTTAAACAACAGCCCAGAGAGACAGAAGCAACGCAGAGAAGGAAGTGACTTGAGAGCACAGCCACCACCATGAGCCTCCTCAACAAGCCCAAGAGCAAGATGACCCTAGAGGAGCTACAGAAGCGGGAGGAAGAAGAATTTAACACTGGTCCACTCTCTATGCTCACACAATTAGTCAAGAACAACACTCAAGTGCTTATTAATTGCCGCAATAACAAGAAACTCCTGGGCCGGGTGAAGGCCTTTGATAGGCACTGCAACATGGTGCTGGAGAATGTGAAGGAGATGTGGACTGAGGTCCCCAAAAGTGGCAAGGGTAAGAAGAAGTCTAAGCCAGTCAACAAAGATCACTATATCTCCAAGATGTTCCTGTGTGGGGACTCGGTCATTGTGGTCCTGCGGAACCCACTTATTGCTGGCAAATAGGGCCCTCTTCCCCGCAGACAGCTTGCTCCCCCGTCCTGTGAAGGCCTGCTCTTTGTGATGGGAATAATAAAGCCCTGTGGGGTTTTTTTCTAAAAAAAAAAAAAAAAAAACAGCCTAAGAGTTTGAGGTTGCTGTCAGCTGTGATGCTATGGCACTCTACCGAGGGCAACATAGTGAGACTCTGTCTCGAAAAAAAAATTTTTTTTTTCTTAAAAGAGCTGGGCACGGTGGCTCACACCTATAATTCTAGCATGCTGGGAGGCCAAGGCAGGTGGATTGCCTGAGCTCACATGTTTGAGACCAGCTTGAGCAAGAGCAAGACCCTGTCTCTAAAAATAGCCCAGTGTTGTGGTGGGTTCCTGTAGTCCCAGCCACTTGGGAGGCTCAGTGTCAAAAAAAAAAAAATTATTATTATTTTTTTTTTTTTTTTTTTGAGACAGAGCCTCAAGCTGTCACCCTGGGTAGAGTGACATGGCATCACAGCTCACAGCAGCCTCCAACTCCTGGGCTCAAGCGAGTCTCCTGCCTCCGCCTCCCAAGTAGCTGGGACTACAGGCACCCGCCACAACACCTGGCTATTTTTTGGTTGCAGCCATCATTGTTGGTTGTTGGGTCCGGGCTGGATTCAAACCCGCCAGCTCTGGTGTATGTGGCTGGCGCCTTAGCTGCTTGAGCCACAGGCGCCGAGCCAAAAAAAAAAAGATTATTAAAAGAGTAGAAAAGAGTTTCTGAAGCATCTACATTCTTAGTAGCCCCTTGTTTATTTGAGAGGATCTATAAGATATGCACAAATTGTACTGACACATACATGTCCAGTCTATGAAAATAAGGTCAACTTAAGGAGGTGATCAAGGTAGGAGGTGGTCAACTATGGAGGTTCCACCATATAAATCCCTGTGTCACATGGTTTGGATTAAGGATTATGTACAAATTATTCATAATGTTTGTGTTCTGATCATGAAACCAAAATAAGAAAATATTGATTATGAAATATATAAGTTAGCATGAAAATAGAGTTCAGACATGTATTCCAATGTCCCTGGAAATTTTAGAAATGATTAAAATAGTATTTCATTATTATTATTATTATTATTTTTGAGAGAGAGTTTCACTATGTCACCCTCAGTAGAGTGCTGTGGCATCACAGCTCACAGCAACCTCAAACTCTTGGACTGCAGCAATTCTCTTGCCTCAGCCTCCCAAGTAGCTGGTACTATAGGCACCCACCACAACACCTGGTTACTTTTTTGTTGTTGTTGCAGTTGTCCTTGTTGTTTAGCAGGCCTGGCCGGGTTCAAACCCACCAGCTCTGATGTATGTGGTCAGTGCCCTAACCACTGAGCTATAGGTGCTGAGCCTAAAATAGTATTTTAATTTATTTAAGAAGGTATGGTTTATTTGATAAATGCAATGGCACAATTAGTCATCCACCTGGAATAAAATGAGATTGATTTCCCAAACTCAATCTGGATTTATAAACTTAACTACATTCAGAAATACATTCTGGCTACCTGGGAGGCTGAGACAAGAGAATTGCTTGAAGCTAGGAGTTCCAGGCTGTAGTGTGCTAAATAGTGCCTGTGAATAACCAGTGCACACCAGCCTGGGCAACATTAGTGAGACCTCATCTCTGAAATAAAGGAAGAAAGAGAGAGAAAAAGAAAGATAAAGAGGAAGGGAGGGAAGAAAGAAAGAAATGAAGGAAGGAAAAAAAGGAAGCAGAAGAAGGAAATGAAGGAATGAAGAAAGGCAGGAAGAAAGGAAGAAAGAAAGAAATTAATTCTGGATTTGGATGCACTAAAGTTTAAATATAAAAAACATTAAAAATATAAAATAGGGGCAGCGCCTGTGGCTCAAGGAGTAGGGCGCCGGTCCCATATGCCAGAGGTGGCGGGTTCAAACCTAGCCCTGGCCAAAATAAAAAAAAAAAAAAATGTAAAATAAAGGGCTGAGCATGGTGGCTCACACCTATAATCCTAGCACTCTGGGAGGCTGAGAGGTGTGGATTGCCTGAACAAGAGAAAAAATAGCCCATTGTGTTGAGTGCCTGCGGTCCCAGCTACTCGGGAGGCTGAGGTAAGAGTATCACTTGAGCCCAGGAGTTTGAGGTTGCTGCAAGCTATGACACCATGGCAGTCTATTAAGGGTGACAAAGTGAAAAGACAAAAAAGACAAAAAAAAAAAAAAAGGAAAAGAAATGTAAAATAAAATTTTGAAGTCTAAATGTATAGCTTATGATTTATAAAGACTTTTTTTTTGAGACAGAGCTTCAAGCTGTCGCCCTGGATAGAGTGCTGTGGCATCACAGCTCACAGCAACCTCCAACTCCTGGGCTCAGGCGATTCTCCTTGCCTCCACCTCCCAAGTAGCTGGAAATACAGGCACCCGCCACAACGCCCGGCATTTTTTTGGTTGCAGCCGTCATTGTTGTTTGGCGGGCCTGGGCTGGATTCGAACCTGCCAGCTCAGGTGTATGTGGCTGGGGCCTTAGCTGCTTGAGCCACAGGCACCAAGCCTATAAAGACCTTTTAAACAAGAGAAAAATTCAGGAGGTTATAGCAAAGTTAGGTTTATTAGACTTCATAAAAATCCTTTTTTTTTTTTTGAGACAGAATCTCACTTTATCTCACCCTGGGTAGAATGCCATGGCATTACAGCTCACAGCAACCTCAAACTCTTGGGCTCAAGCAATTCTCTTGCCTCAGCTTCCCAAGTAGCTGGGACTCCCAGCACCACCACAATGCCTGGATAGTTTTAGAGATGAGGTCTCACTCTGGCTCAGGCTGGTCTTGAACTTGTGAGCTTAGGCAATCCACCCACCTTGGACTCCCAGAGTGCTAGGATTACAGATGTGAGCCACCTTGCCTGGCCCATTTTTTAAAATTCTTTTAAACTACTTTTTTTTTTTGAGACAGGTTCTTATTCTGTCTGAAGTGGTATGATCATAGCTCACTCTAACCCTGAACTCCTGCCCTCAAGCAATCTTTTGCCTCATCCTCCTGAGTAACTGGGATTACAGATTCAAGCCACCATGTGCTATAAAAAGCCAAGAAAAAGAGAATAAAGCCAAAGATAAAAATATTTGCAAAGCATGGAATTGAAAGGGGGTTAAACTTGTACTACACAAGTATTTCAAAACTGGTTTTTAAAAAAAGACAACTGTGTGTAGCAGTAGGGGGCTGTAGGTTACCCCATTAACCTCCCTTTTCTAAGTTTCCCCTCAGGAAGAGAGGCCTGTGAGAGCCACAGAGGAGATGCTCTCCAAAGATTATGGCACAGTACATCTGAGCAGTGCAGGGTTGAACTGTGTGTACAACCTCTACCTCCAAGAAGAGAATCTGCTGTGAGAAGTGGAAGTGGGTGACAACTTTCAACTTCCATACTTTTGGGATTTGGCATGGCACTCTTGCCAAGGCACACTCTCCTTGTAGTAGTCCCAGCCAATGACTGAGCCCAGCCGGCACGTAGAGGTGGGCCACTTCCACCCAATGTGGGACTCCTCCAGTGGGCAATCGGCCTGGCCTGGACTTTTTCAGAGCTACACTACACTCTGGGCCCCTTCCCACCCAATCTTCCTTCTTTCTTCCTTTCCTTTCATGGGTGTCAGGCCTGCATCATGGCCTGAAGGCTTTTCCTGGATACTCCTGCTTCCTCTCATTTATCTTTCACAGGCAATTCTCCTTTGAATTTCTGATTCTATCCTTAGCAGCTGCCTGCAGGAGGACTTGAGGTTACCCTGTTTCTGAGAAACGGTTTGGTCTGTGTGCTACCATAATAAGAGCCTAAAACATATGGTATTGGCTTTATCACTGGACAGCAGACAGAAGCTGGAAGGGCTTTTTTTTTTTTTCTTTTTCTGAGACTTTGTCACCCTTGTTAGAGTGCCATGGCATTAGAGCTCACAGCAACCTCTGACTCCTCTTGGGCTTAGGTGATTCTCTTGCCTCAGCCTCCCGAGTAGCTTGGATTACAGGTGCCCGCCACAACGCTGGCTATTTTTAAAGATGGGGTGTTACTCTTGCTCAGGCTGGTCTTGAACTCCTGAGCTCAGGCAGTCCACCTGCATTGGCCTCCTAGAGTGCTGGGTTTACGGGTGTGAACCACTGCCTGGCCTGGAAGGGATTTGAGGGAAAATGCCACAGGGCCTCAGACAGAGTGTTGACTGAAACCTGAAGGACCTTGGGGAGGTGGTTGATGGGAGCAAAAAGGGAAGTGAGAAAGAAAACAATTTTTGAAAACTGTAAGAAAGGGAATCTTTTCCCAGTACTGTCACAAGTGATAATATAGAAAATAGGAAATGTTTCTAATGAGCTGAATAACCTAGCCAAGGAGATTTCTAGGCAAAATATTGAAAGTGCTACCTGGCTTCTACATGCTGCCTGTGATAAAATGTGAGAGGAAAGAGATAAACTAAAAAACAAACTGTTAAGTATAAAGGAACCCACATATTATATGATTCCATTTATATGTGTTAAACTGAAAAAAAAAAATCTTAGACAAGTCCAAACTTCAACTGAGTTTATTTGAACAAAGACAACCAAAGTGAAACAGAGCAAAACAAAGCAAAGCAAAGCAAAACAAAAACAATTTCCAAATTGGACAGCCCTCCAGACAGGAACAAGTTCAGGGAACTCCATTCAATACCGTGATCTGGCAGCATTTATAGGAAACGGGAGTGGAGGTGTAGAGACAAGTAATTGGTTATAGTTTGATTGGTTAATTGGTTATAGAGCCTCTTGCAGTTAAGTAAAGTTAAGCAAATGTAGTTAAACTCTGTATCAGTTTGGTTTATTAGGGTTAGTGTAGGAGCCTAGTCCAAATCAATGGGCTCCCATAAACTTTTTTTTTTTTTTGCAGGTTTTGGCCAGGGCTGGGGTAAACCTGCCACCCCCAGTATTTGAGGCCGGTGCCCTACTCCTTGAGCCACAGGAGCAGCCTGATAAATTTTATTTAACGTGTGAAATGCCCAGAAAGGTAAATCTACAGAGATAAAAAGTAGATTAGTGATGGCTTATGGCTGAGCAGGGAGGAGTGGGGGGTGCTCTGGTTTGAATGTGTCCCCCAAATTCATCTGTTGAAACTTAAAAAATATGTTAGTGGTTTTTTTTTTCTTTTTTTTTTTTTTTGCAGTTTTTGGCTGGGGCTGGGTTTGAATCTGCTACCTCCGGCATATGGGGCCTGCACCCTACGTCCTTTGAGCCACAGGCGCCGCCCAACTATTTTAGGTTTTATTTAAAACAGCAGTTCTCAACCTGTGGGTCGCGACCCAAAGGGTCATAGCTTTAGGAAGGTTGAGAACCACTGATTTAAACCAGTGTAACAGTTTCGAGAGGTGGGGCCTTTCGGAGCCCTTACAAAGGTCTCATGAGAGGAGGCGAGCCGGCCCACTCCCTCCCACCTCTTCTGCCACCCAAGGACACAGTGGTTGTTCCTTTTTTCCTTCCACCCTTTGGCTTTTCTAGCCATGTGAGGACACAGCAAAAAAGGCCAGACACCAAGGCCCTTTCCAGACCCCACATGCCAGTTCCTTGATCTTGGCCTTCCAAATCGCCAGAACTGTGAGAAATTTCTGTTGTTAACAAATTATCTCGTCTCATGTATTTTGTTACAGCAGCACAAACAGACTAAGACAAGGGGAAATGGAGCATGACTGCTAGTGGGATCAAAAAAGATCCTAGTATATATTTTATGTGATGAAAATGTTCTAAGATTGATTGTGATGATAGTCGTACAAGTCTATGAATATACTAAAAACAACTGAATTGGCCAGGTGCAGTGGCTCACGTCTGTAATCCTAGCACTCTGGAAGACCAAGGCAGGTAGATTGTCTGAACTCACAAGTTCAAGACCAACCTGAGCAAGAGTGAGACCCCGTCTCTAAAAATAGCCAGGTGTTGTGGCAGGCGCCTGTAGTCTCAGCTATGTGGGAGGCTGAGGCAGGAGGATTGCTTGGGAGCTATGACATCACAGAACTCTACCAAGGGTAACAAAGTAAGACTGTGTCTCAAAAAAAAAAATAAATAAGGGCGGTGCCTGTGGCTCAGTCAGTGGGGCGCCGGCCCCATGTGCCGAGGGTGGCGGGTTCAAGCCCGGCCCTGGCCAAACTGCAACCAAAAAATAGCTGGGCGTTGTGGCAGGCGCCTGTAGTCCCAGCTGCTCGGGAGGCTGAGGCAAGAGAATCGCTTAAGCCCAGGAGTTGGAGGTTGCTGTGAGCTGTGTGAGGCCACGGCACTCTACCGAGGGCCATAAAGTGAGACTCTGTCTCTACAAAATAAATAAATAAATAAATAAATAAATAAATAAATAAATACAGGCGCAGCACCTGTGGCGCAAGCGGCTAGGGTGCCAGCCACATACACTGGAGCTGGCTGGTTGGAATCCAGCCTGGGCCCACCAAACGACAATGACAACGATAACCAAAAAATAGCCAGGCATTGTCCCGGCTGCCTGGGAGGCTGAGGCAAGAAAATTGCTTAAGCCCAAGAGGTTGAGGTTGTTGTAAGCTGTGACGCCATGGCGCTCTACCCAGGACATCCTGAGACTCTGTCTCAAAAATGAATACATACATAAAATAAAATAAAAATAAAAACTATTGAATTCTATGTTTTAAATGGGTAAATTGTATGGCATGTGAATTATACTACGTATCTCAATACAGCTAATATATGAGACCAGGACTTAATGGGCTTGAACATAAAACTGTTTTTCATTGCCAGTCTCTTCAGATGGTAAATGATTCTAAAATTAAGAAATGGCTCTTGGGGCGGCGCCTGTGGCTCAGTCGGTAGGGCGCCGGCCCCATATACTGAGGGTGGCGGGTTCAAACCCGGCCCCGGCCAAACTGCAACCAAAAAATAGCCGGGCGCTGTGGCGGGCGCCTGTAGTCTCAGCTACTCGGGAGGCTGAGGCAAGAGAATCGCTTAAGCCCAGGAGTTGGAGGTTGCTGTGAGCTGTGTGAGGCCACGGCACTCTACAGAGGGCCATAAAGTGAGACTCTGTCTCTACAAAAAAAAAAAAAGAAATGGCTCTTGGCAGAAATAAAATCCAACAAATTATAGGAAAATACTATCTAAAAAAGAAATTAAGGGTTAAGACTTCAAAAATATCTAAGGAGTTTCTTTATAGAGTGTGTCTGACAGAAAAAAGGCTCTCCAAAGACCTTAAGGACATTATTTCCCACCAGTCTCTTACAATAGAAAAGAGCTTATCTCAAAGAGATTCGTGACAGCGGCTTGTTGTTGAATGGAGTGATTATAATTTGATGCAGAAAAACTCAAAAAACTCTTAAGGGAATTGCTCTAGCAGAAGTATCGTTATCTGGAATTGATAGGGGAACATAGTACAAAATGCAAAGATGCCTTTGCACCCCTATTTTTTCATGGGTGGGAAGCAGGCTGAAAAGGCTACTCAAATGGAAACTCAATTTTCTTATGGAAAAGGAAGGAAGGATGTTTCAGAGGGTGGAACCAAGAGCCCAGACACTGGAACCAAATCCACAGTGAATGCAATTGCAAAGATGTGGAAATAACTCAAGCATCTATCAATCCATGAATGGATTAACCTGTGGTATATGTATACCATGGAATACTATTCAGCCATAGAAAAAGATGGAGGCTTTGTTTCTATTGTATTCATATGCAAAGATTTGAAGAACATTTTCCTAAGTAAAGTATCATAAGAAAAGAAAATCATAGGTCAGGCACGGTGGCTCACACCTATAATCTTAGCACTCTGGGAGGCTAAGGTGGGTGGATTGCCTGAGCACAGGAGTCCAAGACCAGCCTGAGCAAGAGTGAGAACCCGTCTCTAAAAATAGCTGGGTGAGCGGCGCCTGTGGCTCAGTGAGTAGGGCACCGGCCCCATATACCAAGGGTGGTGGGTTCAAACCCGGCCCTGGCCAAACTGCAACAAAAAAAAAAAAAGCTGGCACCTGTAGTCCCAGCTACTCGGGAGGCTGAGGCAAGAGAATCACCTAAGCCCAAGAGCTGGAGGTTGCTGTGAGCTGTGACGCCACAGCACTCTACTGAAGTTGACAAAGTGAGACTCTGTCTCAAAAAAAAAAAAAAAAAGCAAAACATAAATAAATAAATAAATAAAAATTGCTGGGCATTGTGGTGTACCCCCATAGTCCCAGCTACTCTGGAGGCTGAAGCAAGAGGATCACTTGAGCCCAAGAGTTAGAGGTTGCTGTAAGCTATGATGCCACAACACTCTACCAAGGGCAACAAAGTAAGATTCTTTCTCAAAAAAAAAAAAAAAAAATGGACGCCTGTAGTCCCAGCTACTCGGGAGGCTGAGGCAGGAGAATCGCTGAAGCCCAGGAGTCGGAGGTTGCTGTGAGCTGTGTGATGCCATGGCACCCTACAGAGGGCTATAAAGTGAGACTCTGTCTCTACAAAAAAAAAAAAAAAGGAAAATCATACATTGATCTCTTGCTAATGCCATTCAAAAAAAAAAAAGAATTAGCAATCAAGCATCCTATGTACTCTATATATATATATATTTTTTTTTTTTTTTATTTTTTAGAAACAGAGTCTTACTTTATCACCCTCAGTAGAGTGCTATGGCGTCACACCTCATAGCAACCTCCAACTCTTGGGCTTAAGTGATTCTTTTGCCTCAGCCTCCTAAGTAGCTGGGACTATAGGTGCCCACCACAATGCCTGGCTATTTTTTGGTTGTAGTTTGGCCAGGGCTGGGTTCGAACCCACCACCCGTGGTATATGGGGTTGGTGCCCTACTCATTGAGCCACAGGCGCCACTAGTATATACTCAATATTAACTTGAAACTAGTAGATTAACAACTGCAGGCCCACATTAAAGAAAAACTCAAATTCAAGAAGAGGGATATGGAGGACGGGGTTCAGTAAATTCCCAACTAATGGGTACGATGTATAGGTACATGGTACACTTTTTGGATGAAGGATACAACTAAAACTTGGACTTCACCTTACAAATGCAAACAATTTAACCTAATTGTATGTACCTTCAAATTAACCTGAAATATTAAAAAAAAAAAAAAATCCAGGGTGGCACCAATAGCTCAGTGAGTAGGGCACAGGCCACATATATCCAGGCTGGTGAGTTGGAATCTGGCCTAGGCCAGCTAAAACAACAATGATAACTGCAACCAAAAAATAGCTGGGCATTGTGGCAGGTGCCTGTAGTCCCAGCTACTTAGGAGGCTGAGGCCAGAGAATCACTTAAGCCCAAGAGTTTGAGGTTGCTGTGAGCTGTGACACCACGGCACTCTACCGAGGACGATATAGTGAGACTCTGTCTCAAAACAAACAAAAATCCATAGTGAATGACTCTCAGGCAGTTGGACTAAGTCCTAATCAACCTTTGCCTGTTGGATTTTGGAACTGTCTCTGCTGTGTGCCTCCCTTTTTCTCTTTTTGAAAGAGCGTCACTGTAGTGGTTATACTATTCCTTTCCCACCCTTGTCTGTAGGATGTGTAGAGAAAGCAGATAACTTGTCTCTTTAGTTCATAGATTCATTATGTAGGAAAGGATATCAAAGAGAGACAAATTAGGGGATAAATTAAGAGACTCTTAAGATAGTTCAGGCAAGATATTAATATGATAGTGTCTTGGAGTAGATAGCAGTGCAGAAAACGATTAAGTCAAGAGATTTAGGATAAATTTTGAAATCAGAGCCAATAGGCACTGATCGGAAATGGGACAGGAGAAAAAGAAGAGTTAAATATGATTCCATAATTTTTACCTTGAAGAACTGTGTGAATGAAAGTCCCCCTCCAACTCTTTTTTTCTGTCCCCTTTCAGAGCAAAATTTTCTCTTTTTTTGTTTTTAGAGACAGAGTCTCACTTTATCACCCTCAGTAGAGTACTATGGCATCACAGCTCACAGCAACCTCCAACTCCTGGGCTTAGGCAATTCTCTTGCCTCTGCCTCCCGAGTAGCTGGGAGCATAGGCACATGCCGTAATGCCCGGCTATTTTTTGTTGCATTTTGGCCAGGGCTGGGTTTGAACATGCCACCCTCGGTTTATGGGTCCAGCGCCCTATTCACTGAGCCACAGAGCCTACTCACTGCCACCCCTAGAGCAAAAATTTCAAGAGTGACCTACATTGCCATGTCTCCATTTTCTCACCTCCCACTTCTCATCCCACTTCTATCTGGTCTTTGTCTGCCACCACTCTACAAAAAATGCTGTTGAAAATATCACCGATTGCCACCACATTTCTAAATCCAACAGACACTTTCTCATCATTGTTATGTGATCACTCTATTTAGTACAGACATCCACTGAGTTTTTGAAATGTTTTCTTCTCTTGGCTTTTATGAACCTTGTATTTTCTGATTTTCTGAGACCCCCTGGTTGTTCCTACTCAGTCTCTTCAGTTGGCTTTATTTTATTTTATTATTTTATTTTTTTAAGACAGAGTCTTACTCTGTCACCCAGGCTAGAGGGCAGTGGTGTTATCGTAGCTCACTGCAACCTCAAACTCCTGGGCTCAAGTGATCCTCCTGACTCAGCTTCCCAAGTAGCTGGGACTGTAGTTGTGCACCACCACACCCAGCTAATTAAAAATATTTTATACGCTCAGTGCCTGTGGCTCAAGCAGCTAAGGCACCAGCCACATACACCTGAGCTGACAGGTTTAAATCCAGCCCTGGTCCACCAAACAACAATGATGGCTGCAAACAAAAAATAGCCGGGTATTGTGGCGGGCGGCTGTAGTCTCAGCTACTTGGGAGGCGGAGGCAGAATTGCTTGAGCCCAGGAGTTGGAGGTTGCTGGGAGCTGCAATGCCACGGCCCTCTACATAGGGTGACAGCTTGGAAAAAAAAAATGTATCTATATATCTATATATAGATATATATATTTTTTTAATGAAGGGGGGTTTGATATGTTGCCCAGGCTTACAGGTTTGCACCAATCCCAGCTAAGTTTTCTAAATTTTGTAGAGACATGGTCTTGCTCTTGCTCAGGCCGGTCTTAAACTCGTGACCTTAAGTGATTCTCCTACCTCAGCCTCCCATAGTTCTAGGATTACAGGCATATGCCTAGCTCTGTCCATTTCTTTTCATCACTTCTGCTGCTATTGTAGTACGAACCATTATTATCTCTTGCTTGGACCTCTGCAATAGCGCCCTTCTCTGGCCTCTTTTCATCTACCTTTTTTTTTTTGAGACAGAGCCTCAAGCTGTCGCCCCGGGTAGAGTGCTGTAGCATCACAGCTCACAGCAACCTCCAACTCCTGGGCTCAAGCGATTCTCCTGGGTCCACCTCCCAAATTGCTGGGATTACAGGCACCCACCACAATGCCCGGCTATTTTTTGGTTGCAGCTGTCATTGTTGTTTGGCGGGCTCGGGCTGGATTTGAACCCACCAGCTCAGGTGTATGTAGCTGGTGCCTTAGCCGCTTGAGCCACCAGTGCCGAGCCTTTTCATCTACTTTGACCACTCTCCATGCTGTGGTTAGAATGTTCTTGTCCAGGGCAGTGCCTGTGGCTGAGTGAGTAGGGCACCGGCCCCATATACCAAGGGTGGTGGGATAGAATCCGGCCCCAGCCAAATTACAACAACAAAAAAGAATGTTCTTGTTCAAATTTACAAATAGGACTGTGCACTTTCTTAGTTTAAAAGTTGTTCAATGATCTCCCTTGGAATACAGAATTCCAAAATCCTTAATATAGCATGTAAGGCTTGGCACCATCTGGACTCTGCTATTCCTTTTATCTCAATCTATATCATTTTCCTTTATTTTCTGTGCCCAACCACACTGATCTTTTCTTAATTCCTTGAATCTGCCATACTTTCTCTAAACTTTGGGCCTTTTCACTTTTTCTTTCTGCTCAAACGACTCCGTTCTGTTGTCTGGCTAACTCCTACTCATCTATCACGTCTCATTAAATAGCATTTCCTCAGGGCAGCCAGCCCTAATCCTCCCAGATTAAATCAACTCACTCTGTGTTTCCTTAACCAACTCAACTTCTGTTTGGCAGCACTTTGCTTATAATTCTTACAATTATTTAGTAGAGTATCTGTTTTGTGTCTGTTTTTATCACTAGATGGTTAGCTCCATGATGACAAGGCTGTGCCTATTTTATTCCCTCTTATATCCACAGTGCTGGGTATGTAGTTACATGCTTACAGAGCATTTTTTATCTGGCTGAAAATCAGGGAAAATTTAAGTAGCACTGGACTTTGGGCACAGATTATAACTGTCTGAGACTACATCCTCTTCTCCCTCAAGCTATAAGGGCCAGGAGAAATGAATGTACTCTTCGGCTCCTGCGCTACCTAGTACAATATGAAAGAATATCACAGTTTTACTCATCAGAGTGAAAAATTAGGGGGAAAAAAAACCCTAAATGTCCAATAATGGGGGAATGGCTTAATACATTATACCAGTGTTATCTAATATAGTAAATCCTTCTTTTTCTTTCTTTTTTTTTTCCCCAAGACAGAGTTTTATTATGTCACCCTCAGTAGAGTACTGTGCCATCACAGCTCACAGCAACCTCAAACTCTTGGGCTTGAGCAAGTCTCTTATCTCAGCTCCCAAGTAGCTGGGACTACAGGCGCCCACCACAATACCTGGCTTTTTTTTTTTTTTGCAGTTTTGGCTGGGGCCTGGCTTGAACCCACCCCACACCCACCTCCCCACCCCTAGTATGTGGGGCCGGCGCCCTACTCTTTGAGCCACAGGTGCCGACCCCGGCTATTTTTTTGTTGCAGTTGTCATTGTTGTTTAGCTGGCCAGGGCCGGATTTGAACCCACCAGCCTGGGTATATGTGGCCGGTGCCCTACCTACTGAGCTACAGGCACAGCCTAAATCCTTATTTTTCTTTTGTAGAGACAGAGTCTCACTTTACCGCCTTCAGTAGAGTGCCATGATGTCCCAGGACTCACAGCAACCTCTAGCTCTTGGGCTTCAGCGATTCTCCTGCCTCAGCCTCCGGAGCAGCTGGGACTACAGGCGCCCGCCACAACGCCTGGCTATTTTTTGGTTGCAGTTCAGCCGGGGCTGGGTTTGAACCCGCCACCCTCGGTATATGGGGCCGGCGCCCTACTCACTGAGCCACAGGCACCACCCTAAATCCTTATTTTTCAAATAAAACTTTGCATGGGGTCCTGATACCTAAAATACATTATAATGGGTACAGTCTAGTTGAATGGGGGATGGGACAGAGCTTAAACTCTTGTGCCTTCCCAGCTTTTCCTTTCTCAGCCCCATTTTTCCTTTTTAGTTCCTCTTCCCCCAAATCTTGAAGGCTTTCCATCCCTTTTAAAGCTAAGATATTGTTTCCGTTCTAGGTTTCCTGAGACTCTCCAAATTAAATAAATAAGGAGAGTCTCCAGAAAATTCCATTAAAAAATTAAATAATACTGTTTCAGCTTAAGATTCAGTTATGTAATAGAAAGAACATTGGCTTTGGAGTCACAAAACTGTGTCCTGAAATCAGTAATCTAAGTCCTGACTTTGAGCAAGTTAAGCAAAGGGGATAATAACTAGCTCTTGCCATTTTTTCCTAAATACACAACACTAATACATTAACATACTCAACATTAAGCAGGTCCTCAAGAAATGTTAAATAAGGAAAATTAAAGTCCCATTCTGAATTCTCTCCCCAAGTCCCTCCAATTTGAAGGAGTGGATGACTGGTTCAGCGCAGCCAAAGTTAGCGAGGCTGCCACCTTGTGGTGACTGACTGGCACACTGTCCAATATTGGTGAGTGTGTTTGAAGCAACATATTTGGAAAACCAGAGCTATATAAAGGATGGCAGGCACACCAGAGAGACATTGGAATGAAGTTAATAACTAAAGACATGAGGCAAGGACACTTCGTCACTGGAAAGAGCAAGGAATAAAGGACCTAGGATTGAATGAGTCTAACTGTCGCACGCAGCAGGGAAACCAGAGAAAGTGACAGAAAGAAGTGGCTGATGAAGGAGGAGAAACGAGGCAATATATAGTTCAGTATGTCATTCAAGCCAGGTTGACCTATATATTCGAGATGATAGCTAATGTAATGTTTTCTTTTTGCAAGTTTTTAAAAGCCATTAACAAAAGCCAGCTAACACTGTAATCCTTATACTATTGTCCCCTGCCACAGCTCCACAGTGCTCGTTCTGGAGGCTCTAGGGGGAAAATCAGCTCCATACCTTCTTCAGCTTCTGGAGGCTGCTGCTCACATTCCTTGGTCACAACACTAAGACCTCTGATTTCACTGTAACCTTGCTTCTTCTGACTCTGACTCTCCTGCTTCTCTCTTCCCCTCACATGTATACGGCTTCATGTGATTACGTTTAGCCTACTGGGATAATTCAGGATAATCCCCCATCTCAAGATTCTTAATGTAATCACACCTGCAAAGTCCCTTTTGCTACATGAGATAACATATTCACAGGTTCTGAATGTTAGGATGTGAACATCTTTGGAGAGCTATCAGTCTATATACCACAGTGCATTTTTTCAACTCTACATTCAGTGACAACATTGGTATTCTTAAAATTGACCATGGTGAGTATTTACACCACAAAAAAAAAAATTGGCAAATTATACAAATCAGGGCTTCTTCTCCTGGAGAGTCTGTTGTTAAACTTTACCTGCCTGGGTTATAACTGTCGACTGGGGTGAATGACCCTATTGTCAAGGCAAAAGAGAATTGTCAATAAAGGACAGGAGAATTTTTTTTTTTTTTTGAGGCAGAGTCTCAGTCTGTCATCCTGGGTAGATTGCTGTCGTATCATAGCTCACAGCAACCTCAAACTCTTGGACTCAAGTGATCCTCCTGCCTCAGCCTCCCAAGTAGCTGGGGCTACAAGTCCCCATCACAACGCCTATCTGTGGATGGGAGAATTATGGATATAATCCAGAGGAAACCAGGGCCATCTCCTAGTGCTCCTATGTCCAGTACTAAAAATTAATGACAAATTATGGGAGTATTATATATGCTGGACCACCAAGATCTCTAATCCCTCAGAAAAGAAGGTTTGATTATCTATAAAAAAACTCAGGAGTAGTCCCAACTAGAAACTATTAAATATATGATTAAGTTCTAGTTTATGAAAGGGATATACCACTCCTGGATAAGGGCCTTTAACACAGTGGCATGTCTCCTTCATGCCCTCTTTCTCTTTCTATCTCTAAGACCCTGTTGAACTTAATTGCTGGCTGAAGACAGAATAGGGACTGGTAGTGGATATTAAAGTCAAAGCCTTGTGATCAGTTATTCCAAGGTTTCTTGCTATGTCAGTTAACTACTTACCTCATATCTAATTTTCTTCTTCTTTTCTTTCTGCCCTCTTGGCAAATATATGCAGGGTGTGACATATGGTGATGGTTAGCTGAAGTTCAATCCATAGGCTATATAGAACATGGAGGTAGGATCATAGTGGAACTCAAGCAAAAAACAACATTATTCAGAGATCTTTTTTTTTTTTTTTGGTTGCAGTTTTTGGCCGGGGCTGGGTTTGAACCCACCACCTCTGGTATATGGGGCTGGTACCCTACTCCTTGAGCCATAGGCGCCACCTTTATTAAGAGATCTTGCACTTGTTGGGTGAACTAACTGATGAGCCTGAGTTGATTCCTTTTAGGGGATAGATGGTGAGTGTAGTGAGTCCAATTTAGGTTATAAAAGGGAGGGTTGCTTTAGTTTGGAGATTTGTGTTTTGAAGTGTAAGTATAGTAAGGGTATAGTAGATGCTTATCATTTTTTTTTTTTTTTGAGACAGAGTCTCAAGCTGTCAACCTCGGTAGAGTGCCGGGGCATCATAGCTCACAGCAACCTCCAACTCTTGGGCTTAATTGATTCTCTTGCCTCAACATCCCAAGTAACTTGGAGTATAGGCGCCTGCCACAACACCTGGCTATTTTTTGGTTCTAGTTCTCATTGTTGTTTGGCAGGCCCAGGCTGGATTCGAACCCACCAGCTCTAGTGTATGTGGCTGGTGCCGTAGCCACTTGAGCTACAAGTGCTGAGGCAGATGCTCATCATTCTTATTGGACACAAGGCATCTGCATCTCCTTTGCAGCTTTGCCTAATATCCCAGACATGAAAAAGTGCACCTTACACTGTCTGTTTCTTAGTGTTGCAGACCCAGCTAATTCTATTCTCTTTCCTTTGGTAGACAAGTGAGTTGGGGAGGGGAGAAAAACCAATATATGGTTTTTAATGAGCAATAATATTAACAACTGGGCTCTGGGGGGGGGGCCTCAAAAACACTATGAAATGCACCTTAGAAATGGTTCTCTCAAGGGTAAGGAAGCTGAACAATATGTTCACTGTTAGATCTGGTGTTGAGACAGGGTATGTTTTGTAGGTTCCTTAGAAAACTAGCTTTTCTTTTTTTTTTTTTTGAGACAGAGTCTCACTATGTCACCCTCGGTAGAGTGCCATGTTGTCACAGCTCACAGCAATCTCATACTCTTGGGCTTAAGCAATTCTCTTGCCTCAGCATCCCAAGTAGCGGGAACTATAGGCTCCTGCCATAATGTCTGGCTATTTTTTTGTTGCAGTTGTCATTGTTGTTTAGCAGGCCCAGGCTGGGTTCGAACCCACCACCCTCCGTGTATGTGGCTATGGGCGCCAAGCCGAAAACTAGCTTTTCAATATCAGATGCTGCACCTTCTCCTTCCTCTTATACACGATGTGATGGTTAGGGCTGCAGTAGCAAACCTGCAACTGTATAGGTAGTGCCAAGTGAATCACAGAAATATCAGGTCTGATATTACTGGGCTAGTAAAACTGCCTGCCTCCATTTTTCTAATATGAGAAAAAATATACCTTTTATTTTATTTCTTGAAACAGAGTCTCACTCTGTCACCCTGGGTAGAGCGCCCTGGTGTCATAGTTCACAGCAACCTCAAACTCCTGGCTTTGAACAATCCTCTTGCCTCAGTCTTCTGAGTAGCTGGGACTACAGGAGCCTGACACAATGTCTGGCTAGTTTTTCTATTTTTAGTAAAGACCAATTCTCACTGTTCCTCAGGCTGGTCTCGAGCTCCTCAATTCAAGCAATCCACCTGCTTCAGTCTCCCAGAGTGCTAGGATTACAGACATGGACCCCATGCCTGGCTAAAAACATATACCTTTTATAAAAGGTCACTATCGGCTTGGCACCTGTAGCTCAGTGGTTAGGGTGCTGGCCACATACATTTAGGCAGGTGAGTTCATACCTGACCCAGACCTGCTAAACAACAATGACAACTGCAACAACAACAAAAAAAAATAGCTGGGCATTGTGGTGGGTGCCTGTACTTCCAGCTACTTGGGATGTTGAGGCAAGAGAATCAGGTAAGCCCAGGAGTTTGAGGTTACTGTGAGCTGTGACACCATGGCACTCTACCGGGGGCAACATAGTGAGACTCTGTCTCAAATAAATAAATAAATAAATAGTCACCATAGCCCGGTGCAGTGGTTCATGCCTATAATCCTAACACTCTGGGAGGCCAAGGTGGATGGATTGCTTGAGCTCAGGAGTTCCAGACCAGCCTGAGCAAGAGCAAGACTGTCTCTACTAAAAATAGAAAAACTAGCCTGGTGTCGTGGAGGCACCTGTAATCCCAGTACCTCGGGGGGCTGAGGCAAGAAGATTGCTCAAACCCAGGAGTTTGAGGTTGCTGTGAGCTATGATGCCACCTCCCTCTACCCAGAGTGACAGAGATACTGTCTGAAAAACAAAACAAGTCACTACAGTCAAGTTTTCTGTTATGTGCAGGCAAAAACATTCACATTCCTAACTGATTTATTTAATCTCACTTGTAGTCAAGGGCACAGACCCAACTTTGAATCAAAAGACAAAGATGCAGGGATTGTGGGGAAATTTTCAAGTGATGGGGACAGTAATGTTATTGGCTCTGAGGGAACCATCCAGTATGCTGTCACTTCAGACTTTAGTTTGCTTTCTGATGGTCTCCTTTAGGGACACAAACAATAGATTCTCTGTATTGGATACTAATTGTTACTACTCATTGAGTATTTGCTGTGAGCCAAGTGTTTTATACATTTTCTCTCCTAATTGCTACCAACCATTCAAGATGGGTATTAACATCTTCTCTGAGGTTAAATGAGGATAACTCCAAGATCTCACAGTTAGTAGTGTCAGTGTTGGGATTCAGTTTCAGGTCAGAGTGACCCCAGAGCCAGATCTTAATCACTATATACTATATTGCTGATATTTCTTTTGCCAACTTCTACTCTTTGGACCTGAGACCCTATCTCAAGCTGGAGCCTGGGGCCATATCCTGGGAGGGGAAGAAAGACAAGCTCACACAGGCTGTTGTCTGCCATCAGCCCCTTTTGGCAGGGGGATATAGGATCTGCTCAAATGTAGACAGGCTCTGAGCCAGGCTGCACAGATGCAGGCAGTCCTCTGAGCTGGGCCGGGAAATGCTCCAGATGAACTGCCAGACTTCTGTGTCTGAAACCCTGAGAGATAAGGGAGGAAGCTTGGGTAGCACCCTCAGAAACAAAGTGATTCTGCAGGTTTGGAATGTGCTGAAATCCAGGCAGAATACGAAAGGGGCATGTGTGAGAATCAATCAAATCTGTGTTGGGAATTCTTGCTTGTAGACTAATTAGCTATTATACATCCCTTTCTCCCTTTCTTTCCCAGGCTGGATTTTGAGGTCTGAGGCCCAAGCCCCCAACCCAAAGAAGCCCTCCTCCCACCTTCCATTCACCCACACCCACTAAGGCAAGCATCGCCTAAGCCCAGGACCTAGAGGTTGCTGTGCTGGCGTGTGGGTGAATGGAAGGTGGGAGAAGGGATTCTCTGAAAGCTCTCACCCTTTTCTTTTTTTCTTTTTGTAGAGACAGAGTCTCACTGTACCGCTCTCGGTAGAGTGCCGTGGTGTCACACAGCTCACAGCAACCTCTAACTCTTGGGCTTACGTGATTCTCTTGCCTCAGCCTCCCGAGTAGCTGGGACTACAGGCGCCCGCCACAGTGCCCGGCTATTTTTTTGTTGCAGTTTGGCCAGGGCTGGGTTTGAACCCGCCACCCTCGGCATATGGGGCCGGCGCCCTACTCACTGAGCCACAGGCGCCGCCCGTCACCCTTTTCATAGAGTCAAATTTATCTATAATTATTTATTATGAATGTTGTGCCAGACAAACAAGGATTTATAAGGAGGAAGGAATTTACAGAAGAGGAAGATGTTAAAAGATTAATTGCACAAATAATTAATTAGGACTGTAATACCTGCCAGGAAGCAACTGTAGTATTGAATTAAAGTGTATATACTTTATAATAATCCTGCTATTATGACAAAATACCTGAGACTGGGTAATTTATAAAGAATATGAATTTAGGGCAGTGCCTGTGGCTCAGTGAGTAGGGCGCTGGCCCCATATACGGAGGGTGGCAGGTTCAAACCCAACCCCGGCCAAACTGCAACAAAAAAAATAGGTGGGTGTTGTGGCAGGCACCTGTAGTCCCAGCTTCTCGGGAGGCTGAGGCAAGAGAATCGCCTAAGCCCAGGAGCTAAAGGTTGCTGTGAGCTGTGATGCTACAGCACTCTACCGAGGGCGACAAAGCGAAACTGTCTCTAAAAAAAAAAACCAGAATATGAATTTATTCCTCACAGCTTTGGAGGCTAGAAGTCCAAGATCAAGGTGCCAACAAGTTCATTGTCTGCTGAGGGCCTGGTTTCTGCTTCCAAATGACACCTTGTTACATGGAAGACAGAAAGACAAGAGGGCCTAGCTAGATCCCTCAGCCCTTTCATTAGGCACTAATCTTATTCATGAAGGAGAAGCCTTCTATGGCCTAATCACCTCCTAAAGGCTCTGCCTCTTAATACTATTGCACTAGGGATGAAGTTTCAACATGAATATTGGAGAGGACACAAACATTCAAACCATAGGACCTGGACCAGATCTAGCCTGTAGGGTCATACTGAAATCATCCCCTTCATTTGTCTTCTTCTTATAATTATCCCCTTTATAAGAATGGTGTCTTCTGCACTGTCCCCTCTGCTGCATCCTCATTTCATAGCTTTGATTCAGATCCCCACCAGATCTTTGGACTTATCCTCTAACAAGTCTTCCTATCTCTTTATTATTATTTTTTTGCCCACACACGCCAATGACCTACACTATAGCCCCTGGGTAGAATGATGTGGCATCACAGCTCACAGCAACCTCCAACTCCTGGGCTCAAGCATTTCTCCTGCCTCCGCCTCCTAAGTAGCTGGGACTATAGGTGCCCGCCACAACGCCCGGCTATTTTTTGGTTGCAGCCATCATTGTTGTTTGGTGGGCCCAGGCTGGATTTAAACCCTTAGCTGCTTGAACCACAGGCACCAAGCCTCTTTTATTCTTTCTTTTGAGACAGAGTATCATGCTATCACCCTTGGTAGAGTGCCATGGCTTCATAGCTTACAGCAACCTTAAACTCTTGAGCTGAAATGATCCTCTTGCCTCAGCCTCCAGAGGTAACTGCCACAAAGCTCAGCTACTTTTTTTTTTTTTTTTTTTTTTAGAAAAAATTCTATATGCCTGGCACATAGAAAAAGCTCAAGGGGTCTCGATCTTGCTCAGGCTGGTCTTGAACTCCTAAGCTCAAGCAATCCACAAGCCTTGGCCTCTTAGAGTGCTAGGATTACAGGCATGAACTACCCAGCCCAGCTTAGAGTTGTGTTTCTAAAACACAATATAGCTATCTCCTCCTTGCTTTCACATTAAGGTTTTACCTCTCTTGTCTGGCACAGTTTGTTCAACCTCTTTTCAGCCTTATCTCTTGTTCCTCTCCTATAGGAACAGATTCCCATCTCCACTACTGTTGAATCATGTTTGTTCTGCAATGTTCTACCCATCTATTTACCATCCAATGGTCATTTCAGGACAGGAAATGACTATTCTGTACTCAAAGCATTCATTGAACATGTGCTAGATGAGAGCTCACTATGGATAAGGCACAAGGTACTGGATACTGGGCAAAATCAGTGAGGAGGAAAAAGCTAGAAGCCAGAAATAGGCACATCTGATCATCACCCCATGTAGCAGATAGGGTACCTGTTTTTGAAATAGACTGTACACCCCATAAGGACAGTGATGGGGTCTGCTCTATCCATTGTTGCATCCCTAGTTGTGCCTGATACATAGAAAGAGCATAACAAATTTCTTTCAGTGTACAAATAAATAAAAGTGACAGTTGTTGCTCTTAAACTATCTCCACTAGAGTTCCAAGAACATGTGTCTAGACTCCTTAAAAGACTAGAAGTTCAGCTGGGCACAGTGGCTCACAACTGTAATCCTAGCATGACAGATGAGAAGCTGAGGTGGGAGAATCCCTTGAGCTCAGGAGTTAAGAGACCAGCCTGCGGGCGGCGCCTGTGGCTCAAGGAGTAGGGCGCCGGTCCCAAATGCCAGAGGTGGCGGGTTCAAACCTAGCCCTGGCCAAAATCCAAAAAAAAAAAAAAAAAGAGAGAGACCAGCCTGACCAAGAGCAAGACTACATCTCTACTAAAAATAGAAAAATTAGCTGGGAGTTAAGGTAGGTGTAGGCCCAGTTACTCAGGAGGCTGAGGCAAGAGGGTCACTTGAACCCAGGAGTTGGAGGTTGCTGTGAACTAGGCTGACTCTACCCTAGCCTAGGGCATCAGAGTGAGACGGTCTCAAAAATTAAAAAAAAAAAAAAAAAGAAGACTGGAAGTTCCTTAGGGGGAGGGGTTGTCACTCATGCCTACACACTTTACAAAGAATCATTTTACAATGTGATTTTGCATACATGATTGTTTCTCATTATAACCCCATGAATTACCCCCATTTTATAGACATAAAATTTCCTTTCTTCCTGTTAAATGTGGTTATTTAACACATACTATGATTTTTATTTCTTTACTTTTTTTGTTGTTGTTGAGACAGGGTCCCACCCTATGCCCTGAACAGAGTGCAGTGGGCGTGGTAGCTCACTGCAACCTCAGACTTGGGCTGCGGGCACCCAGCTGCCTCAGCCTCCAGAAGCTGCTGGGAGCTGAGTTTTTCCATTTTTTCATGAGTCGGGGTCTCACTGTCACTCAGGCGAGTCTCGAACTCCTGAGCTCAAGCAATTCTCCCTCCTCAGCCTCCCACAGTGCTGGGATTACAGGCGTGTGCCACCGCGCTCGGCTATACTATGATTTTTATACAGTATTTTGTTATGTTGTTATTTTGGGGGAAGAGGCCCAAAAATCTGTCCAAGGTAAAGGGCCTAAACCAGGACCGGAATACAGCAGCGTGTCTTCAGATGCACAGGCATTCACCACCTCAAAACTCCCTCAAATAATGCATATATGATCCATTGAAGGAAAGTACTACCAAATCCAAAAAGGGAGGGGACCAGATATGTAGCAGCACCCCTCGCCCCCTACCATAAGAATGTGACCTTTTGTGACTGTCCTAGGAAATAGCCCCGAGCTGAAGCAGATAACCGGTAACTGGTTCTGAAAGAAAAAAGCTAAGCAAATGTTTAACTGCTGATCTTGTCTTAAGACAGATGAGTAATGAACCAGAGTTCTTCTTATCTGGAAAAGCCCCTATGTCTGCTACCCCTCCCTAAAGCCCCTGCTATGTCTGCTACTCCTCCCTACTTTATGGTTTTTGCCTTTATAAGCTTGTAAAACCTGCTGTTCAGGGCTTGACTCCTCGGCTCCTAAAAGAGTTGCGAGTCAAGCCCCAGCATGCTGGAATAAAATCCTCTTGCTGTTTGCATCAAGCGCCGTCTCTTGAGGTTGATTGGGGTCATCATCGCTCAGGGCAGAGTGGGGGGTCCTGCCCCAAGTCTTTCATTTGGGGGCTCTCCCGGGATTTGACGACCACCCCTCACCTGCAGAATCGACCTTGGAGGTAAGAAAGGGGTACCCCGAAAACTGTCTGGTCTGTGTCTTCAGTCCTTTGTTTGACTTTGTGTGCGCGCTTTCGGTTTTGCAGCCGTTCGGCACCTCATGAGAGTGGCCGGACAGTGGTCGGTAGACGTGCCCGGAGGACCACAGGCTGAAATCCTGGGGGACGCCCCAGGAACTGAGGAGAACCAGGGACGCCTGGTTGTCTCCTGCTGTAAGGGCGCTGATCGAGTCCGGTTGTTCGATCAAAAATTACGGGAAACGTGCCCGTCTGATTCTGTTGTAGGCTTGTGAGGGACCAAGTGTGGTAGGTAGGTCCTTGTATCTGTAATATTTCTGTTATTCCTGTTATTTGTGTATCTGACATATCTACTGATGATGGGACAGACCGTGACAACCCCTCTGAGTTTGACTCTAGATCATTGGACTAAAGTGAAGAGAAGAGGTCGTGACATGTCAGTAGAGGTTAAAAAAGGCCCATGGCAGACTTTCTGCTCCTAGGAGTGGCCCACTTTTAACGTCGGCTGGCCCTCAGGAGGAACCTTTGACTTATCTCTTATTTTTGCTATCAAAGAGATTGTTTTTCAGAGAGGATCGGGAGCCCATCCGGATCAACAACCTTACATCATAGTCTGGCAGGACCTGGTGCAGAATCCACCCCCCTGGGTTCGGCCGTGGACTGCCACATCCAGGCTCCCGTCTAATCCTCAGGTGCTCGCTGTCCAGAAAAGGGGGCGACAGCTCGGACCCCCCTAAGAAGATCTACCTGGAAATTCAGACTGATCATCTTCTCCTCGACCCTCCGCCCCCTCCTCCCCCATACGCTCCCGCCTTGGCTCCTGTCAGGGGGCAGGGAGGACCAGCATCGCCGGATCCGGTGATTGCCCCCTCTGCACCCCCGGGGGAACCTTCACTGGGGCCCGCACAAGGTACCAGGAGTCACCGCCGGGGAGGAGTGTCTCCCGACACTACTGTTGCCCTGCCCCTGAGGGCATACGGCCCCCCGGCCAGTGGCAACAGATGAGGGACCACCTTCTCTCCAGCCCCTCCAGTACTGGCCATTTTCTTCTGAAGACCTGTATAACTGGAAAACTAATCACCCCCCTTTTTCAGAAGACCCCCAACGCCTGACTGGGCTGGTAGAGTCCCTGATGTTCTCTCATCAGCCCACATGGGATGACTGCCAGCAGCTCATACAGACTCTCTTCACTACTGAAGAGAGGGAGAGGATTTTACTAGAAGCTAGGAAGAATGTACTCGGGGCGGACGGGCGTCCTACCCAGCTCCCCAACATCATCGAGGCTGCCTTTCCCCTCTCCAGACCTGACTGGGACTTCAACACGGCAGAAGGTAGGGAGCGACTGACAGTCTATCGCCAGGCTCTAGTGGCTGGCCTCTGTGGGGCGGCAAGACGCCCCACTAATTTGGCTAAGAGAAGTAATACAGGGGGCCACGGAACCCCCCTCAGTATTTCTTGAGCGCCTAATGGAAGCTTTTAGGCGCTACACCCCATTTGACCCTGCCTCTGAAGGACAGAGGGCTTCCTTGGCTATGACTTTCATAGGGCAGTCAGCTGTAGACATTAAAAGAAAGCTGCAGAGGATTGAAGGATTGCAGGACTATACCTTGCAGGATTTAGTTAAGGAAGCTGAGAAAGTATACCATAAAAGAGAAATTGAGGAAGAAAAACAGCAGAGAAAGGAGAAAGAGAGAGAGGAAAGGGAAAATAAGAGAGACCGAAGACAGGAGAAAAACTTAACACGGATTTTGGCTGCAGTAGTAAGGGAGAAGAGCCAGGAACAGACCCAAGGTAGAACTAAGAAGTCAGGTAGCCTGGGCAACCGCGTCCCGTTAGATAAGGACCAATGTGCCTACTGTAAGGAGAAGGGGCACTGGGCCAGGGAATGTCCTAAAAAAAGGAAGAAAGTACTGGCCTTAGAGGAAGAAGAAGATTAGCGGGACGGGGCTCGGAACCCCTCCCCGAGCCTAGGGTAATACTTAAGGTAGAGGGGAAGCCAGTTGAGTTCCTAGTAGACACCGGAGCTCAACACTCAGTCCTACTCGAACCATCAGGACCCGTCTCCAAGAAAAAATCTTAGGTTGTAGGGGCCACAGGGCATCAGCAGTACTCATGGACTACCCGAAGATCAGTAGATCTGGGAGTGGGACGGGTAACCCACTCGTTCTTAATTATCCCTGAGTGCCCTGCGCCCCTCCTTGGGAGAGATTTACTCACCAAAATGGAAGCCCAGATCACTTTCACTCCTGATGGCCCAGAGGTAACCCAGAATAAGAGAGTAACAGCCCTGACCATGCGTTTGGAGGATGAACATAGACTCTTTGAAAAGCAATGGGAGAAAGGGACTAGTCTCATACATGACTGGCTAGAAAAATATCCCGGGGCATGGGCCGAAACTGCCGGAATGGGACTGGCCACAGAAAGGCCGCCTATAGTCAAAGAACTCAAAGCTACTTCCACTCCTGTGGCAGAGCGCCAGTATCCTATGACGAGGGAAGCTCGGGAAGGGATTAGGCCTCACATTCAGCGTCTCCTACAGCTGGGCATACTAGTAAAGTGCCAGTCACCATGGAACACCCCCTTATTACCCGTCAAGAAACCCGGCACAGGAGATTATCGCCCTGTGCAGTACTTGAGAGAAGTAAACAAGCAGGCACAAGACATCCACCCCACCGTGCCTAACCCTTATAATCTGTTAAGCTCTCTCCCTCCGGACCATATCTGCTACACTGTCCTGGATTTGAAGGACGCCTTCTTCTGCCTCCGACTACACTCCTCTAGCCAGGACATCTTCGCATTTGAATGGAGAGACCCGGACTCTGGAATGACGGGGCAATTGACATGGACCCGACTTCCACAGGGGTTCAAGAACTCCCCAACCATCTTTGATGAAGCCCTCCACCAAGACCTAGCTCACTTTCGCGCCAGCCACCCTCAGGTAATGCTCCTACAATATGTAGATGACTTACTACTAGCTGGAACGACAAAGGAAGAGTGCCATCGGGGCACAGAACTGTTACTGGAAGAGCTAGCCCGCTTAGGATATCGAGCCTCCGCCAAGAAAGCCCAGATCTGCCAGAAAGAGGTAACGTACCTGGGTTACACCCTAAGAGGAGGGCAGAGATGGTTAACAGAAGCCAGGAAGCATACTGTGACTCAGATTCCAGTTCCCCGCTCGCCCCACCAGGTGCGAGAATTCTTAGGGACTGCGGGGTTCTGCCGCTTATGGATACCGGGGTTTGCTACTCTGGCAGCCCCCCTCTACCCTTTGACCAAGGAAAGCACTCCCTTCGAGTGGGGTGCCAGCCAACAGCGGGCCTTTGACAACATTAAAAAGGCATTATTATCAGCCCCGGCCCTGGCTCTACCAGATGTAACAAAGCCCTTTGTCCTATACGTAGATGAGAAGAGAGGAGTGGCCCGAGGGGTGCTGACGCAGCCTTTAGGGCCATGGAAAAGACCGGTAGCATACCTCTCCAAGAAATTAGACCCTGTCGCTGGTGGTTGGCCAGCCTGTCTGAGGTCTGTGGCGGCAGTGGCGGTACTGGTAAAAGATGCAGATAAATTGACTATGGGGCAGAAGTTGACAGTCATTGCCCCCCATGCCTTAGAAAGCATCATCAGACAGCCCCCTGACAGCCACCGCTGTCCAGTGCCCGCATGACACATTACCAAAGTCTCCTATTAAATGAAGACAGAGTCCAGTTTGGCCCGCCTGTCGTCCTCAACCCGGCTACCCTACTACCTGATACCTCTGTCCGGGAGGATGTATTACACACATGCCAAGAAGTACTGCCTGAGGAGACTGGAACTCAGAGGGACCTCTGTGATCAGCCCCTGCCGGATGCCCAATTGACCTGGTTCACTGATGGGAGCAGCTCCATAATAGAAGGTAAAAGGGTGGCCGGGGCGGCGGTGGTGGACGGTAAGCAGACCATCTGGGCAAGTAGTCTGCCTGAAGGGATGTCGGCCCAGAAGGCCGAGCTGGTCGCCTTGACCCAGGCCTTACGTTTGGCAGAAGGAAAAAAAGTTAACATATACACCGATAGCAGGTATGCTTTTGCTACAGCCCATGTCCATGGGGCCATTTACAGACAGCGAGGACTGTTGACTTCAGCAGGAGAAGAAATTAAACACAGGGAAGAAATCCTAAGTCTACTGGAGGCTGTTCACCTCCCTAAGAGAGTGGCCATAATCCACTGCCCTGGACATCAGAAAGGGGGGTCCAGAGTTGCCGAGGGAAACCAAAGAGCCAACCGAGAAGCTAAGCGGGCGGCTCAAGGGCTCAACATCCTACCTCTATATGAAAACACTTTAAGGCCTAGCCTTAAAGAAATAGCACCCCCCCTTATCAAAAACTTTAAATATTTGGAGCAGGATCTCGAGAGAATGGACAGATTAGGCCTCCACCTAGAATCCCCAGAGGGGATCCGAGAAACCCCAGAAGGGAAAAACATCCTCCCTGAGGAGCAGGCAATCACCTTTCTCAGGCAACTTCATAAATTAACCCATCTGGGCCCCAAGCATCTGAAAACCATTGTTCAGTCCTCTCCATACTATATTATAGAATTAAGTAAGCTCATTGATGCAGCTGTAAAAGAGTGCAGACCTTGCCAATTAGTAAACACCCAGCCTAGCACACTACCTCAGGGAAAACGACTCTGAGGGGATCGCCCTGGAAGCTACTGGGAAACAAATTTTACAGAGATTAAGCCCGCTAAGTACAGATACAAGTACTTGCTAGTGTTCATAGACACTTTCTCAGGATGGGTCGAAACTTTTCCTACAAAGAGGAGACTGCTCAAGTTGTGGCCAAAATAATATTAGAAGAGATTTTTCCAAGATTTGGGCTACCCAAAGTAATCGGATCCGACAGCGGTCCCGCTTTCGTTGCCTAGGTTAGTCAGGGTTTGGCCAAAATCCTGGGGCTTGAATGGAAATTACATTGTGCTTATCGGCCCCAGAGCTCAGGGCAGGTAGAGAGCATGAATAGAACCCTAAAAGAGGCCATGACTAAATTATCCTTAGAGACTGGCATTACTGACTGGACAGTCCTCCTTCCCTTTGCCCTGTTCTGTGTGCGCAACACCCCTAGTACTCTCAAGCTGACCCCCTTTGAAATCCTATATGGAGCTCACCCCCCGCTCGTTGCCATGCAGCACCTCCCTTCCCCAGAATCTTACTCCTCTCAATCTCTATACACCAGATTAAAAGCCCTTGAAACTGTGCAAAAGGAAGTGTGGAGCCGGCTGATCGAAGCCTACAAGCCCGGAGATCTGCAAATACCTCACCAGTTCCAGGTTGGAGATTCGGTGTACATCCGGCGCCACCGGACAGCCAATCTTGAACCACGGTGGAAAGGACCATACCTAGTACTGCTCACAACCCCGACCGCAGTAAAAGTTGATGGCATCACAGCCTGGATCCACGCGTCTCATGTCAAACCAGCGCAGCCGCCAGACTCCAGGTGGAAAGTGGAAAAGACAGACAACCCCCTCAAGCTCCGCATTCGCCGCAGTAGCCCTGCTCCTGCTGATACAACTCCCGGTGATAAGTAGCTCTGGTCCCAATCCCCATGCCCCCCAGAGGTTAACCTGGCAGGTTCTCTCTCAGACAGGTGATGTAGTATGGAGTACTACAAAAGAGAACCCTCCTTAGACCTGTTAGCCATCCCTCACCCCAGATATTTGCGCCTTAATAGCAGGGCTAGATAATTGGGATATCCCTGATGAGACCTTTACAGAGGTTCCATCGAGCCTTGATCACCATTTAGCAAAGCGCTCGCTTACCCAATGCTCCACATCCCAAGGCCAGTACGTTGCAGACGCCCCTGGCTGTGGCAACTCGCCCGCCCAGCGCTGGATGCAACAAACAGGAGTTCTATATCTGTCCCCGGGATGGGAGAACGAGAAGCCAGGCCAACAGATGCAGGGGGATAGAAAATTTCTATTGTAAGCAATGGGAATGTGAAACGACTGGGCAGGCCTCCTGGCACCCCATTTCCTCTTGGGACTTAATAACTGTACCTTTGGGCCCTGCATTTTCAACCGTATAGTCACCTTCGTCCAGGAGAAAGTAAGTGCTGTACAAGTGTTAATGCTCAGACAGCATTACCAGTCTCTCCACCGGGACGAGAGCCATGAGAATGAATACATAAAGCCAGAAGTTCCATGATTAGAACTTCCCAAAAAACAAATGGGGGAATGAAGGCAAGTACTACCAAATCCAAAAAGGGAGGGGACCAGATATGTAGCAGCACCCCTCGCCCCCTACCATAAGAATGTGACCTTTTGTAACTGTCCTAGGAAATAGCCCCGAGCTGAAGCAGATAACTGGTAACTGGTTCTGAAAGAAAAAAGCTAAGCAAATGTTTAACTGCTGATCTTGTCTTAAGACAGATGAGTAATGAACCAGAGTTCTTCTTATCTGGAAAAGCCCCTATGTCTGCTACCCCTCCCTAAAGCCCCTGCTATGTCTGCTACTCCTCCCTACTTTATGGTTTTTGCCTTTATAAGCTTGTAAAACCTGCTGTTCAGGGCTTGACTCCTCGGCTCCTAAAAGAGTTGCGAGTCAAGCCCCAGCATGCTGGAATAAAATCCTCTTGCTGTTTGCATCAAGCGCCGTCTCTTGCAGTTGATTGGGATCGTCATCGCTCAGGGCAGAGTGGGGGGTCCTGCCCCAAGTCTTCCACCATCACAAGGGGTAATTAAGTTCATGGGATTTAGAATCAGATATACGTGTTCCCTTGAAAGTTTCAACAATTATTTTGTGACCTTGGCCAGTTATTCAGCTTCCTCATTGGAAAACCCGAGGACATAATGGTACCTATCTCAGAGCTGCTATTAGGATTAAATGAAAATACACTTGAAACACTCAAAACAGACCTGGCATGTAGTCAGCATGCAGTAAATATTATTATTATAAGAACTATATTTGTTGAATGATTGTCTTTGGCATATAACACCTACATTCAACTTGAAACACGGAGCTGTCACAGTGGTTCAGTCCTAAAAGTGGGAACTGGAGCACGCGCCAATTTTTTCTAGAAATAAATCTTTGTGGGAAGATAATGACCAGTTAGAAAGCCTGAGTCTTCAGGAAACAAATATCTGATCCCCGGCCGAAGGAGCAAGGAAGCGAAGTCTCCCCCGCAGACTGTAGCCACCGTTCGGAGCCTGCCCGGATTCAGTAGTAACCGGCTGGTCACAACCAGCCCGGGGCGAGGATGCTTTAGTAGCCGGATTTTAGCGGAGTGGGGCAGGTCCGCTCGTCTTATTCTTGGAGACCACACCCTGAGCGCCCGGGGGAAGGCTCCAAAGCCGCGGGGCGGAGGCTTCCGCGGCCCAAGACCTGACCATCTATGGTCACAGAACGCACCGAAAAAACAGGAAGTGAGGCTAGAGGGGAGGATTTTTCTCCACCTTCCTAACCCTGGGCAGTGAGACATGGGCGGAGGCGAGCACGCCTAGTGAGCCCAAATCAATGCCTTCCCAAGTCACAAACGGGGAAACCGAGGTAGGCACTCTCAGAGTGAAGCGGAACTTGGCCATGATCCCCGCGGAGAGTACACCGCCGCCCGGATTCTCGCCCTCGGAAAATCCTGCCCCTAGTCCTTCTAAGACCCCTTTCGTACTGCAGTAAAAAGGAACCGGCCTTTGCCACTGAGACCAAACTGATAGGAGAACGGGCCTCTTTGCGTAGGTGGAGGGCCCTCCAGCCCTTCCTCGGCCTGAGCCTCGGTTTCCGTACTGCTGACCGAGGGGCGGGGCCTAGCTTGTGAGCACGCCCTCCCGGGTCGCTCCCGCCTTGGGGGTGGGGCTCTTCCCCCAGTGCCCTCCGGGGTAGTCGGGATTCTCTCTCCCAGGCGTGGTAAGTAGGGGGCGGAGTCACGAGCGGGGCGGCCAGAATCCCTGCCCCGTCCACCGCTGGCCTAGAGCTTCAGCCGGCGGCTCATTTCCGGTGGGAGTGCCGCGCCCAGTGAGGGCCCGGAAGTGGGTCGCGCGGAGATTGCTGGGCAGTTCTTGCCGGAAGTGGAGAGCGGCTGATCGCAGTCCCGAGGTGAGACTCAAGTCTGAGGTGAGGGTGTGAGGCTGGGGAGGGACTGGGGTCTCCTTGGGCCCCATCGGCGTCTGGCGTTGTGAATGGCCCTTCTGGCCTGTGTGCGTATGGTGAGCACTCCTGAGGGGGCCGGGGCTGAAGCCCTGAGGCCGACCCGGACTCTGGGGCGCGGTCTCTTGAGGTGGGGCCGGGGTGACCAGCTGAACCTGGCTGCCCCGGGGAAGCCCTCAGCTCGATTTCGCGTCGCTGTCTGTCAGCCTCGGCGGAGGCCTGATTCCTGAGGGGCCCTGAGTGAAAGGAGCTTCTGAGACGTTAGATTCGTCCCTAGTCCCAGTCTGCCTCCCATTGCACGGATGGGTACATTGATCCCCGGAGACTAGAAGAGGCTGGCCTAAGATCATATAACGAGTGAGGAAGAGAATCGGAATCCTTCCTTAGATGACTAGTCCCCGGTCCTTTCTATGTTCCTTGGAACCTCTAACGGGGGGTGGTCTTCCGGTCGGTGTTGCTTCGCAGGCTGCATTAGGTTAACCAACTTCTGTGTGGAACTTTTATTTTTTTCTCCTTTAATTCAGCTGTTTGGAATGCCTGGGGAGTTTTTAAAAGAGCAAGTTCTTGTATTTGCATTCTCATAGCCTCCCTCTTCTCCTGGCTGCTACTCTCATTCGGAAATGCTAAGCTAACTTTATTGAAGGGGTTGTGTACTTTTGGACCTAAAATCTTCTCGGATTTGGTCTGGCCCCACAACTAAGTGTGACCACAGATGCTTGCTTTAACTTATTTGATCCTTTTTTTGCTCGTAGTTTAAGTGGAGCTCTCTGCCCACCTCTGGGTTTAAATTTGGTGTTACAGATTGTGTTTTTTCTATGTCATCATTCTACCAGATGCTGGGAATGCAGCTTTGAAACAAAGAGATAAATCCTGTCCTCATGGAATTAGCAGTGTTTGCAGGGATGTTTAAGAAGTAATTGTAAATGTTAATGAGTGTTAGGAAGGCATAAGGTGATATGAAATAGGTAAACAAGGGATTCAGGAGAATTTCTGAAGAAGCAGAGTTTAAGATGAATTTTGAAGGATGAATAGGAGTAAGTTTGGTGAAGGGGGATGAGAACGTTTTTGACAGAGGTAGTATCAAAACTGACAGTTGAAGCTCTTTGTAGAGATCTAAGTGAAAATCCAAGGGCAGCCCAGCACACTGATCCTTTACCAAACGTTTATGAGGACCTTAATATGTGTGAAGCACATATTAAATGAGGTACTTACGTAGCCTGCATGGCTAGGAATACAGTTCTTGTGGAGTTTACAGTAGAGAAGGGAGCGGAAGAGTAAATCCAAGATGGCTTATAGTGTCATAGTGCATAGAGCATAGAAGAGAAATCCTGAGCCAAGTACTTGGGCTTCCAGAAGAGAATGGGAGGCCAAAATCTTGCAAAGTTAATTTAAAAGCTATATGGTGAATCTAGAAAAAGAGATTTCCAGGCAAAGAGAACTACAGGTGCAAGATCATGGAGACCTACACATGTGAAAGACCATGGCTAGTTCAGTGTTAGAATTCCAGTAATGCTTGAGGAAGTAGAGCTGTGAGAGTGGTAAGGTGAAATTGGAGTACCTTGTAAGCAATGCGAAGGAATTTGGATTTTACCCAGAAAGGTATGGGGATTCTTTGAAGTGTTTTACGTAGGAAAATGATGTTATCAGATTTACATTTTAGAAAGTTTGCTCTGACAAGTGGGAAGAGACCAGACACTGTGGGGGTATAGATCAGTGTTTGGAAGCTACTGCTGTTTTCATGGCCTAAACTAAGACAGTAGAAGTGGGAATGGAGAGGAGGGATCAGATTTGAGCAATGTTAAGAAGATGGAATCCATGGAATTGAAGATGGATAACTTATCAGAATGACGAAGTAGGAGTGGTGTAGGACAGTTGCCTGGTTTTTTGGGTTAGGGAACTAAGTGCTACCCATTTAGATAGGATATATGAGAAGTAAATTAGGGAGGCAACATGGAAAGAAAATCAATTTTTCATGAGTGTAGTTTGAAGTATTTGTAGCACATCCAGGTAAAGATGTTCTAGCTAAAGGAAATAGCAGAAGCAAAAGATGTGGAAGCAGGAGAGGGCCTAAATTGTTCAGTGGAGTACTGGGGCCTGGAATTTGGCAACAAATAAGACCAGAACAAAAAAGATAGCTGTCTACCAGGTTGTGAAGGGCTTTTTAATGGATTTGATTTTGATGTGGTCTAGCATGAAGAAATTTCTGTAGGAATATCCTGCCTTCTCCAGAAATACTTCATCAGTCAGGTGGGCATAATTTATGTCTCAGAGGGTTTTAAGTAAAATGGTAGCAGTGAAAGTACTTTGTAAAGTACAACTTGCTGTGCAAACCTGATACTAAGATTCAGTGCATGAAAAAAAAAATTCAGTGTGTGTATTTTTGCTATGAGGAGGTTATCTATTGAGTTTGTAAGATGAGATTTTTGTTTCCAAGCTAAGGGATGAACTTTTTTCACCCTTTTTCTTGGTTATACATAGATTTGTTTAGTTGCAATTTTTTTTTAAACTAAGGACTGTGCCTTTAAAAAGTGACTTCCTCCTTTCATTATGAGTCAAGGATTCGTTTTACTTAAACAAGCAAATGCATAGTGTCACTGGAAGTTGAGCTCTCTGATTTGAAATTTAATGCTGAGATTTGAAATCTAAGGATCCTTGAGCCATATCTTATACAATCCAAGTGACTATTCCTTTGAAATATCTTTATCAGTTTCTTTCTTTATTTTCTACTAAACTAGTTTTCATACCTGTACTTCCACTTCTCTATTGCAACCAGCCTCATCTTCTGAAAGTTCTTTAAAAAGAACCCTTTTTCATCTCATAATTCTTCACTGACTTCATATTCCCAAAGAATTAAACCTAAACTCCTTTGTTTCAACTTAATAAAATTCTCCGCAGGGCGGCGCCTGTGGCTCAGTGAGTAGAGTGCCAGGCTCATATACAGAGGATGGCAGGTTTGAACCCAGCCCCAGTCAAACTGCAACAAAAAATAGCGGGGCGTTCTGGCGGGCTCCTGTAATCCCAGCTACTTGGGAGGCTGAGGCAAGAGATTCACCTAAGCCCAAGAGCCAGAGGTTGCTATGAACTCTGATGCCACACCACTGAGCGTGACAAAGTGAGACTCTGTCCCTAAATAAATAAATAAAATTCTCCACAGTTACAACTTTATCTTAATTAATTTTCATTGGATGATGCACACTGACTTTCTAATTCAGAAAGTCGTAAACTAGCACTTTTTTTTTTCTTTTTAGGTTTTTTTTTTTTTTTTTTGGCCGGGGCTGGGTTTGAACTGCCACCTCCGGCATATGGGGCCAGCGCCATACTCCGTTGAGCCACAGGCGGCACCCCTAGCACTTTTTTAAGACAGGGTCTTTCTTACTCTGTCACCCAAGCTAGAGTACAGTGGTAACAATCATAGATAGCTCACTTTAACCTTGAACTCCTGGGCTCAAGCAATCCTCCTGCCTCAGCCTCTGGAATAGCTAGGACTACAGGCATGCATCAGCATATCCAGCTAATTTTTCTGTTTTTTTTGTAGTCTCATTCTTGCTCAGGCTGGTCTTGAACTCCTGACCTTTAGTAGTCTTCCACCTCAGCTCCCAAATTGCTAACATATAAGTATGAACCACCATCCTGGCCTGAACTAGCATTTTGTTTGAATCTTTTGCACTTGTTTTATTATGCATGCTCCTTATTAAATTAGAACAAACTTTCTCAACCTTGGCACAGTTGACATTTTGGGCCAGATAATGCTTTGTTATGGGGTTTCTGTATGCATTGTAGAATGTTTTTTTTTTTTTTTTTTTAAGAGCTACTTTTTCTTTTTTTTATTTTTTTTTGTGGTTTTTGGCCGGGGCTGGGTTTGAACCCGCCACCTCCGGCATATGGGACCGGCGCCCTACTCCTTGAGCCACAGGCGCCGCCCTGCATTGTAGAATGTTAAGCAGCATCCCTGGCCTCTACCCATTAGATGCTAGTAGCACTTCCTCATTTGTGACAACCAAAAGTGTCTTCAGACATGGCCAACTGTCTCCTGGAGGACAGAATTATCCCAGTGGAGAACTCCTGCATCAGAAAGTATCATAGAGGGCGGCGCCTGTGGCTCAAAGGAGTAGGGCATCGGCCCCATATGCCGGAAGTGGCGGATTCAAACCCAGCCCTGGCCAGAAACTGCAAAAAAAAAAAAAGAAAGTATCATAGAGCTAGGTATGGTGGCTATGCCTGTAATCCTAGCACTCTAGGAGGCCAAGATGGGTGGATTGCCTGAGATCATAGGTTTGAGACAAGCCTGAGCCAGAGGGAGACCTTGTCTCTAAAAATAGCTGGGTGTTGTGGAGGGCATCTCTAGCCCCAGCTACTTGGGAGGCTGAGGCGAGAGAATCACTTGAGCCCAAGAATTTGAGGTTCCTATGAGCTATGACGCCATGGCACTCTACCAAGGGTGACCAAGTGAGACTCTGTCTCAAAAACAAAACAAAACAAAACAATAGAAACCTGGCTCAGGGCCTGTAGCTCAAGCTGCTAAGGTGCCAGCCACATACATCAGAGCTGGTGGGTTCAAATCCAGCCTAGGCCTGCCAAACAGCAATGACAACTACAACCACAAAATAGCCAGGCATTGTGGCGGGCACCTGTGGTCCCAGCTACTTGGGAGGGTGAGGCAAGAGAATTGTTTAAGCCCAGGAGTCAGAGGTTGCTGTGAGCTGTGATACTACAGCACTCTACCCAGGGCGACAGCTTGAGACTCTGTCTCAAAAAAAAAAAAAAAAAGAAAGTATCGTAACTGTGATTATGTAATGTCTTATCTCTCCAACTAGATTCTGTGAGGGTAGGCTCCAAGCCATACTTAGCACAGTGAGTATATGGCCCATGATAAGCACTCAGTGCCTATAAATAAATAAATAAATTTATTAATTAATAAATCATTTGTTTTCATTGAGGCATTAAGAAGTTATTATTCCTTCAAGTAATTTCTAAATGATCCTTAAAGGACTTGCCTTTTTTTTCCCCCCAAAGAGTGTGATTTTAATAGAGAAATGCCATCGATTAAGTACTAGAAGCAAGCTTCATGTTAGTTGACAGTGTTATTCAGCAGAATTCCCTCTCCTTCAGATTAAGAATATGTAAATTCCTGTTTTGTTCATGTTGTCTGCATTTATTTTTTATTTATTTATTTATTTTTGAGACAGAGTTTCACTATGTTGCCCTTGGTAGAGTGCTATGGCGTCACAGCTCATAGCAACCTCCGCAACTCTTGGGCTTAAGTGATTCTCTTGCCTCAGCCTCCCAAGTAGCTGGAACTACAGGCGCCTGCCACAACGCCCGACTATTTTCCTGTTGCAATTGTGATTGTTGTTTAGCTGTCCAGGGCTGGGCTTGAACCCACCAGCCTTAGGGTATGTGGCTGGTGCCATAACCACTGTGCTACGAGCACCAAGCCAATGTTGCCTGCATTTAGACTGGCTGGTTTTAGTGTAAGGGTGGTTAACCTGTGGCTTGGGGGCCGCATGCAGATTATTTGAGGCTGGTTTTGCTTATTTGTGGTGTCAAATGTTGTGAAAACTATGCACAGCCCTTTTTTCCCTCATCACTTTTTTCCATTGTTTGTGTTTTTGACATGTGGCCCAAGACATTCTTCTTCCAATGTGCAATAAGGACATCCCTGTTTTAGTGGATAGGGACTATCATTTATTTTAAATTGCATATAGTTGGTGTTCATGTTTATTTTAATTGATAACGTTGTATAGAAATTTATTGCTTTGGTTCGGCACCTATAGCTCAGTGGTTAGGATGCCGGCCACATACTCCAAGGCTGGGGTTCAAACCCAGGACCGGGCCTGCCAAACAACAGCAACTACAACAAAAAAATAACCGAGTGTTGTGGCCGGCGCCTATAGTCCCAGCTACTTGGGAGGTTGAGGCAAGAGAATCGCTTAAGCCCAAGAGTTTGAGGTTTCTGGGAGCTGGGACACCATGGCACTCTACCAAGGGTGACATAATGAGACTCTGTCTCAAAAAAAAAAATAAAAAATAAAAAACAAAGACCAGGCTTGGCACCTGTGGCTCAAGCATCTAAGGCGCCAGCCACATACACCTGAGCTGGTGGGTTCGAATCCAGCCTGGGCCTGCCAAACAACAATGACGGCTGCAACCAAAAAATAGCCAGGCATTGCGGCAGGTGTCTGTAGTCCCAGCTACATGGGAGGCAGAGGCAGAGGCAGGAGAATCACTTGAGCCCAGGAGTTGGAGGTTGCTATGAGCTGTGATGCCACGGCACTCTACCCAGGGCAACAGCTTGAGGCTCTGTCTCAAAAAAAAAGAAAGAAATTTATTGCTTAAGAACAGGGATATGTTCTAAGAAATTTGTCATTAGGTGATTTCATCATTGTGGGAACATCATATAGAACATACTTTAACAAACCTAGATGGTATAATCTATTGCTCCTAGGCTATAAACCTGTACAGCATGTTATGTACTGAATATTGTAGGCAACTGTTACACAGTAGTATTTGTATCTAAATATAAAAATGGCACAGTAGAAATACAATATCATAATTTTATGGGATCACCATCGTATGTGTGTTTTGTCCATCATTAACCAAAATGTCATCATAGGGCACGTGACTATGGTTTTGTTGTCTTTAGATTAATGCACCTGTGACAATGAAACTTTCTTCTTGATATACGTAAACCCAATAAAAACAAAGTTCTAAAAATATTCCTCAGTTACAGTGCAGCTTTGTTTGCCTTGTATAACTAGACCTCTTGTGCCAAACTTTTCCAGTTTGCTTTCCTCCCAAACATTTGGCTGGAAAATAGTTGAAATGTTTAATGGAAGGAACAGACTTGCTTCTTTTTTTCCTCCAGAGGTTATTAAAATTCCTATACTTAAGTTAATTATAGACTTAAAATCTCAGGTCTTTTCATATCTCTAGTTTTAGCTGAATCATATCTAAGGACAAATGTCATCCTTGAATCTATCTTTATGTATGAGTGTGGGAAATGCTCTTCTATTAAAACCACTATCCAGGCTGAAATTAGTCAATGCAGTTTTCCTTACAGAGTAGAAAGCATATAGAAGTAGAAAAGGTCTGCTCATGCTGTGTGCAATTAGTCTTTATAATATTCTTTGAATATATGGGAGAAGGGAACCCATGACAAAGTTATCCATTTGCTCCAGACTATTGAAACAGCTAGTTTGCAAGTCTAATCTCAGATTATACACTATTACTCATTTGACTCCCTCCTGGAATTTAAGATAGAGGACCATGGTAAGGAGAGAATAGGAGACAAGGGCTGATACTCCTTAGAAGATAGATCTTTCTTTCTCTTTTAATCTAAACCTCAGGTGGCAGTGACTCAGGCACTAAATGTCATTGATTTCATCAGCGAAACCAAATGCTTACGGAAGAACAGTGGCTTCTGATTTGGGTTAGATTGAGATGGCATCTTTACTGGGGCAAAGTGGTGTTTGTTCTTTGGTTTCTGGGTTAAATTAACCAACTTGCAAGTATCTCTGAGTAGCATGTCTAGATTTTACTTTGTGACATGTTAGCGCTTGGTAATGAGAATTTCTATACTGAATTGTTAGGGATAGAACTAACTAATATAGTTTAGTGGTAGCATAGAAGAGATGCCCAATTAGAGATGGCTTTTGGTCTTTTTTCTTTCTTTCTTTTTTTTTTTATTTTGAGACAGAGCCTCAAGCTGTTGTCTGGGGTAGAGTGCTGTGGCATCACAGCTCACAGAAACCTCCAACTCCTGGGCTCAAGCAATTCTCCTGCCTCCGCCTCCCAAGTAGCTGGGACTACAAGCACCTGCCATAACGTCTGGCTACTTTTTGGTTGCAGCTGTCATTGTTGTTTGGCGGGCCCAGGCTGGATTCAAACCCCCCAGCTCAGGTGTATATGGCTGGCGCCTTAACCGTTTGAGCCACTGGAGCCAGGCCTGGTCTTGGTTTTTTAATTATTTTTTCTTTTTTTGCAGAGACAGAGTCTCACTTTTTTTTTTTTTTTTTTTTTTTTTTGGCCGGGGCTGGGCTTGAACCCGCCACCTCCGGCATATGGGACCGGCGCCCTACCCGTTGAGCCACAGGCGCCGCCCGACAGAGTCTCACTTTATGGCCCTTGGTAGAGTGCCGTGGCCTTGCACAGCTCGCAGCAACCTCCAACTCCTGGGCCTAAGCGATTCTCTTGCCTCAGCCTCCCGAGCAGCTGGGACCACAGGCGCCCGCCACAACGCCCGGCCATTTTCTGGTTGCAGTTTGGCCAGGGCCGGCGCCCCACTGACTGAGCCACAGGCGCTGCCCTTAATTTTTTTTTTTTTTGAGACAGAGTCTCACTGTGTTGCCCTCGGTAGAGTGATGTGGCATCACAGCTCACAGCAACCTCAAACTCTTGGACTTAAGCAATTCTCTTGCCTTAGCCTCCCGAGTAGCTGGGACTACAGGTACCCGCCACAAAGCCCAGCTATTTTTTGGTTGCAGTTGTCATTGCTGTGTAGCAGGCCCGGACCAGCTCTAACTCGCCAGCTTCAGTGTATGTGGCTGGTGCCCTTACTCACTGAGCTATGGGTACCGAGCCTTGGTCTTTGCTTCTTTTTTTTTTTTTTTTTTTGCACTTTTGGCTGGGGCCGGGCTTGAACCCCCTATCCCCAGTATATGAGGTCGGCGCCCTACTCCCTGAGCCACAGGTGTCGCCCTGGTCTTTGTTTTTTATTATGAAAAATTATGTAACTATGTTAAAGATTGGAAAACAAAAAGAGGAAGTGTCAAAAGCCCCATCACCCTAAACCTAAAGAGACATATACTGTAAATTTTGTGTTCTCTTTGATTGATTGATTGATTGATTTATGTATTTTGAGACGGAGTCTCACTTTGTCACCCTTGGAAGAGTGCCATGGCGTCATAGCTCATAGGAACCTCAAACTCTTAGGCTCAAGCAATTGTCTTGCCTTAGCCTGTCAAGTAGCTGGGACTACAGGAACCCGCCACAGCACCCAGCTATTTTTAGAGACAGGGTCTCGCTCTGGCTCAGGCTGGTCTTAAACCTGTGAGCTCAGGCAATCCACTTGCCTTGGCCTCCCAGAGTGCTAGGATTACAGGCTTGAGCCATATTCCATTTACTTCTGATTGACTTCGTGAATAAGCAGAAGGAATTGTGTTGTGGAAGGATGAGAGTGTGAAGCAGCTTTGGCAAGAATCACTAGCCATTTCAGATTTTTATTGGTTTCAAACCACTAAAGAAGTAACTGTTGAATATCCCTCCAAGAGCCCATGCTTTCTCATGACTTCAAGAGATTTCTTTGCCAGTGATTTGCAAACATTATCTCTAGTCTTGATCCTTTCCCAGGCTTTGTTTCTAAATACTTACTAGACGTTTCCTCTTAGAAGCTTCTTCTTTTCTTCAAGCTCAGCACATCCAAAAGTGACCTCATTTTCTTGCCCTAACTAAAATATGCTAGAACCTGTTTCTGCCTATAATGTCATCATTCTCTTAAGGCCCCAATATTTACAACTCTGGAATCAATCTTGCCTCCCTTCTCTGAATGTTATTATGCTCACAGTCAGTACCACACAGTTAGTACTTGTTCTCAGTTTAATGCACACTTGTTTCTTATGACCTCCAAGGGCAGAACCAAGATCAGTGGGTGGAAGTTGTGAGGAGGCACATTTGCCTCCATATAAGGAAGAACTTTTTAATATTTTGAGCTCTCTGAAAGGAATGGGCTGCCTCCAGAAGTCTCAGGTTCTCCATCTCTGAAGGTGTTTGAGCAGAGGCTGCCTGACTAATTGCAAAGGATGCTGAAAGGATTTTTTGGCTTCAGATGATGTTTTTACAAGATGATTTTCTAGAATCCCTCCTAATCCTGAGATCCAGTGATTTAGTAGAAAGTAGCTTCTCTCTGGAGGCTCCCTTAGAGCAGGCAAACTATTTTACCCTTCTTTTATATTCTCCACAGCACTTATTGCAGGTGGTGGTCACATGGTTGCCTAAAGGTAATTATTTGTAGGTTAACTAATGCTTTTCATTTAGTTTAAATTTCTGGTTAGTCACCAAATATTTCAGGTTTTTTCCTTTGAAATTCTTTTTTTTTTTTTCCCTTTGAAATTCTTTTTCAGTAGCTTTCTTTTACAGCTAGATGAATAACAGCTTTCAACTTAACTTTAGACCCTAGTATTTTTACTTTTCTTCAAATCATATTCTGTTTATCAGGCAGTACTTGTAAACACCTTGCTTTCATATTATTCCTCCCCTCAGAATCCTTGGATGGCTTTATGTGTATCAACATCAAATCCAAATACTGTCTGGCTATTCAGTCCCCTCAAAAATCAGCTTATTCACCTTTATTTCCCATGTGCTCTATGCAGGCTAACCTACTCACACTTGCTGTACCTAGCTTGCAAAATGCCCCACTATGCTTTGGAAACCAAACTACCTTCAGTCCTCATTGATTTCTTCTGAACTTTCAGAGTATGTAGTTGGTCATACTGTATTATTCAGATCCATAGCAACACATTCTGTGAAGAAAAAAATCTCTTAACATATAGGTAGATACTTTAAATTTCCCTAATCTAACTGAAGTTCTATCAGAACTCTTTTTTTTTTTTTTTGAGACAGAGTCTCATTATGTCACCTTGGGTAGAGTGCTGTGGTGTCACAGCTCACAGCAACCTCCAGCTCTTGGGCTTAGGCAATTCTCTTGCCTTAGCCTCCCGAGTAGCCCACCACAACGCCCGGCTATTTTTTTTTGCAGTTTGGCTGGGGGCAGGTTTGAACCTGCCACCCTCAGTATATGGAGCCGGCACCCTACTCACTGAGCCACAGTGCTGCCCTCTATCAGAGCTTTTAAAAATACAGTCTTCAATATTTATTCCATTCACATTTCATTTTGTTGGCCTTCCTGATAAGAAGGAAAACATCTTTTTTTTTTTTTTTTTTGTAGAGACAGAGTTTCACTTTATCGCCCTACGTAGAGTGCCGTGGCCTCACACAACTCACAGCAACCTCCAACTCCTGGGCTTAAGCGATTCTCTTGCCTCAGCCTCCCGAGTAGCTGGGACTACAGGCGCCCACCACAACGCCCGGCTATTTTTTGGTTGCAGTTTGGCCGGGGCCGGGTTTGAACCCACCACCCTCGGTATATGGGGCCGGTGCCTTACCGACTGAGCCACAGGCGCTGCCCTTTTTTTTTTTTTTTTTTTTTGAGACAGAATTTCGCTGTGTAGCCCTCGAGCCCTCCGTAGAGTGCTATAGCGTCATAGCTGACGGCAGCCTCAAACTCTGCTTAAGTGATTCTTCTGCCTCAGCCTCCCAAGTAGCTGGGACTACAGGTGCCCGCCACAACACCTAGCTGTTTTTTTTTTGGTTGTAGTTGCCATTGTTGTTTGGCAGGCCCGGGCTGGATTTGAACCTGCCAGCTCCAGTGTATGTGGCTGGCACCCTAGCCACTGAGCCGCAGGCGCCAAGCCAGAAGGAAAACATCTTATCAGGAAATCTAACAAAATGCATATTCCATGTCTTAGTGCTTTGATTTTAAGTACTTTGATTTTATGAACATCTATATACCTAGTTGTTCTAGGTGCTGAGAGATGAGGTGGGTGCAGGAAGAAGAATGGATAAATTCTCATCCTTCTGGAGCCTATATTCTAGTACATAGTATTCAGTGCTAACATTTTACATTTGAATTGCATTTTATTTATTTATTTTTTTATTTTTTTGAGACAGGGTCTAGCTTCATCACCCTCAGTAGAGTGCCGTGGCATCATAGCTCAGAGGAACCTTAAACTCATGAGGGGTTACTCTCATCTACGAAATCAATTCCTTTTATCCTTACATCTCTGTATGCTAGATGAGGATTAAAATTTATTATGTGACTGTGTCCAAATTACACAAATAATACATGCACATTGGGACTCAGACCTTGGTCTCCTGAGACCTAGTTCTATTTAGATTTATGTAATTGTGACATAAATATGACTGTGTTTCTTAGAGTTTTTATGATGAATGTTTTACTGTTCGAAAGTCTGTACATTCATTTATAAAGATTACATATAGTTCTTTCTGTATTAATTAGAAATGGCAAGGAACAAGATTAGGCAGAGCTACAGTTTTCTACTCTGTGAATTCTGAATGCTTTGGGAGAAGCCTTATTTTGAACATTTGCTTCTAAATTTGTGCCATCTTGAATATTATTTTTAAAAATTGGCCTCCACGTAGTAAATTGAAAGCAGAAAAAATGAAAGCTGCTAATGATGTAGCTAAAGATTCCATGAAGAGGACTTGAACCCATGGTGCTAAGCACAGCAAACAAGTTGAGGGGGACTGGATGCTGTGGTGAACCCCATGGTCACTTAGTTGATTAAAAGCCATTGTGGAATGGTAAGAAGAGCCTCAGACTATGATTCAGAACTTTTGTTTTAGAGGCCTGGGTTCTCTACTCAGTGGCAGATCTCTGTCAAGCTTTTTAACTTCTATGAACATAAGTTTCTTCATTCTAAAAATAGGATCAATATCTGCATAATATGCCTTGCAAATTTTTTTTTTGCATTTTTAATGTTATTCTAGCAACCACAACATTGTTACAAAAGCATCATTTTAAGAGATTTATCTGGGCGGCGCCTGTGGCTTAAGGAGTAGGGCGCCGGTCCCATATGCCGGAGGTGGTGGGTTCAAACCTAGCCCCGTCCAAAAACAAAAAAACAAAAACAAACAAAAAAAAGAGATTTATCTGCTCAGATACTTTACCTTGCAGAATTTATTTTTTACACAAAGTCATAAACATTATTCACCATAAGAATTATTTTAAGTCTCAAAAGAAACGATAAATCACTGATATAAAGCATTTATGACTATGAGAGATTATTTTTAATTAATATAGATTCTCCTGTGGTTATTTTCCTTGTACTTAGTTTGGAGATGTCCATATCAGTGTGTTGGAGATGTCCATATCAGTGTGATTTGTATTCAAGAAGGCAACATTTATTTGAAAATGGGAGTGTTTGTTAACTCCTGCAAAAGCAGACAGGTAAAAAATTAAAAGAGAAGGAGAGAGAGAAAAAAAACCACTTTTCCACAGATTTGACAGAGAACAGAGACATCTAGACTTTTAATGAGGGAAAAGTATTATTTATTTACTTATTTCAAGGACCATTATTAGCCTACTGTATATTTAGTGCCTACTGCATTTATAGTACTAGAATTATAAAGGTTCCTACCTTAACAGTGGCTAATTGCCTATTGACTATTAAATAAATGATTTTAAACCGGTATGTTAAGTTTTATGGTAGAAAGATAAGGGCAGAGTGCTATAGAAGTACATATTAGAAATACTTCCTGGAGAGGTAAAACCTTAGTTGAGACTTAAAGGATAGTAGCAGTTCTGGAGAGGGCACACTGGAAAGGGAAAAGACTTTTCTGATTATTATAAAGTCTCAGAAGTGAGAAAAAGCCCGGCTCTTTCTGGAAAATCCAAATAGTCCTGGTTGCTGCAGTGTGCTGAGGAAAGGGGTAGCAAGAGCTAAAACTGGGGAGTAGTAGGAGATAAAGTCCAAGTAGATTATAGAAACCCTTGTTTGAACTTTATCCTCAATGTTCTGGGAAGTATTGAATGGGATTAAATAAAAGAGTATCATAGTTACATTTGAATTTTAGTTATATCACTCTGGCTATGATATGGAGAGTAGATGAAGAAGTCATATAGTGGAATTAGGGGAGACTAGCTAGAAAGTTACTGTAGTAATGTAAGCAAAGTCTCCATATCCTAAACTTTTATCAGTTAGGATAGAGCCAAAGGGCATCTATTCATGAGATATGCATGATAGAGCCTTTTATCAGTAAGAGTAGAGGCAAGGGGTAGCTATCTGTTTATGAGATATACAAGATAGAGCCTATGAATTTTGATGACTGATTAGATGCTGTGGAGGACTAAGGAGGAAGATATAAATTTAGTTAATGTTCATGGAATCCTTACTATTTTCTTGGGCAGTGCCAAGCTCTTCTGCATGGACTTCCTTATCCTTCTCAGTGAAGCCCTTTGGATTTTGTACTGTTGTTGTGCTCATTATAGAAGTAAGGAAACTGAGGCTCAGAAAGTTTGGTAACTGCACATAGTCACAGAGCCATGGAGTGCTCTTGTTCAAACCCACAATCTGTCTGATTTATCTAAAGACCACTTTTACTATACTATACTGCCTCACAGTTTACAAGTTACTAGCTTGATCAATCAGGTGATTGCTGGTCATGCTGGATCACTGAGACAGTGGATATGAGGTGTGAGGGAGTAATGTTAGGGGAGACAGTGAGTTCTGTTTTGGACATTTTATTTAGTTTGAGGTACCTTTGGGTCATCTTAGTAGAGATGTGGAAGTGGGGTCTAAAATTCTGAGTCCCAGAGGAATGGTCTGAATTGGATAGATTGCTTTGGGAGTCTTTAGTCCACAGGTGGATGTGGTTGTGGTGCCATCTGACAAGTATGCTGGGAGTTACTGTAGCAGTGGTAGTTGAAGGCTTGGGAGTAGACGTGACCACCTAAAGAGTGTGTGTGCAGAAAATGAGAAAAAGTGTTTCTTTCGGTCTCTTCAATTGTGAACATTCTTTCTCCTAACATCTCAAATCTCAATCTACCCCCACCAAAACCAAACGAGGGGGAGGGGGAAGCGGGTACAGCAATAACAATAACCTCAGAAAAGGCCCAGATACTGTTTATCTATCTTAGGTAGAATGAGATTAACTATAAATGGTAGGGGTGTTGTCCCTTTCCATTCTACTTAAGTCAGATAGCAGTACAGCAGCTTATTTAGCAATGAAAGCCTGTAAGTGAAATGTGGAAAAGGAACCAAGATCCCATGAAGCTATTTTATTAAGCTTTTAAGATTGGTAAGTGTTTCACCAACCCTGGCGGCCTTCAGAGACACTTTTGCTGTTTCCATGTTAATGCTGATCTCAACCTAAAACACCCATTGTGTCTGAAGGAACATGTTTGGGTTTTTTTGTTTTGTTTTTCAAGTGGGAAACAAAGTTTATTGAGGAAGAGAAAGAAAGATATGTTTACAGAGCAAGAGATAGGTTTATAGGCAAGGTACATTCACCATAGACAGCTGTGGGACCTCATTGTTGCAATGAAGAAAAAGGCTGAAGGAACATACTTTATAACAGAACTAGGTGGTATCTATTCATGGAAAGTAGCTTGGGATTTTATAGCCTTCTTCCCCTTTTTCCCAGATTTATAAAGTCTGGTGAATTATATGTGAGTCTTTCCCTGGCCAGTACTCAAAATGGAACAGGGCAGCAATTCAGATATCAGATGACGGTATCATAACATAAAAAAAAGTATATGGGCTGTCTCTAGACTGCTCTGTTTTATGAGTAGGGCATAGACTTGGAGTCCCTGCTCAGGCCAGGGAATAGAAAGGTTTATTTGGTTCTCATTTTCATTTTTTTCTCTTTGTATCTTATCTGTCTATTTGTCTTTCTGACACGGGGTCTGCCTCTGTCACCAGGCTGGAGTGCAGTGGCACAATCATAGCTAACTGCAGCCTTGAATTCCTGAGCTCAGAGATCCTCCTGCCTTAGCCTCCCATAAGAGATCTTATACTTATACTACAGGTGGCATGCAACTAATTAAAAAATATTTGTTTTTAGGAGACAGGGTCTTGCTATGTTGTCTAGCCTGGTCTTGAACTCCTGGCCTCAAGCAGTCTTCCTGCCTTTGCCTCCCAAAGTGCTGGCATTAGGATATGAGCCACCACGTTAGGCCCTTTGATTCTCTTTTAAACAACATTCTCTGGCAAGTGGCTGGACCCAGAGAGACCAGAGTCTGTATGCAGAAAAGAATGGATAGGAATTATTCTGTTGCCTTCCTTTATCTTACAAGCTGTGAGGGAGGACAGTGGGTTGAGATGCTGGTGTGTTGTCATCTTTGGGGGAATCATAATTGCTATGGTCATTCCAGGCAGCTTCAACATTCAGCTTTAGTTACCTGAACTAATTAGTGCTTTGATGAAATGGAATCTTTCCAAGTCAAAGCTTTGATTGAAATTTCACTAGCTGATTTCTGTGAGATCTCTTATGGTCTCAAGTACTTTATATAGATGTGTATTGATAACACTTTATACTTATGTGTACAGTATGGACAGCTTTCAGAACTGACCCTTTAGAGTTTTGGAATGCTGTAACTTCATAAATATTTATTGAACACCCACTACGTACCAGGTAATGGTCTTGATGGTAGAGTATAAGGGAAAAGCTAAATAAAATTAAAGTCCTTTTTTTCTTGGAGCTTACTTTCTTCCTTGGAGCTTACTTTCAGGATACTAGACATTGAATGAGGCTAGTTCAATTAAATTAGCGCTTCTGAAAGACCTATAGCAAGCCCTTGTGGATGTGTCTAGTCTCCTTCCCTGCCTTGAAGCCTGGCTCAAATGGCAGCTTCTTCATGATACCCTTATCTGATGCTTGTAGCTGATATACTCTTCTCCTCTCTGAAATCCCGTGCCTCTCTATTTGCAACTTTCTTATGTCACTTTAATTTTTTTTTCTTTTTTTTTTTTTGTAGAGACAGAGTTTCACTTTATCGCCCTCAGTAGAGTGCCGTGGCCTCACACAGCTCACAGCAACCTCCCAACTCCTGGGCCTAGGCGATTCTCCTGCCTCAGCCTCCTGAGTAGCTGGGACTACAGGCGCCTGCCACAACGCCCGGCTATTTTTTTGTTGCAGTTTGGCCGGGGCCGGGTTTGAACCCGCCACCCTCCGTATATGGGGCCGGCGCCCTGCTCACTGAGCCACAGGCGCCGCCCTTTTCTATTTATTTTATAGTCATTAAGTCTCCCCCCATTAGACTGTAAGTTTTTGTAGGCAGTACTCTGCCTTCAAAATAATATCCTATTCATTTCACATGCAGGTAGCAGGATGTTATGGGAAAAAAACACACTGAGCTTAAAGCCAAAAAGACTTAAATTGAGTACTGGTTTTTCTACTAACGGGCTGTGTTTGTGTGTCTATAGCCAAGTCATTTAACTTCACTGAAATTAAGTTTTCTGTGTTTAAGAGTGTAGTAATTATCCTTCTATTCCTAAACAGTTGTTGGGAGGCTCAAAATGAGATAATATATGTGACTATACTTTGTAAAGTCTCAATTTCTATGCAAATACTTAAGGATATCATAGTAAGTATTTGAGTAAACATTTGCTTTATTGGTCACCTTTTCCTGAGTTGTTTTCTTGCTTAATGAGATCTTCTATGATTTTGCAAATATGATAGACTATTTTCCATCTAATTTTATTATTCTGTTCCTCAGAATTGGCATCCTTTTTACTTCCAGGAGTATTCTGTTTTTCTCCGTAGGTGCTTTGTAATATTAAAATAACAAGTGATAATTTGATCTATTCCGGCAGGTGGTACATTATGGCTGACATGCAAAATCTGGTAGAAAGATTGGAGAGGGCAGTGGGCCGCCTGGAGGCAGTATCCCATACCTCTGACATGCACTGTGGGTATGGAGACAGTTCATCAAAAGGTAAGCACTCTGCAGCTTTGACTATCTGGGCCTGAAATTTTTCTATCCTAGTGAATTCTCTCCTTTGGAGCTAACTTCCCAAAACACTTAATCTAGAAGGTTTATCACTTGTATTGCTGTGAACAGATGAGGGAGGAAGTGACTTGTGCAAGGAGGCCTGTGGTTAAGTTATTTTAACACAAGAACTTCCTGCTTGTGTGATACTTCCTGTTCTTTCTTTAGCAGAACACCTCCAGTGTAAGTCAGATGATAAGTGGTGTTAAAATTCCCCTTCCTGGTTGGCAAACAGGGCCATTTAGTGTATGCACCAATGAAACAATGTTAAAGTTAAAAGGAACCTTGGAGGATCATTTGTTCATTTTCATTTTATAGATAAAGAAAATTAAGCTAAGAGAGAAAAAGGGACTTAGGGTCACATAACCAGTTTAGTGGTGGTATTGCAACTAGAATCCATGATTCTTGGGGCGGTGCCTGTGGCCCAGTGAGTAGGCCGCCGGCCCATACGCCGAGGGTGGCGGGTTCAAACCCAGCCCCGGCCAAACTGCAACAAAAAAAATAGCCGGGTGCTGTGGCGGGCACCTGTAGTCCCAGCTACTTGGGAGGCTGAGGCAAGAGAATCGCTTAAGCCCAGGAGCTGGAGGTTGCTGTGAGCTGTGTGATGCCAAGGCACTCTACCGAGGGCCATAAAGTGAGACTCTGTCTCTTCAAAAAAAAAAAAAAAGAATCCAGGATTCTTGACTCATGTTCCAGTATTCTTTTTATTGTATTACCTTGCCCCTTTCTCATGGAAGTACATTTTAAAAAAACATACATGGCTAATTTTTATGTTGTTTGTGTCTTCCACAGGGGCAATTCCATATGTGCAAGCATTTGACTCACTGCTTGCTGGTCCTGTGGGAGAGTACTTGAAGATCAGTAAAGAAATTGGGGGAGACGTGCAGAAACATGTAAGGACTGGTGACTTTTCTTCAAATTCTACTTATCCTTGGTTTAAGAGCCCTTGAAAGGCTCCTGGCTCCTTCTCTACCAGTACCGAGGAGCTCTGTCCAAGCACAGAAATGATTCCTCATATTTTTCTAAGTCCCCTACTTTTACCCCATTTTCTGTGTGGGCTGCTTTTATACAGAAAGCTTGTGTGGTTCATAAAATATGCCTCTGTTCTTTATAGTGAAGAATATGTTACCAGTCTAATTCCAGCATGTTATATAACCAAACCTGGGGGGACTTATTTAAAGGAGTCATTATCATGACTTAGCATTTATAAAACTATGCTTGATAGTGATTAGTTATGCTAATGTGGGCTATTTTCACACTTAGCCCACAGCAAGAACATGCAGTAGGCAATGACAGGTGCCTCTCCACCCACTTCCCTTCATGTGGTGCCTCCACATCGTCACTACCAACACCCTACACTCACATATAGATTCTGCCTTTCTTTTCAAGACCCAGAAACCTTCCTTCTAGCCCACTGAATAATTCTTTATAAACAATAATCATGTTTAGGATCTTCTTAGCCTAAACTCTTAAGCAAGACTGTTGGTTGTCCTTTGGAAGATCTATTTTGAGTCTCTCATAGATCATCTGTTGGCAGTGGTATTAGCTTTAGGGAGTGGGACTGGAAATTTAATAAGGCGTGGGGCTTGCTTTTTTTTTTTTTTTTTTTTTTTTTTGTTGAGACAGGGTCCCACCCTATGCCCCTGAGCAGAGTGCAGTGGGCGTGGTAGCTCACCACAACCTCAGACTCAGGCTGCGGGCACCCGCTGCCTCAGCCTCTGGAAGCCGCTGGGATTACAGGCGCTCGCCGCGGCGCCCGGCTAGGTTTTTCCGTTTTTTTCACGAGTCGGGGTCTCACTGTCGCTCAGGCGAGTCCCGAACTCCTGAGCTCAAGCGATTCTCCCTCCTCACCCTCCCACAGTGCTGGGATTACAGGCGTGAGCCACCGCGCCCGGCGGGGCTTGCATTTTTACTTTATACAGTTGCATAACATTTGAAAAAAAAAAAAACACCTTTTTTTTTTTTTTTGAGACAGAGTCTCACTTTGTTGCCCTGGGTAGAGTGCCATGGCATCATAGTTCACATCAACCTCAAACTCTTGGGCTCAAGCAATCCTCTTGCCTTAGCCCCCAGGAAGTTGAATTATAGGCACCTTCTACAACTCCCGGCTAGTTTTTTTTTTTTTTTTTTTTTTGGCTTCTGTCGTTTTGCTTTTTTAGAGATGGAGTCTTGCTCTTGCTCAGGCTGGTCTTAAACTCCTAAGCTCAAGCCATTCACTTGGTGTATGTGGCTGGCACCCTAGCTGCTGAGCTATTGGTGCCGAGGCTGGCTATGTTTTTTGTTGTTGTTTAGAGACAGTCTCACTTTGTCGCCCTCGGTAGAGTGCTGTGGCCTTACAGCTCACAGCAATCTCCAGCTCTTGGGCTTAGGTGATTCTCTTGCCTCAGCCTCCCGAGTAGCTGGGACTACAGGTGCCCACCAGAATGCCCAGCTATTTTTTATTTCACTTGCCTAGGGCTGGATTTGAACCCACCACCCTCAGTATGTGGGGCCGAAACCCTACTCACTGAGCCATGGGCACCACCCCTGGCTATTTTTTGGTTATAGTTGTCATTGTTGTTTGGTAGGCCCAGGCTGGGTTCAAACCCGCCAGCTCTGGTATATATGGCTGGCACCCTAGCCGCTGAGCTACAGGCACCAAGCAGGCCTCATGTTTCTTAAACTCCCTCAGAAAGAAATAATAACATATTTGTAACTCAGATAAAAGTTTCACAAAATAGTGCTTATACTACTGCTGTACTTTTTTTGTTTTTGTGTTTTTTTCTTATTTTTACTTTGAAAATTATTTCACATTGGTGTAATGCACTCACACTTTTGTTTTATTCTATTTCTCTTAATAAAGTGATAGTTATGGCTCACTAAATTGATTTAATTATCTATTAATGGGTCCTGATCCAGCCTTTGGGAAATAGCTTTAACCTAAAGAAACAAATACTTTGAGAGTTTCAGGCATAAATTTAGGTCTTTGCCTTTACTTGTGTCTCCAATTCTTGAGAAAAGTAGGTATTTTTTGGTAATGTGAGCTAGGAGGGATATTTCAGTGCATGTTAACCCATCACACTATGTGGTTGCTAATTTTACTTCACCTAAGGCGAGCCCTCCTTATCGTCATTTCCAATTCTGAAGATGTGTCCCTGATTAGTAGTAGTATATGTAATTCTGCTGTCAATCCCTGGAATCTGGAATACATGAGGGAAACAACACGAAGTCTCTGGGTTGCTGCCAGAGTACATGGAAGTAGAGGTCTCAGGTTGTTCTTATCAAGACCTCTCCAGTTTTAATATGTCATCAGTAGCTGATTCTTCTCCTTCCTGACAGGCGGAGATGGTCCACACAGGTCTGAAGTTGGAGCGAGCACTCTTGGTTACAGCCTCTCAGTGTCAGCAGCCAGCAGGTGTAAGTTCACTACTATTTGGTTTAGTTTTGATGCTCAGGACAAGGTGAGAGATGTTTTTGCTAAGCTGTCAAAACATGCAAAAGTACTGCCAGCCAAATTGCAACAGAAAAATAGCTGGGCATTGTGGTGGGCGCCTATAGTCCCAGCTGCTTAGGAGGCTGAGGCAAGAGAATTGCCTAAGCCCAGGAGTTGGAGGTTGCTGTGAGCTATGACACCACGGCACTCTACCAAGGGTAACAAAATGAAACTCTGTCTCAAAAAAAATGCCAAAGTAGTCCTAGTATTCTCACGATGATTTATATTCACACCAAGTCCCAGAGGTAGCATCAGACTTTAAGTGCCTTTATGGAAATTTGCCATTCAGTACTTACTGGTCTCTACTGGCTTTTTTTCTGTCATTTTGTTTAGGACTGTAGTTACCCCAAGGACTTCACTGCATGTCTCAATAGATAGGCTCTTAGCTGAGCCCAATTTATCATAATGTCTCCTGAACCCTTTAGAGATGGTTCCCTTGCTTCACTGGGATGGGCTTTAGTAATGCTGCTGTGAAGGCCCTAAACCCCCACCCCCAGCCCCACCCTGGTACTGCTTCTCCTTCCATCCTTTGCTGGTTGGGGGCCTCTCTTTAACCTTACTCCTACCTCAGAATTTTATGCTGCAAGGTGTGAAAAGTTGAATTAGAGAAAATAAAGATTTTTCTTGTAGTGAAAAAAATGTTGGTCATATTTTGCATTTGGCTTTCCTAGGGGCATAGAGGCGCAATAAAGCAAGTCTTCCTGTTAATGCTATATTAAATCCCTCGACCCTGGGTGAGCTGTTTCTGCCACCACTCTACTGTTAAGCCTTGTCTTAACTTTTGTAGAGCTTTTTTATGTCTATAAATAAACTGAATACTAAAAAAAAAAAAGCCCCTCAGCATGCCTAAATAATGTAAAAATAGAGCAAGATAATGTTTAAATGTACTACATTCTAATTCTTTTTTTTTTTTTTTTTTTTTTTTTGGTTTTTTGGCTGGGGCTGGGTTTGAACCCACCACCTCCGGCATATGGGACCGGCGCCCATAAATGTACTACATTCTAATTCTTAATCTGTCCTAGTATTTAATATTAGAATAGAGATATTCAGGAAAGCGAGCTTTGGGAAAAGGATGAATACACCAGAACACAAAATTCATTCATTTTGTTAAGCTGCCTGCTTGACTGCTAAGCCACCTAATTGCATTTAATTCATCAGCTCTCTACTCAGCAGCTGCTATATGGCTAGCAATGTGTTGAGAGCTATAATGGTGATAAAAGAGGGTGAAGATAAAGTCCTTGTCTTTAAAGAATTAATGAGAAAGAGAAACATTCTCACATAGTTCCGTTAACAGTTTGTGTAAGTAAAGATTAGGATAAGGTGACAGTAAATGCTGGTAGTAGAAGGCTGGTATGGTTAGGGTTAGAGGGCTGTTTTTCATGAAGCACAAGGAACATTTGGATTAATGGAAAAAGAAGAGAACATCATAAGTAGAGGCACAGAAATAGCTAGTATGTAGTATCTCCTATGCATGGGAAAGATAAAAGACAAGTGGCTGATGTAGTAGGATTTTGTGGTGTACCTCAAGTATGGGTCCTGATCATAAAAAACCATAAAATCCAGCCTAAGGAGTTGGAATTCAATGAGGAAAGTGAGATGATGAACAGTGTTTTAGCCTTATGAATAAGGGCAAAGTTTATTTGAGTGTTCATTATAGTCTATAGAGAATTCTTGCCTTCAGCATCAAAGCTGACCAACATATAAAGATTTTGTAATAAGCTTTTAACCTGAATCTTTTCTTTCTTTTTTTTTTTTTTTACTTCTGGGCAGATGCCCAGTAATGGGATTGCAGGATTAACCTGAATCTTTTCTTGCATCTTTTCCTAGAACAAGCTTTCTGATTTGTTGGCACCCATCTCAGAGCAGATCCAAGAAGTGATAACTTTTCGGGAGAAGAACCGAGGCAGCAAGTTGTTCAATCACTTGTCAGCCGTCAGTGAAAGTATCCAGGCCCTGGGCTGGGTGGCTATGGTGAGCAAAACAGCTTCTAGGGAGGGAAGGGGTATACTGCAAGAGGGAAGGAGATACAGTCGGAGAGGCTCTGAGTCACTCACTGCTTTTCTCTCTCTAGGCTCCCAAGCCTGGTCCCTATGTGAAAGAAATGAATGATGCTGCCATGTTTTATACAAACCGAGTCCTCAAGGAATACAAAGATGTGTAAGTCCAGTTTTTCCTTAAGGGGAGAGGATAAGCCCAGCTAGTTACTGGGGTGCGCTTTGGGGTTCATTAAGGCAATCCTTGGCTGCTGTGCTGTTCTCCTATCTCGGGTGTTTTCTGGAGAGTTTGGTATTGGCTGATAGAACCTGTGTTTGCAGGCAGGAAGTGTTTCTGCTTCCACTTCTCCATAGTTGGTAAAGGCTCTTTCAGTCTTTTAATCCTCTCTCTTCTGCGTTTAGGTTTTGCTGGAGTTAACACGGACTAATGCCCTTTAATTTGTCTGTTTAGGCTTGGCGCCCATAGCACAGTGGTTATGGTGCCAGCCATGTACACCAAGGCTAGCAGGTTCGAACCCAGCCCAGGCCAGCTAAACAACGCTGGAAACTGCAACAAAAAATAGCCAGGCATTGTGGTGGGCACCTGTAGTTCCTGGTATTTGGGAGGCTGAGGCAAGAGAATTGTGTAAGCCCAAGAGTTTGAGGTTGCTATGAGCTGTGACGCTATGACACTCTACTGAGGGCAACATAGTGAGACTCTGTCTCAAAAAAAAAAAAAAAAAATATATATATATATATATAATTTCCTGTTTATACAAGATGTTATTCCTTTGTTGAGAATTTATCATCGCCTTACTGGAAAAGGGTTCAATAGGACTTAATAGAAAATTGCCCTGAGTGTTCATGCATTTAGTTAAAGTGAGAGTAAGGCTGCCTAGCCAATGCAGATAATACACAGGGAAGTCATTGTATATTTGACCATTGTAAGTGTACCAGACCTAACTGACTCACCCATTGGTTTTGAGCTGGAAAGATTGCACACAACAATTATTAAGTTGCATCGCTACCGAAATCCTTTCTTCCATTCATCCTTGATCAAGAAACATCTCTTGAGTTATTACCGTGTGCAAAGAATAAGCTTCCTATGTGTGTGATGTGTGCCCCAGAACACCAGGTACCACTTTGATCCTTCCAGCAACCTAGAATTGAGCAAGAGAGCATTTTGCTATATAGTTGAAGAAACTAGGTCTTGGGCCTGAATAACCTTCAAGTCTCTCATCTAATATTTAAGAAGAGAGAGTGATCTTGAACCATAGTACAGTGCTATATCTCTAATTTAATGCTGATGGTTTCCTCCTAAAGGGAAGGATTTAGGGGAAGGTTATGATTTTGTGTGGGGAAAAACACTGTCTAATAAGGCATTTGAGTTTCTTGGAGTCCTAGAGTTCCATAGTGGTACGATAGAGCTTTCCTCTACCGTGGCTTCATGCATAGAATTTCTGTTTTTATCATTTTTATATATTAGTTTCTGTCTAAAGTCTACTTTGACAAAACAGTTTTGCTACTTAAGAAAAAGGTTTAGGGGCGACGCCTGTGGCTCAGTGAGTAGGGCGCTGGCCCCATATGCTGAGGGTGGCGGGTTCAAACCCAGCCCCGGCCAAACTGCAACAAAAAAAAAAAAAAAAAAAAAAGCCAGGCGTTGTGGCGGGCGCCTGTAGTCCCAGCTGCTTGGGAGGCTGAGGCAAGAGAATCGCCTAAGCCCAAGAGTTAGAGGTTGCTGTGAGCCGTGTGACGCCAAGGCACTCTACCCGAGGGCGGTACGGTGAGACTCTGTCTCTACAAAAAAAAAAAGAAAAAGGTTTAGGGGCGGCACCTGTGGCTCAGTCGGTAGGGCGCCGGCCCCATATACCGAGGGTGGCGGGTTCAAACCCGGCCCCGGCTGAACTGCAACAACAACAAAAAAATAGCCAGATGTTGTGGCGGGCGCCTGTAGTCCCAGCTACTCGGGAGGCTGAGGCAAGAGAATCGCTTAAGCCCAGGAGTTGGAGGTTGCTGTGAGCTGTGTGATGCCATGGCACTCTACTGAGGGCCATAAAGTGAAACTCTGTCTCTACAAAAAAAAGAAAGAAAAAGGTTTAGGCTTGGCACCTGTAGCTCAGCGGTTAGGGCACTGGCCACATACACCAGGACTGGTGGCTTCGAACCCAGCCCCGGCCTGCCAAACAATGACAACTACAGCAACAAAAAATAGCTGGGCATTGTGGGGGGGTGCCTGTAGTCCCAGCTACTTGGGTAGATGAGGCAAGAGAATCACTTAAGTCCAAAGAGTTTGAGGTGCTGAGAGCTGTGATGACAACATAATGAGACTCTGTCTCAAAAAAAAAAAAAAAGAAAGAAAAGAAAAAGGTTTAAGAAACACTGCTGTAGGCTGTCTGTAATTCTAGCACTCTGGGAGGGTAAGGCAATGGATTGCTTGAGCTCATGAGTTTGAGACCAGCCTGAGCAAGAGCAAAACACCATCTCTACTAAAAGTAGGAAAACTAGCTGGGCATTGTGATGGGCGTCTATAGTCCCAGCTACTTAGGAGCCTGAGGCAAGAGGATTGCTTGAGCCTAAGAATTTGATGTTGCTATGAGCTGTGATACTGATACTACTGCACTCTGCCTAGGGTGACAGTGATACACTGTCTCAAAAAATAAAAATAAAAAAGGTTTAAGAAACACTGCTGTTGGGTGGCACCTGTGGCTCAAAGGGGTAGGGCGCCAGCCCCATATGCCAGAGGTGGTGGGTTCAAACCCAGCCCAGGCCAAAAACTGCAAAAAAAAGAAACACTGCTGTGAGTGATAGAGATATAATCCAGAGTTCCTATCTTAATAGAGTTTGATCTAATTAGGATGATAGATTAGATTATATTTAAAAGCTAATAGAGTAATAATAGGTTATATTTTTTAAAAAAGTTTGGTGATCCGGGCATCATGGCGGGCGCCTGTAGTCCCAGCTACTCGGGAGGCTGAGGCAAGAGAATCGCTTAAGCCCTGGAGTTGGAGGTTGCTGTGAGCTGTGTGAGGCCACGGCACTCTACCGAGGGCCATAAAGTGAGACTCTGTCTCTACAAAAAATAAATAAATAAATAAAAACTTTGGTGATGATAGAAATCTGCCATCAAGCAAAGCCTAAGAAACATCATAGGTGGGACAGCATGAGCCCAGAGGCAGGAGGGGTTCTAGAATCACTATTGTAGTACCTAGACCACCTATGATGAGTTTTTTTATTCTCCTAGGAATAAGAAGCATGTAGACTGGGTCAAAGCTTACTTGAGTATATGGACAGAGCTGCAGGGTTACATTAAGGAGTTCCATACCACTGGACTGTCCTGGAGCAAGACGGTTAGTGAGTCCTTCCTCCTTTCCTCCCTTCCTCCCTTTCTTTATTTCTCTCTCAGGTGGAGTCCTTAGACTTCAGCCCCACTAGATGCATTAAAAGGTGCTAGTTTTTTTCAGTGGAGGGTAGAAAGAAAAGAGGGAGAAGGAAAGGGAAAAAAGATAAGAGTATAGAAAACAAGGATCAGGCTCGGTGCCTGTGGCTCAAGTGGCTAAGGCGTCAGCCACATAAACCTGAGCTGGCGGGTTCGAATCCAGCCCGGGCCCGCCTAACAACAACGATGGTTGCAACCAAAAAAATAGCCAGGTGATGTGGCAACCAAAAAAATAGTCCCAGCTACTTGGGAGGCAGAGGCAGGAGAATCGCTTGAGCCCAGGAGGTGGAGGTTGCTGTGAGCTGTGATGCTACGGCATTCTACCCAGGTCAACAGCTTGAGGCTTTGTCTCAAAGAAAAAAAAAAAAAGAAAACAAGGATCAGCGGAGAAGGAATATTCAATTCTATTCTGTTTCAATAAATGTGGGTCAGGGACCGTGATTGGTGCTGAAGGGGAGACACATGAATGAGTTATACCATCTCAGCCCTTAAGGAGCTTAAAAATATAGACCAAGGGTGGCGCCTGTGGCTCAGTGAGCAGGGCGCCGGCCCCATATGCCGAGGGTGGCGGGTTCAAACCCAGCCCCGGCCAAACTGCAACAACAACAAAAAAAATAGCCGGGCGTTGTGGCGGGCGCCTGTAGTCCCAGCTACTCGGGAGGCTGAGGCAGGAGAATCGCCTAAACCCAGGAGTGGAGGTTGCGTGAGCTGTGTGATGCCACGGCACTCTGCCGAGGGCAATAAAGTGAAACTCTGTCTCTACAAAAAAAAACAAACAAAAAAATATAGACCAAAAAACCCAGTGCAAATCACCAAGCTAATGCTGTAATAAAGATACAGACTGTAGCATATAAGGAATAGAAGAGTGATTCTCACTGGGAGAGAGTGTGTTAAAGAGGTACTTTCTGATCTGAGACTTGAAAGAAACATAGGGCAGTGAGAGGTGGGATACAAGCAAAAGGCACAGCTTAAACAAAGCAAATGCAGAATAAATACAGAGATTGGACATCTCCGGCTTCAATAATGAGATATGGTCAGAGAATTTTAGGAGAAAAGGCTGGAAGGGAGAATAGGCTGAAACTTAAATATTTGAGCAAAGGAATGATAAGGATCAGATTTGTCTTTAAAAGAGCCTCACTAAGTAAGTTAGAGATAAGGGCTTATGCTTAGACTATGAAGTTGGTCATGGTGCTAAGGGCTGGGAGAGAGAATTTGCAGGAGGTAGCACCAAGATAATAGATTTAATAAGGTTGAAGGAGCCGGGCAAGGTGGCTCACACCTGTAATCCTAGCACTCTGGGAGGCTGAGGCGGGAGGATTGCCTGAGCTCAGGTTTGAAACCAGCTTGAGCCAGAGCAAGACCCCCATTTCTAAAAAATAGCCAGGCATTGTGGCAGGCACCTGTAGTCCCAGCTACATGGGAGGCTGAGGCAAGAGAATCACTTAAGCTTAAGAGTTTGAGGTTGCTGTGAACTATGATGCTACTGCACTCTACCGCGGATGACAAAACAAAACTGTGTCTCAAAAAAAGATTGAAGGAGTGGGAAACCTCAAAGAAGATGATCTTAGTGAATAGTCAAGCATGGTGTAGGGATGTCTTTCACTGGAATAGGACAAGGGAAGGATTATATAGGTAGGGTAGCAAGCAGTTGATGAAATCAGTTTTGAATTTGTTGAGTCTGAAATACTGATGACACACTAAAAGAGATGTCAAATAGGTTTTTGGAAATAGGTGTTTAGAGCTGAAAAAGGTGAGGTCAAAGGAAAAATGTGAAGGTTGAGGAATGAAGCTGAGAGTTGGATTCTTTGAGTTGAAAAGGAAAAAAGTCGAGTTGGGCATGGGTAGGGACCATTAATCATTGCCTTAATGGCTCTAGTGGGTACCCCATGTACACTGGACACATGTAAGGCCCTACTATGAATGGTACAGAAGGAAAGAGAGAGGATGACTATGTGACTTGTACTTATTCCAGGGGCCTGTGGCAAAAGAACTGAGTGGATTACCATCTGGCCCCTCTGTTGGATCAGGCCCTCCTCCCCCACCGCCAGGACCACCTCCTCCCCCAGTCCCCACCAGTTCAGGCTCTGATGAAGCTACATCCCGTTCAGCATTGTTTGCGCAGATTAATCAGGGGGAGACCATCACACATGGTATGTGAGTACTGTGACACAGTTAGTACAGCAAATTGTCAGAGCCAGACCTCACCAACGGGAAACTCAACAGCTAGTCAATAAAACTGACCCTGGCTTGTATGCATTTGGGGGGTAACGTTCCTTTCAGTTGCCCAAAGAGACAGCATACCTGCTTAAATGGAAATTAAAAATGGGTGATTATAGTAGGAGGAAGCCTTCTGCTCCATGGGAAAGTGACTTAATTTTAAGTAGCATATCAGTATATTATTTATATATGGCCAAGGTACAGTGCTGGCAGTTTTCCCCAGTTTTTTCCATTGGTACTTCATGGTCTCTGGGAAGTCGTGGCCATTCAGTATTGGCTATACAGTCAACATAGATTGGTCCATGTTTAACAGCAAGGTGTGTGTCAGCAGCCTGCTGAGGAAGATCATGGAATCTTTTCCCAACTGTAGGCTAACATATGAAAGTTTGTGAAAACTTTCACAACTTTCATATGTTTCATATGTGAAAACTGTGTTTTTCTCAAAAATATTTTTAATGAGAGCATAGGTTCAAATTGCCCTGAATATACACTCCTGAGAAAGTTTTGTGTGGTGTCAGTTGGTTGAATCAAATGTGTTACAATGTGTATAGTTATAACTGAACAAAAACAGATATGAATATAAAAAGATATTGGAGAGTTTCAAATGTTAACACTTATTGGGGAGGGTGGGGAGTAAGGTTAGCTGTGGGTGAGGTTTTTTTTTTTTCTTTTTACCAAACAGAACCGTATAATTTAACCTTGGCAGAGAAGAGCAATTCTAAAAAGCACTTCCCCAAAATTGCTTGCAAAATAATATCTCAAAGTTTCTGGTTTTGGCTCTGAATTTTCTGTTAAGGATCAGTTTACTTGTGATAAAGGTGGTTATTGCCTTAGCCTAAAGCCCTGGTCTGAAGGACAGAAACAGGTAGCTGTTTTGCTTACAGCCCTAAAACATGTATCTGATGACATGAAGACTCACAAGAACCCTGCCTTGAAGGCTCAGAGTGGTCCGGTACGCAGTGGCCCCAAGCCATTCTCTGCACCCAAACCCCAAACCAGCCCATCCCCCAAACCAACCACAAAGAAGGAGCCAGCTCTACTTGAACTGGAAGGCAAGAAGTGGAGAGTGGTGAGTTAAAAAGACCAAGACTGGAGGTACAAGGAGTAGGGGCAGGGGGTTAAATTGAACTCAGCCAAGTGCAGGGTTCTGGCTTGTATTGTGAGAACAAAAGTTTGGGAGAGCCTTTTGTTGTTGTTGTTGACGTATGCTTCATGGTGAGATCTTGGGGTTATCTCTTTAACAGGAAAATCAGGAGAATGTTTCCAACCTGGTGATTGATGACACAGAGCTGAAACAGGTGGTTTACATATACAAATGTGTCAACACCACATTGCAAATCAAGGGCAAAATTAACTCCATTACAGTAGGTGAGTCTTTGTGTCATTCTTCTAGGCAGGCTGTGTCCTGAGCTTGAGCGGGCTAGAACCATTTTACCTACTGTGTTCCTAAAGATTCTTAAGTTTATTATAATACTTCTAAGTTGCATTGTTGACATGCTCTCTTTCTCCTCCTAGATAACTGTAAGAAACTTGGTCTGGTATTTGATGACGTGGTGGGCATCGTGGAGATAATCAATAGTAGGGATGTCAAAGTTCAGGTAACTTGATATCTTGGCTTTTTCTTTTGGTCCCTGAGGAATTGAAAGAGACACAGCAGACCCACAGATGTTGCTTTGGTGGGAATTTGATTCTACAAAGGCTGTAAGCTGAGCTGTTTTGGATATGGCAGAAGAGGGCTTGGTTCTTCAAGTGAGCCTTTTGCAGCAGCTGTCCCACCCCACCGCCTCCCCCTCCCTTCAAGTATCCGGTGTCTGTTGCACACCTGTGAGCTTTTCATGTCATTGCTGAATCCTGGGAAACAGAGAATTCCTTCCTCCAGCTTACTGTTGTCTTCCCCAACTGCTGGGACTGAGTTCTCTTTGTTTACTCTGCAGGTAATGGGTAAAGTGCCAACCATTTCCATCAACAAAACAGATGGCTGCCATGCTTACTTGAGCAAGAATTCCCTGGATTGTGAGATAGTCAGTGCCAAATCGTCTGAGATGAACGTCCTCATTCCAACGGAAAGTGGTGACTTTGTGAGTTTCTTGAGCTCTTTATTAGTATGATGCTAAAAACAAAAGCAACTAAAGGTTTCTTGCATTGGAAAAAGCTATTTGATGAACATTCTGCACTGAGGAGGTAAAACCCAACAGTGCACTCCAAAAGTAAGGTAGTCCGATGTAGTGAAGCTCCAAAGCAGGCTTCTGCCTTTTAAGTTGAGCTCAGGGTAGCAGAATACAATGGGAATGTCATGGCTCACTGTCAGGCTGGTGCTATAGTCATGTGTCTTCTTATTTACACCTCATAGATTTAACAGTCTAGGATCACAGATCGAACAGTGAACAATATAACACAGCATGACTTGATGCGTTTAGTTGTCTCTTAGTACATCCTACCTTGCTCTCAGGATTAAGTAGAAGCAAATATTGGGAGAAAAGTGTTCAAACCCCTTGTCTTCTTTATTTGCAGAATGAGTTTCCAGTCCCTGAGCAGTTCAAGACCCTATGGAATGGGCAGAAGTTGGTCACCACAGTGACAGAAATTGCTGGTTAAGCGAAGTGCCACTGGGTTCTTTGCCCTCTCCCTTCACACCATGGGATAAATCTGTATCAAGACAGTTCTTTTCTAGATTTCCTCTACCTTTCTGCTCTTAAACTGCTTCTCTACTCTGAGAAGCACAGCTACCTGCCTTCACTGAAATATACCTCAGGCTGAGATTTGAGGTGGGATAGCAAGTCAGTTGATCTTGTGCAGGAAGGTGCAACCTTTCCATATCAGTTCAATCACACCACCAGTCCATTCTTAATGAACTGCGGAGCAGGACTGGTGCCTTTCAGCTTTTGGCTTTGTGGGTGTTATTCTACCAACAGACAGTCCTTTGAGAAGAATAAAACAGTCCTAGGAATTAACAGATCAGAATGTTCACACTAGTTAATCTTTTTTCTGACAATGAGCATGAGGGTAGTAGAAGCTGGCATTGATTCCAGACAGTTCTTCTAACCAAACTAACTTTTCAATGTTGACAAGTGAAGGCAAAGGTAGAACCGGATGAAAAGCCGAGGCTTGGCCATCTGGCATTCCAAGCGAATCGTTCCCTATAAGCATTCCTTTTATTCTGCATTCCATCCTGGTCTGTTTCAACCATGAGATAGGAGGTTCTTTGGTACTAGCTACTGTAGCAGTGCCCTTCATCCAGGGCCATTAAAGGTGTCTTGGACTCTTTCTTTCTCTGGGCTCCCTGCCTAGCACCTTCCTACCTTTCCCTAAAGATGTCTTTAAGGGAAAAACAACACATCACTCCAAGATGTCTGGCATTCCTTCCTCTTTACCTGCTAGGTGCCTGTCATCTATCTTCACTGCCTCCTTTTCTCTGTCATGCTCAACAACTTAACAGCTTCTGTTCAGGCACCTGAACCAGAGGACTAAAACCTCCCCTGCAGACTGGTTTTAGGTCTCAGTTGATGTAAGAATCTTACACAGCATTACTAATATAAATTTCAGCCCCACCCCCACCCCCACCCCCACCCCGGACAAACAATTACCAAAATATGCAACTTTTTTTGGTGGGAAGAGAGATAGTCCTGTGATTTATACCCATTTCCTGAGGCCTGGGGAAATAAACCTTTATGTACTTAAAGTTATACAGAAAATAGAATAAAGTTAATACCAAACTTGCTTAGTTATTTATGATACTTGCTATACAGAGACATAAAAATACTGAAAAGAAAAATGACACCAAGAATTAAGAAACTATTCTTTATTTTCGCATTCCCCCCTTCTTACCCTTAATCTTCATCTTTTAGTTGAAGAATAAGGCTTAAAAAAGAAAGAAAAAACCATAAAGGGTAAATTTAGCAGCACTACCAAGCGTCCTTGCATCAAAGCATAGCTCATGATTTCTCTAGTTTGCATTCTACAAAACAGTCTTCCAAAAGGTGTTAATACATTTTCACAGAGTGGGGGCTATGATCGCCATGCCTCAGTAGTATAGGAGATGGTCTAATGGGGGTTGATCGCCAAAAGGAGAAAGGGAGTGTACAATATTTTCTAAGCTTTTTGAGCAAACACTTATTTTCTTACAGAACATATCAAAAGTACTGTGGAATATGGTGGTAAATGATTCCGGGGGAGAGGAAAGTTAGAAAGCCCAAGTCTCTTCACATTGTTCTTGCCATTCTCTGTTAAAGCCAACAATTATAATTCTAGCGTGCAGACTACAAGTCATATTAAGAAAGGGCAGGTTGGTCAAGGATAGAATGGAAAGAACTAGCTGCCTCATTCTTCACTCCTCCATTTTCTTCACCCCCTATTTAGGTTATAAAAGATGTATGTTGTTTCTCACTTAAGTAACTGGGTGCACCTTCCCCCTTGTGACAGAGCAACATATTCATCACTAAGGAAACAAAATGGTGCTGCAAAGGTAAGAGGGTAGGCCAGTGGGATCTGTCTAATAATTGCTAAAACAAGATGAAAGGCAACAGAGGAGGGTAGCCTTAAGAATTACGCAGAACATCTGAACAATTCCTTTCCAAGCACTGGTTAAATCATGAACAAAACTGATAAAGCAGTTATATCAGAACCTCAGACCTGGATGCCAGCCTCCTCTATCCTTGAAGTGTGACTAGGCTTTCTTGAGGAAGACATTTGCCCTTAGAATCTATCTCATTGGCTTTAATTTGTTCAGTATCTTCTGGGCCTGGGCACAGTTCTGACACTGATCAGCAGACTACCTTTCCTAGGACTGAACTTGATTGACCACAACAAAAGGCTGTAAAACAATCTCTATGGTTACTAATTAAATTTGCATTTAACACCATATGGTGATAGGCAAAAAGGATAAGATTTGGATCTTAGATCTTTCCAAGGCATATTAGATGATGATAGGAAAGGATTAGTTGCAAGCTGGACCTGGGCGCAGGCTTGGGCATGAAACAAACTGCTCTCCCACGTGATTTAGAAGAGTTAGGGGTTCCCTGAGCTCTGCTGCAAACTGCAAGGGTTTCATTCAAGGAAGGGTATGATATGATCATGAAACCATTGTACAGACAGCTGAAGATGGTCGCCTTCTACAGCCAGAAACACCAGCTGTCCTGCCTTGTCCATCTCCTTTAACCCCAGGCGGTCCTGTAGAAAGAAAGACTAATTAATCAAGAGGATTATCAAAGTTTTGAAGCAAAACATGAATGTTAACTTGAGATATATTCTCAAAATGCAATTTGTCCTAAGTATTAAAATTGAGGTGTATTGTCAAAAATGCCAAAAAGGAAACTTCGCCCTAGTTTTTTCTAAGTATTAAAAATGTATATGCAATTGAGGTTATTCTATGCAGAGTTTTATATTCTGTTTCCTGAAAAGCTTCCTAGACCTGGAGGACCACCTTTTAGTGGGCAAGCTATAGACAAAACTATTCCAGAGCATCACAGTGGTACTAAGCCAAAGATAGGGGAACGTGAGCTAGATAACTTAAAACATATTCAACCCTTGGATAATAAAACTGGGACTCTCATAGCCTGCAATTGACAATGTCATTACCTGTAGTCTCAATGCAGCAGGACCTCAGATTGGAAAGATAAGCATTTAAGACAGTGCCAGAGTAGTCCTTTTGCTGTGGCTGCCATCAGAGTTTTACAATAAGTTCTTAGTTGTAATTTTTAAAAATTGGACCCTAGCTTCCCTTTCTTTTTGCCTTATGCAAGCTGAGACACTAAATATAAGAGAAAAGCCAAGAGAAGAGATAAATGGCCTCCCAAATTACTTGAAGGCATTCTAGTTACATGATTGGTTCAGATATAGTACTTGTGCATTTTTTTGAGAGTCTTAACTCCAAAATAAAATCTTGTGGAAGGATCCAGAACTGGCCCTGCTATTAACATTCACAACTCTAGAGTCCCATTCAACCTCCTGCAAGAGGAGTTCCCCTTCTCCATGCCTAACTTAAAAATGACTTCACATCTATAAGTGTTTTAATGTAATGCCCCTGTCTTTACGTTTTCATCATGCATGAGGACTTTCTAGATTTGGAGCAGACTGCACCTCAGCAAAGGCAGCCAGTTGTAAACCTTTTTTTATCAAAAGGGAATCAGAGATGAGGATTTTCTTTAGTTCTTGAAAGCCATGAGCAACAGGTCCTCCTACCTACAGGACACAGTAGATTACTGCAAACAGCCTAAAAGGCCTCACCCATATCAAGACGAGCTATGTGATGTACAGGGCAGAGCTCTTAGGAGCTTCAGGACCAGAAGTTGAAAAAGACAAGAGTACCAACTTCTCACGACACATCTCCTTCCCCAGTTACCTGTGTATACAGGGTGGTCTCCTGTAAGGGAATGGTTTCCTTGGCTTGTCCACTTCTATAAAATCCAAACCACTGCAGGAGAGGATGAAGAAGTAAGGTCTGATCAGACACATGGCACACTGCCAAACTAAATTGAGATTGGCTAGCAGCTGGGACTACCAACCTCAAAGCTATAGCAAGGAAAAATGGAGAGGACGTGTCTTTTTTTTTTTTTTTTCTGTAGAGACAAGAGTTTCACTTTATTGCCCTCTGTACAGTACTGTGGCGTCACAGAGCTCACAGCAACCTCCAATTCCTGGGCTTAGGTGATTCTCTTGCCTCAGCCTCCAGAGTAGGTGGAACTACAGGTGCCCGCTAGAACACCCGGCTTTTTGTTATTGCAGTTTGGCCAGGGCTGGGTTTGAACCAGCCATCCTCAGTATATTGGGCCAGCGCCCTACCCACTGAGCCACAGGTGCCCCCACTTCCCTTTTTTTGAGACAGTCGCATTATGTTGCCCTCGGTGGAGTGCCATGATGTCACAGCTCACAGCAACCTCAAACTCTTGGGCTTATGTGATTCTCTTGCCTCAGCCTCCTAAGTAGCTGGGACTACAGGCACTCGCCACAATGCCCAGCTACTTTTTGTTACAGTTGTTTAGCAGGCCCAGGCTGGGTTTGAACACGCCAGCCCTGGTGTATGCGGCTGGTGCCATAACCACTGTGCTACGGGTGCTGAGCCAGGCCATTTCTTTAGTTATTAACTTTTTTTTTTTTTTTTGGCCGGGGCTGGGCTTGAACCCGCCACCTCCGGCATATGGGACTGGCGCCCTACACGTTGAGCCACAGGCGCCGCCCTTTAGTTATTAACTTTTTAAGGGTCGATCCTGAGGGATGAATTAATCTTTCCAGAGAGTTTTCCACCTCTCCAGAATTTCTGCAATAAACATAGAAATAGAAATTTATGGAGCAATAAACATAGAAATCCCTATGCTGAACTCTAGACATCAAAGGATATATATAATCTTGTTTCCAAGGTGCTCCCAGTCTGTGAAGGCACAGAAACAATTCAGTGTTCAAGGGTCAGAAAACATTTTTATAGAGGTCAGGTAACAAAATATTTAGGCTTTAAGGGCTATGTGGCTGTGAGTCTTCACTGCTGTCACTGTAACAAAAGTGGCCACAGACAATATGTAAAAAATGAGTAAAACTATGTTCCAATGAAACCTTACTTAGAGTCCAGGTGTGGTGGCTCATGCCTATAATCCCAGCACTCTGGGAGGCCGAGGTGGGTGGATTACCTGAGCTCACAAGTTTGAGACCAACCTGAGCCAGAGTGAGACCTCATCTCCAAAAATAGCTGGGTATTGTGGCGGGCACCTGTAGTCCCAGCAACTGGGGTAGCTGAGGCAAGAGGATCACTTAAGCCCAAGAGTTTGAGGTTGCTGTGAGCTATGATGTCACAGCACTCTACCTAGGGTGACAAAGTGAGACTCTGTCTCAAAATAAAAAAAGGAAACCTTACTTAGGGATAAATAAATTTCATATAATTTTCTTTTTTCTTTTTTTGTAGAGACAGTCTCACTTTATCGCCCTCGGTAGAGTGCTGTGGCATCACACAGTTCACAGCAACCTCCAGTTCCTGGGCTTAGGAGATTCTCTTGCCTCAGCCTCCCATGTAGCCAGGACTATAGGCACCCACCACAATGCCCAGCTATTTTTTTGTTGCAGTTTGGCTGCAGCCGGGTTTGAACCCTCCACCCTACTCACTAAGCCACAGGCGCCACCCAAATTTCATATGTCAAAATAGTCTTTTGACTCATATAAAAACCATGCTTAGCTTGTGGGCCACCTAAAAACGTACAGCAAGCTGTATTTGTTCTGTTGGCCATAGTTTGTCAACTCCTGACATTATGAGTTTTCTAACAGAGGCTGATGAGTCCACAAAAGTGAGCAAATTCTGCTTCAAAGGAACATGGCATTTTGAAGGAAGTGACATTTGAGTTTTGCCCTTGACATAAATAGAAGTTTGTCAGATGGGGAAACCAGGGAAGGAAGGCATGTAAGAGAAAAGGCACATGCCAAGTTTGAGGATTACAAGTAGCACAGTATGGCTTGACCAGAGTGTATGAGGTGGGTAGTGAAGGGAGATTAGGCTGGAAAGACAGGCTGAAGTCAGATCAAGGCAGAACTTGAATGCCTAGCTTTGAAATTTATGGATTAGACTGGTGGATCTAAAGATTTGGGAGAGCTCAGTGCCGTATCTCAGTGGTTAGGGTGCCAGCCACATACACTGAGGCTGGCAGGTTCGAACCCGGCCCGGGACCTGCTAAACAACGACAACTACAACAAAAAAATAGCCAGACGTTGTGGCGGACACCTGTAGTCCCAGCTACTTGGGAGGCTGAGGCAAGAGAATCGCTTAAGCCCAAGAGTTTGAGGTTGCTGTAAGCTGTGACCCCCATAGCACTCTACCCAGGGCAACATAGTGAGCCCCTGTCTCAAAAAATAAAAATAAGTAAAATTAATTATTAAAAAAAAATAAAGATCTTTTGGATCTTAGAACTCTGAAGACTGATTAAAATTATAAACCCTTCCCTGGAGCGTGCAATTATATAATTCTGGGGTGGGGGTAAGAGATAACAACCTGTGTCCCATTTATGGACCTCAGGTGAAGAATCCTGTTCTATACAAAAGTTGGTAGAAAGAATTGAAAGATTTTTTCCCCAGCAGGCACCTGTTATTTTAATGCCATTTACTCCAACAGTCTCTTGGCCTGTGGCCTAAGTAGTATCTTTTTTTTTTTTTCTTTTTTGGCTGCTAGGTATGTTATTGCTCAGCCTAAGTAGTATCTTACCTCAGATTCTACAGGATCCACAATGGAATCATTGAGGAACTTCACCATCACAAACTTCTTTAGGGCCATCAGGTTTTTCTTGTAGGACTCATTGACACCCTGGAAGAAAAGGCCAGCAGCACCTCAGGGTCATTACCATTGGGCACCAGCAGGGGGTTAAAGCCTTTCAATGCTCTGGTCTCTCTGACCCTGGGCCACCATATTTCTTCCCTATAGATTGGGCTGTTTTTCAGCTTCCTGCCCAGAATATACCTTGTACAGCCTTTTCTTACCATCCTACCTGACTAAGATGCCACAAACATGGCATACAGGTGCAACCATGACTCTGTTACCACTTTCCATAGGCATCCACAAAAGGCTTCTGGAAAGCCAAGGCAAAAATAAACTGCAAATTCTGAGTGGTTCTGCTATACTATTCTGTGTTATTGTCTGTTTGTTTTTTCCCTTTAGATTTTTTAATTATTTTTTATTATTATTATTATTTTTTGAGACAGAGTCTCACTATGTCGCCCTGGGTAGAGTGATATGGCATCACAGCTCACAGCAACCTCAAATTCTTGGGCTTAAGCGATTCTCTTAAGAATCCTGGGCAGCGCCTGTGGCTCAGTGAGTAGGGCGCTGGCCCCATATGCCGAGGGTGGCGGGTTCAAGCCCAGCCCCGGCCAAACTGCAACAAAAAATAGCCGGGCGTTGTGGCGGGCGCCTGTAGTCCCAGCTGCTTGGGAGGCTGAGGCAAGAGAATCGCGTAAGCCCAAGAGTTAGAGGTTGCTGTGAGCCGTGTGACTCCATGGCACTCTACCCGAGGGCGGTACAGTGAGACTCTGTCTCTACCAAAAAAAAAAAAAAAAAAAAAAGAATCCCAAGTAGCTGGGACTACAGGTGCCTGCCACCACACCCAGCTATTTTTTTGTTGCAGTTGTCATTGTTTAGCAGGCCCCCTAGCCGGGTTCAAACCCGCCACCCTCAGTCCATGTGGCCGGCACCATTACCACTGTGCTACAGGCACCAAGCCAAAAACTTGTTTAAAAACAAAAAGAACCGGGTGATGCCTGTGGCTCAGTCGGTAGGGCGCCGGCCCCATATACTGAGGGTGGCGGGTTCAAACCCGGCCCCGGCTGAACTGCAAACCAAAAAATAGCTGGGCGTCGTGGCGGGCGCCTGTAGTCCCAGCTACTCGGGAGGCTGAGGCAGGAGAATCGCTTAAGCCCAGGAGTTGGAGGTTGCTGTGAGCTGTGTGATGCCATGGCACTCTACCGAGGGTGATAAAGTGAGACTCTGTCTCTACAAAAAAACAAACAAACAAAAAGAACCATGTCTCCCCACCCTCAAAAAAAAAACACTCTTCAGATGAGCCTAATATAAATTGAGCCATCTAGTTGACCAGAACCTTCCAAACTATGCTCGTATCTGGGACATAGCCAGCACCCTCTATTGTCTCCCTTCTGGATAAGTCTCTCCTTTGAGAAAGTCTGTACCAAAACAGACCAAAATAGTCAGGGAAACTTTCCTCCTTAAAAGTAGCTATGACTTTTCACTTAACCCATCAGCAAATTACTGGGCTTATCCTGCTGCTTCAACATTAGGAAAGGGAAAGAACTTAAAGGGAAGAAAGCCAAGTGAATTTCAACAGCCCTAAAAGGAACCAAATCTCAGAAGCACTGCCTCCCAAAAACACAGAACTTCTGTTTCCCAGATTCTGCCCAGGACAGTTTGGGTCAAATGTCACTGCTGATTTGGTTTTGATGACATGAATAGAATAAAAAAGCACAACTTTGAGAGCCTGGTTTGACACTTACCCTCTCCTGATTTATATCTGCCAAGAAGATGCTGTGGTTGCGATACACATCCTCCTTTATGGGATCGTGCCAGTATTCTGCTTGCACCAAACTACAGGAAGAAAAAGGAATGAAGGTGATCAAGCTGCATTTCACGTGGCATGCCTAGTACAAAGGCCACCAAGAGACTTCAAAAGGACAAAAGACCAAGTCCCCAACTCTTAGGCCTTGCCTTCTAATAGGGAAGACAAACTTCTACCTACAAAATGATTTATCAAAACACCTTGTTGAGGCTGGGCACAGTGGCTCATGCCTCTGATCCTAACATCGGGAAGCTGAGACGGGGGACTGCTTTGAGTTTAGGAGTCTGAGACCAACCTAAGCAAGAATAAGACTGTTGCGCGGCGCCTGTGGCTCAAAGGAGTAGTGCGCCGACCCCATATGCCGGAGATGGCAGGTTCAAACCCAGCCCTGGCCAAAAACTGTAAAAAAAAAAAAAGACTTTGTTTTTACTAAAAATAGAAAAATTAGCCAGCTGTTAAGATGGGTGCCTATAGTCCTAGTCACTTTGGAAGCTGAAGCGGGAGAATCACTTGGACTCAGGAGTCTGAGGTTACTGTGAGCTAGGCCGACACCAGGGCACTCTAGCCTGGACAACTGAATGAGACTCTGTCTTGAAAAAAAAAAGGGAGAGACACCTTGTTGACATAAGGACATGCTATTCAGCATAGTACAGAAAGTATATAAAAGACTTCAGTAAAGGGGCCAGGTGCAGTGGCTCAAGCCTACAATCTTAGCACTCTGGGAGGCTAAGGTGGAAGGACTGCATGAGGTTAAGAATCCAAGACCATCACATTAGGCCTTTCAACATTTATCCTAAATCAACCCTTTAATCTAGGAGTCTTTGATCCTAGTTCCTTTCTAGAGTCTTCAAGACCAGAACTTCCTCCAAGTTATTCTTGTGTAAATCAATATTGTGGATATTAGAAGACAATAAATGAGTAATGGCACATCCAGTATTTATAACAACAGGGATTATTCACTTAATTACCTTATCCTTTTGAAATATCTGAAGAGGAATTATGACCTCTGGGACACCAGCAACAGTTACCTAATCTATTTCTGAAGTTATAGCAGCAAAGTTTCCAGCAGGCATCCCAACGTGGTCTGTCTATTTGCAACCACTGTGGTGGCATTTAATGGTCTTCTGTCTTCATGAAATTCTAAAGGCAGAGTACTAATATCAGGAGTTTTGTGTTTCATTAACATGAAAAATTTCAAAAGTAAATTTGAGAATCAAAAAAAAAAAAAAAAAAAGAATCCAAGACCAGCCTGAGCAAAAGTGAGATCCTGTCTCTGCTAAAAATAGAAAAATTAGCTGGATGCTATAGTGGGCACCTGTAATCCCAGCCACTTGGGAGGCTGAGGCAGAAGAATCGCTAGAGCCCAAGAGTTTGAGGTTGCAGTGAGTTAAGATGATTCCACAGCATTCTAGCTAGGGAGACAGAGTGAGATTCTGTCTGAAAAAAGTTTTAAAAAGGCAGCACCCATAGCTCAGGGGGTAGGGCAGCAGCCATATACACCCAGGCTGGCAGGTTCGAACCCGGCCCGGGCCAGCTAAACAACGACAATTGCGCTGTGGCGGGTGCCTGTAGTCCCAGCTACTTGGGAGGCTGAGGCAAGACAATCCCTTAAGCCCAAAAGAGTTCGAGGTTGCTGTGAGCTGTGACAGTACAGCACTCTACTGAGAATGACAAAGTGAGACTCTGTCTCTAAAAAAAAAAAAGATTGGTTCTCCTATGGAACTTAGCTTTATCACACTTATCAGGCCTTCCAGTCATGGTGGCACTGCTGTCCCCTTCCACAACCCCATCTCACCCTGCAAGACTCAACTCAAACATCACCTAATGCTGCCTATTCCTCTCCATCCTCTTCTATTCCATCAGTCATCGTGCTATCCTTAGGCTGGGATAGAGACTCAATTTCTCAATCACAAAGCATTGTGAGTGATGGCACCAGTTTTCAGTAGTCTGGTGTGCCGTGCCATTTTCAAGTACAAAGGGCAAGTACTTGGTGGTTATAATACCATTACTTCAGACGCAGATCAGCAATTCTATTCACACTTACTTTCTCTTTAGTCTCTCTCCAATTCCCCTTCCCTTCTAGCCCCCATCCCTCCCAAAGGGGGAAATTAGCACAAGGATGGAGCTCTCTATCCTGGGTTGGCAGGGAGAGAAATCAGAATTTCTCTGATTTCTGAGAAGCTCCCAGCCAAAGTAGGAGAGCTGCCCAGAGGTGGTGGTCCTGAAAGCTCTATTCAGTGGAGCAGGATGTCGCTAAAGCCAAAAGAAACTAGCTACATCAGAGAAGGTGGCAACTGTCATGTTCAGCAGCAGATAAGACTGAGGTTACAGGAAGTAGCAGTCTGACTATCAGCAGTGAGAGTGACATTGTATAATGTGTGTCATTGTATTTGAAATCTTTTAAATGTTTAGTCTCCCGGACTTTTAAAAATGTGATGAACTCTGAACACTGATAAAATACTGCTTTTAGTACTGGTCTTGTCACTTTGTGTCAGTACTGCTGTCACTTACTTACAGGTGAGAGTGCTGGTTCCCTGTCCGTCCCCTAAGGACTAAGCTCCCGGGCACACAGCAGATGCTTGGTAGGGAGGGTTTGCTGAATGAACTAAACTGACACAGGCAGTCAGTCAAGCTAGGAAAGAAACTGGCACTGAAGGAGCAATGGGATTTACATGTGAGGAGAAGGTGGGCAATACAGTTAGAAGGAGAAGAGTGGGGGCACAGCAGTGTCAGATACCCAGAAGTCACTAGCTGGCCAGTCGAAGCTCATCAAAAAAATGTAAGGGACCTGGGCAGCGCCTGTGGCTCAGTCGGTAAGGCGCCGACCCCATATACCGAGGGTGGCAGGTTCAAACCCGGCCCGGCTGAACTGCAACCAAAAAATAGCCGGGCGTGTGGTGGGCGCCTGTAGTCCCAGCTACTCGGGAGGGTGAGGCAAGAGAATCGCTTAAGCCCAGGAGTTGGAGGTTGCTATGAGCTGTGTGAGGCCACGGCACTCTACCGAGGGCCATAAAATGAGATTCTGTCTCTACCAAAAAAAAAAAAAAAAAAAGTAAGGGACCAGCCTGAGCAAGAGCGAGACTCCATCTCTAAAAATTGCTGGGCATTTACCTCTAAAAAACAAAAATGTAAGGGGATGAATACGAAGGTCTTTGAATTGCAGCAGGGAGGCCTGATGGCTGGGGATGAAAGAATGAATGGAAATAAAAGCCACAGGCCATCTCTCTGTGTGCAAAGGTAAGGGGCAAAAGGAAAAAATGAGGACACTGTGATTTGTAAGAAACCTGGTGGCCATGGGATGGCTGAGAGGAAAGACCTGACATGAGCAGAAGCCTCGGGCTGCAAGGTGGGATGTCGCCGTGGGGGTGGGAGAGGTCTCTTCAAGAGGCAGAAGAGAAACACGGGACTGTAGTATCATCATCTTTGTTTATCACTGAAGGGGCAAATTAATTCAGAGAGGCTAAATAACTCCCCAAGCTACCCAGTCAGTTATAGTCAAAGTAAGATAGCAGCCTAACCCTGTCAGAGTCCACAGTCTGGCCAAGGCACCACATTGAAGGGTAGCAAAGGACAGGTCCCCAGGGGAACTTGCACCCACAGACCACAGACAGTGAGAAAAGTCTTATAGACTTTACCTCCTTCTCCAGCCCTTGTGGCCTAGAATAGCACAGAATAGCTCTTCTCTTCCTTCAAATTTATGTGAATTAAAAAAAAAAATAGCACTTCTCACATACCAGGCCTATTTTAAGCACTTTACATATATTAACCTACTTAACCCTTGTAAAAATTCCATAGAAATGGTCACAAACCTTTGCAAAGGAGGCAAAGGACGCAATGCTACCCAGACTGATTAAGTAGTTAGCCCAAGGTCATACTGACAGAATAAGAGCTCAGGGAGTCAAGCTCTAAAAGTCAGGCTCTTAACCACCATGCCGAGTCGGGGAGGTAGAGGGCATAGCTTTATGTCAGACAGCCTGGAGGTAGAATCACATGTATTTTACCTCTCTGAGTCTGTGCTGTAAAAAATTAAGCAAGATATGAGAAGCTCTAGTTCTGTATCAACCCATGGTATAAATTCAACAGAAGACAGTGATATGAGAGCTGTCATTTTTCTACATTTTTCTATTTTCTTCCTCCTCTCCCTCATTCTGAGTCCAGCTACCAGTAGACTTTGCACAGGGATATGCTGCTCTAGGGCCCAGCTTGAGAGAGGTAAGAGCCTGAAGGCAAATGACGAGCAGAGGAAGATGTGCTGAGGTGACGTCAAATCTCTCTAAGGCAGTGGTTCTCAACCTTCCTAATGCCACGACCCTTTAATACAGTTCCTCAAGTTCAGCATGGGAATGGGGTAGAGACAGACAAACAATTCAACGAAAGAAAACAGTCCAGAAACAGACTCAGACACAGAACCCCCCACCCCCAGCTAGATAAAACATGCGAATGAAAAACAAAACTTTTTTTTTTTTTTGAGACAGAGCCTCGAGCTGTTGCCCTGGGTAGAGGGCTGTGACATCACAGCTCACAGCAACCTCCAACTCCTGGGCTCAAGTGATTCTCCTGCCTTCACCTCCCAAGTAGCTGGGACTATAGGCGCCCACCACAATGCCCGGCTATTTTTTGGTTGCAGCCCTCATTGTTGTTTGGTGGGCCCGGGCTGGGAAAAACAAAACTTTCTTAAAAATTAGAGGAAAATATGGGACAGAAGAATAGCTTTGAGCATCAATCATGCAGATTAATGAATTTAACCAAATCTAAATGAAAAGCTGCTGTACCAGGTCATGGTTGTACAATACTGTGAAATGGAATTGACGCCACTGAGAGTATACTTAAAAATTGTTGAAATGAAGCCAGTAGCAGATCTGCATGCCTGTTGTCCCAGCTAGGAAGGCTGAGGTGGGAGGATCCCTTGAGCCTAGTAGTTTGAGTCTAGACTGGGCAACATAGTGATGGCAACATCTTTTTAAAAAATGGCCAAGATGATTTTTAAAAATCAAAAAACCCTGGGCAATGCCTGTGGCTCAGTGGGTAGGGTGCCAGCCCCATATACCGAGGGTGGCAGGTTTGAACCCGGCCCCAGCCCCGGCCAAACTGCAACAAAAAATAGCCGGGTGTTGTGGCAGGCACCTGTAGTCCCAGCTACTTGGGAGGCTGAAACAAGAGAATCGCTTAAGCCCAAGAGTTTGAAGTTGCTGTGAGCTATGATGCCACAGCAATGTAAGGGTGACATAGTAAGACTTAGTCTCAAAAAACAAAAAAAGGTTATATATTTTACCATAACTTAAAAAATTATAATGTAATATATAAAAATTAATGAATACTTTAAATGAGTGAATTATATGGTATGTGAATTATATCTCAATAAAGCTGTCAAACAACCTGCTGTACTGGCCAGGCATGGTGGCTCACGCTTGTAATCCTAGAACTCCAAGAGGCCAAGGAAGATAGATTGCCTAAGCTCAGGAGTTCAAGACCAGCCTGAGCAAGAGTAAGACACTGTCTCTAAAAAGAAAAAAAATAGCAGGGTGTTGTGGTGGGCACCTATAGTCCCAGCTACTTGAGAGGCTGAGGCAACAGAGTAGCTTAAGCCCAAGAGTTTGAGGTTGCTGTGAGTGTGACATCACAGCACTCTACCAGGCACGACAAAGTGAAACTCTGTCTCAAAGAAAAAAAGCAAGAATATTTGTGATTTTGGGGAGGTCAAAATATCAACATTAAGAAGAGTTTGGGGGCGGCGCCTGTGGCTCAGTCGTTAGGGCCCCGGCCCCATATACCGAGGGTGGCGGGTTCAAACCCGGCCCTGGCCAAACTGCAAAACCAAAAAATAGCCGGGCATTGTGGCGGGCGCCTGTAGTCCCAGCTACTTGGGAGGCTGAGGCAAGAGAATCGCTTAAGCCCAGGAGTTGGAGGTTGCTGTGAGCTGTGTGAGGCCACGGCACTCTACCGAGGGCCATAAAGTGAGACTCTGTCTCTACAAAAAAAAAAAAAAGAAAATGAAAGAAGAGTTTGGAAGAAGTGGATTCCAACCTCCATGAGTAACTGAAGGATTCAGGACCTGAGTGGAGGAAGTAACTACTTCCACTCGAGTGGAAACAGCAAGAGAACTAGAATCGGAAGGGGAGCCTGACGATGAGACCGAACACCTGAGATCTTAGGGACGAGCAAATAAAGTAGTTTCTTGAGATAGAATCTACTGATGAAGATACTGTGAGCACTGTTGAAATGACAATAGAGGATTTAGGATATTATAAAAACTTGATTGAAGCCGGTGCCTGTGGCTCAGTGGTTTGGGCACTGGCTGAGGGTAGTGGGTTCGAACCTGGCCCCAGCCAGTTAAAACAGCAGTGGCAACTGCAACAAAAAATAGCCAGGCATTGTGGCAGGTGCCTATAGTCCCAGCTACTTGGGAGGCTGAGGCAAGACAATTACTTAAGCCCAAGAGTTAGAGGTTGCTGTGAGCTGTGATGCCACAGCATCTACCGAGGGCGACATAGTGAGACTGTCTCAAAGGTCACCAGCTTGAGAGCAAAGATGTGGGGAAAAGGTGACAACGAAGGAAAAACACTGTGAGAGACTTTGAGGGCAGGGAGGACACAAGCCTTGCCAAACAGGCTGGGAGCAGGGCCCAGAGGGAAACCAGGGGAGGGCAAGTTGTGAAAATTAACTAAGTCATGTAAAGCCCTGAGCTGGCACGGGGGGAAGAAGAGGCCAAAGCCAAGGCCAGGACAACACTGGAGGATTCATTGTAGCAGGGACTGTGGGAGTAGGATGGTGGAGGGTAGGGCAGGGATGGCAGGGAGAAAACTGGAGGAAGGAGAAGGTTAGAAAGGGCTGACAGCATCTGCAACGACAAAAGTGAACTAAAGGAGAAATTTCACATCTGGAAAGGAGAGAGAGAACGGTTCCTCTCATGCCACTCCTCCTCACTGCCACACCACAGCTAGCCAGGGGCTTCCTCACGAGTATAGATCACATTTGCTTTGCAAAGGTTAATTATCTTAAGAGCGTAGATCTTTTGGAGTCTGTAACTAAATAAGAACAATTCTCATTTGCCTTGGAACTGCACTCTTCCTGCCCCACCTACTGTGTCCAGAGGTGGGCATGGGTGTCTCGTGTGCTCCCACTACTCAGAGAGCAGAGCTGGGGACCTAGCAGAGCTGGTCCCAATCTGAATTGGGAGGGAGAGATTCTAGCCTTAGACTAAGACAATCTCCGGACAGAAGACAGAGAGGCTGCCTTGGCTCCTGATGGCCCGAGGCCATGAGCGTCCAAACATTATGAAGTTCTTTTAAAATTAACTTTGGAGGCTGGGTGTGGTGGCTCAAGCCTATAATCCTAGCACTCTGGGAGGCCAAGGCAGGTGGATCGCCTGGGCTCAGGAGTTTAAAACCAGCCAGGCTCAGCACCTGTGGCTCAAGCGGCTAAGGCGCCAGCCACATACACCTGAGCTGGCGGGTTTGAATCCAGCCCAGGCCTGCCAAACAACAATGACAGTTGCAACCAAAAAATGGCAGGGCGTTGTGGTGGGCGCCTGTATTCCCAGCTACTAGGGAGGCAGAGGCAAGAGAATTGCTTGAGCCCAGGAGTTGGAGGTTGCTGTGAGCTGTGATGCCACAGCACTCTACCCAGGGCGACAGCTTGAGGCTCTGTCTCATTTAAAAAAAAAAAAAAAAGACCTACCTGAGCCAGAGTGAGACCTTGTCCATGTAACACAGGCCTGTAGGCCCGGCTACTTGGGAGGCTGACACAAGAGAATCACTTGAGTCCAAGAGTTTGAGGTTGCTGTGAGCTGCAATGCCTAGCTCTCTACCCAGGGTGACAAAGTGAGACTCTGTCTTATAAAAAAATAATAGTAGGGCGCCAGTCCCATAAGCCAGAGGTGGTGGGTTCAAACCCAGCCCCGGCCAAAAAAAAAAAAAGGGGGCGGCGCCTGTGGCTCAGTTGGTAGGGCGCCGGCCCCATTATGCCGAGGGTGACGGGTTCAAACCCGGCCCCGGCCAAACTGCAACCAAAAAATAGCCGGGCGTTGTGGCGGGCGCCTGTAGTCCCAGCTACTCGGGAGGCTGAGGAAAGAGAATTGCTTAAGCCCAGGAGTTGGAGGTTGCTGTGAGCTGTGTGAGGCCACGGCACTCTACCGAGGGCCATAAAGTGAGACTCTGTCTCTACAAAAAAAAAAATAATAATAACAGAGTGACAGCAAGATGGCGGCGAGTAACAGCTTCCCTGCAACTGGGCACCGTGAATCTGGGGAGGTAACACTCCAGGCATCTTTGGCTGGTGGGATCTGCCTATAATTATCCCTTTGAGGACACAGGGAGTCAGCAAGAGACTTCTGGACCCCAAGAGGAGGACAAAAACAGTGAAAAACTGGCAAGTGGTTGCATGTGTTCAAGCGGTCTAATCCCGCCAGCAGCTGTAAGTACAGCAGCAGTGAGACTGCAAACTGGAAATGCCTTACCTGTGAGCTGTTTTGGAGTTTTTGGACTTGGCACTCAGGTGAACTGCCTTGGGGAGAGCTTGGGCAGGAGGGTGGAGAACTTTGGGCGTTGTCCAGGGCCCCAGACTGAGCCGCTGAGCGGAATGAGCTAATAGTGTTCGGCTGAGGGCCGCAGGGAGCCATTGTGAGAGAACTGCCTGGGCAAGCTCTGCCCTCAGAGTCGCAGAGCAAGCATGGGGCAGGAGCTAGTAATCTAGTGACTGAGCAGCCTAAAGCGGGGGGACTGAGCAGCCTAAAGGCAGGGACAGAGCCACCTTACAGCCTTAACCCTCAGGGGCAGAGTGAGACCGGTTTTGGCACACTGGGTAAGTGGACAGCCACTTCAGCAGTTTTCCTAGCGACAAGCACTTTCCTGGGAAAGCTTCTGCTTAGCCAAGTTTAAAAGTTTAAAGTGCCGGGCGGCGCCTGTGGCTCAGTGAGTAGGGCGCGGGCCTCATATGCTGAGGGTGGTGGGTTCAAACCCAGCCCCGGCCAAACTGCAACAACAACAAAAAAAATAGCTGGGCGTTGTGGCGGGCGCCTGTAGTCCCAGCTGCTCAGGAGGCTGAGGCAAGAGAATCGCATAAGCCCAAGAGTTAGAGGTTGCTATGAGCCGTGTGATGCCGCGGCACTCTACCCAAGGGCGGTACAGTGAGACTCTTGTCTCTACAAAAAAAAAAAAAAAGTTTAAAGTGCCTTTTAAGAGGGCTGAAAAGAGATTTAGGGTCTCCACCCTGTGGGGTTTGAGAAATCAGCAGAGGCCTCCAGTATCAGCATTGTGATTAACATCTCATACCCCAGAAGATCATCTGTTGCCTAGACAATATTCAACAAGATATATATATACTGCTTTGTTTTGGGGTTTTTTTTTGTTTGTTTATTTTCTTGTTGTTATTGTTTTGTTTTTTAATTTTAACCTTTTCCCTATAGATTTTTTTTTTCTTCCTTCATTTTTCTAGTTTAACATTTCTATTCTTCTTCTTCTTCTTTTTTTTTTCCTTTTTTTGCATTTTGGCCGGAGCTGGGTTTGAACCCACCATCTCCGGCATATGGGGCAGGTGCTCTACTCTTTTGAGCCATAGGCGCCTCCCATTTTTCTAGTTTAAATATAATTTTCTATTGTTGCCTTTTTCAATAATTAAAACTTCATTTTTGCTAGTGTTTCTACCCCTATTGTTTGGTTTTTCCTCCAATTTTAACATGTAAAGTTTTGTTTGCTTGTTCTGGTTTGATTTATAGCATTTTTGTCTTTCCTCTCTACTTGGTGGAGGTGGGGTACTGTGTCTGATCAGGCTAGCAAAGAGCTGCTGACCTCAAGGGAACCACTCAACCCGGCAGGTTGGAGTTTTTTTAAGGTTGTGTCAAAGTACCCTACTATACACCTATATTGCTCTGTCTCCCTCTTTCTGTGCCTCTCTTCTTTTTGTCAATATTCCCTTTGAACCACCCCCTCTCCTTTCTCTTTTTTCTTTTCTTTATTTCTTTTATCCCTTCTTGCTCTTCAACCTTCTCATACTTCTGGTCCTGTACCAAAAGGACTCATCGAAATCCTAATCCACAGGCATGGCAACTTAAAGAGCAAGAGGAAGTGAAAGGAAAATTAGGGCAAGGAAACAGATAAAAGAAATCACTCATGAGGAAGAAATCAGCAGAAAACGCCTGGCAACATGAAGAACCAGTCCAGAGCAACCCCTCCAAGGGACCATGAGGTAGCTACTGCAGAGGATTCCACCTATAAAGAAATGTTAGGAATGACAGAAAGGGAATTTAGAATACACACGATGAAAACAATGAAGGAAATGATGGAAACAATGAAGGAAACTGCTAATAAAATGGAAAATAACCAAAAGGAAATCCAAAAATAGAATCAGATAAGAGATGAACGATATGAAGAATATAGAAAGGACATAGCAGAGTTGAAGGAACTGAAGCAGTCAATTAGGGAACTTAAAGATGCAATAGAAAGTATCAACTTTAGTTGCTTTAAATCCACATGTACCTGAAAATAAGATTGCAACTCCTCTTTTCTTCTGAATTCCATTTGCCTGAAAAATTGTCTTCCAACAATTGACTCGGAGTTTTGTCTTTGAAACTAGGTGTGTTTCCTGCAGACAGCAAATGGATGGCTTGTGTTTTTTAATCCAGTCAGCCAATCTATATATCTTCAGTGGGGAATTCAAGCCATTAACATTTATTGAGATAATTGATAAATGTGGTAGTATTCTATTCATCTTATTTTGTGAGAGTCCATTACTTAGTTTTATCTTTTGCATCAGTGTGAAAATTAGGTTCTGTCCCTTAATTTCTGAGGTCTTACTTTGCTACTGATCCATTGTGATGGTCAGTGTGTAGAACAGGTGGAGCTGGTCTTGTGGTGAATTTCCTCAATGTTTGTATATCTGTAAATGATTTGATTTCTCTGTCAATTTTAAAGCTTAGCTTATCAGCATATAGAATTCTGGGCTAGAAATTGTTCTGTTCTGTTTAAGTAGATTAAAGGTAGATGACCATTGTCTTCTTGCTTGGAAAGTTTCATTAAAGAAGTCTGCAGTCACTCTGATGGATTTGCCCCTGTAGGTCAACTGGTGCTCACTCCTGGCAGCTTGCAGAATCTTTTCTAATATCTCTAGTAACCTCAATCAGAAATGATACAGGGGAAATAACAACTGATCCCACAGAGATAAAAGAGATCATCTCTGAATACTATCAGAAACTCTATGCCCAGAAATTTGACAATGTGAAGGAAATGGATCAATATTTAGAATCACATCCTCTCCCTAGACTTAGCCAGGAAGAAATAGAGCTCCTGAATAGACCAATTTCAAGCACTGAGATTAAAGAAACAATAAAAAAGCTTCCAACCAAAAAATGCCCTGGTCCAGATGGCTTCACACCAGAATTCTATCAAACCTTCAAGGAAGAGCTTATTCCTGTAGTACAGAAATTATTCCAAAAAATTGAGGAAGAAGGAATCTTCCCCAACACGTTCTATGAAGCAAACATCACCCTCCCTCATACCAAAACCAGGAAAAGACCCAACTAAAAAGGAGAATTTCAGACCAATTTCATTCATGAATATAGATGCAAAAATTCTCAACAAAATCCTAGCCAATAGATTACAGCTTATCATCAAAAAAGTCATACATCATGATCAAGTAGGTTTCATCCCAGGGATGCAAGGCTGGTTTAACATACGCAAGTCCATAAACGTTATCCACCATATTAACAGAGGCAAAAATAAAGACCATATGATCCTCTCAATAGATGCAGAAAAAGCATTTGATAAAATCCAGCATCCTTTTCTAATTAGAACACTGAAGAGTATAGGCATAGGTGGCACATTTCTGAAACTGATTGAAGCTATCTATGACAAACCCACAGCTAATATTTTAATGAATGGAGTGAAACTGAAAGCTTTTGCTCTTAGAACTGGAACCAGACAAGGTTGTCCTCTGTCACCTTTACTATTCAACATAGTGCTGGAAGTTCTAGCCAATACAATTAGGCAAGACAAGGAAATAAAGGGCATCCAAATGGGAGCAGAGGAGGTCAAACTCTCCCTCTTTGCTGACGACATGATCTTATACTTAGAGAATCCCAAAGACTCAACCACAAGACTCCTGGAAGTCATCAAAAAATACAGTAATGTCTCAGGATATAAAATCAATGTCCACAAGTCAGTAGCCTTTGTATATGCCAATAATAGTCAAGATGAGAGGCTAATTAAGGACACAACTCCCTTCACCATAGTTTCAAAGAAAATGAAATACCTAGGAATATACCTAACAAAGGAGGTGAAGGACCTCTATAAAGAAAATTATGAGGGCGGCGCCTGTGGCTCAGTCGGTAAGGTGCCGGCCCCATATACCGAGGGTGGCGGGTTCAAGCCCAGCCCGGCTGAACTGCAACCAAAAAATAGCCGGGCGTTGTGGCAGGCGCCTGTAGTCCCAGCTACTCGGGAAGCTGAGGCAAGAGAATCACTTAAGCCCAGGAGTTGGAGGTTGCTGTGAGCTGTGTGATGCCACGGCACTCTACCGAGGGCCATAAAGTGAGACTCTGTCTCTACAAAAAAAAAAAAAAAAAGAAAATTATGAAATCTTAAGAAAAGAAATAGCAGAGGATATTAATAAATGGAAGAATATACCATGCTCATGGCTGGGAAGAATCAACATTGTTAAAATGTCTATACTTCCCAAAGCAATCTATCTATTCAATGCCATTCCTATTAAAATACCAACATTGTACTTTCAAGACTGGGAAAAAAATGAGTCTGCGTTTTGTATGGAACCAGAAAAAAACCCGTATAGCTAAGGCAGTTCTTTTTTGTGTGTGTGTGGTTTTTTGGCCAGGGCTAGGTTTGAACTCGCCACCTCTGGCATATGGGATCGGCGCCCTACTCCTTGAGCAACAGGTGTCGCCCAGCTAAGGCAGTTCTTAGTAATAAAAATAAAGCTGGGGGCATAACCATACCAGATTTTAGGCTGTATTACAAAGCCATAGTGGTCAAGACAGCATGGTACTGGCACAAAAATAGAGACATACACACTTGGAATCAAATACAAAACCAGGAAATGAAACTAACATCTTACAACCACCTAATCTTTGATAAACCAAACAAGAACATACCTTGGGGGTGGGCAAGATGGCGCCCGGTGAACAGTAAAACCTAAACAACACTTACGGTTTTGCCAGGAAAATAGTTTCAGTAGTCACTTTGTCTCTGCCAAGACAGGAGACTCTGTCTTCCTGTGTTTTCAGAAAGTCGCTGCTGAAATCCTTGGAATCAAATTAAACAAAGCAGAAATAGAACAGTGACAGAGGGTGGTAAAGGCAGACATTGTAAACTACAACCAGGAACCTCTGTCAAGAACTGTCAACTCTCCTAGAAGCTCTGGGTGCTGTTCAGCGAGTGCGCTCTCCTCTGGGTCGGCAGCCCTGGCTGCCCTTCCCCGCTGGGTGGGCCTGTGGACTTCTGGGAACCTGTTTTATCAGTGACCATCTCCAGTTCAGGTAACACTTTCCTCCTAACGCTCTTCAACATTAAGTGTTGCCGCACAGCCTCAGTTCCTTGGACTCTAAGGAACTCATCTTTGGGACCACACACCTTGAACTCAGCACACAGAGCCCATTCTCTGGACTTAGATTGCTTCATCGAGGAAGAACGATGTTGCTTCTCTCTGTGTTCTCGCTGTTTTTCTCCTGGATGTAATTTTTTTATTCATTAAATATGAAAACTCTCCAAGTCTTGACTGCCAGCCAGGATTTTGCCACACACAGTTCCATGCTTTTATCTGAATTCATACACGTCGAAGCATCCTCCGGAGTGCAGACATCAAACAAGTAACATGTTTTACGTACAGGTACTCGAGAAGGCGTTCTCTTGCTGTCTTTTGTAAGTGAAAATGTATAAAGCTGTAACCTAAAATCCTTGAAATAAGGCTGTAACAGAAATATTTTTTCGTTTTTTAAAAAGGGGCCTAAATTGTTTCTATAGTAGTCTGTGACTCACAAAGCGGTGAGTATTTGATATTGTGTTTTTATGACTGTATCATGTTCATTACGCATCGTGTGATGCCCACCTCAGACAGCTTTATGAATTCTGATGGATGTTCAGCTAATGTTCCCCGGGACTCTCTACTGCAGACTGCGTGACCACACTCCCACGATGAGCTGGGACTGCTGCTGGGTCACTGTGGGCCAACTGTACCTGACGTTCAGATGTTTTTCTCTCACAAAAAATTTATTTAAATTACAAAAAAAAAAAAAAAAAAAAAAAAGAACATACCTTGGGGAAAGACTCCCTATTCAATAAATGGTATTGGGAGAACTGGATATCCACACGTAAAAGACTGAAACTGGACCCACACCTTTCCCCACTCACAAAAATTGATTCAAGATGGATAAAGGACTTAAATTTAAGGCATGAAACAATAAAAATCCTCAAAGAAAGCATAGGAAAAACACTGGAAGATATTGGCCTGGGGAAGGACTTCATGAAGATGACTGCCATGGCAATTGCAACAACAACAAAAATAAACAAATGGGACTTCATTAAACTGAAAAGCTTCTGTACAGCTAAGGAGACAACAACCAAAGCAAAGAGACAACCTACACAATGGGAAAGGATATTTGCATATTTTGAATCAGACAAAAGCTTGATAACTAGGACCTATAGAGAACTCAAATTAATCCACATGAAAAAAGCCAACAATCCCATACTTCAATGGGCAAGAGACATGAATAGAACCTTCTCTAAAGACAGACGAATGGCTAACAAACACATGAAAAAATGTTCATCATCTCTATATATTAGAGAAATGCAAATCAAAACAACCCTGAGATACCATCTAACCCCAGCGAGAATGGCCCACATCACAAAATCTCAAAACTGCAGATGCTGGCGTGGATGTGGAGAGAAGGGAACACTTTTACACTGCTGGGGGGACTGCAAACTAGTACAACCTTTAGTATGAAGAAACCTCAAAGCACTCAAGCTAGACCTCCCATTTGATCCTGCAATCCCATTACTGGGCGTCTACCCAGAAGGAAAAAAGAACACTTGTACTAGACTGTTTATTGCAGCTCAATTTACAATCACCAAAATGTGGAAACAGCCTAAATGCCCACTAACCCAGGAATGGATTAACAAGCTGTGGTATATGTACACCATGGAATACTATTCAGCCATTAAAAAAAAAATGAAGACTTTACATCCTTTGTATTAACTTGGATGGAAGTGGAAGACATTATTCTTTTTTTTTTTTTTTTGTGGGTTTTGGCCGGGGCTGGGTTTGAACCTGCCACCTCCAGCATATGGGACCGGCACCCTACCACTTTGAGCCACAGGCGCCACCGGGAAGACATTATTCTTAGTAAAGCATCACAAGAATGGAGAAGCATGAATCCTATGTACTCAATTTTGATATGAGGACAATTAATGACAATTAAGTCACAGTGGGGGTGGGGGAAGGGGAGAGCAGAGAGAGAAAGAAGGAGGGAGGGGTGGGGAAAGGAAGAACAGAGCGAGGGAAGGAGGAAGTGGTGGTGGGGCCTTGGTGTGTGCCGCACCTTTTGGGGGCAAGACATGATTGCAAGAGGGACTTTACCTAACAAATGCAATCAGTGTAACCTGGCTTATTGTGCCCTCAGTGAATCCCCACCAATTAAAAAAAATAATAATAGGGCGGCGCCTGTGGCTCAGTCGGTAGGCGCCGGCCCCATATACCGAGGGTGACGGGTTCAAACCCGGCCCCGGCCAAACTGCAACCAAAAAAATAGCTGAGCGTTGTGGCGGGCGCCTGTAGTCCCAGCTACTCAGGAGGCTGAGGCAAGAGAATGGCTTAAGCCCAGGAGTTGGAGGTTGCTGTGAGCTGTGTGAGGCCACGGCACTCTACCGAGGGCCGTAAAGTGAAACTCTGTCTCTACAAAAAATAATAATAATAATAATAATAATAATAGTAATAAATAAATAATAAAATAAAATATACTCTTTTTTTTTAAGAGACAGAGTTTCACTTTATCACCGTGTCATCACAGCTCACAGCAACCTCCAACTCCTGGGCTTAAGTGGTTCTCTTGCCTCAGTCTCCCAAGTAGCTGCGACTACAGTCACCCACCACGCCTGTCTATTTTTTGTCGCAGTTTGGCTGGGGCCAGGTTCGAACCTGCCACCCTTGGTATATGGGGCCAGCGACCTACCCACTGAGCCACAGGCACCACCTTAAAATTTGCTTTGGTTTGATTTAGTTTTCTTTTTGCAACCAGAATCCTCCCTGATACCAAGGGTAACCTGGGATGGTACAGCAGAGAGCACGATTGCTCTTTGTTACTTTAAACTCTCACGCGCCCTCCCTATCACCCTCTTTGGACTACTTGCCTCTTCAAGTCTCCTACTGGCCATGTGTCAAAATGAGATTTTACCTATACAAAGAAATTTTAAGAAGAAAAAGCAAAGAACTCTACAAAATTAGAAAGATGACAAGAATTAAATCTGGGCTCGGTGCCTGTGGCTCAAGTGGCTAAGGTGCCAGCCACATACACCTGAGCTGGTGGGTTCGAATCTAGCCCGGACCCACCAAACAGCAACGACAGCTGCAACCAAAAAATAGCCAGGCGTCGTGGCGGCGCCTATAGTCCCAGCTACCTGGGAGGCAGAGGCAGGAAAATCACTTGAGCCCAGGAGTTGGAGGTTGCTGTGAGCTGTGATGCCACAGCACTCTACCCAGGGTAACAGTTTGAGGCTCTGTCTCAAAAAAAAAAAAAAATAGAGTTAAATCTGTAAACAAACTATTGAGAATTTAGAATGCATCTTCCCATGGAAACAGTTCTACGTGGTGAACTGTGTCTGGCTGACAAGGCTAGTTCCTCTTCCCTGTTACGACATGTATCTCAAGTCACTCCTCTTCTGTACATCTCACTCCACCCCTCCTAGTGTCCCAGTCGCCAGCACCTCTCACTTACTCCACTGCCACAGCCTGGAAGTGGCCTGCATTTCCACCACCCCTTACAGTCCACTGTCCACCACACAGCAGGTATTTGCCAAACACACCAATCAGGCCATGTTATTCCCCTGCTTAAAACCTGCCATGATCTCAGATCCCAACCATCTGTATGGCCTACATGCCCTTGCGTCATGGCGGCTCCTACTTTTCTACCCACCTTTCCCCACCTGTCACTCAACTCTGGTCACCCTGGCCCAGAACAAGCAAAACTCGTCCCCTGTGTCTGCTGTCCCACTGCCTCACTTCTCTATCCTTAGTGACTTTCCTGTTCTTTCTTTCTTTTTTTTTTTGAGACAGAGTTTCAAGCTGTCCCCCTGGGTAGAGTGCCATGGCGTCATGGGAACAAACTTCTGAGCTTAGGTAATCCAACCACCTCAGCCTCTCAGAATGCTAGGATTATAGGCATAAGCCACCACTCATAGCTGAGGCCAGGAATTTTCAGACCAGTCTCAGCAACAAAGCGAAACCACATCTCTATAAAAAAAAGAAAAAAATTAGCTTGGCATGGTAGCACATGACTGTCGTTTTCAGCTGCTCAGGAGGCTGAGGCAGGAGGATCACTTGAGTCCAGGAGTTCAAGGTTATAGTGAGCTATGATCAATCCACTGCACTCTGGCCTGGACAACACAACAAGACTCTGTCTCTCAAAAATGAAAACAAAAAACAACACCAAAACCAAAAAACCAAAACCAAACAAAAAAACCCCATTCTCTCTAAAACAGACACCTCACAAGGGTATATGTGAAACTTGGCAAACAGTCTGTGAAGCTAGTGAATGATGCCCCATGATTATATCAATGTATTATTATGATTTAATAAAAAAAATTAAATAAAAATAAATAAATAAATAAATAAAATAAAACAGACACCTCCTCTGTTACTCCCCATCACCGCATCTTACCCTTTCCACAATGGCTTTATGGCTATTAGATATCACACCCGCTGCAACTGTTTACTTGGAGACACCTTCTCCCACTAGGATGCTACTTCATGAGAGTGGAGACCCTCATTGTCTTGTTTCCATCTATCCAGAGAAACTACAATAGGACCTGGCATCTAGCAGTAGCTCAATATTTGATAAAATGCTTCATAACTGCAATTAAAAATGAGAGAAAATAAAACCATTACAATACTTATGAAGAAAACAGAAAACTAAAGTTGAGTATTTTTAAAACAGTATCACTGGTAAAAGCAGCCGAAACCTGCCTACTTCATATGAATTAAGCAATACACTAAAATGCTTTATATCCAATTTGTTGAATCCTTACAACAGTCCTACACAAATACTATTTTTTTTTGTTTTTTTTGGTTTTTGGCCGGGGCTGGGTTTGAACCCGCCACCTCCGGCATATGGGTCCGGCGCCCTACCCCTTGAGCCACAGGCGCCGCCCCTATTTTTTTTTTTGAGACAGAGTCTCACTATGTCACCCTCAGTAGAGTGCTATGACATCACAGTCCACAGCAACCTCAAACTCGTGGGCTTAAGAGATTCTCTTGCCTCAGCCTCCCAAGTAGCTGGGACTGGGCGGCACCTGTGGCTCAAGGAGTAGGGCACTGGCCCCATATACCGGGGTTGGTGGGTTTGAGCCTGGTCTCAACCAAAACTGCAAAAAACAACAACAACAAAAAAAAAAAAAAACAAGTAGCTGGGACTACAGGTTCCTGCCACAATGCCTGGCTATTTTTTGCTGCAGTTGTCGTTGTTTAGCTGGCCCGGGCCAGGCTTGAACCTGCCACTCTCGGTGTATGTGGCTGGCGCTGTAACCACTGTGCTACAGGTGCCAAGCCACTATAATTATTATTATTATTATTATTATTATTTTGAGACAGAGTCTTACTTTGTTGCCCTTACTTTGCGCTACGGTGTCACAGCTTACGGCAATCTCAAATTCTTGGGCTCAAGTGATCCTCTTGCCTCAGCCTCCCAAGTAGCTGGGACTATAGGCACCTGCCACAACACCTGGCTATTTTTAGAAACAAGGTCTCATGGCTGGGCCCCTGTAGCTCAGTGGTTAGGGCGCCAGAACACTGCAGCTGGCGGGTTCAAACCTGGCCTGGGCCTGCTAGACAACAATGACAACTACAACAAAAAAATAGCTGGGCCTTGTGTGGGTACCTGTAGTCCCAGCTACTTGGGAGGCTCTAGTTGTAAACTCCACGGCACTCTACTGAGGGTGACATAGTGAGACTCTGTCTCAGGAAAAAAACAAAAACAGAAACAAGGTCTCACTCTTGTCAGGCTGGCCTTGAACTTGTGAGCTCAGGCAATCCACCCACTTCTTCCAAATAACTAGTATATCAGGCATGTCACATGTCACTACGCCTGGCCAAAAGTACCATTAACTTCACGTTAAAGAAAATAAGGTTCAGGCGGTGCCTGTGGCTCAGTGGGTAAGGCACCAGACCCATATACTGAGAGTGGCAGGTTTAAACCCAGCCCCAGCCAGCTAAAAAACAGCAATAACAATAAAAAAAAGCTGGGCGTTGTGGCGGGCGCCTGTAGTCCCAGGTACTCAGGAGGCTGAGGCAAGAGAATTGCTTAAGCCCAAGAGTTGGAGGTTGCTGGGAGCTGTGACACCACGGCACTCTACCAAGGGTGACAAAGTGAGACTCTGTCTCAAAAAAAAAAAAAAAAGTTCACAATGTTAATAAAGGTTTTGTTGCATGATAAAAAAGAAAGAAAAAAAAAGAAAGGAAAATAAGGCTCTTGCTGGGTATAATGGCTCATGCCTGTAATCCCAAAACTTTGGAAAGCCAAGGCAGGAGGAACACCTAAGGTCATAAGTTCAAGACCACCCTGGGCACAACAGCAAGATCCTATTTCCACAAAAATAAAAAAAAAAATTAGCTGAGCAAAGAGTGTTGTGCACTTGTAGTGCCAGTTACTTGGGAGGCTGATAGGAAGACCACTTGAGCCCAGAAGTTACGGTGAGCTATGATGATGCCACTGCACAGTAGCCTAGGTAACAGAGTAAGACCCTATCTCTAAAAAAATTAAAAACAGGCCAGGTACAGTGGCTCACACCTGTAATCCTAGCACTCTGGGAGGCCAAGGCAGAACACTTGAGCTCACCAGTTCAAGACTAGCCCGCCAGAGCAAGACCTCATCTCTAAAAATAGCCGATGGTGGCGGCGCCTGTGGCTCAGTGAGTAGGGCGCCAGCCCCATATACCGAGGGTGGCAGATTCAAACCCGGCCCCAGCCAAACTGCAACAAAATAGCTGGGCATTGTGGCAGGTGCTACTCGGGAGGCTGTGGCAAGAGACTCGCCTAAGTCCAAGAGCTAGAGGCTGCTGTGAGCTGTGACACCACAGCACTCTACCAAAGGCAACAAAGTGAAACCTGTCTCTTAAAAAAAGAAAAAAAAAGCCAATGGCTCAGCGCCTGTAGCTCAGTGGTTAGTGTGCCAGCCACATACACCAAGGCTGGCAGGTTCAAACCCGGCCCAGGCCTGCTAAACAACAATAACAACTGCAACAAAAATAACAGCCTGTAGTCCCAGCTACTTGGGAGCCTGAGGCAAGAGGATCACTTGAGCCCAAGAGTTTGAGGTTGCTCTGAGTTGCTTGATATATATACAAGGACGACATAGTAAGACTGTGTCAAAATAAAACAAAACAAAACAAAAAAATAAATAAAAATAGCTAAGTGTTGTGGCAGGCACCTGTAGTCGCAGCCATTTGGGAGGTGGAGGCAAGAGGATCACTTAAGCCCAAGAGTTTGAGGTTGCTGTGAGCTGTGACACCACCGCACTCTACTGAGGGCAAGAAAGTGAGACTCTGTCTCAAAAACTAAATAAAAATAAAATAACTAGCCAGGCGTTGTGGCGTACATCTGTTATTTCCAGCTATTTGGGAGGCTGAGGCAAGAGGATCATCCAAAACCAGGAGTTTGATGTTGCTGTGAGGTATGATGCCGTGGCACTCTACCCAGGGTGACAGAGTGAGATTCTGTTTCAAAAAAGAAGGTACTGGCCAAAAGTACTATTAACTTCATGTTAACTTCTCTGGCTCCAGAGCCCACACCTTTGTTTTTTTTTTGAGGCAGTCTCAAGCTGTCACCCTGGATAAAGTGCTGTGGCATCATCGTTCACAACAACTCCAACTCTTGGGCTCAAGAGATCCTCTTGCCTCAGTTTTTCTTTCTTTTTCTTTTTTTCTTTCTTTTTTTTTTTTGTAGAGACAGAGTCTCACTTTACTGCCCTCGGTAGAGTGCCATGGCGTCACATGGCTCATAGCAACCTCCAGCTCTTGGGCTTACATGATTCTCTTGCCTCAGCCTCCCGAGCAGCTGGGACTACAGGTGCCCGCCACAACGCCCGGCTATTTTTTGTTGTTGTTGCAGTTTGGCCGGGGCTGGGTTTGAACCCACCACCCTCGGCATATGGGGCCGGCGCCCTACTCACTGAGTCACAGACGCCGCCCCTTTTCTTTTTTTTTTTTAGGTGTCCTGAGCCAGGTTCGAACTTGCCACCCTTGGTGTATGTGGCCAGCGCCCTGCCATCTGAGCTACAAGTGCCGCCCAGAGGCCATACCTATAAGAGAAAAAGATTTCTAGAGATTTCTCAAGCAGGCAGAAAGGGGATGGGTAAATTTACCCCTTAATAGGCACAATATACACGATCTGGGGGATGGACACAGTTATAACCCTGCCTCAAAACTATATAAAAATAACGCATATAACCAAAACTTCTGTATGCCATAACATTCTGAAATTAAAATAAATAAATATTTTTAAAAACCAAATGTCAAGAGACTTCCTCAACTTTATATTCCCGTCTGCAATGAATTTTTTAATTTTGGTTGCCACATTTTTAATTTCTTTTCTTTTTCTTTTTTTCCGAGACAGAGCCTCAAGCTGTTGCCCTGGGTAGAGTGCCGTGGCATCACAGCTCACAGAAACCTCCAACTCCTAGGCTTAAGTGTCTCTTGGCTCAGCCTCCCAAGTAGCTGGGACTACAGGCGCCTGCCACAATGCCCAGCTATTCTTTTGTTTGTTTGTTTGTAGTTGTCATTGTTGTTTGGCAGGCCCAGGTTGGGCTCAAACCCACCAGCTCTGGTGTATGTGGCTGGCGCCTTAGCCGCTTGAGCTACAGGCGCCGAGCCACACATTTCTAATTTCTAAGGGCACTCTTTTATTCTCTGATTGTTGATTTTATTTGAGTTCTGTTCTAGTGTCTTAGATGCATTCTTTCTAGCTCTCTACAGATAATAACTCTGGGAGGCCAAGGTGGGTGGAACATTTGAGCTCAGGAGTTCAAGACCAGCCCGAGCAAGAGCAAGACCCCTAATAGCCAGGCATTGTCGCAGGTGCCTGTCGTCCCAGCTACTCAGAGGCTGAGGCAAGAGGATGAGTTAAGCCCAAGAATTTGAAGTTGCTGTGAGCCATGATGCCATGGCACTCTACCCAGGGGGAAAGAGTGAGACTCTGTCTCAAATTTTTTTTTAAATTAAAAGAAATAAAAGTACATCCCAAAGTACCTTATATCTCTGATTCCTGAGCCTTTTTGGAACTGTAAAAAGTGAACCTATTCCCTTCTTGGCAGAAGTACTCATTCCTGTACTCTTTTTCAAGAACACAGTGACATCTTTTATTAAATCTCTTATCTCCTCTCTTATTCTCTTTGCCTTTGGGCTTATCCCTTTTTACTCTGTTGCTATCACTCTATTAAAATTTAAGGAGAAAGTGAAGGCAAACATTATCAATCTACCACTCTTCCTTTTTTCTTTTTGAGACAGAATCTCACTATATCGCCCTGGAGACTTCCTCTACTTTATATTCCCGTCTGTGGATGCCTGTGGGTAGAGTGCCATGGCGTCACAACTCACAGCAAACTCAAACTCTTGGACTTATGTGATTCTCTTGCCTCAGCCTCCCAAATAGCTGAGACTACAGGTGCCTGCCACAATGCCTGGCTATTTTTTTGTTGCAGTTGTCATTGTTGTTTAGCTGGTCTGGGCCGGGTTTGAACCCACCAGCCTCAGTGCATGTGGCCACTGTCATAACTACTGTGCTATGGGCGCTGAGCCCAATCAAGCACTTTTTTTGTTTGTTTGTTTTAGAGACAGATTCTCAAGCTGTCACCCTGGGTAGAATCCCATGGCATCATAACAAACTCACAGCAACCTCCAACTCTTGGGCTCAAGTGATCCTCTTGCCTCAGTTTTTCTATTTAGAGTAGAGACAGGGTCTCACTTTTGCTCAGGCTTGTCTCGAACTCATGAGCTCAAGCAATCCACCCACCTTGGCCTCCCAGAGTGCTAGCATTACAGGTGTGAGACACTACACCCAGCCAATCTATCACTCTTTTTTTTTTTTCTTTTGTAGCGACAGAGTCTCACTTTATGGCCCTCGGTACAGTGCCGTGGCCTCACACAGCTCACAGCAACCTCCAACTCCTGGGCCCAAGCGATTCTCTTACCTCAGCCTCCCAAGTAGCTGGGACCACAGGCACCCGCCACAATGCCCGGCTATTTTTTGGTTGCAGTTTGGCCGGGGCCGGGTTTGAACCCGCCACCCTCGGCATATGGGGCTGGCGCCCCACTGACTGAGCCACAGGCGCTGCCCCAATCTATCACTCTTAATCAGTATTTATATGCCCCTTCTTGTCCCCTACTGACTGCTCATTTACCATCACAGAATAATTCTGATTGTGAAAGAAAGAAAAGGATAGGGTTTTTAAAGCCATCTGGGCAAAAGTTAGAAGAATAGGTCCACTCTGAAGGTTCGCGGCCAACCACTCCTTCACAGACCCTGCTGCCATCTACCTTCTGTTCTAGAGAGAAAGAGAGAAGAAGATGGTGGGCCAGAACAGTATCGCCGCCAGGGTATGCGGGGCCCTTTTCATCGGGTACTGCATTCACTTTGGTTGCAAGAGACAGAGTGACCCCAATTTCAAGAACAGGCTTTGAGAACCAAGAAAGAAACAGAAGCTTGCCAAGGAGAGAGCTGGACTTTCCAAGTTACCTGACCTTAAAGATGCTGAAGCTGTTCAGAAATTCTTCCTTGAAGAAATACAGCTTGGTGAAGAGCTACTAGCTCAAGGTGAATATGAGAAGGGTGTGGACCATCTTACAAATGCAATTGCTGTGTGTGGACAGCCACAGCAGTTACTGCAGGTACTGTAGCAGACTGCCAGCACCAGTGTTCCAGATGCTTCTGACTAAGCTCCTGACAATTAGTCAGACAATTGTAATAATAACAACTGTTATTGTTATTATTGGCTGAGGATGAGCTTGGCTGAAGATGATGTGGAATGGGAAACATTCAACATAATAAAATCTCAGTTTAAAATATTTAAAAAATTCTTAACTCGGAAGTTGAGCAGCTCTGGGGGAATAAGGGCAAATATGCTTATTATGGATTGTCCTACACTGAAATCTACCAAAGTTAATGTTTACTTTGTATAGATCCATTTTATCTGATTTATTTATTTTTCCCAGTGAAAAGTGTATTTTGATAGACAGCTTTTCATTTTATAAATACACTACAAGTTACTGAAATACCATAGGTTTTGTTTATTTCTAAAATATGCAATTAAAATGTACTTACAACATAACATTTTTAAAAAGTTAGAAGAATAAAGAGTAAAGAAGAAAGAATGAAGTTTAAAACACCATATATATGCATGGGAACAGAAAACATGTAAATTCTCTATTGAAGAATAAGAGTTGGTACTAGACAAACCAGGCAAAGGGTAAATAAAGCTAGGCGTGGTCCGAATTGCCTAAGGGTAAAAAAAGGAGGTTAGTTTTCTGTAATGACCATTAGGTGGCACTGTTGACCCAAAACAGCTTTGTAGCTGTCTGGGTAGCCAATGAGAAGGAAGGGAAAACAGCAAGCTATTAAGTTGTCCCAATATAAGAAATAGCTTGAAGGATGTGTTGTAACAAAGAGTTATTATTTGACAAGAATGACACACTTGGGCCATGCCTGTGGCTCAAAAAGTAGGGTGCCAGCCCCATATATGGGGGTGGCGGGTTCAAACCCACCCCCAGACAAATTTGAAAAAAAAAAAAAATGACACACTTAAAACCCACAGGATAGATACCATAACCATATTAGTTGATCCCAAACCCCAGCTATCACCTAGAATACTCTAGACATACTGAATCAGAACTTCTAGGGATAGGGCCCTGTAATTTTTTTTTTTTTTGAGTCAGAGTCTTACCCTGTCACCCTCTATAGGGTGCCGTGGTGTTATTATTCACATTAACCTCAAATTCTTGGGCTTGAGCAATCCTCTTGCCTCAGCCTCCCAAGTAGCTGGAGGCTTAGCTAGGACTACAAGTCCCCACCACAATGTCCAGCTAGTTGTTCTATTTTTAGTAGAGCCCAGGGTCTTGCCCCTGCTCAGGCTGATCTCAAATTCCTCAATTTAAGCAATCCACCTGCCTTGGCCTCCCAGAGTGCTAAGATTACAGGCGTGAGCCACCGCCCCCCACCCCTGGAATCCATTTTTAATGGTTCTGATGTATAACTAAGTTTGGAAACAACTAAAGAAGCATACACTCCAGTATATTTGAAATACCCAATTACATTTGAGTAGTGGGGACACTGATATAGGAGTGACTAACCCCTTACTCATAACATAATCTGTCCTATAAATACTAACAGTAATTCCTTCAGCTTATCTTTCTAAAGGCTTTGTTTGTTTTATAAGGATGGAAAATTACTCTGTACTAATTATGCTCTTCCAACATAGAAAATGTCCTTGTTTTCTTTTTTTTAAATAATAGACTTTTTACAGCAATTATAGGTTTACAATACAATTGAGCAGATAGTACAAAAAAAGTCTCATTTGACAGGCCAGGCACAGTGGCTCACGCCTATAATCCTAGCACTCTGGAAGGCCAAGGAGGGTGGATTATTTGACCTCAGGAGTTGGAGACCAGCCTGAACCAGAGTGAGCTGCCCATCTCTAAAAGAAAAAACAGTCAGGTGTTGTGGCAGGCGCCTGTAGTCCCAGCTACTTGGGAGACCGAGGCAAGAGGATCACTTGAACCCAAGAGTTTGAGGTTGCTGTGAACTATGACGATGCCATGGCACCCTACCCAAGGTGACAAAGTGAGACTGTCTCAAAAAAAAAAAAATCTCATCTGAGTATTCCTACCAACTACTCCTAGAATCACTGTTGTATGAAAGTCAGCATGACATTTTCACACGGTGACAGGTCTGTATCCTTTTCAACTAACCACACATACCGTTCTTGAACAACTTTGGAGTAAGCCCCAGCATTCAGTGTTTTTCTGATAAAGTCACAGAAGTGAGAGCTCTCTCCTGGGCATCGAGGGAGTCCAAAAACACCTGCAGTAGTAGACAACAAATATCCCTTCCTTCAATAATCATGTACTGAGTACCTACTATGTGCAAAGTAGTATGAGAAACAAAACCAACAAGACTAAATTCTGATCTCATTCATTTACTCTTCATGAAAATAAAGCATAGATTAAAAAAAAAGAAAGAAAGAAAGAAAATAAAGCATAGAGAACCAGCCCTACAACCAGCTTCCTCCTGGTGCTCCCACACTCTCTTCTGCCTGAAGACCCACACACCCTCCCACCCCTGGGGAGCTACTGCCTCGCCTTTGTGTCATATGGGTGGACCCACTCCCATCTCTCGAGTCTTAGGTGAGAGAAGTTATATCTGACCACCTCTCTCAAACAGTGCCCACCTCCCCCTCCCCCAGTTATACATCACTCTCAGCATGCTCATCAGTAAGACTGTTCTGAGTACCAGGCACAGTTCTCAGCATATATTGACAATAATTAATTTAATCCTCACAGCCACCTGGTGGAGAAGAGTATCATTACTTAGCCTATATCACTGATAGGAAACTTTATTTATTTTTTGTAGAGACAGTTTCACTTTATCACCCTTGGTAGAGTGCCGTGGCGTCACACAGCTCACAGCAACCTCCAACTCCTGGGCTTAGGTGATTCTCTTACTTCAGCCTCCTGAGTAGCTGGGACTATAGGCGCCCGCCACAATGCCCAGCTATTTTTTTGCTGCAGTGTGGCCAGGGCTGGGTTTGAACCCGCCACCCTTGGTATATGGGGCCGGCGCCCTGCCCACTGAGCCACAGGTGCCGCCCGATAGGAAACTTTAAAACAGAGAGTTTAATACCTTGTCTAAGGTTAGACAATAAAGGACAGAGCCAGGATTTGAACATAGGCAGTCTGGCTTCAGAGCCCACACCTTTTGCCAGGAGCCAAAACATCTCACAAAAATGCCCCTTGCTATCTTGATTTTAGGAGCAAACTATTCTCAGGAATTCAACCGTAAACAGCAACGGTACTTTCCCCTTGCGTATCTCCTCAAAAATGCACCCCCCGCCTTAGAGTCCTTCTCCTAGTAATTTTCCAGAAACAAGCCCCCTCCCCGCCCTGCTAGGAACAGCCCTTAGTTACTTCCTCTTTGAATGCTTATAAGCCCAGCTGAAAAAATAAACTCTTCGGAGCTTGATCAGACTCTTGACTTGCTCTCATTCTTTCGTGTCTCTTGTCCCCTCATTCGACTGACCCCTTTGTTTCCCAGGTCCCCGTTGAATTCCCTGCGGGCCGGGGCAACCTTTAACCAGTATAACCACTAATCTATACTTAAACAATAACCTGCTTTGGGTTTTTTTTTTTTTAATTTTAATTATTTTTTAATTTTTATTTATTTTTCTTTTTGCAGTTTTTGGCTAGGGCTGGGTTCAAACCTGCCACCTCTGGCATATGGGGACAGCGCCCTACTCCTTTGAGCCATAGGTGCCGCCTTAATTTTTATTTTTTAAGAGTCTGAGTCTTGCTACGTTGTCCAGGCTGGAGTGTAATGGCTATTCATAGCTGCAATCATAGCTCTCTGCAGCCGCCCTAAACTCCTGGGCTGAAGTGATCCTCCTGGCTTGGCCTCCTGAGTAGCTGAGCTGGGACTACAGGCATGTGCCACTGCATCTAGATTTTTTTTTTTTAAATCAGAGTTACCATTATCTGTACCTAGCTTTTTGTTTACTTGTTACATGTTTATTTTTCTACCACTCAAGGGGAAGTTTCATGAAGGCTGAGACCTTGTATATCTTGCTCCTGGCACATAATAGATGGTCAATAATTTTTTTTTGAGACAGAGTCTCACGCTGTTGCCCTGGGTAGAGTGCCATGGCGTCATCATAGATCACAGCAATCTCCAACTCTTGGATTCAACCGCTCCTCTTGCCTCAGTTCTATTTTTAGTAGAGATGGGGGTCACTCTTGCTCAGGCTGGTCTCAAACTGGTGAGCTCAAGCAATCCACCTGCACTGGCCTCCCAGAGTGCTAGGATTACAGGTGTGAGCCACCACACCCAGCCAATAATTATTTGTTGAATGAATGAATAAAGGTATTTTATCAACTTACACTCCTTTTTTTTGGACAGAGTTTCACTCTGTTGCCTTAGGCTAGAGTACCATAGTGTCAGCCAAGTTCACAGCAACCTCAAACTCCTGTCTTCAAGTGATCCTTCTACCTCAGTCCCCCAAGTAGCTGCGACTATAGGTACCTGCCACAAGGCCTGGCTAATTTTTCTATTTTTATTAGAGATGGGGTCTTACACTTGTCCAGGGTGGTCTCAAACTCCTGAGCTCAAGGGATTGTCCTACCTTGGCCTCCCAGAGTGTTAGGATTATCGGCATGAGCCAGCATACCTAACCAACACACTGTTTAAAAGTATTTTCCTACCTATAATTTCACTTCATCCTCTGAAAAATTCCTGGAATGGGTAGGGCCATATTTTACATTTCTTTCATCTAGGAGAAGGACCCAGGACACCAAAGTACACCCCATAAGAAACAGTTAATTGGGGCTTGGCGCCTGTAGCTCAATGGCTAAGGCACTGGCCACATACACTGGGGCTGGCAGGTTCAAATCCAGCCCAGGCCTGTCGAACAACAATAACAACTACAACAAATAGCTGTGCGCTGTGGTGGGCACCTGTAGTCCCAGCTACTTTGGAGGCTGAGACAAGAGAATCACTTGAACCCAAGAGTTTGAGCTGTGATGCCACAGCACTCTACCAAGGGTGACATAATGAGACTCTGTCTCAAAAAAAAACAAAGAAACCATTCTTTTTAATCTGGATAGATTCTACCTGTAAAAGTAGAATGATTTTGAAATATTTCTTCTTTTTCTATTGTCTATAAGATTTGGCATGATCTATTTTTTTAAATTATCTTTTATCAGGCAGCGCCTGTGGCTCAGTGGGTAAGGCGCCAGTCCCATATACCGAGGATGGTGGGTTCAAACCCAGCCCCGGCCAAATTGCAACAACAAAAAAAATAGCCGGGCGTCGTGGCAGGCACCTGTGATCCCAGCTACTTGGGAGGCTGAGGCAAGAGAATCACCTAAGCCCGAGGATTTGGAGGTTTCTGTGAGCTGTGACAGACCCCACGGCAAGGAAATTATCTTTATTTATAAATATTAGTTGTCTATTCTTTGATACTTTGGGAAAAAAATAATAAGTAGTTAATTGATGACTCCATACTGAGGGGCAAAGCATTCTATAATAGACATACTCTTATTTGACAATGTGAATGTTACTTTCTTTGCATTACTATTATTATTGCTTAATACTTTGTTGCAGCAATCGTCTGATTTCTTTTCTGAATATATTTGTTTTTGTTCGCTGGTTCTTTGCAAGGTTTTTGTTTCTGGTCCCTATCTTAAACATTGTTATTGTTGGTGAAGTTTAAGCCTTTTTAATTTTGTGAAGGGAAAAAGTGGAAGCCTAATGAACACATGTATATGTGAAAATAAAAAAAAAAAGAAAGAAAGAAAAAGAAACAGTTAATTGGGTGAATCTACGTTTCCTCATTATAAGGAGAATCCTTCTAGTCATACACTATACCAGCTAACAGCTATATCCATCACAATAGAAAATTCTATTGCAAAGATATATCCTTTTGTTTTTTTTGAGACAGAGTCTCAAGCTGTCATCTTGGGTAGAGTGCTGTGGCGTCATAGGTCACAGCAACTTCCAACTCCTGGGCTCAAATGATCCTCTTGCCTCAGTTTTTCTATTTTTAGTAGAGATGGGGGTCTTGCTTTTGCTCAGGCTGGTCTCGAACTCGTGAACTCAAGCAATCCACCCAACTTTGCCTCCCAGAGTGCTAGGATTATAGGCGTGAGCCACCAAGCCCAGCCCCAAAATATATCCTTCTCCCAAAGTATATAATTCTGCATAAACAGAAAACCTGCTATTTCTCAAAGGGTTTAATCTCTACTGTTAAATTAATAGACAAAAGAGCTTACACACATTTTTTTGCCTAAGCCTAAACTCAACAGGATATCACCAATGAGAGAAAACAGGAAAGGTCATTAGATATTTCTAACTCCTTAACCACCACCTGCCATAAGGCTTTAACGCTCTCACCTCTATGAAATCATGTCAATTAAATCATGTTTAATTGAAATGATTTAATTAAACATGTTTTAATTGACATGATTAAAGAGGCATGGATAGCAACCTAATGATTTACCGTGTTCCAGGCCTCTAAAATCCTAAGTCTCTTCCTATATCTTCATCAATCCTGGATAGTTTTTAATAAGCTAGAGAAACAAAGTCTTACAAAGATGGCTGATTTCTTACGCAAAGAAAGCTGTTTGATTTAAAAAAATCAAGTACTCATGTGGATTAGAATAGAGAAAAAGGAGGCAAAGAGGCCAACGAACCTTGATGTTGTCCCCCAACTGAGATCAGATTAATCATAGGAGGTGACGGACACCGCTGAGCCACTGCCCTCCTGTGGAGAATATGGGATTATCAGTTCCAACTGTCACGTGGAAATGTATCATCCACAATCAGAGTCACGGTTTAAGCTACTAATCCTCTGGGGTTCCACAAAGGCACAGAGTTTCAGGATTTTCCTCTGATATGGCCAAACACAAATATTTAAATGTTTATAGAAAATATATTAAGTTTCATTAACGCTTCTCACATGGGACCATTTTAGAAAATTTCCCTTCCAAGACAGGTGAGGATATCGAAAGAATTAGAGGAGTGGATTTATCTCAATAAAAGAGAAAAAATTGACTCAGTGCCTGTAGCTCAAGCAGCCAGGGCGCCGGCCACATACACCAGAGCTGGTGGGTTCGTTTTTTTTTTTTTTTTGGCCGGGGCTGGGTGTGAACCCGCCACCTCCGGCATATGGCACCGGTGCCCTACTCCTTGAGCCACAGGCGCCACCCGAGCTGGTGGGTTCGAATCCAGCCCAGGGCCTGCCAAACAACAATGACAGCTACAACCAAAAAATGGCCAGGCATTGTGGCGGGTGCCTGTAGTCACAGCTACTTGGGAGGCTGAAGCAAGAGAATTGCTTGAGCCCAGGAATTGGAGACTGCTGAGAGCTGTGATGCCACAGCACTCTACAGAAGACAACAGCTTAAGGCTCTGTCTCAAAAAAAAAAAAGAGAGAGAAAAAAATCAATTCCATGTAAATGGTAAGATATAACAAAAAGGTACTTACAGAAATTGGCCTCCCTGGGAGAATCCCATCGCATTGTAGCCATGCTGCAATTTCGGATCCTTAGCAAGAATCTGACACACTGTTGTTACTTGGGAATTGACATTCAAGAAGAAGCTGTTCTCAACATCCTAAAAAGGGAGCCACCAAGAAATGAAAGGATGCGACTATAAACAATAATGATGCCTTCTGTAAGAGGTGAACTCATTGAGGTTGGTATCCTCCCATAAGGCACACAAGCGGGAAAATGTCATTGTATAATTTGCTGCTAAAAACACAAGGTAAAGCATTTTAATAGTACATTCTACTAATAGTATATTCAGCAAACTTTCAAAGGAACAGAACTGTGAAAGCCTTACCTCTACCACGGTCTTCCCAATCTCTAAAGATAAGACGTAAATTCCAGGAATTTTCTCCTCAACTATTTTTTTAATAGCACCCATGCTTAAGGGATTACAACAGCTGTCACCTAGCCAACAAAAACAATGACAGAAACTCATAAGTCATAACAACATTATTTATTTTTAAAAACTTGCAACAGAAAAAAAAAAACAAAAAAACTTGGAACAGGCTCGGTGCCTGTGGCTAAAGTGGCTAAGGCACCAGCCACATATACCTGAGCTGGTGGGTTCAAATCCAGCCTGGGCCCGCCAAACAACAATGACAGCTGCAACCAAAAAATAGCCAGGCATTGTGCCAGGTACCTGTAGTCCCAGCTACTTGGGAGGCGAAGGCAAGAGAATCACTTGAGCCAAGAAGTTGTAGGTTGCTGTGAGCTGTGATGCCACAGCACTCTACCCAGGGTGACAGCTTAAGGCTCTGTCTCAAAGAAAAATACAAACCAAAGGGGCGGCACCTGTGGCTCAGTCGGTAGGGCACCGGCCCCATATACTGAGGGTGGCAGGTTCAAACCAGGCCCCAGCTGAACTGCAAAAAAAAAATAGCTGGGCGTTGTGGCGGGCGCCTGTAGTCCCAGCTGCTCGGGAGGCTGAGGCAGGAGAATCGCTTAAGCCCAGGAGTTGGAGGTTGCTGTGAGCTGTGATGTCACAGCACTCAACCCAGGGTGACAGCTTGAGGTTCTGTCTCAAAATAAATAAATAAATAAATAAAAATAAAGTAAAAATAAAAAACAATATGGCTCAGCGCCTGTGGCTCAAGCAGCTAACGCGCCAGCCACATACACCTGAGCTGGCAGGTTCCAATCCAGCCCGGGCCCACCAAACAACAATGACGGCTGCAACCAAAAAAATAGCCAGACGTTGTGGCAGGTGCCTATAGTCCCAGGTACTTGGGAGGCAGAGGCAGGAGAATCACTCGAGCCCACGAGTTGGAGGTTGCTGTGAGCTGTGATGCCACGGCAC